>NW_020954550.1:10351781-10486070 GCF_900497805.2 Vombatus ursinus
AAAGTTTATGAAGAAATGAAGTACCATGATTGTCTAACAAAAACAAAGATGTTGATATATTAGTAACTTGATTATCTTCTGCTTTTAAATTCTGATTGCTTAGGGACAGAGATTAAATTAGTCACTTTAAAGATTTTCTTCAGCTATACAGATCCTCTGTCTGCTTTTAAAACATGTTATGATTTTTAAAAGAATCTCCAGACTAAATGCAAAATTAAATTTATACTCATTAAGTCATGTTTACTCTTCCCCCCCCCCAAGAAACTTCCAGATGAGCCATTGAAACTGTGCATCAAAATCAATGGTAGGATATTATTCAGTAGTACAGAATGAATTGTTAGTTTTATAATGGTAATTTGACGTATAAAATGAAGACCAAGCAAACCCTTTTTGCTCAGCCCTAAAAATAAAAAAAAGTTAAGTAAAACCAAATTCTACTCTTTTCCAGTGTAAATTACACAACTACCATGTAAGGGCAAGAAATTTATTTTTTGTCAAATACCATTTCAAATGAGATAATACTCAAGTTATGAGCAAAATTGCCAATCCCAAATAAAAAAATGACAACCTTCCATTATGTTTGTGACATGAGTTGATAAATATGGTATATAGAAACTCCTGAAAATGTGAATATAGACTTAAGAACATACAGGTAACTTTTTGCTAAGTATCCTGAACCTTCTATCTACTCTAAAGTCTCTCTGGATAATAATAATAGTAATAATAATAGTAGTAGTAGTTAACATTTATATGGTACTTACTACATGTCAGGCCCTGTGCCAAATGAAGCTGTTCTAGGGTAAGATGCTATCAAACCCAAGCTCTAGAACTGTCTTTGTGTGACATTTCTGACCCACAATCAGTTCTCTTTCTTTCTCTACAGAGAGATCATTCATTTGCCATAGTTAACCCCTCATGTAGGGCAAGCCTGTGACTTATGAACATTTCCCTGTATCTCCCAGTTTTTCTGTGAACTATTTCCCATAAATAATGACCTGGAAAGATGTTTAGTTCCAAAAGACATGATATTTGTTTTCTTTCCCTTGGGCATTTTAAAATCTAGTCATTAAAAGAAGAGGAAAAAAAACCAAACACGTGTAGGTTACAGGATTAACCGAGTTGAGTTTGTTTATTTGTTTATTCTCACTTACCCAACAGATCTCAGCTATATCTTTGTGTCCTCCTTATTTCCCTGCTGTCATTTAAATTATGCTAAAAAGGTATTTCCCCTCTCCCTGACAAAATATTCAGATAGTTTCTTTTGTCCTTATACTTGATGGAATCTCGCTTCCCTGAATGCTGATGATCTAGAATTCTTCATGGCATAAAACTAACTGTTGAAGCAAGTAGGGATAGTAAGTCTGGACGAGAATTATGGTAGGGGCACTGTTTGTAAGCATCCTAAGGATTGTTTTGTAGAAGAGGGAATGGGCTTATTCTATGTGACTTCAAAGGGCAGAAAAGAACCAGTGGGTGGAAATTAGAGGGACATAGATTTCAGCTCACTATAACAAAAGAAATTCTAGTAATGAGAGCTATCAAAAATTCAGCTCTCCCTGGTGAATCTTGGTGCATATTGCTCCAATACTATTGTTATAACTTAGAGATTTCATTTTACATAATTTGGTAAGGATAAAATTAAAATTGCAGTTCAGCATATTTAAAAATTATTTTGAGATGGGGGAAGCTAGGTGGCACAGTGGATAGAGCTCTGGCCTTGGAGTCAGGAGGACCTGAGTTCAAATCTAGCCTCAGCCTCAGACACTTGACACTTACTGGCTGTGTGACCCTAGGCAAGTCACTTAACCCCGACTGCCTCACCAAAAAAAAAGTTTGTTTTGTGAACAATCTGGTTATATGAGAAGTTCTGTAAATTATAGGCTTGTTTGGAACATTATTTGGAATAAGGTTGTCTTGTGGAATTTTTACTTGATATCTTCATCCTGATAAAGAAATGAAAAATAATAACCCATGTTATTAGTTACTAGTCAGCATGTCTTCAGTCTCCACTTGGTGCAGAGCAATGAAAAGATGCTATGATTACTGTTTTGTAATGAGGCAATTGAGGGCCTTGGATAGTGGCTGTTGGGAATGGAAGAGAAAGATACCAGTGGCAAAAAAAAAAAACAAACCAAAAAAAACCAGAACAACTTGATAGGGCTTGGTGACTGATATGTATGGAGAGGAAAGAGGACAGAGCCAAAAGTGAAAATTACCACTTTGGAAACCAATGACTTTCTACCCAGTAACTGATTATGGGAAATGCCCTTTGGTGAATGGAAAGAATTTTTTAGCTTCATCCTTGGATTAACCTTTAAGTATACCACGAACAATTGTACATTATGAGATCAATTATTTAAATCAGAAATGTTTCATAGACAAAATTGAAAGATACATGAAATGAATATAGCTTATTGTGTCATCTTGCAGTTTTAAAAAATCACAGGTTAAGTGTTAATGCTTAGTTTTTTATGTGAACATGTGATTTCATAAGTGTTGGAAACTTCCAAGGTAAAATTTCCTCCATTAGTGCAGCTGGATAAATCATTTGTAACTTAAGAGTTTTAGAGGGTTGCCCAAGGCAGTGAGAGGTTAAATGACTTACATCTGCTAGTAGTCATCAGAGGCAGAATTGAAAAGAAATGGTCCATGCCTTCAAAGAGCTTATGTTCTGCCAGAGGAAACAACATGTACATATATAAGTAGATAGATACAAAATACATAGAAAATAAAGGAGGTTTTTTTTTTTGTGGGGGAGAAGCAATAGAAGCTAGGAGAATAGGAAATATCTTATGAAGGAGGTGGTGCTTGAGGTAGACGTGCCAGGAAGTGGAAGGAAGGCAGGGGTATATTCTAAACATAGGGGATAGCCTATTTGAAAGCATGGAGGTGAACAATAGAATATCATGTGTTAAAGTCAGGAAGTGGGAAGTTTGACTAGACTGGAGAGTGGATGACGTTGAGGAATGTATAACATGTCTGGAAAGGTGGGCTAGGGCTAGATTTTGAAGGATTTTACAGAGGAATTTGTCTTTTATTCTAGAGGAAATAGGGAGCCATAGTTGCTTCTTGAGCAAGGTAGTGGCATAGGCCTGTGTATGAAGATCCTGGATCAAGGAAGGGGATAAGAAGGATAGCCAAAGTACAGGCAAAACATGTTTTAGAAATAACCAGGGTCAAGCTTGGCCATTTTAATTAGAGTCCAGGGATTCTTTTCTTTTCCTTTTGCCATTTATATTCTTGTAATCATATATATTACTTTCTTGGTTCAACTTACTTTACTCTTCCTCAGTTCAAATGCATGTTTCTCTGAATTACTCATATTCATCTTCTTACAGTTGAATTATATTCCATTACACTCTTGTACCACATTTTTTTCTATTTTTGCCATTTCTTAATCAATGAATACCCACTTTGTTTTCAATTCTTTGCTACTACAAAAAGTACTTATA
This sequence comes from Vombatus ursinus, assembly GCF_900497805.2. NCBI lineage: Eukaryota > Metazoa > Chordata > Mammalia > Diprotodontia > Vombatidae > Vombatus > Vombatus ursinus. Next base: position 10,355,234 of record NW_020954550.1, read on the forward strand.
TAAATATTCTGGTATAAATGAGATTTTTTCTTTTTATCATTGACCTTCTGGAATATATGCCTAGCAGTAAGATCTTTGGGTCAAAGAGTATGGACATATCTATTCTTTTTTTGAGCGTAATTCCAACTTGTTTTACAGGAATTTTGGACCAGTCCACATCTTCAGTGTGCTTCTCTTTCCTTGGCCCCTTCAAAATGGCCCATTTCCAACTTTTGTTATCTTTACCAATTTTCTGGTGTGCTTTTACTCAATTCTCTATTTCCTACACACTAAAATACAAACTTCTTTTCCTGTTATTCAGAACTCTCCACAATCTGCCTTTAAGCTACCTTTTCAAACTATTTTTTTTTTAACAGCATTGCTACTAAAGTAGTAGATTAGGGCAACATTGTAGATATAGTTTACCAAGGTATTCAATGCTATTCTTTTGGAAAAGATGGAGACTTGATTTAAATCAGAATACAATCAAATGAATTCAAAATTGATTGATTAGCCAGACTTAAAGAGTAATTATTAATGGTTTGGTGTCAGCTGGCAGGAATACTCCTTTGGAGGACCTCAAAGGGCTAGCTGGCCCTATGCCATTTGGGCAGGGGGAAGGAGAAGGAAATAAGTATCTATTATGCACCTACTATGTGCCAGTTATTGGGCCAAGCACTTTACAAATATTATCCCATTTAACATTTTTATCTGTGACTTGGTAAGATGGCATTGCCTTCATGTCAAAGTTGGAGATGACACAAAGCTAAGAAAGATAACTAACATACTAGATGTTAGAATCAGAACCCAAAAAGACCTTGACAGGCTAGGTTACTGATATGAATCTAGCAAGATAAAATTCATTCATGACAAATGTAAAAATCTCATAGCTGGGCTGCAAAAACAATCTCACAAGTACAAGGTGACAGTGGTATGGTTTGACATTAGTTTTTGTGAAAAAGATGTGGGAATTTTTGTGAACTGCAAATTCATTATGAGTAAGCAGTATGATGTGAAACCAGTGGAGCTCATATGATCTTGAGTTTTATTAAGATAGGCATAGCTTCCAAAAATAAAGAGATCACAGTTCTTCTGTAGTCCGCCTTAGTCATACCACATCTGGGATATTGTGTTCAGTTCTGGGCACCATAGTTTCAGAAGGATATTGTTAAGCTCAAGAGTATCCAGAGAAGTGCAACCACAATCATGCAGCACATTGACTTCCTGTCCTATGAGAATCCGTGGAAGGAACTGAGATTGTTTTGCCTGCAGCAGAGAATCCTCTGGGAACATGATAGCTTTGTCCAAAGTATTTGATGGGCTAACATGTGGAAGAGGAATTAATTAGGAATTAATTAGGCCCCAGTGCGCATGACTAGTAGCACTGGGTAGAAGTTGCAGAGAAATAAATGAGACCTGATCTCAGGGAAAAGTACCTAACTACCTAACAATTAAGGCTTCTAAAAAGTGCTCACTTGACATTTTCAAGCAAAAGATGGATGACCGTTTTTGAGGTTATTCTTGTTCAGATATGGCTTAGACTAGATGGACTCTGATATATCTGCCTGTTCTAAAATCCTGTTATTCCAAGATAAGCTTGGAAAGTGAGGCTAATGTACTATGGAAGGCCTTGACCTCTAGGCTAAGGCATAGAGAGAGTCTATACTGAATGGGCCACAGGAAATTACTGATGTCTTTTGAGAGAAGAGTGATATGATCAGATCTGTACATAAGGAAAAAAGAATCTGGCAGTGGTAGAAGGATGGATTAGAGGGGGAGAGATTAGAAACAGGATGACTGATTAGGAGGCTATTATAATAGCCTTGGTGATGAAAACTTAAACTCATTATCTGACAGAAGAAATAAAAGGAAGAGTACAGATGTGAAAATACATTACCAAGGTAGAATTGACTGTGAGAGTTGATGGAGGAGCAGTCAGAGATAACCAGGAGTTTGTACATGGGTGGTTAGGTGAATGATGGTACCATTGAACTAAAAAGTAATGTAATATGGTGGAAATACCCCTGGTTTTGGAGGTGATTGACCTATCCTTGCGCTTTTCCTCACTACTTAGTAACCTTGAGCAAGTTATGTAATCTCAAAGAATCTGTTTCTTCTGTGACATGAGGCATTTATACTAGCTGATCTCTCCATTTTCCTCCAGTTCTAAGTCTATGATCTAATGACAGTCATCAGAACGAGTTTTGGAGAGGAGATAAGTTAATGTGTGTACATGTTGTACCTGAGTCATCCAGAGGACATCCAGGTCAACATATCATATAGACAGTATTAATTGAAAGTTTGGAGTATAAGGGAGAGGCTAGAGCTAGACATACATATTTGGACTTCATTTTCTTAAATGTGATAATGAAGCTAGAATAGTAGATGAGGCTGCCAAGGGAAAGAGTATAGATAGAAAAGGGAAAAGGGCCAAAGACAAGGCCTTAGGATTGGCAGGATTGGAGTGGATGTAGACTTAGGGGTTGAGAGGAGGAAGAAAAGCCAGCAAAAGGTACTGAGAAATAGCCAGAAAAGTAAGAGAAGAATCAGTGGATTTGGGTGTTACGCAAACCAAGGGAGGTGAGAGTATTGAAAAATAGGGGAAAATCAACAGTGGCAAATGCTACAGGTTTGTTAAGGGTGATGAGTACTTAGAAAAGGTTATTGGGTTTGGCAAGTTAATGCTCACTGGTAACTTTTCGAAGACCAGTTTAAATAAAGTGATGACAGTGAGAACCAGGTTGCAAAAGATTGAGGTGTAAATTGGCATTAAAGAAAAAGTGACCTCAGGCCTAGACTTCTTTTTTTAAATGGATAAAGGAAAGTGAAGTAGATCAGTGGTTAGAAGGATTAAAAGAGTCTTTTTTAGGTTTGGCGAGACTGGAACATATTTGTAGGCAGACAGCAAGAAGCCAATGGAGAGGGAAAGGTTGAGAATTCACTAGAGAGAGGTCAAGACTGAAGAGCAAGATCCCAATGACTGCATAAGGCAATTGGCAATATTAAGGGCCAAGGTAGCAAAACTTCCTTGTGAAAAGCTGTGGTTGACTTACATTGATAGAAGGAAAGTGTGTATATTAAACAGTATGAAAATTAACACCTTCATGTATCTTGAAGACTACCTAAGGAGATAACTTTAATATGACCAAATCTCTCATAGAATCAGGGAAGAAGTATTCTCCGTTATGGTTTGTGGTGTACGTTTGTACGTGTGTACATGTGTGAGTATGTGTTCGAGTTTTACTTTCCTTAGGGACTTAGATGGTGAAATAAAGAACTTGCTGATTAAATTTTCAGATGACACTAAAATGGGGTAACTAGTGTCTTTGAAGACAGGATCTTAGTTCAAACTGACTGTTTAATTGAGCAAGTTTTAACTTAAAATAGTTTAATAAAGACAAATGCAGGGTAATGTATCTGGGAAGTTAAGCTAATGACCAATGACAGAGGATCAGTGTTCAATAATATAGTGAGCTACAGTGAGAAAATCACTGTCCTTGGTTACGATCACTGGAAGCACATCTGCTAATATTGGTGGAAAGTGGGGAAGGGGCTAACTTTAGAGTCTGTACAAGACCCATGTAATAAATAGAATGAAGGCTGGACTTGGAACCAGGAGAGACCTGATTTGGAATCCTGTATCTGAAACGTAACTATATAGACCTGATTTAGTGACAAATTTTTGAATTTCTGGGTCCCCACCTGTTCCGAGTAAAGTATTTTACAAATCTTATCACTTTGTAAATGTGAGTTGTTATTTTCCATGTCTTTCTATTTTTAAAGGCCTGGCAGAAATCTCATGTTTCTTGAAAAGAAACATTCCTTGACCTCTCTAGCCCACATTGATTTCTTCTTTTTCTGAATCCTTCTCTTTCTTATTACCTGTCCCCCCCCCATATTTAACATTTATTTTGAGTGCTATCTTGTGTTTCTAGTTGTCTTACGTGGGTTAATTTCCATAGGGGTACAATGACTACATCTTGTACTCTTTTCATAAGCCCCATGAGATCTTGCGTAGTATATTGAACGCAGCCTGTTTAGACTTACTAAATGTAATCTACAGTTAAACTGAGGCACATGGAGAGGTTCACTGACTTGCTCAGGAATACTCACTTGTAAGCATCAGAGGTCTGACCTGAACCCAGGTCTTCTTGACTTCAAGCCCAGAGCTCTACTCCTGTGTTTCTTCTCAGTACTTGGTAGGTACTCAGTAACTACTTGTTCGTCCTTCTGTTGGTTGATTGGGTTGATGGATTGCAGTGTGGCCCTGCCTAAGATTGCAAGAGATGGACTAGATGACCTCTTAAGGTTCATTCCACTCCTGAGATCTTATGGTTCTAGGGCAAGCGATAGAAAAACAAAAGGCCTAAAGTCAAATGAGACAAAATAATTTTTGTGAATACAACACATAAAGGGTATTTGGGATGAAGAATGGGATTGTTGCTAAGTAAGCAAAGAGGCCAAGATAGAAAATGCCCAAGAACAAAATGATTTTGGAAGTTAATAAAACATGTAGAAACAAAAGTTTATAGAGTTAATGATTAATTAGAAACTGGGTAAAGCCATAGATGGGCTGATAAGAAATCAGTAAAACAATACTGGCTACACTAAATACCAACAATACATTTTTATTAATCACTGCTCACTTAGTTCAGAACAATTGAAAATCTCAGCAGACCTCCTGAATCAGTATTGTTTATTTTTCACAGTGAGTGTAGAGGATTGGTGACATACCCAGGAACTGGAAATGGGCTGGGGGAGCATGACTTTTAGAGAAAAATAGGAAAAATAATTTGAGTATATCCATTCTAACTGTAATATGTAACAAAGCATTATTGAAGCTATGAGAAGTAATCTATTATTTGTATAAATGACCTTTTTGTTAAATGATGTCCTGGAAAAAATTCTGTTTAAAATCATAATTAGAAAATAGCTTGACACCACACCTTGGCATATGCAAAACTCCCTTGCTGATTTTTCAGTTCCAGAAGCTGGAAGTGAATCTTGTCTGTCTGAACTGCCTGACTACTCCCAGTCTGGAGCCATTCCTCAGGCCAAGGCTATCTGAGAATAAAGTCAGAGGTATTGAGGGGAGCAGGTATCATCCTGCCCTTGACCTCTGAATGTTTGCCTTGAATGCTGCCTTGGCAGTGAGATGGTAGTAGAGAAGCCCAGAGAAAGTGTATATCCCACACAGAGAGGTAAAGAACAAGAATTAATGGGGGAAGGTAATTTGTGATTACAGAAGTATGGCACCAAAAAAAAAAAACTAAGAAAGGGTGATAGAAATGTGACTTAGGGAAGAGGAAAAGGGTAGATTCTGATGACAGCAAATATTTAATTATATGCTACAGTGAAGACTGATGTCAGGTTCAAATTTGGCCTCAGACACATGCTAGCTGTGTGACCCTGGGCAAGTCACTTAACCCTGTTTGCCTCAGTTTCTTCATTTGTAAAGTGATATGGAGAAGGAGTGGCAAACCATTTCAGTATCTTTGCCAAGAAAACACCAAATGGGGTTATGAAGAGTCAGATATGACTCAACAACAACAACAACAACAACAACAGTATATATATTCACAAATGGGTGGTATTTACAGGAACAACAAAGAAATTATTTGGCTGAGTGAAAATGGTCGTAGGAGGCATTATATTAATGTTTTAAACTATTCTGTCATATTTAAAGTTCTACAAATAAGATTGGCTGAAAATTGACTTAGACGATGCTATCAAGGCCCAATCTTATTTCATCTCTTACTATATATATATATACCTCTTTTACTATATATAGAATATACTATATGTATCTACTATATTACTACAGTAATATATACTACATATCTGTGTTCTTATTTATAATATATAACATATATTACTATATGTATCTGACACACCTCTTATTATATGTAGAAAAATGATTCAGAGCTGAACAAAACACAACATACTCTAGAAACATCTTGTGTAGACCACGAATGCTAGGGGAATTAATGTACCTCTGTAGATGAGATTTTATCTAAACATTCTGCCCCTCTTACCAGATACATAGCAAATAAAAATGTTTTATCCAGTAGTCAGTACTTCAAGTTCTAATGCTGCAATTGACTAACCGTGTGACTAGCCAGAGAGGCAATCCCTTATCATGAACTTCAGGATTTGTTCGGCAATAGTTGCAGATAGTTATTCTGAAAGAGGTGCGTTGTGGCATAGAAGGTAGAAAAGCCAACTTGCAATCAGAAAGACCTGGATTTAAGTTACATATATTAGCTGTGTGATCCTCAGCAAGTCATCTAATCTCTCAGTGCAGCAGGCAAATCTCTAAAACCACAAATGACATTTGTTAGTCTGCCATGGTAGGAGTTTCTATGCCAGGAAGTTCCATATACCAATGAAAGCCAAAGGTTTTCTCCCTTACCGCACCCCTTCCCCATCAATTCACCAAAACACCAAGAATCTGAGTTTGCCTAAAGTCATAGAATTTAGAGTTAGAAAAGACCTTAGAAGTCATCTAGGTCAACTTCTTATGCAAGAATGACTCCTCACAATGCAAGAGTGGGATCTTGAGGAAAACTCTCCAGAGAACAATGAGGGGAGTCTTCTGGTTTCGATTTTGGGCCTTGGAAATGATTCCAGTGTTCCAAGGACTCCAATTTGAAATGAGTTTTCTCATTCCTGACTCCAGACTTGTAGATTCTAATGGGGAGCACTGAATAATGACCAACTGCAGTTCTATCCTGAAATTGAATGGAAAGAACTGGAGCTCTAGGAGACTTTGAAGGTTCTCTGGCATCCTCCATGTGGGTATTACCTCCATATAGTCAGGTTACAACCCCTTAACACCTCCTTCCTTCCCTCCTTCCTTCCTTCCCTCCCTCCTTCCTTCCTTTCTTCTTTCCTTCCCTCCTTCCTGCTTTATAATAAATATAGTGCATTAATAGAGACATAGATCAAGCAAATGTGTTCCTGTGTTTTGAAAAGAAAAATCTGAATTCTGTTTGTAGATAGAGAGTTTATTGTGGGATAAGTAGAGGCATCTTCCACTTGTATCAGCCTATCAAAATACAAGATTCATAAGCTAGTGTTCAAATCTTTTATGCATGGAAATGATTTTAATATCCTTACTGGAGAATTCTCAGATAAGTGGCACCCACGTGATAAGCTTCATCAACCCCAGACATAAATTGTGTTTAGCTTGAACTGAATGTAAAAGAATTTTGAATCCTAGGGATGTATTTCTCCCAAGAATGAGGGAGATGGAATCGATGACCTCTAAAGTCCCTTCCAGCTAACCTATAATCCTAAGATAGATCATGTATTGGATCTGATTCTACAGGAAAATTATGTATCCTTTTTCTCATTTCCACTTTTCATTTTCTTGCATGTTTCATTGTTGGTTCTCTTTTTGGACAGTTTTGGGATGAACCATGATGGAATTGGAAATTCTTGTGGGACCAAAGGTCATGAAGCAGCAAAACTTATGGCAGCTCACATTACTGCAAATACCAACCCTTTTTCCTGGTCTGCCTGCAGCAGGGACTACATTACAAGCTTTCTAGAGTAAGTAACCTCTGGAGAGGACTGATGAATTTTTCCAGAAGTAAGCCATCTATAGAAACCAGTCACTGGCTCTAGAGCTTCATACATCGTATGATGTGACATTAATAGAGGCTGTCCCAGGCTGTTTCCAAAATTATATTATGGCAAATTCTTTTTCCTCCTTTTCAAATGGTATTATAATAGTCTGCTAAATAGGTTTCAGAGGAGCTGGAGCAGGAATATGGTTGGGAGGTTGTTAAATATATGAGTGATTAAGTATTGTTTCAGAAATAAGAAGCTATGCCATACAGAATTCAGACTTATGTGATTTCTTTATTATATACAAACAAGTTATATGAAGATGCTATAAATTTAAAAAAAATTCGTTGATGGAAAAACAAAGTATCACAGAAGTTTGAAAGCATTTAATAAAGAGAGAAACCCTATTGGTCTGAATATAGGCCAACTGCCTTAAGAGAAATTTCTTTAAAAGGAAAATTGCTCAAGCTACATTTGGGTTAAATTTATATAAGGTCAAGCATGGCCTGCATGCGTATCAATACAGTAAACACTCAGGGAGTTAGCCCTTAGAGACAATGAAAATGTCTCTTTGCCAAGATCAGAGACTAGCTAACAAATGACTTTTAACATCTTTCCAGCATTTGAGAACTATTTTGCTGGTCCCTTCATGCATGTTACAAGAGTCTACTTAACTTCAAAAGGAAGGTTATCAGTTAGCAGAGGTATACATTGCCCCAGGAAAGCAGATGTTCTCCCAGTTCTCACCTGTGGAACTTAGTTTGAATAGCATCTTAGAGGTTTCAGAGCTTTGTTGTCATGCCATTAACCTCAATTCTTTTGTGTGAAGTTATCCTTGAAGGTGAAGCACTTTGTGAAGAAGGCAGATTGACCTAGAGAAAATTTGGGCAATGAAAGTTGTTTTTGTTGTTGTTGTTGTTTTAAGAAATCAAGTTTACCTAAAGTTTATGTTGGCATGATCTCTCTTTACAGGTTTTATTTTTTGATCTTGAGGATTGTTTTACTTAAAGAAAAAAATTCAGTAGTTAAAATATAATGTTGTAGCATGTTGTAGCATGGTTTGTGTTAGTGAATGAGGTCAGATATGCTGAAAGTCAAATCATGTTTCCTGATATCTCAAAGCTATATACATACAGTACAGCCAGATCCTGATTAGTGCAAAATAAAGAATCCCATAAAGTGGTCACATGTATTCAAATTTGCACTGTTCACAGTTATGGTTATGTAAAATACGGTAATTGGTTCCAGCCCACTGGAAGTAGGCAGTGCAAGTTTGAATAATGTTGCTACTTTGTGGGAATTTATTATTGGCACTAATCAGTTCCTAACTATATAAGTTTGTTGTAGCACAACTTTAAAAAAATAATTTTTGGTCCAGCTTTCCAACACTAGTGTTACAAAAGAACTTCAGTGAATTAATTAAAATAAAAATATTTAAATGGACTAGAGATGAAAGTCAGCTCAGAAGACAATAATTCTCAATACTTCTCCAATATTTCAAGAGCTCATAATTTTCTCATTATGTGTCCTTCTTCTGTCAAGGCAGATCTCAGTGGTTCCATACTTTAGCAGATCTTTATGAGTTTCTGTGGCTAAAATAAAAATGTCATTTGGTATAATAAACTTCTGGTGATGAGCCTCTGTGAACTTAGCTAGGATGGTTCTCTGATGATGGACATACGACCTTTCCAACTTAGTAGGGCTTGCCAGATTTTGTGCTGTGTCCCAAATTTTTGAGGACCCCAGAGTCTCTCACTCCAGTGGTGTCAAATTCAAGGAGAAATGGGAGCCACTACACCCTCATAAGGATCTTGTGGGCTGCATATTGACTTAGTTTTAAAATGTAATATCATTTTTGTTTTATTTTATTTTTATTTTATTTTGCTAATTTTTTCCCAGTTACAATTTAGTCTGTTTGGCCAGCATTTGAAAGTGTCATGGGCTGCATTTGGTGGCCCATGGGGCCACATGTTTGACATGTCTGACTTATCATCCAAGTAGGTCTTTAGTGAAGGTTCTATCATATGACCAAGAGGCTCTTTCTAATCTCAGTAATAATTGACTATACTATCCTTCCTTACATTGTGTACCAAGAAAATTCACATAAGAATAGCCTCAGGGACGTTTGTAAGCTAGAGCAGTCAATGATATCATTTTATGAAAATGATCTAATCCCAAAACCAAAATTTTACACTTGGGTAAAAATTTTCTGTTTCTCCAGTCAAGATGGAACTGGAACCCCTCCCATGACAGCCCTCACTTATCTAATAAATTTAAGTATCTGTCACTAGAAATAGAAATTGTGTGGCAATACCTGTGAATGCCTGTACATTATCTAGGGTTTAATTTTTTAAGAGACTTAATGAGGCTTAGGATTCATTTACAACGTCCTTCTGCTTGACTGGCCTCAATACATGGGCTCAATCTGAACTCCTGTTAGAATTTGCTTGACTGAATGTGACCACTCAGTTACTCCAGAAGAGAGTTTGTGAGGCAGTGGCCAAATCCGGTTCCGCCCCACTGCTTTGGCGAGATTTGCCAAAATAAGTAGAAGTTGCTATTGTAGAGCCACATCCTTCCAAAGCAGCATTATTCAGGCAAGAAGTTTGGACTTTTTCCAAAGGCAAAAGAGTGGGTGAATGACGTTAATCAAAGTGTAAGGGGGAGCATTTGTGCAGTGGAAAAGGCATTGCATTTGGAGTCAGGGGACCTGGGTTCAAATCCCAGACCTTCAAATTCCTACCTATATGACTTTGGGCAAGTTCCTTCATTATCTCTTGGTCTCAATTTCCTCATTTCTAAAATGAGGGATGGAACTAGATGAATTCCAAGGTCCCTTCTAGCTCCAAATCTTGTGATTGTTGTGAGAGTAGTGAGATTATTAATCTTATAATTTATGAAACTATTCCCAACTCACAGAATCAGAGAATCAAAATTCACAAAATTCTTATTCCAAGTAAAAAATGAGCATGAGAGGCAATTGGTAGAGACCTGGGAGAATGTTGCTTTTCATACAGACTAAAAAATTCTAGTGACAATCTGACCAAGCACGCATTTAAAAAAAAAGTTCCAGGCCCTTAAAATAGACCAGCTCACTGGAGCACAAAGACAGAAGAGTGACTTCACTGGATTTTTCTTGTTCTTTCTTATCAATACTCTGAACTTAATTGCTTCAATAGCTACATGTGATATTTTTTAAAATCTAGAGATAATCTGATCAGGAATTATGATTATATTTATGTTTTAAAGTTGGCTTAGGAAGGCTCATAATATTTTATTTAGTTTCTTACCTCAAGAAAAAGAAACCTTGAAAGACAAATTATTTAGAAACCTCAGCCCAGCCAACAAAATGCATACTTTTCTCTCCTTAGTGCCTGCCTAGGCCAAAGATGACGATGAATTTTAACAATGAGCTTTCTATGATTTATGGAGATTTGCTATTCACTCTGTTGGGCTGAAAATGATTCCTTGACCATAAAAGCCAGTAGAGTACAAGTTTCTCTTGTATCATTCTGCAACACTGAGTGCTGTCAATCCGTCAGGAGGTGGTGTTTACCAACTCCCAATATTTTTTTTCAGATTTCTTAAACTCGGTGATTCAATAAGTGGTTCATGAATCGCCCAGAAGCCGTCCCGATTAAATAATAAAGAACCCATTTCCGTTAAAATGGACGAGTTATGCCAGCTTCTGATGTTTTCCCCGACGACGGCTTTGCAGGTAGTGTCCTTCCTATCTGCCTGCGGGACTATTTTTTTTTTTAACTTACAACAAAAAAAAAAGTAAAGAGAAGATGAACCCGGTATTATGACTCACACCCACTGATGACCATGAGCTAATCTACCAGGCAGTGAAGGGCAGTCAAAAGGAATTTAGACTAGTTTTGATGTATTTCCCACTATTTAGAGGGAGGATAGAGTAATTTCAAATAGTTTTCAACAATTCCTGGGGCTTCTCTGAATCAAGCAAAGCTTTATTTAGATTAGGGTCTGTTAAAATTGTTTAAGCTGTTAAAATTGTTATCAGACTCTTTCAGTTCCAAATTAAATACAGACTAACCATTTTCACAAAAAGCATGGATGCTGAAGGTGTGGGGAGCAAAATTATTATCTAACATCCCAAAGTGAAGTAGGGAAGAAAAACTGAGAGATTGGCTCCTGAGAACCAGCTCTCATGGAGGCTGAAAGAATTTCAGGGTGACCAAGACACTAATTAATATTTTTATGGGGTAGCCATATTCAAAGGCTAATGTCAATCCACTATGCAAAAAGAATAAGCCAATTAGGGGCTTGATAGGCACTTCTAGAGAGATGGCCTCCTTGCAGAATAAAGAATTTTTGACATTTTGATTTTGTTTTTTAAATTTTAGTGTGCCTTAGAAAATAACTTGACAGTCTTCCCTCCATTTCTGTGACAAGCTTCCGTTTTTATTGTGCAACTATTCATATAGCCATATTTTAATGATGTGTAAAAGAAAGAACAAGGACAAATTAACTAGGATCAGCATGGTTCTTGCAACCTGAAAAAAATATAGTCTGATTACATTGATCTTGGCTATCATTGAGTGTAGAGACCCAAAAGATGAAGGCATTATTCTCAGTACCTATAGTACTGAAGAAATGAGAGGTTTGAATCAGGATGATTTGAGATAAAGAATAATACAATCCCAATTCTATGTCAAAATTGATAGAAAAGCTCCTATAGATGTAATTTGTCTTTATACATAAGAGATTATGATAATCCTGTCCCTTTTTTTTTGCTTTATTTTAGTGACATTAAAAATGTGTTGGATTTTTTGGTGGTTCTTTTTTTTTGAGATGGCATGAAAATATTACCTTTTTCATAACAAAGTGTTGAACAAAGTTAAAAAGAATCATTTGACTGAACTGTTTTGGATTACAGGTCTGAAAATCAGAGTATAAATTGTCTTAGTGAAAGCAAATTGAAAAACATGATCAGGGGAGTCATCATATACTCTGCAAGTCAAATCAAATTCATATATTGACCATATGAGAACGTGCGAAAGGCTGAACCTTGACTAAGTTTGATAGTGAGGAAGACTATTTAGCAAACCTACAAATTATGATTCTGTTTTTGTTCTTATTTTCTAGGCTAATTATCTATATAAGAAAGACAATATGTCTGAGATAGAGTTGTGAGAACATAAAAGTATTATTGACTTTGAATCCCTGGTGTGAAATATGATACTTGTAGAAAAGCAAATATGCTACCAGAATGCAGAAACTCTAACTTAATCACAAAATTAGCCTGAAGAGTAAAAGCGTAAATGGAAATAGTCCTTGAATTTGCTAATTTTCTTCTCTATCATGGATGTAAACTGGAGTTTGGTTTTTAATTGTGAAAAACGTAAAATCGTAGGATCATAGATTTAGATCTGGAAGGGACTGCTGAGGCCTTTTAGTCCCCCCATTCTTTTTACAGATGAGGAAACTGAGGTTCAGGGAGGTGGAGTGGCATGCTTTGCCTCTAGATCCAGCACTTTCCCCACCATACCAATAGCACAGAAGAGGATAAAGAAATGGAACTGAAAACCAGGAAACTAAGTTTACTCCCTGGATTTTCCACTATCTTGTCATGTGACCTTGGACAATTCAAGAACATCTCTGTGCTTTAGTTTCTTCATCGATAAAATGAGGGCGTTACACTTGAATTCTCACATTCCGTGATACCAGCAATGCTATGTTTTCTGGTCTGAATATATTAGGACCAAGGATTTGAGGTTGGTGAAAATCTTTTGTTTTGCATTATTATAATGTGCCATTGTCATCTTATATTTGTTTAGTAGTGACTGAAAATTGTGTCAACAGAACGGAAAAATTTTGAATATCACCCATTACACGGATAATTATTATAATTATTATATGTTTAACAAAAATTAAACACAAAATCATTTTTATGTCATCACCATTATTGATTGTAACACTGATGATGTAAGGTGGAATACAATGACCTAAATATTTATGTAGCGAAATCTACATGGATCATAACCAGAATCGTAGGCAAATTACAATTGTTTCTGTATTGAGCCTCTATGTAAAAGAGACAAATGACAAGAAAACAAATTCATACAATAGCTTAACTTTTAATAAAATATAACATGTATTCATGTTTAGAATAATTATTTTTGCACAGTATAATTTCTTCACTCATCTAAAAAAGATATATAAATATACATATTCTACTAGAATGTGGAATTTCAGAAAAATTTTTCAAGAATTTTTTTCTGCTGAATGCTCTAACCAAAAATTTAGTTAATCTAAACACTTTAGTCACCAGTTATTCTTATTAAGATTTTACAATTCATAGATAGGAAGGTAGGATTATTATATAAAGCATAAGGCCAAATAAGTTAGCCTTACAGATTAGCCATATATATCTCAAGGCCAGTAATATTTTACAAAATGCTAATTTTTTTTTAAAAAAAAGATTGTTATTTATGTATTTGGAGGGATGCTGGGCTAGTTAAATCTATTTAGACTGGAAAAATTTTGTTCCATCTGCAAAGTCAAATTAAATGGTCTCTTTTTCACCATTCATTTGGTTACATCACAAGACTGGATATTTACACTGAGAAAAGAAGGAAAGATGGCTCCTAGTCTTTATCAAAGTAAATTGTATCAATATGTTTTTTTTAATTACATTTACAGATTAGAATGTAAGCACCTTGAAAGCAAAGACTGTATCATTTTTGCCTTTGTATCCTCAGCACCTCATACAGTACCTGGTACAAAGTAGGTGCTTAATAAATACTTATTGACTGGTCAATTAGAAGGTGATGATGAGAGACTCTACCCTCCATCCCAATAATAATCTTTATTCTGTTGAGATAGTGTCTCTGCATTGTATATAATTCATGGAGATTATTTACAAGTGTCACTTGATTAACTAAATTGGTAAGAGATCAGATTCAATGACTAGAAATATTGAATTCTAATCTGAGTGTAAAGGAGGAGGTAGAAGAGAGCTCTCAGTCATATGCAGTGAAACCTTTTTAAAAAAGTCTTCCTTCCTTGGTGTCATGTTCCAAAATATCTCTATTCATCTAGTAATACCAGATTTTAGTAAATGCATGACATTCTCCACTTGGATTATATCATATTATATATTTAATCTTTTGCTCCTACATATTGTCGTATAATGGTTTTTCACTTTATACAGTTCTGAAAGGGAAACAAAAAAGATCTGTATAAGTCTTTATTCAGACCAAATACAAACCTCAGTAGAACATGAAGTGCTTCTAAATAAAGCTCTAAAAGTAAAGTCATTATTTTGGATAAGTCTGTGTCAAGGTCTAGGCAAGGTGACTATGGTTCAATGACTAGGCCTACTCTTTGTTGAGGGATCTTAAAGACAAGAATCATGTGTTGGATACCTTTGTGTCAATATCATGAGAGTGTGGATGGAATAAATGCTTAAATGAGGTAGTTGTTGCCTCATTCACAAAACTAACCAGTTGCCCAGTTTGTCGCCAGGAAAGAGTTCTTCTTTCAGGGAGTTCTTGGACTCTCCATGGATTGCTCCTTAGGGGCTCTCTTTGGCAACTCTTGCCCAAAGTTGTACCTTGTTGGCTTAAATCTTTCATTTTTTTATTTCCCAGGTTTAAATTTTTTCTCTCTTGTCTTCTCTTCTTTTCTCCTTCCTGCCTTCCTTCCTTCCTTCGTTTCCTTTGTAAAGGCAAGTTAAATGCGTTAACCAATGAAAAAGAATTCCTTCCTTTCCTTTGTAAAGGCAAGTTAAATGCATTAACCAATGGAAAAGAATTAAATGGTTGGCTTTAAGCAGATTCAAAGTGGAAGCCACAAGATGAATATATTCCATGATCTTTTTCTTATGCTTTTTTTTTGGTTATTGTACATTTAACTCTTCATTCAAACATTTCACTATATATATATTTTTTACAGAGTTTCTTCCTGGAAATACAACAAAATTTTGTTGGTATTTTATGTTCATCTTTTATATTCATAAGATATGCTCATGATAATATTCTAAGTAGTGTTAAAAATGAGAGGAAATCGACACTATTAATTCAAATAACCTATTCCTGTTGAAAACCAACAGGGTGATTTTACAGTAACTTGCTCTTTCACCATAGTTTATGTTTGATTTCCTTATCAAGAATCTTCTTTTTAAGCAAAGTATGTCCTGAACTTTTGAATTCGCTAACAATATTATAGAAGTGCAAATATGATGTGGATCCATGTATTTTTAAAGCCAGCCTGCCTTTAACCATGAAAATCATGCTGAGAAAAAAATGCGTGAAATTGGTATTCTTTTTCACTCACCTAGCCTAAATCCTCACCTATCCTGGGCACAGGGTAATTTCTGGAGCAATACTTAAAAGAAGATTTCAAAATCGGGGATAAGAAAGTTCTTCTATATAATGGTAATGTGAACTATTTTACTTGCCAAGTTGCTGGAGAAGATGCTTTCTGTACTGCCATCAGAGATTATGGCATTAGCCACTAGTAAAAACTTATCTGTGTTAGCACCATATTCCCCAAGAACTTATGGAAGCAACATCTTTCCTTTGCCAGTGAAGGAATAGCTCAATTTTTAAAAAGTGATAATTATGTTATTTCCCATGATTCATTTGTAGGGTAATACGGTATATTTTGAGATTGGCTATGATACCTTTTTGAACTACTCTTTTTTGACTAATTTTTTAAATCACAGTCAGAAAAAAAAGAAAAGATTAAAAAAGGTCTAGAGAGATGGACATAGAGTATGTTGTCATTGTTGTCTTTGATTGACCTCAGAAATAATGTGATTCAGTTTTGAAAATGATTTTAATTTGCTGCAATACTTAACTTCTAATCAGTGAATGAATTAACACCATTTGAATGTCATGAATTTATAAAATGTTTGCAAAGTGTTTCTCTTTTTACTTATCTATAAATGAAAATTTGAGCTGTCCCAAATAACAGTTGTAGAACTGCTACTTGTGAAATTATTTTCCTTTGGCAAAGTAGATGGAAAAGATTTGGAAAAAAAACACTAGGGCTGGCACAATTGACAGGAATGTTGGAAAAAATGTTTAAATGTTGGCATAGGAATTCTTTAAAAATTCTAACTTATTCACATGTGAAATGAAAGTAAAAAAGCATCTGTCCTATTTTATGCACACTGACTAAATAAAAATGAACAATTATATTGTGCAAAGCATAAAGCTCTTTAAATGAAGGCACTCGGTCTGGTTTTTAATGACCTTTATATTATTTGTTCCACCAAATTAAACTATTATGTTGGACGGCAGACATACTTTGAAAAGCAGAGATTATAAAGAGAGAATGTTTCCATTTTTTCAACATTGATGACCTTAGCTGAAATATGAAATTTCTAAGAGACTCAACACTTTTACTGCATTTGAGCAGAGACTTTTGGCTCTGGGACTATGCTTTCATTCTGTCCGTTTATTATTGGTGTTTTTCCAGATCCAATGGACATGTCTGATCACAGAATCTCCTTTTCCGCCTAAAGTGGAGTTACATAGATTAAGTTGTTAAGGGTTACAAACCACATTTTTGTTACTTGCCACATCTCATGTTTTTAATTCCACAACCATATGTGGCTGTGTTTTCACTGAAAACAAACAAGAGGCTTAGAGCAAATATGAAATGATGTTTTCCTTGTTTCCAAAAATTATTTGAAATCATTGTTTTAAAGAACAATGTGATATTTGGATTATCACCTAAGGAGATTTTGCGTGTATGTATTAGTCATGGAAAAACATGACTGTTTGGATCTCTTATTCCCAACTAACTGTAAAACTTCACTAGAAATATATCATCCTACTGAGGCATTATTTACAAGTGGAGTATATTTCTTCATGTGTTCAAACATGTGAAAACAAAGAACTCAGTACGCGGTATCATAATTCTGACTAAAAGAGTCCACAGAGTACCTAATCTCCTTTGATCCTTTATGTTGAACAGTTCAGGCCGTGGTACTTGCCTTGATAATGAGCCTCCCAAGCGTGACTTTCTTTATCCAGCTGTGGCCCCAGGTCAGGTGTATGATGCTGACGAGCAATGTCGTTTCCAGTATGGAGCAACATCCCGCCAGTGTAAATATGGGGTAAGAAGTCTTAATACTTATGCTTAGTGTACTGCTTAGTCATTTGTATATCTGTTCCTTCATGATGCAACTGTTGAGTTAGATGGAATCATTCGTTACATGTTTACCTTCAGTCATTTGAGTAACACTTGCAGTGTAAATATGGGCTAAGAAATTTTAAACTTAATGTTGCATCTTTTTTTCTGATTTGTATATTCACCATTTTCAGATGTTTGAATGATTCTGAGGTAGGATAGCTCCTTTCAAGAAAGCAAGAAGACTCTTGAGTAGCTTCCAGTGCATTTATTCTTATAAGTATTAAAGTCTGTGGTGTTTAAAAAATAAAAAAAAAAAACCTATGGTTTTGAAATCTCCTTCCCCACTTTTTTTCTCTTTAATTTTAAGCTAATAGGTACTTTCAAATTGGCTAGAATTGTTTTAATTCATAGTTGTTAGTGGTGATGTCATTCAGCTGTTGCTTCACCCACTGCCCACATTCAAACAGATCCTCAGGCAGGGCCAAAATGACATGAGCTCGAATAAAAAACAAACAAACACAAAGATGGCTGTGAAAAAATGTTGGCATCCAGATTGATTATCTTTCCACATTTGCCTTACAAAGTAGCAATGTGTGTACCACCATGGAATGTACAAAAAAACTTTGGCCTCTTCCTAAGCTTTAGTTTAATAAATAAATATATTAGCCTGCCTTGCACAGTGTTGTAGCTGTAGAAGGTTATTTGTTTTATGTTTATTGAATGAATGAAACTTGGGAATTTTAAAAAAATTATTTTTGGTAACATTAAAAAGAATTAAAAGTTTCAAGTAGTTTAGACTAAGCAATATACTCATTGCACTTTCACCAATGACTTCTGTTGGTCTCTGGTACAAAGGGAATTCATTTTTAATCCCCTTGGGATGACAAATACAACATTACGCTTGGGCAGACTCCTTGCCATTTTGTGCAATAGATATAAAGATTGTGACTGGCATACTCTTTGAGGTCCCCGAGTGAAGTTTTTTCTTCTTTCTTTTCTTCTTTAAAAATCTTCACATATCTTCCTTAACATTTATTTCATTGTGTCGGCCAATTCACAAGCATATATTAAGCACCTACTGTGTGAGGTGCTAGGAAGACAAAGACAAAAAAAAATCAACCAAATCACAGAGTCCCTGCCTGCAAAGAGTTTGCGTTCTACTAGGGAAGCAACAGGAAGAAAATTCACTTGCACTAAGTTCTAGAGAGGGAAGTAGAGGTTCTAAAGGAAGAGGTGAGAGGGGAATACATTCTAAGTGTGAGAGACAGCCTGTATAAAAATACAAACATTGGAAATGGAATATGACATATGAGGGACAGCAAATAGGTCTGTCAAACTGGAACTTTAATGTTTATGAAAGGGATAAGGAATAAGCCTAGAAAGATAGCTCCAGATTGCAAAGTGCTTTCAGTTCAAAACTGATGAATTTTGTATTTTTTCTTAGAGGCCATAGGGAGCCACTTTTTAAGCAGAGGAGTGATGTGGTCAGATGTGTCCTTTAGGAATATGACTTTGACTACCGTTTGGTGGATGGATTGGAGAGAGGACAGCCTTGTAGCAGCTTGATCAATTAAGAGGCTACACAATAATATATTATGAACTAGGGAAGTTGGAGAGAAAAGGGAAAGAGGAGCTGTGGAGGCAGAATTGACAGGACTCATGAAGTGACTAGATATGGGGGATGAAGGAGAATGGAGAGAGTCAAGGGTGACTTTGAGATTGTGAAACTGAGTGACTGGAAGGATGACCGTGTCCTTGACAGGAATCGGGAAATGAGTGAGAAGGATTTGAAGACAGAGAGATAATGAGTTCTGCTTTGGACATGTTTGAAATGCTTATGGGACATCCAGTGGGAAATGTTTAATTGGCAGTTAGTTCTGTGAGAAAGAAGCTCATAGGAGATATTGGACTGTATATATAGATTTGGGAATCATTTACATAGAGGTGGTATTTGAATTCAAGGGAGCTGATTGTTATCTTACTCTGTTCTTTCAATGTGGATGACCCCTTATTGGTATGTGAAAGTTGCCAAAATTTTGTTAGTCATAGCCTACCTCTTAAAAATTGAAATCAATGGCCAAAATGATCTTTTGAGATTTTCTGTGAATTTCATTTTTCTGTGCTTTTGCTTTTCTTTATTGTCAATGATAATAGTTAATCTCAAACTGTAGTTTGGAATATTGCTTCTACCCTCATCTATGTACTTAATTTCTTTGTTTTTGTATATGTTGATCTGTATTGTCAATAAAACAGAAAGTTAGGTATGCCTTGTGTTTTTTTCTTCCTCAAATAAAGTAATACTTTAACTTAAATCTCCTATCTCTTCATGAGTAAAATTGTCATTCATGTCAGTTTTAACTGAGCATTTAAATATTAGAAAATCAGGCTAGTTACTTATGAAGGAACTGAATGCATTCTGTTTATATGCCTTCTGCTTTGTGTTTCTTTTCTTTTTCATTTCTTTAAACCTTGTGTTGATAAAGTGTGTACTGTGTTCTCGGTTCAGAAATCAGATTGGAAGGCCTGTATAGATAAGCATACACTTTACAAATAAATACATATTTCAACCATACTCACACCAATTTATTGGAAAACTACTTTCCTTAAACTCATGTACTTGCCCAGAGAGCTACATTAAAAAAAGAAAAGAAAAAGGCCATATAATAGTGAAGAATTTAGTATGTTGGGTCAAAAGTCCACTTTTTAATGAGCATCTAAATATATGCTAGACAATTGCTACTGTACAGTAAGTAAATATGTGCCGGAAAAGCTGAATATAACTGTATTTACACAGCTGTTGTAGCTGGTAGATTTTCAGGGTTTAAATATCTTTATAAATGCCATTTTAGAGAACAAAGCATGATGTCTTTCTGGGTGCCAGTTCTATCAGGTAGACAAGGTACAACTTAGGTAATGGCCATGAAGAGCAGAGAAGTCATCTGTATTCTGGTCAGCACAGTACCTGGCAATTAATTGCAAATGTTTAATAAATCGTTTAATGTATTTACCATCTGAATGTGGGTGCCAGGAGGGATCAGACATCCACCCTTGCAGAGGGATCATCGGAGCAGCCTGGACTCCATCCAGTTTATTCAGACTAGAAATCCTCCTTGAAGTTGAAGATTCCGGGTAGGTTGCTCAGTCCTCTCCTTGCACTTTGCCCTAGTGCTCAGTATGGTGTTCAGACAGGATTTCTAATGACAAGAGATGTGGTACTTGGGAACCACAGCAGTGACCACACTTATCTACTCTCTGTTGCTTCCAACTTTTGGTCATTGTGTGGTCAGTACAGTGGTTGCCATGGACCACATTCATAGCCCTCAGAAATCCTGCTTGAATTCTTTACAGGAGTAGGTTCGTCAGTTTATATGCTGGTCAAATTTGAGAACTCATATAAAATTTTTTTTTGGTCATTTCTGTTTATGACAGTGTTCTTCCTTATTGTCCTAGAGTTGAGTCTTAGCTATGGTTCCCATGTATTTCAGAAGTAGGAGTAAAGTGATTGTCCTCAGTAACTAATCCCTAAAATAATACATTATGGTATGTTTAGCAATGGCCAAATAATAAATCCTTGCATTTACCTCATACATTTTTTCCTGAAAAAAATTCAGAGTGCTTTTGTGAAGTGCTTCATTCATTATAGATGGGAAAGCTAGTGTACAAAAAACTTCGATTTTTCAAGGTCTCAAAATGGTTGGTGCAGCTTGGTCTGAAACCCAAAACTCTTTCCAGTCATGTGTTCTTTCCACTAGTTATAATTAATGTGCAAAGTAAATTAAGGGTACCATGTACTCCTTGTTTTAGGGGACAGTCCATGATTTCATTTCTCTTTACCCAGCGGAAGCTGGATTCCAGGGTTTTGTTTGTTTGTTTGTTTAGGAAATTCTTCAAGAAAACAAGCCCCCTTTCTATGCTAGCCATGTCTGAAAGAGAAGGGGAAAACTAGAGCTTTCCTTGGGCCACAAAGGTATTTGGAATGTTCTGAGGTGTAAAAATATTTAAGTTGTCTAATGCCCTGAATATTGGGTTTGAATTTCTTTGCAATAGATTGTATGAGTGAATTTCACTTTCTCATATGGTTAGAGTTAGAGTTTCTTCAAGGCAGCATCTAAGTCCATGCCAACAGCACAAAAAGCGGGATATTACAGATTATAAAGAAATATGCTAGGTTTATAGTACCTATGTCACTGAGTTTCTTAAGGAGTTTGAACTTCCTAAATGAAGGGGCCTACAAATAAAGTAATAGTACTAAGATCATAAATGTGTCCAAAAATGTCTTCTTATAGGTGTCAACCATTATAATACAATATACTATAGCCATGTGGTATTATATTATATAACATTGCATATATAAATATGATATACTATATTAATATATACAATATGTAACAAATATAATACTGACCTTAATGAGTATATAAATGTATAATATAATAATGATATACTAATATACAATATATAATAATATAATAACTAGCATTAATACAGTACATGAAGGCTTACACAGTGCTTTAAATATATTATCTCATTTGAGTCTACCACTTCCCAAAGGAATGTGCCCGGCCTGTCATCTCACTTTTTTCCCCCCTTTTGTTTTAGTCTCTCCTACTAAAAAAGAAGTAGAAAAACTGAATCAAGCAAAAGCACACTGAAACAAGAATCTGCATTAGTAAGTCTAAAGTCAGAAAGGATTTTAATGTTAAAGTAGTCACTACTGTGCCTGTGTGCCATAAGGAGTCTAGACTGTGTGGGTGATCTTACTGATTGTATACCAAAATGCAAAGTGATCCTTAAACACAATGGATGAATTCAGAGCTCAAGCTCAGCCTTAACTCTGAATTTCCTTGTTCTGTCAGTTTAAATCATGATCCAAACATTATTTCAAAATAACTTTAGTGGTTCAATGTATGTTAACAATAAACAGTGCATAGTTTACTGGTTAGCATCAAGACAAAGCTGGTCCACAGATAGACATAAGGCCCCAGACAAAACCTCAGAAATTTTATAGATCTTATTACTGTTGGCACATGGTTGACCTCGCTGTGGTGCATTTTATTATCTGTGAAGTTTTTCACAGCCTGAGATGACTTAGGACTAACGCGTAAACATTTTTTTTTGGTATATTGTATTTTGCTTTTCCTTCCTTTATAGTGAGTATAGTTAGACAAAGTATCGCCCGTGGTCTGATACTGATCACCAAGTCCTTATCACATTTTCCAAAGAACAGCCTTCAGATTGTCTCTGGAGATAGCTTCTGGTGTCTAGCACTGTGTAGCGATAAGAGAGTGGGGCAGGCGAATGCTGTATGAATACCAGTGTCCTCTGTCCCTGTGGGTCAGATTTGGTGGAATGCTTCTCTCAAAGAGCCTGTGGGTCCAGCCTTTGATCTGTGGGGCACTTGGACTCTTCCAAGAGATGCATTCTTCATTTGGAGTGGTTAGTAGAAAAGTTAGAATGTGACCTGTAGCTTTAAGTGGATAAGCTTACACATTATTGAATTTGCCTTTCCAAGTGAATGTGAATGTCAGATCAAAGACCACAGATTTAGAGCTCTAAACTGTGTTTATTTTCTCTATCCTCCTCCTCTTCCCATCCCTGCCATAGTCCTCCATGGGAAATTTTGGGACAGCCTGCTAAAATTAAGCCCAGGCACAACTCTAGATTGTTGCCGCTACTGTGTTTCATTGAATAAATGAATTCATTTATGATTCATTGCTTCATTGAACAAATGAATGAATGTATTCCTTCCTTCATTAAACGTAGTTCCTTCTATGCAATGCAAAATTAACCCTTTTAAAGAAGGTGAAGCCTTAACATATATGTAGCATTGGTCCAGGCTTTGGGAAAAAATTCTATAATACACATATAAATATCTTTTTACAGTGTCTATTTTATTAATATAAAAGTAGTCAGAACTGACATAGATTTATAATAAATGTTAAATTGTTTAGTGTCTCTGAACATGCTGTCACATTACTCTGAGTGAATACAATAAGGCATTTAGTGCTTCCCAGGAAATTTTCCTATTATGTAGAAAATTTTCAGGTTTCTAGGGCCCAAAATCCCTTCTGGAACAAATATAGACCATAATTTAGGAGACCATGTTACAAAACTGCAGACTTTTGTGAAGTTCTTGTCTCTTATCACTTTGCAAATCTTAAAATATTACATAAGTGCTAGCTATAATTATTACTTTATTAGCAGCTTTTTTTACAGGCCTAATTCTCTACTGTAAAATTTGCTTAATGATAGAGGTGACTCTGACACCAGAACTCTCTTAGTTCAGGTTTGATGCTGGGATGAAATGAGGCACTTACAAGTCATTGAACAATTAACAAAAGGAGATTTACTTTGCCCTAACAGCAAGGATATACAACAGAGATTCAGTGGCATTGAGCTACTCTGGACATGGTCTCTTTCATCTCCGTAGTGGTAATTAGGGCAGTATATGGTGAAAGATATGGTGACTCATGTGGCCTTCATTAATCTACCAAGTCAGAGGGGCTCCTACTATAAAGGTGGGACTTTTTGTGTCCTTAGGAGACCAGGAAGCTGTATCAGGGAAACTGGGGCCAAAAAAGTTCTGGGACCACTTTGTCTCCTTCTAGAGAAAACTAAACTTTGTTGCAAGAGAGAATGAGGAGAGATGGACTTAAGCCATGTTGTGGGGAAATACTAGTAGATGTTCGATCTATCATATGCCATCCCTGAGGATCTTCCACCATTTAAATACTTATAGAGCTTTTACTGGTGAGGCCTTCTCACATGGGCAGCACCCAGGGAAAAAAGAAGATTTTTAAAAAGCCATTGCTTCCTCTACTACCACTAACAAACAAAACAAAAATTTTAAATGAAGAATAACAGAATTCAGAGATCTTGGGCTTTTCCTCCCCTCTTTAGAATGACCAAGTCTCAAGTGTCAATAGTCTGGTTCATGTGGTGGGTGATGCCAAATCTTTGTGTTCCTAGTGGGTCTCCTAATGCAAAGTGGTGACAATGAACAGGAGCAACACTAGGGACGTCAAAGCCATAGCAAAGACATTTCTGGAATGGCCAAGAATTCTTTATCATGCATCAGGGTCATCTATAATAAAGTGGCTAAGAGGTCATAAGCTTCTTACATGCAATATGTCCAGGGATCTAAGTTAATATCGAGACCATCCCTGCACCGCCACCTACTAGGTATTTCCTACCCAACATGCCAACACCTTGCCCGTTTCTGAGACCCGTATCAGGGGAATGATGCAGAATCTTTGTCCCCTTAGAGACTTCTCTAGATGGCCCTCCCCCTTTTCCCACAGGTGCTAAATAAGCATTCTTTTTCACTCCCATTCAGGAATGCAGAATTACCACCAAGTTAGCTAAGACATCCCTTTTCTTCCAAGTAAATACACACTCATTATAGGCGTGGTGGTGGTGGTGGTGGTGGTTGTTCCAGTCATCTTGAGGTTTTCTTGGCAGAGGTGCTGGAGTGGTTTGCTATTTCCTTCTCCAGCTCATTTTACAGATAAGGAAGCTAAGGCAAACAAGGTTAAGTGACTTGCCCAGGGTCACCCAGTTAGTAAGTGTCTCAGGCTGGCTTTGAACTCAGGTTTTCCTGACTCCAGGGTTGACACTCTATCCACTGCACCACCTACCTGCCCAAGGCGGGGTGGACCTAACTCATTTCGTGGGGAAACACCAGTAGATATTAATCCTATCAGACACATATTGCTTCATCAGGCAAAATTTTGCTCTCTGTAATTTCAAACCTAAAATAGAAGGAAAACCAAAGTAGTCAGTGATAGAATTTGTACGAAATGTGGTGAAATCAATTAAAAGAACACAGCTATAATATAACTTTGAAGACATAAATTATATCTTTTATACTATCCCTTTTTATGCTATATGTTGAATGCTTATGGGTAATAATAGAGCATTAATAGTTTTTCCTTGGCATTTATTTATACTAAATCAAATCATTTTTGTCTTTAAATCTTTGACAATGTGACAGCTAGACTCCTAAAAAGTCTCTGGGATAGCCTAACTTCTTTTGGAGGTTCATTGTACATGTTTGAAGTCACCATTTATGCAGATAATTGCTCAACCCATATTCATCAAAACCCTAATATCAGACTATGCTGCATGTCTAGGGATCTAAGTAAATACTGAGGCTCTCCATGCACTGACACCTACTCAGTATTCCCTACCCAACATGCCAACACCTCACCCCTGGTGAGAACCCACATCAGGGGAATGATACAGAATTTTTGCCCCCTTAGAGACTCCTTCTGATGGCCCACCCTCTTTCCCCACAGGTGCTAAATAAGCATTCTGTCTCACTCCCATCCAGGGTTTCAGAATTACCACCATGTGTAGCTAAGAGATCCATTAAGAAAAAACATTGAATTAAAACATGAAAGCAACAGTAAAAAACATGTAAGAATGAAGTAGTGGAGGTTTACTGTGCCCTTTATACACAAATGGGTACCCTATACACAAATGGGAACCCTAACAGGTTCCAGGAAGAGTATAATCTAATTCCACCCAGATATTCCCTAATTCCTTTAGCATATCAGCGAAAGAAGAGCCTTTAGAACTCATGTCCCCAGTGGTTAAAAAAAAGCAAAATCTTAGTGTTATCTGCCTCCTGGATATTTGTAAAAGCATCTTGGGTGCAGGCTGGAATCTGTTATAGTTGCTCTACTTGGCTCCAGATATGTTGGAGTTATGCAAGGATTTGGAGGTTTAGGGACACCATGGCCATAACACTCCATGTATTCCCCACATCTGTCTGCCCACTCTTACTGTAGCTTGACTTTTTATCTCAAGGAAGCTCAGGAATGCCCTAGGAACGTCTGGCCTGTGAGGCCAGTCACCTTGCCAGGCTGCCTTCTGTCTCTTGTTTCCTCTTCTTTTCCCTTTGCCTCTCCCTCTCTTCTTTTTTCTTTTCCACATTTCTGCTACCTAGTCAGCAAACAGGCAGAAGGCCCGTGGGACTCTGAGCTCCTGGGGCCTCTTCCAGTAAATAGCATTTCTCCTTCCTCCTCCCTGTGGGCCTGAAGCTGTGCTGGAGAGCTCCTAGTTAGGGAAGAGGCAATGCCTGCCCTTATTACGAATCTCTCATGCCCACTTGCTGCCATCCTTATTATAGCAATGTATTAATGGCTTTAAATTACACATCAGTTAAATCAGGATTAGATAGTCTCTTACAAAGAATACATCATACTTATCCTAGGATCTAAATAATAATAATATTTATTTAGGAGAAGACCTTAGAGATTAAATATTATATTAACATATAAATACGTGACTATAACCTAAGTCAGAGACAA
This sequence comes from Vombatus ursinus, assembly GCF_900497805.2. Classification (NCBI taxonomy): domain Eukaryota; kingdom Metazoa; phylum Chordata; class Mammalia; order Diprotodontia; family Vombatidae; genus Vombatus; species Vombatus ursinus. The sequence goes on from NW_020954550.1 coordinate 10,382,209, forward strand.
AGAAACTGGTGTGAGAGCTGTAGACCTAAAGATGCTAGCTGGACACATAGGAGAGAATGAGAGACAGAGGGAGTCAATTTAGCAGCTAGAAAGTGAGATTCCGGGGCAGTTAGGTGGCACAATGGTTAGAGCACTGGCCCTGAAGTCAGGAGGACCTGAGTTCAAATTCGGCCTCAGGTCAAACACTTGACACTTACTAGCTGTGTGACCCTAGGTAAGTCAACCCCAATTGCCTAAAAAAAAAATGAGATTCTGAGAGGCAACATAGTATACTGTATAGAGAACCAGATTTGAGTTGGAAAGACCTGGGTTTGAGTCCTGCCTTTGATAAAAATGGATATTTGGCCCTGGATGGATTAGTTAACTTTTCATTGTTCCAAGTAACTCTCTAAAATTAGACCCAGTAGATCGTCATTGATGGAAGGAGTTTGCTCACTGTGAAGTTCCCTATGTAAATGAAATCATAGGTCTCGACCAGAGGTGACTCACAACACGGAGTGTACCAGAACCAAATTAAAATGTAATTGGGAAATATTTAACAAAATAAATAAAAATATAAGAAAACATAGGTGATACTAGATTTTAAAACTGAGTTAATATGCAGTCTGTAGGTATGATTGTATGGATTAGTGGCACCCCTTTCTGTTTCAGTTTGTCACCACTGGTCTAGATGGAAAAAGGGAGTTTCCAAGAAGAATTATCTTCATCAAGAAGAGGTAATCCTTAAAACTCCTACTCTTCCAGACCCCTACGATAACGAACCCAGAATGATATAGTGGTAAGAACACAAGACGCGACCGCAGAAAACCTGATTTTTCAATCACAGCTCCAAAACTGTGTATGACTTTGGACAAGTTGCTTTACCCAAGATGAGTAGACTAAAGTCTATTTTAGCTTTTACTCCTAGAATCTGGCTTGGAATACTCCTTTTATAAAGAGAATTTTGGAGAAGAAAGCAGCAAAATGACTCAAAGTTTTGAAGATGGAATTTGATGGGATTTATGAAAAGGAAGTTGAAAAGAGTTGAGTATGTTCAGCTTATAAATTAGAATGCTGAGTGATAATTTTTTAAAAAAGCATAAAACTAAGAATATTTGTTATGCTGTGAATATTTTTGTCAAATAGTTCTGTACTTGTACTAATGGCAGGTTAAGAAACAATAGACTTAATTTGCATCTGGAAATGCAGATTACTTAATATTAAGAAGAAGGTGATGATGACGATGACAATGCTGATTATTATTGCAACTCAGTTACTTGGAAGTGCAGCAGCCACTCATGAGCCAGGTTCAACTACTTAACAACATGGAAGCTTTGATAAGCTTTATTTCCAACCTGGGTTGGTTTGCCCTTCCTTTGGCAGCCTGGCGGCTCCACACTTTTGGGGGCCCACCGTATTGGTGCTGCATTTTGTGTAGACACTTGATTGGGTTTAGCTCTGCTACAATTTAACTGCTGAGCTTAAGTAATCCACTAGCCTTAGCCTCCCCTGTAACAGTGATTTACCTGCTTGTGCCACTCACTATGCCCAGCTCAATTACTAACTACCAGAAAAAAAATTTCAGGTTGGGAAGAATCATTAAATATTGGAATGTTTTTAATGGCGTGATTATAAAATTACTGTCCTTGATGATCTCTAACATAGAATAGTGTCCACTGATTTGGATGGAGAGACAGGCAAGGTAATGAATTAGAGGTATTGATTGTCCTTTTACCAGAATTCCTTCATGTATAAAGGCACATTCAGAAATTGCACAATCAAGCCTGCCAGGTAGGGAAAGAGAATGATTTTTATTTGTTTTTCCTCTGTAACTAGATGTGATGCAGTTGAAACAGGAGCATCTTATATCTTCTGTTGATAATGGATTCATAATTCATTAACTGTTAAACATCATTAATGTTCTCAATGTGGTCTTCGGATTTGATTTTTTTTTTCACTTAGTTTGCGTCTTGGTTGGTGGTGTTTTTGGTTTTTGTTTTATTTTTTTAAAAAAGGAAACATTTCCATTTGTTTTCTTTGCTAGTGAGTGGTTATTAAAATGACCCAGGTTGAACTCTGGGTTAAGGCTCAGACTTTCTTTCCTTGCACAATAGGATTAAAATCTATTTAAGGCCACTGGAGGATACATTATCCCTTTTCATCTGATAGTTACTGAACACCTGGAGTGGGGCCATCCGGTCACCATGTGTTGGTTCTTGATTTTTGTTTTGTGTGATGAAATGGTAGGTAACCTTTCTAATCAGTACTCTTTTCCTGACCTTTCCAGGGCCCTGTTCTCCTGGGTTTTCAGGCTGTTTTATTGGAGTCAGCTGTTGAGGAATGTTACTGATAAGATAATAAGAGCAAAAGCAGCCCCTCAAATCCAGAATCCAGGACCTTGAATAACTGAAGGGTTGCCCCGGGGCAGATACCTTTGAGCATGATTATATCTCTTTTATGACCTCTATTTAAAAACAAACAACAGTCTAGCAATAAAGAAGTCATTATATCCTCAGACACCTAATTTGGTTTCCCTATTGATATAATAGTTGTAAAGTTATTCTGGGCTTCTGATTTTACCAGGAAGGCAGAATTGCCTTTTTTGCTTTCTTTGCCTTTTTGTTTCTTTTCTTAATTTTAAAATGATAAACTTAATAACCATCCAAAAACATAAATGTACAAAAAACAAACATACAAAAATAAAAAAAAACTGTACGAAAAGCTCACAAGTACCCCATAGCCACTAAGAAGGGAGAAACTAATTAAAACAGCAAAAAACAAAAGGTTCATTTTCTTTTTTAATGCATTAACTGTCCAGGGAAAAAGAGAAGTATGGGGAAAGCAAGTTAGAATGTTTTAAGAACATATATTTTAATTTTGTTGAGAATAATTTTCTGTGTCAAATGAAAACTTCTGCTGTTGGGATAGGAGGCCTTTGTTAGTGTCTCTGCAGTTATATTCTACACATCTGCAAAATCTATTGAAGAATTCTGTTTTCTTCTTGTTTGTTTATAATTATAAGGTATGATATGTATAAAATGTTGAGATGACTATATAAATAAAAAGGTAATTACATCTAATTACTGCTAATATGTACCAACATTGGCTCAGATCCAGCAGATTGGTGATCTGGAAGGTGATGTTCCACATTTAAACTCAAATAAACATATAAGAGTTCTGTATTTCCTTGCAGATAATGGGCATAAAACATATTGGTTTTTGAAATCCAGACATGAGTTGTGAAATTAGGAAGCTTCACATATAATAGTCTTTCTTTAATGTTGACTTTGGTGTGGCATCTGTGGTATAATGAGAAAAAAAACCCAACTCATTTGGAATCAGGAGACTTGGGTTCAGTCCAAACTCTTCCACTTATAAACCATGTGGCCTTGTGGAAATCCAGTGTCACAGAAGTAACATTGTATGGAAACCAATAGAATTGGATTCAAATTTTGGCACTGTTATTTACTATCTGCATGACCTTTGACAAGTTAGTTCACATCTCCCCTCTCTCTGGGAAGCTACATGATTGAAGGTCCCTTCCAGCTCTAAATATTATGAGCCTAAGTCACTTATTATCTCTCAGCCTTAGCATTCTCATATGTAAAATGGGGGCAATAATACTATCACTACATACCTCATAGCACTGGGTATATAAAATGAGACAATGTCTCTAAAGCACTATATAATTGCCTGCTGCTATTATTATTACCATTATTAAAGGAATATTGAATTGAAATAGTTGTAAGGGCTGGGGACTGGACCTGTGATTTCACTAAAATATTCCTGAAATAAGGAATTCCTGAAACAAGGAAACTCCTTCAAACAATATAGGTTTGCACTTGCCTTGTAATTTATATTCTTAGAGGTTCTTAACCATTTTGTGTGTCATTGACCCCTTTGGCCATCTGATGAAGCTTATAGATCCTTTCTTGGAATAATAGCTTTAAAAAATTCATGATTAAGGGAAATGTTAAAATTCAGTTAGAGTTCAGTGAAAATAGAGATGTATTTTTTTTCTCTACCCAAGTAAACAGACCCCACTGAAATCCATTCACGGAACCCTTCGAGTGAGAAGCCTGTGGATACTTGGTTAAGAATCCCTGTCTTAGAGAGTTGCCTAGAACACAGGCCAGTATATATCCAAGGCGAGACTTAAGCCCAGATATTCTTGGCTCCTACACCAGCTCCATAACTATTATGCCATTGTACCTCTCATAGTTGTGAGATAAAAATTTTTAAGAAATTTGGTGACAAGATAATTCTTATTTGTATTCATCTTCTTCCAAGTCACAGAAAACGCTGCAGAGCCTAATCTGGTTATAGAACCCCTAGAGAGGCATGAAGGATGCTTAGAATAATATTTTATGCACAATTAACATAATTAAGCTGTCATCAATCTTTTTTTTTTTTCTGGGCTCATGACTTCTTGTTGGATTCTGTTTTTGTCCATGAGAATCTAGCCCAAAATGAAAAGAGGAAAACCAGAGGACTTTTCCCCAAACTCCCATTTTGTTTAGTTATTCAAATGTTTTCTTTCACTTTGGAGTAATGCTAGGAACCAAATGGCATGTAAAAGAGAAAAGCAAGGGCCTTTGAAACTGTGATTCTTACATACAAAGAAAGCTATTCATCGTCTTTACTCCCATAAATATAACTACTAGCAGGGTCAGGTATAAGGTTGACTAACCCCTTTCTCCCTTGTCCACAATTTATCCTCACACCACCCATCCTGTTCAGGTCATAAGTCACAGAACTTCACTCTAAATATTGAAGAAAGGTTATCATAGAACTAGAAGAGAATTATTGTTTTACAGATAAAGAAACTGAGGCCCACAAAAAGCAGGTGACTTGCCCAAGGTTATGTAGTTAGTGAATAGCAGAATCAGAACTAGAACTCATGTCCTCTTGACTATTCTTTTTGTTGGGAGATTTTTTTGAAGCAGAAAAAAAAAGAAACCAAAAAATGAATGAGAAATTTACTACAGTTATCCTTGAAGATTAATCATTCAGATTGTAACTAATGATTGCTAATGTCATTACTTTAAATATATTGGAAGATGACCAAAATTTTAGTAAGTTCCTTCCTTCCAATACTACCTTCATTATATTTTTTTAAATTAATGAACTTTAAAAGTAAGATTGGCATTATACATAAGTGTTTACATAACTTGGAGTGCTATATAAATGCTAACTGTCTAAGTTAGTAGGGTAATGTAGTTGAAAGCACATTGGTTTTGATGTCAGAAGTCCTGAGTTCAGCACTTGAATTTTGTACTGTGTGTATTTGAGCAAATCAGTAAACCTATCTGATCCTCAGTTTCCTCAGCTTTAAGAAGGGGATGTAGTCAATGACTTTTAAGGTCCCCACCAGCTCTAAATTTATAACACTAAGAAAATTATGCTACCTTTGCCAAGAAAGGTGAACCTGCATTTACAATAAGAAAAAGAACTTCTTCACAAAAAGAAACAATAGGATTTTTTTGAAGGATACCTTGCTTCAATAATACTGATTTACCCCCCCCAAAAAAAACAGTTCTAGGAAAAATCTCAAACCTCTCTTGACTTTATTAGCTCTAAGAAACTGATAAGAGAGCACCTTCTTAGGGATTCCTCCTGCCTGATTTTTTTGTATCCCAAGTGAACTTTTATGTTTCAATAAAATTAAAAATTTAAATCTTGGAATTAGGAAGATTCTTCTTCATGAGTTCAAATCTAGCCTCAGATATTTACTAGCTGTGTGACCCTGGGCAAGTCAATTAACCCTGTTTGCTTCGGTTTCCTCATCAATAAAATGAACTAAAGATGGCAAACCACTCCAGTATCTCTTCCAAGAAAACCCCAAATGGGGTCATGGAGAGTCAGACGTGACTACAATGACCAAACAATGATAATAAAATTAAAATTTGAAGCAGTGTCATAAAGTGGAAAGAGCACTGACTCTGGAGGTGGAGGACCAAGGGTTAAAATGTGACTTTGCTGCTTCCTACATGTATGAACTTGGGCAAGGCAGACAGCCCTTCTGGGCTTTAGTTTCCCCATTGGCACAATGAAGGGATTGTACTCAGAGGTGGCCTCTGAGATTCCTAAGTGTTCTAGTTATCTGATCCCAGATTAAGATTTTGATGCGTCTGCCTTCTGTAAAGACTTGCTTATTTGATCTCTTGAACACCCATCACAATGTCAAGTATATCCAGAAAAATGTATTTGGTGATGGAAAAAAAAGCCTGAAGATTGTAATGACTCATAGCTAGTCCTTATTAAATGATTTTTGAAAGCAGAGGCTTAGACTTGTTAATGCAGATGCTATGGTCTTGCTAACAAGTCATCACTTGGGCCCCTTAGAAGTTATCAATCCTACCTCCTCCACTCTACATTCCTCCTCTTTTCCTCAGTGGTACCACCACCTTCTTAGTCACCTGTATTCACAATCTTGGAATCCTGTCCATCTCCTTAGGCTTCCTCAGCCCCCATGGCAGTAGCCAAGTATTACTGATTCTACCTTCACAATGTCTCCCACATCTACTCCCATCTTCCACCTAAACCACAGCTACCCTACCTGTGCCCTTCATCATCTCTTGCCTGGACTATGTCAGGAGGCATCTAATTAGTCTACCTCCCTCCAGGCTTCCTCCTCTCCAAGCTATCCTCCACACAGCTGCCAAGTTATTCCTAAAGCACAGATCTGACTTTGCCTTCCACTTCTCTGTTCACAAAGATGTTCTCAATCCTTCCTATGATAAAAATCAAACACCGGTGGGCATGTTCACAATATGGTTCCCATGTATCTTTCTAAATTGATTTCATATCGCTTCTTTTCATGACTCTCTGATCCACAATTTTGTTGTACAGTTATTTCAGTTGTGTCTGACTCTTCATGACCCTATTTGGGGTTTTTTTTGGCAAAGATACTGGAGTGGTTTGCTATTTCTTTCTCCAACTCGTTTGACAAATGAGGAAACTGAGGCAAGTGGAGTTGGGTGACTTGTCCAGGGTCATAAAGCTAGTAAGTGTCTGAGGACAGATTTGAACTCAGGAGGATGAATCTTCCTGGCCCTAGGCCTGGTGCTCTACCCACTGTGCTGCTTAACTGCCCTCTTCACCCACAAAAAAAGAAGCTATCAATTCTAGTCTTAAGAAGGTTGTTATGAGGAAAGGTTGGGTCTGCCTCTTCCTGTTTGAGCTTGGGAAATGGGAAAACAAATAGGAGTGACAGAGTATAATAACACCTGCAGTGATGCTACGATAGTCCCAAACCAAACTATAGGTTTATTTCTTCAAGATGCTTAGACATGTGATCAGGGCCATGCGTCTCTCAATTTAGCAAAATCCCTTTCTCTGTTGGCAAGGTGATGACAGCTCCAGGACCTTTGTGGCCATTTTCATTAACATATTTTTCTCCTTCTTGCTTCTTCTGGAGCTACTTTCTGATGCCTAGGGCCTGATGTGAATAATTTGGCCCTGAACCTGTATGAATATGAAATTATCACAATGCCTTCACATTCCAGGGAACTCTTTCATATAAAAAAACTGAATTATAAAGTGGTGGAAATAAATATTCTTCTAAATTAGAAGTTGAGGCTATGGGAGAAAGTGCACTTTTTAATATCCTGGAATTTGAGGATGGTAAGGTGTTAAGACTAAATTTCTGAAGATTTTTATGGAATACAAGGAAATTTTCCTTTTTTTAAATGTGAACTCTCTCCTCCTAGACTAAAAGGAAATCATTCTGATTGCCTCATTGTTGTTCTAAGGTTAATCTAAAAGCCACCTTGACTGAGTCTTCTTAAGCCCTTGGTATATTCAAGGACTCTGTGATATCTTTGTAGGGAGAACCAATCACATGTTTCAGTGGCAGGGTTAAAACTAGGGGAATGTGAGGCCAAAGGCAAGCTACAATCCACCTGCCATTTTTTTTTTTTTGCTGATGAAATCTAGTTAAAATAAACATCAAGGGCAGCCTTGATTAAATAGAAAACCTAGAATACGAACATCTGAAACTTGCAAGTCAAATCAGTAGATAGGATATCAGTTAGGAGGTATCAAAAATGATGAAAAGAAGTCCAAGGGACGGTGAGAGAGAAAGGGGAAAGGACTGATAGGTGTTAATGCAAATTATATTTTAACCAACTATTAATCAACAGCTACTGGTTCTCTCCTTTCCCTCTCTAAGCAGAGTCTAGAGTAATTGCTCTAATTTTCTGCACCCTAGAAATGCTCTTCCAAAAGGGAAATTTAATTAATGATCTTGTTATGTTTGTATTGTACTTCATAAATTTTACAAATTTTGTTTATGTGAAGTACATAAAAAAGTTTTTCTGATATTGTTTCGATCAAAATTACAGATTTAAGTATAATAATAAAATATAGCATTCAATTAAAATTTACTTATTAAACATGAGTAGTGTACATAGCACTAGTTAGGCTCTGGAAGATTTAGATTTAGACACATAATTTAGATAAGAGAGATTGTTGCCCTCTTGGAGTTTATGGTTTAATAAGCATTTAAATGTTGAGCCAGTCACATATCTTTGCATTAGCAAAATAACACAACAAAATGTTATATTACACAACCATTACATTATAATACCATATTGTGATTGACTGTATTAACACAGATGTTTTAAAAAGTAGAAATGTTGATGAAATAGGGATGCGAACCCCATAATTAAACCAAAACAACCCTTGAAAATATTAATTTCTTCGTCAATGTCTAGGTTTTATACTTTCATTCAATTTACTTGGTAATGCCTTTAAATAGCATATTTTAGAATGTGATGGATTAATATAGTTTGAACAAAATGAAATATTTTACATTTGCTATTTCAGCAGTACTGTAAATTTTTGATGTCATAACAAAGAGGAAGTGATAGCTCCAAAAATACTTAAAAGACATCAATCAAAATGATGGCACAGAAAAGGAGCCCTTGCTTCTCAGCTTGTGTCCATGCATTGGTGGAAGACCCATTCTGGCAAACTGATCAATACTGCCAGATTCTCTTCAGAATGTTCTTACACTTATTTTGGCTTTGAAATGACTCCAAAATATTTTCCAATTTTCCAACTTCCTTTAAATTCACACATTAAAAGTCTGCCTGTTCCTATTGTGTGTGTGTGTTTTTTTCCAGAACAAATTTTGAATGTGTCTATGCCTGTGTTTAATATGGAGGACTGGAAACAATTTTAGTCTGTAATTCTGATCAACTTGCTTTTGCCTTCTTTCCTAGGAAGTGTGTAGAGAGCTCTGGTGCCTCAGCAAAAGTAATCGCTGTGTTACCAACAGTATTCCGGCTGCAGAGGGGACACTGTGCCAAACTGGGAGCATTGAAAAAGGGGTAAGCCAAATGACTGCCTCTTATACTATTGGTGTGAATTAGAAGCAAAAGGTAAAGTTATTGAGTACAGACCATGAGTCCATTAAGCAACAGTGTTCACTGATTATTGTTATTGTTAATAATATTATATTATCATTATTATTATTATTATTATTTTGCACAAATGTATGTGTTCCTATTCTTGTCAGTTTTTATATGGGTCATATTTTAGTACCTATTTTTTTAAAGCATCATTTGTAGAATTGTAGTGATTACTTGTTTCCATTTCTCTTTAAAAATATAGCTGTTTGAAAGTATGAGTGTGAATCATATCTATTTAAAAATAATAACCTTTAAAAATTATTTAGTAATATAATATCTAATTCTTTTACTTTAAAAATTACAGGAAATTCATGTTACCAGAAAGAGGTTTTGATAATAGCTGCAGTTTTAAAAGCCGCAAGATACCTAGGCATTGGATCTGAAATTACTTTAGTTCTATGTGTCCAGTTTCGAAGGATTGGTTTACACTGATGAGCAATAGCTTATCTTTCCCAATTACTGTGGGAATTACTGCCTTTGTAAATGCTGCATCCCTATAGCCATCTCTAGAATTTACTGCTGCAGACTAAATTTATATGAACAATGACTACTGTCATCTGTTCTCAGTTCTGACTCCTGCCATGTTTGCTGGGCTGGTTTCAACAAAGATTACACTGCATTTCAACTTACCGTCTGATGTTAAAATACAGAGAATGAAAGCTTTTGGGCAGCTGTCACAGTTTATTAATCCTTGCTGATGGCTTCATTCAGGACCCATGACCTAGTACCATATTGATGGCTTTTCCATGCTGAGTTTGAAAATGTTGGTAAACTATGCTAAATACATGAATTGATGGGATCATTTTTTAAAGGATAAAAGATCCTTTTTTTGAGAACTTGTAGTTAGCCAATAAAAATATGGAGACCTTCACATGCTACCAAAAATTCATAGTTTTTTTTTTCCACTGGAGTAGTAGAAAATATTAGGAACCTCACTCTTAAAACAACAGTCTAGGTTTATTTTGGATCTAACAACCCTTGTCAACGACAAGTAGCAATTTACATCCATCTGTAGTTAGGAGAATTGTACAACCATAAGGAAGAAAAGTTATGGTGAGAAGCTGTAGCAACAACTTCATTTGCCATCAATTGTTAATTACTTACCTTCCTGGTTTCTAGTAGACTATATATGCCATCACTTCTAATGCCTTCATTAGACCTGCTAGCTCCTTCTGCTTTGGATTTAAATAATCAATTTCTCTAAGTACCTTCTGGAGAAATGAGTAATCATCAGTGGCCATGCAGCTCAGCACTCATCACGGGTTTAAAACATAATGGCATCATCTCTATTTTATGCTTCATCATTGGTAGAAATGGCAAGACACTGTGTGTATATGTGAGTGTGTGTGTGTGTGTGTATGTGTGTGTGAAACAGAAGGTGTGGTATAGTCATAGAGCCCACATTTTTCTATCAGCAAGCATTTACTAAGTATACACTATGTGCCAGGCACTGTGCTGAGTAATAAGGATACAAAGAAAGGCAAAAACAATCTCTGTCTTTAAGAAGCCTACATTTTAATGGAAATATACAAATAAATAGATGCATACAAAATGCATGCTCTATGATAGAAGGAAGAGAATCATAGAAGGGAAGGTTCTAGCAGCTGCAGGGACCAGGAAAAGACTCCTGCAGAAGGTGGAATTCGAAGCTGAAGGAAGCCAGTTAAACAAAGAGGCAGAGGTGGGGGGGGGAACATTTGAGGCTTGAGGGACAAATGTTTACTTTCATTGCAAAGGCAAAGAGATGGAAGATAAAGCAAACAGCAAATAGGCCAATGTGTCTAGCTCATGGAATTTGTGGAAGACAGCATAGTGTTAAGAAGCCTGGAGAAGTAAGAAGGGGCCAGGTTCTGAAGAGTGTTAAATGCCAAACAGAGGTTTATACGAGGATCAAGACAAGTTAACAAGAATTTGTTAAGTTCCTCTTATATGCCAAACAGAATACTAATTGCTAGGGAGACAAAGAAAGGGGAAAAGATAACAGTCCTTCCCCTCAAGGAAGTTTACATTTTGAATAGGAGAGAAACCTGAATCTGGAGGGGATAGGGAGCTGCTCGGACCAGAAATATTGAAAAGTACCTCCCTACTACAAGGCCTTGCACATAGCAGGTGCTCAATGAATTGTTCTGGAATGAATTTTAAATTTGTTTAGGTTGGCTGGTAGAGAGAAGGGTAATAATTGACATGGAGTAAGAATGGTATGTAAGTCTTAGGGGGAAAAGGGAACATGAGGTAGAAAAATAGTAATAAATTTGATTTCTAAAGATTCTGATTCTCATTATAGGTAGCTGTACAAAGGGTTCATCAATAGTCATAGCATGAGAGTATTATAAAACCAATATCAAAAAAACTTTTACAAAACAAATCTTGAAGGTTCTATCAGAGAGATTAAGGGAAAGAAAGGGTTAGAGATGAAACTAGCAAAAGTCTTAATAAAAATGCCTGTGGAAGGAGAAAGGACAGAGCTCTAGAAGGTAGAAGGCTGCTAAGTGGCGCAATGGGCCTTGTGTCTGGAAGGCTTCTCTTCCTGAGTTCAAATCTGGCCTCAGACACTTACTAAGACTTACTAAGACACTTACTAAGCTGTGTGACTTTGGGCAAGTCACTTAGCTCTGTTTGCCTCAGTTTCCTTATCTGTAAAGTGAGCTGGAGAAGGAAGTGGAAAACCACTCCAGTATCTTTGCCAGGAAAACCCCAAAAGGGGTCATGAAGAGTCAGGCATGACCAGAAAACAACTGAACAACTAGAAAGTGGTCTCAATATGTTGCTTTCAGACTCTGAAGTCTTTCAAAGTACATCCAAGCTGCATGTAGCTATACCATAAAAGCAAACATAGACTTCAGACAGTATGTTCAAACAACATATTGCTGCATCTTTACTAATTGAATTTATCATCTGAGGGGCAGCTAGGTGGTACAGCAGATAGAGTGCTTGACCAGGAGTCAGGGAGACTTGAATTCAAGTCTGGCCTCAGACATTTACTAGCTATGTGACTCTGGGCTAGTCACTTTACCTCTGCTTCAGTTTCTTCCTCTGTAAAATGGGGATAACTAGCACCTACCTCCCAGGGTTGTTATAAGGAAAAAAGGTAAAATAAGATAATTTTTGTAAAGTTCTTTGTAAACCTGAAGGTACTACATATAAATGCTAGTTATTGTTTTTAATTTGTTATTATTATCTTTTGTGTGGATTGCTGTTTTCTAATGTCTTTATTCAAGTATTCTTCTTGAAAACGTTCCTCCTGCTGTCAGACACAGAGTTTTCTCAGTATGTATCAGTTTGGGGCTATCAAATCCAACCAGGATTAAAAGTTTTTGCTTTAGTTGGAACCGCCACAGGCAGAAATAATTCTGGGTCAATTTGGTCACTCCTAAGAAATACAGACTAAGAAATAGTTGGTATTTATGTCAACATGTTTCTTGTGATTTTGCTTTTAAATTTCAGGGGATACAATTTGCAGAGAGGAAAGGGGTGATATGAAACTGTATGAGTGAAATGGACAAAGTATTAGAGATGATACTCTAATGCAAATATTCCAGCCCATATCTGTACCAAGGAATATGTTTTGACAACAAGCTCTCTGGGAGGAGGAAACCATGCAGAACATATTTTAAAGCATAACCTGCATTATTAACATTTTCTCCATCACTTTCTTAAATCTAGACAATCAACAAAACAATAAGTGGAGTCCTGATCTGTAGTTGATTGATTTCTGGAGTGTAAATACTGATGACAAAAATTGAACAACTGACTCTTGCAAGCCTGTACAATCTGTCTCCAGCACACCCAGTGTGCCCGTTGTGGAGCATCAGGCTAATAGTTCTTATTTTCATAGGGAGATATTCACATGGATACAAGACTAGATTTATATCATAGATCAGACTATGTGATGGGCATCTGAATTGATCTTTCTGTACTTAATAGCCCATTTTGAAAAGTGGGGGAAATATCAGTGCTTCCCCTTACTTTTATTTGAAACTAATTTTTGTTGATGGTAGTATGATTTATCTTGCAAAATGATTTCCATAGACCAAATATTTCCATAGTCTGAGGTCTTCTAATGAACCTAGAACTAAAAAAAAAATGGGTTTCTGAAAGTTCAGAGTACCAATGTCTATGTACCCTATCTAAGAAACATGAGTGGAACTCTCCCGACCTTTGATCCTAGCCCCCTGAGCTGCAAAACAACCCTCATCAGACAGAACATGAAAGAACTTATAGCCTGTCTAGCCAACAGGATAAAACTAAAGCTGCTTATAGTTCAGAATAAATCTTTACTTAAAAAAAGTGGGAGAAATATTGCTGGAGTGATAGCACAGACACATCCAGAGGGTTGGATGGACGATGATCTCGTCAAGCTCTGGCTGCAAAAGATATGGGATGTATGCCCGGGGGCGCAGTTCCACAAATGTTCCATGCAAGTATGGGATCTGTTCCATGCACATTTAACAGATGGAGTAAGAAATATGGCCAAAAAATTAAAAACTGATCTTTGCGTGAGTCCTGGGGGGTCTGACATCGCTATTACAGCCATTGGAAGGCTGCCTGAACAAGCCATTCAGAGCTCGAATAAGAACCATATGGTCTGAATGGAGATGCTCAGGGACAGTAGCATTAACAAAAGGAGGAAATTTGATGAGCCCAGACAGTGCACTTGGTACTGTGTGTCCACAGGTCAGAAACTCCTCAGAATCAATTGGCATTACTTCCAGCCAAATAACTTTACTCAGATATGGTAACAGTCAGAGTTCTTTGGACTGGAACCAGCACTGTACAGTATCTATGGAAGCAGGATGAAATAGGACACAGAGATGGCAAAGATTAGGATATTTGCTGAAAGAGATATGGAAGCCAGTCAGGAGCTACTCCTTGCCAGCCCTGATGGTGACCACAAAGAAGGTTCCAAATACTTAATCTGTTGCCTTGAACTCGATATAATGACATTAGAGCCTGTGATGGAAGAAAGAGTTTAGTAAAAATGAGGTTTGCATATAAATCCCCCAGATTCCTCCTCTCTTGCTTGGTCTGTGAAATAGAACTGTGTAAGTGAAAACTTGGCTTCGAATTAGGCTCTCAGATACTGTTCTAAGACATTGGATAAGGGATACAGCTCATGTATAGCTTTAGCTCTTAATTTACTTTAGGGTAGGATGCAGTACCCTTTGACTGGGCCCAGAATTGTTAAGAGCAGGAAGTGGAGAATAATTCTTCTAATTATCCTAGAAGCAGTGATGCTGAGGGATGACATGGTCTCATTAAAACCTGGTCCAGGATATTAGTGTTCTGTGTCCCTGCACCTGCAAAGCAGGCCATTATTTACATCCCAGCTGAAAGATAGTCCTTCTAAACAGCACAGTATGCTCCTTCTGACCCAGGGCTGTTCTGTCTCAGGAAGAATGCTCTGTATTTAATCACTGATACCATTTCCTTTAGAAACCTGGGATTTCCTTAGAGGTCTTTCCTTCCAGATGCTGGCTGGGTCCAGTTCTGGCTGTAGTACAAATTATCCCAAAATTACATCCCCAAAATGGCCTAGCTGTAGAGGGGAAAACAAATTAATTCTACATCTCTGCTCACCTCGTAATTCCCTTGTGTGGATTCCTGATTCGTTTTTTTTAAAAAAAATGTTTCATCATTTGCTTTATATTTTATCATTGTTGGAACCCATCACCCGATCCTCCACGTTAAGGACTGTAAGTCCTTATTAGTCCTATTAGTAGCTCATGAACAGCTGTGGCCTTGTAGTAGTTCACCACTACTACATATTGTTCAGAACAACCATATTGTTCAGAAAATAATGGTGTTTCTTGAAAATACTTTAAAAACTTCTTAGGAAAACACCATGCTTGTAGATTATTTTAATTGTGCGATTAAAAAAAAAACTCCTTCAGATATTGGGGTTAGGGTGAGAAAAGAAAATGACTAATACACCTATGATATTTATTGATCTACTTTGGACTTCTGCAATTCTACACTTCAAACAGGTAGGGTGGTACAGTGGGAGGAGTGCTCTATCTACAATCAGAGGAATTGAATCTGAATACCAGGCCTTTCACTCCTCCCTGGTGACCTTGGACAAATCACTTAACTTCTCAGGGACTTTTCTTCTCCCTCTGTAAAATGAGGGGCTTGGACTAGATGAATTCGAAGGTGACTTTTTTTTTTCCAAAGGTGACTTCTAACCCTAAACCTAAACCCTAAACTCATGACCTTTTCTGAAACTGTTCTACACACCTAAGTCTAGTAGAAGGAATGCCCAGTTATCCATCTGATCTCAGTGAACGTTTCTGGCAATGGACCTTAGAATTCATTGGCATAGGGAACTCCCAAGTGAGAAAATTCTGTCTGTCAATGCATGTTGGCACCTAGCTGCAACTTATAGTGTCAGAAAATTGCTTAGAGCACTTAATAAAAGTAACGCAATTATTATGTGAACATTTCAGGCATTTAGATAGAGAGACAGACAGATAGACAAGTATCTGCCTTTCCATGAATTAACCTAGTTAACTGTCATTTAAAATAGTAGTCCTACATACAGCATAGAATTAGAAAAAATCATCACTTGACTTTTGGCATCATAGCACAACCTTTGAGACTACCATCAGCACTTAGCTTTGGCTGAACTACTGCCTTACTACGCTCTCCCCCTACCTCCCCCAGCCACCTTCGGCCTTATTGGACTTAAGGGTTTAAAACTAACCCTCAGTTTATAGACATGGAAACCAAAGCCAGGAAATGAAATGACTTCTCTTGGGTCATAGAAGTAATCAGGTTCAAAGCTGAGTTTAGACTATAAACATTCCAAATTGCTAGTCCCGTACATCCTTAGACTGTTAAACCTGACCCTGCTCTCTGTAACAACTAGCTGAAAGGAAGATTCTTTTATTATAATGGCTTGTTAGCTCTTTACTCATAAATCTGCATTACTTAACCTGCTGACATAATTGCATACTGTGTCATATTTCCGGGGAATTGATAAAATGAATAGCATGAATTTATGCAGTGAAAGGGCTTCTAGGAAACCTTTCACAAGATGCTATGTAATAATGACATTCTAAGCAATATATAACCTTTAATAAATAGTGAATTTATCTCATACCAAAAATCTAATTTCTATAGGAAACAAAGCTTGTCTGCGATTACTTGCCTTGTCCTGTACCTTGTGATGATTGTTTAGTGAATAGGAATAGTGCATCCCTCATCCTTGGAGGACTTTTCTTTTCTTTATCCCATGAAAAGAGGAAAAAATTACATTTAATAAATGAAAGTTTATCTTGGTGTATTCTATATCATCTAATCCTTGGTCTGAAATAGCATTTAGACGGGTAGATGCTAATAGATCTTTTTCTTCATTATAATTCAGTATTTGAGATAAAAAAAAGCAAAGCTAGAAAAAATAATTAAAATGTTCTTCCTGCTGTTTCTGCAACCGACTTCTTTATGATTTGGAAGAAATAGTTCAAACTTGTGGCAACTAGCTGAGTGATCTTGGGCAAGTCACTTAACCATGTTGAATTTCCATTTCCTCGTCTGTGAAATGTGGGAGTTGGATTAAATTATTTCTGTGATCCCTTGTGGCCCTAAAATATATATGAGCCTATGAAACAGAAACACTTAAAATTTTTATTTCAAATAAAATTTAATCAATTTACTTCATTTCAAATAATACCTATCTTTTTGATTTGTAAAATAAACAGTTGGAATCTACTGCCTGATGCTTTCAATTTAAGGAATGAGTCCTCATTAGTCCTATTAGTAGCTCATAAACAGCACTGGCTTTGTAGTAGTAGTAAGCCATATTGTTCAGAAAATAATAGTGTTTCTTGAAAATATTTTTAAAGCTTCTTAGGAAAACATCATATTTGTAGATTTTTTTTGCTTTTCAGGGTTTCAATCCTTGGTGGTGGAGATGGGGCAGAAGGTTTATGAAAATCAATAATAGAGCAGCAAGAAATTGAATGATTTGACCATGGTCACACAGCCAGTATCTTTCAGAGGCAAGACTTGACTGGAGGTCTTCATGACTCCAAATCTCTCTCTAGGTCATGCTGCTATTAGTTATATCACAGAAAAAAAAGAACAATTATGGAAACCCCAGAATTCTGAAGTGAGCATATGAATAATTAAATTACCCTACTTCTTCATCATGGGAAATGATGTGAGCAAATACCACAAGTATTCTTGTACCCTGATTTTTGTACTTATAGAAACATAGATCAGAAAAGTACCCAAAGAGATAATTTGTTGCCATTTCTTGTCTGAAGAGTCTCCATATCTGGTTAGTTATGGTCAGTTATAAGCTAGCAACTGCCAAAAAATTTTCCAGTCTTCCCAATTTCTCCCATTCCTCCCCCAGATCTCATACTTTCATCACACCCTCTCTTCTCACATTATCCTTTTACTTCAGAAATGTGAAGAATTGATCTTCTAAAAATTCAGCCCCTAGCCTAAACCATTTAAAAGAGGGCTGTCTCATTTCTTCTTGAAGCTCTTCAGGTATAGAGAGACTCATTCCTCCTTAGTAGATTGTTGGATCATTTTTTTTTTATCGTCACAGTCAGAAAGTTCTTCCTTATATTCAGTCAAAGTCTTACCTACTTTATTTTAAACTTTTCCTCTTGTATTATCGTTTGGCATATGTGGATAATGTGTCTGGCATAATCCACTTCAAAACTTTTCATATATAGTACTTGAGGATAGGAATGGTCATCTCATCCTCTTCTTCTCTTGGCCATCCCTACCTTACTAACTCACAGTTATCCATGGTCAAGCTTATCTGCCATGCTTTTTGGTTATTATTTATTTCTCAAGTGTACCGCCTCTTTCCTTTTGATTTTCATTTTATTTTTGTAGCACTAGGATAAATACTTGTGTTATTTTTCTTTTTAAAGTAAGATCTTAAAAATCTAAATAATCTGATGTCCTTGGATTTGCTCTTGGGGCAGGGCCAGTAAGACATTACCTTTGCAGTAGCTTTTTGTTTCTTTAGGTCAGTGGTTTGCAAAGTGTGGTCTCAGATCCCTCTAGTGTCCCCATGATCTTTTTATGGGCTGTACAAGATGAAAACTATTTTCATAATAATACTAAAACATCTTAAATTCTTACATGGTAATTATTGGTAGATAAAACCCATATAAACAAAAGTTCTTGGAGATGGGTTCCCAAGAATTTTTAAGAGTGTAAAGGGGTCCTAAGACCAAAAAGTTTGAAAACTGCTACTTTAGCTGATGAATTTTTAACAGGCCAAATTGGGGATGATGATGATCATGATACTTGGCATTTATATAATAAAGTGATTTAAATATAATATCTCATTTGAGTGTCACAATAGCCCCAGGTGAGGTTGATACTATGGTTTTATTTTATTTTTGACCAGACCTGTGATTTCATTGATGTAGAGAGTTTAAGCAAAGAAATTCCCTCTACCAATGAAGATTAGTTACCTGTGACACTAAAAGATTAATGGATTTGCACAGGGTCACATGGCCAGTATTTGTCAGAGGAGAGAGCAGAACCCAGTGTTTTCTGATTTTAAGGCTGATCGACTGCCTTTCACTGTAGTATTATCCCCATTTTACAGATAGGGAAACTGAGGCTCAGTGAAGTGTGAAGTTAAGTAGTTTGCTAGAGGTCACAGAGCTAGTAAGTGTATGTGGATGGGGTTAGGGTGGGGGAAAGTGGAGATGGGCTTTGAACTCAGGTCTTCCATACTCTAAATTCAGCATTTTCTCTGTTATGCCAAATTATGGAAGCCTTTCTAAAAATGTCTGAAATGCAAGCTATTGGGAGGAGAGCAACAAGTTGATATTGCTAGTGCAATTAAAAAAAATTATGGCAGGTTTCTTTCATCATTGTTAAAAAACAAAAGCAAAATCACACTATGTGAATGTGGGGGGGGGCATCTCTGTGTGCTTAGGTACATGCTACATTATGGAACATTAGCTTTTTTTGGTGTAAATTTCCATTTTCATTTTTTATCATTGATGCAAATGTGCTGTGTCTTTCAGTGCTATTTCCCAGTACTGGACAATTTATAATAAGCCCCTAACAAAAGTCTGAAAAATTCCTGATTTTTTTTTTTTAAGAAAGAAAGACATTCTTTCAGTTTACCATACCCTGCAAAATATGATTTATCATGCTAGAGTTATGAACTGATTGTAATATGTCTATCCCTTGGTAAATTATGCATGGCTTTCTCCTTATGTGAAGTGTATGTGGTTTATTGCAGGGGGTAAAGCTGAAAATATTCCAGGACACATGTTCTTACAGGGTCTATACAGATGGCTAGTCAGTATATATAATGATTTTTTGTACCCAGTCCCCAGTGTCTTGGCATTACTTTTATTATGTCTGCACTATTCATGTAGATGAAATACCGCAACAAATTCCTTTACCATTGTAGCCTCAACCAGACTTTCTTTTTTAAAGAAAAAGCAATTACCATCATAAAAATTCCTTACTGGGGAACTTTCCATGTTGTGTTATCATTCCATGAGTTTAATAATAATGTGTGTGTTTTTCTAAAAATCTTTTTAAAGAGATCTAAATGTCTGAAAAAGATTTTGAGGTCTGCAGCTCCCTCTTTAATGAGGAACTTTAAAACTCAGGGTGAGGAGGAACCAGGCAAAAGCAGCCGAGTTAGGCCTTTTTAACCTCCTGGTGTGTACGTTCCAGATTTATAAATCAGGGTCTGGCTAAAGATAATCCACCAGTCACACACACACTCTAGCCACTGTCTAAATAGGCCTAAAGAAAAGTGAAATGCCAGCCTGTTATCTTTTGGGAGAATGCTAATGCCTATAATTGGTCATTGTCTGACCCTTGTAAATATATATATAGATATATAACTATAGATATATAAATATATATGATATGTGTGTCCTGGTGGCTCTAGCTGCCTGGAAGCTAATTTTCTGTTTTCTATGAAATCTTGCAGTGGTGTTATCAGGGAGAGTGTGTTCCTTTTGGCACTTGGCCCCAGAGCATAGATGGGGGCTGGGGTCCCTGGTCAATATGGGGAGAGTGCAGCAGGACCTGCGGGGGAGGCGTCTCCTCATCCTTAAGACACTGTGACAGTCCAGCGTAAGTAGCTAAAGTAAGCCGGAGCCAACAAAAAGATACAGTTGGAAATGATTCAAAGCTGTGGTTTCACATGTTATCTGTAAAAACGTTTCTCCAGTGAGCCAGCGTTATGTCTTCAGAGCAGTCCGTTGCGGCAGGAGAGCTGGAGAAAGAAAGAACTGTGCTAGACAGATGTGCTTTTTCTTACCCCCCCCACCCTAATTTAAAAATTAAACATTTGATGCACGGTACCCTACTGTAGTAATCATGGCCTTTTATCTTGGGATGTAATCAGATAAAATTTTCCACTCTCAGAAGTAACATATGATTCATAGATATTCCCAAATCTGGCCTCAGCTCAGCACCATTATCCCCAGGAAAACCTGAGGTTTGGTTTTTGTGTGTGTGTGTGTGTGTTTTTTTTCACATGTCACATAAAATGATTACTGGTACATTAGTATTAAAAGAGCCAGTGAGAGCACCTCAAGGGTTGAAATGCCTTGATTCACATCACAAATCACAATGAAAAGAATACTGCCCATGTGTTAAAATAGTTTCCATTTCACATGCCCCCATTAATCATCTTCCTGAGCTGCCACTACCCTTCTCCCCAGGACTACTGGAGGCACGTCAGCCTGCTTCTCTCCCACCCTGACTCTCTTTGGACTGAATTCCCTCTGGCCCAAGGCCAGGCCCTTCGCTGTGCTTTGCTAGCTGGGTTGCTTTTGTTCCCACTAGTGAGAGTGGCAGGTGGACTACTCTCTGCTTTACACTCCACCCCTCTCCCACGGAATAAATAGTTCCTCAACTTGATAATTAGATGCTCCCATTTTTAGTTAACGTGCTCTGTTCATCTCCCTTCCTGTCCAGAGGTCGATCTGGAGATTTCTCTTTTTTTCTAGTTCATATTTACTTAGCAGTACAGAATCAAAAAGGTGCTTCGTGATGCCTTCTGTACTGTTATTATTGTTACTATTTTTATTATTAGCTGTGTATGGAGAAAGTTTCCCCTTTTGTTCTTCACAAGAAGACTTAACACTTCTTTCCATGGCTCCCCTCACCAAAAGGAAAGCTAGACCCCTTTTCTTGCCTCGCTGACACCTTAGCTTATTTATTCTCTTACTACTCTTAAAATGGAATTATTTTTCTTTTTAAAACCCCTCTGACTCTCCTTTCTCTGCTGCCTTGCTTGGATTCTTCTCTCTGCTGTTTTCTGTGAGCTGGTAGTCCCCTGCTAAGCACAAACCCATGAGGCTAATGTCTTCTCTCTATTTTTCTTCCATCTTTATAGCAGAGTCTCTCACCACCACCATGTAAACTGGTCTGGGCATCAAGGGCATTTATACCCTTCCTAATTCTCATGCCATTTGAGCCATTTTCTTTCTTTGGCACTGGTATTCAAAATTAACCAACTATCATTTTAATTGACCAGTGTAGACATGAGGGAGCCAAAATTATAAAACACATGCAAAATATACGACCCAAATGTGGCTGCTGTAAAGAAACAGTCAACAATAAAAGACATAAAATAAATATAAAAGAGATGATTGAGACTTTTTTTTTTAAAAAAGGAAATAATACTATTTTCTTTCTAAAAATAGTCTGCCCATGTAATGGCATATTACTTTTCCTAATGTTATTCTCCAAGATTTATCTAACTCCAAGATTCTATGATTCTATAATTCATGTCAACTAGGAAGTTAAGTATTGATAAATTTTCATTGAAGGATGTATAATTTAAGTGATCTTTAGAATCTAAAACCAGAAAATAAAATTAAATAAAAGAATATAAAGCCAGCTGACTTACAAACAAAAATTTTAAGGCCTCTAGGTGATTCTTAAATTAGGAATAATTAGAAATACAACATTCTAACATTTCCTACTTTGAACTGAAATGTTTTCCTGAGATACTTGTTTACAGTAGTAGCTCAGATTATTGCAATTCCCATTCTTTAAGTTTAGAAAGAATATAAACTTTTTTTGTGTGTGGACCTTGCTAATAGTATAATCTAGTATACTATTGGACTCAAGTCCAATTTTGTACTATAGGCAACTTGGATGACTTTGTATTATGCAGATGTCTAAAAGTGAGTGATTTCCTTATTTGATATTTAAGACCCAGCACCTAGTTGCAATGACAATTACAATGTATAAATTTTATTGAATTTTCCTAAGCATGTTAAACATGACAATTAGGAAAAGACACAGTGTTAATCATAGCAATCTAATTTTATGCTCTACATACAGAATTATCATCCTTACAAATTATCAATATTCTAAACAATTAAAATTTAATAAAAGAATGTTTGATATTTTAAAACAGCTTATAATATGTTCTGATCACAGAGTATTTGAATCTCTGTGTGTGTATATATACGTATGTATATATATATATATATATCATACTCACATGTAAAACAAAATATTTTTTCAGACCTTCAGGAGGTGGAAAATATTGCCTTGGGGAAAGGAAACGGTATCGCTCCTGTAACACAGATGTAAGTAAAACTTAACTCCACTATGAAAAATTAGTGTACTTTCCCCTTAGAATTTATTATTTGGTGGTTTGGCATTAATGTTAGTCTCCTTTGGCATTTGTTTTTATTAAATCCAATTGTAAAAAGGAGATAGAAAATCTAAAATGTGGAGTGTGTAAAATACAATAAAGCCTCATTCATTTGGATCCTATTCATTTAGAATCAGAGGATGGGATAGACTAGTGACATAGAGATAGAAAATAGGGTTTGGATCTTCTGTATACTTGTATTGTAATATTTTTCCAACCCAGTTTTTTTTAATCCAGAGGCTGCCTTCTGTTGGGGATACTTGGATTCATGTCTAGGAGCCTTTGACACAAACTTGCTGTGTGATTCTGTACAAGTCCCATACCCTTTTAGTGCCCTCCCTGAGCAACTCAGTAAGGTAATAAGTTGCAGAAGATGTCAGTTGGCATTGGTAGGAGGATTTTCTTCATTTGGAGATTCCTATAGCAATTAAAGAACAGATTTGATTTTTTAAAAAATCAGAATTTGGGTTAATTCAGGGTGTGACCTGAACCTTTGTGTGAAACAACAGGGAAAAAAAAGGATTTGCTACACAAATGAATATAGCTTTAAGAAAGCTCAAAATATTAAAATTTGAACTCAGAAAATGTACAGTTTAGAAGGTTGTATTTGAATTACAAAAGGACTCACCACAACATTCTTTTAAAGATTGACCTTCCCTGGTATACTTAAAATAAAATATATCCAATACTCCAAGAACTCATCTGTTAGCAAAGTGAGGTAGATCTGAAGTATAAACAGTCTTTCAAAGGGACTTTTAATTATTTAAAAGAACAGTTTTTCAAGTGATTTAAAGGCAACTATTTCTATGTGACCAATTAGTGTGCGGAGCACAACTCCTCCTTATTCATTAAAATAGCACAAAATCATTATATATACTTGAAAATAATAGAACTATTTCCAAATATTCCGTAATTTTGACTGTTTACTAATTTAGACTGGTCTTCTATTCTAGATAGTATAATTTGATGGATTTTCCTGTGTATGAAGACATAGAATCACACATGTGTATACCTATATATGTGTGTATGTGAAAAAATTAAGAAATGCATATAGAATTCTACAGAAGTAAAAGCGTATTTCAGTGATTCACAGTACTAGTTTTCTAACACTTCAGGTGATCTCCATTCATCTGAAAGGATGTTAGGAAATTCTCAAAAACTTGATCAATCACAATTTGTATCAAAACTGAACATAGGCCTTGCAACATTTTTTTGGAGTATGTGTTTATGAAGCCAGTGATGATAGTCTTGATTCCAGAAAAACTAGAATTTACTAACATACTTTAAAAAAGCATCACTTTATAAATATCCAGGTGAATAAACAAACATGGATGAATATCGGCCCTGAAAAGTTCAACAAAACTGATCTTGTCATAGATACTTATGCACCAATGGGACATGATGAAAGTGACACTTTAGAGAGATTAATCTTATATCAGTCGATAAAATGTTTGGGGAAAGGTGGTAAGATTGGAGACAATGAAAAGAAATTAAGGGCCTCTTGCAGTAATGCCATCATTCTTCTACAAGTTAACTTCTCTTCTTAGGCCATTTCAGTTCAATTTCCCCTCTATATCTGATAGTCTCTTATCCTTAACATTTGTACCCAGTTGCATTTTTTCTCTGAGACACCCTCAATCCTTGTATCCAGCTGTATTATCTCCCTGAGATATTCTATTCTTGTCTCACTTTTGCAAGGTAGATTTCTATGCATTTTAAAATTACAACTCATGCAATATAAATTTAGGATAATCTCATTATACATGCCTGGAAGAAACACTGGGAGTGAGAATTACCCAGCAGGACCAGAGCAGCCATGAGATTTAGCAAAGCTCTAAGACTGAACTTGATGGGGGATAAGTTATGTCTTTTCATGGCTGACTTTTGGGTGTCTTACAAGTAAGGGCATTCTGATTTTGACACCCATTTGTCCCTGAAAAATGATCAGCTTGAAGAAGAATTTGCCATATCTCAAACCAGTTCAAGAATTGCTGATCCTCTTCACCTCACCTCCATTGGTGAATCCCCTTAGAACTGCTCCTTGTGGGGAAATGGGGGTGGGTATATCTCTTTTGTTTCTTTCTTAGGTCTGCATTCTAGAATTGGGAGAGAGATAAAGAGCATCCTTCTCTAACCCCACAGGGCTGTGAACCAGTGAGCAGAATAAATGAGAAATGAGTTTTCGAGGAAATAAAGAACAATACTATTATATCCAGAGTTTTGCATCCAGGCCAATATTCCGTAAGGATTTCTTGTAATGGTGGAGAATGAAGAATGAGTGGATGAAACTGGAAGTTAAAACTGATTAATATGGCAGGTCAACCTACTCCAGTTGGAGAATAGGCCTGGTTTTAGAAATATGGATAAGCTATGTCTTTTAAGGCTGATTCTATAAATACTCCTGATCCTGTAAAAGGATCCCTTATTTGAGTACAGTATTTAATTTTATGCTTTGGGGATCAACAAGTATATGGACAGATAAATGGCTCCTCAGCTCATCAAAGGCAAAACTCATCAAGAAAGTACAAGGTTTAGAAAAACAGGATTTTTGAAGTAAGACTAAAGGTTATTTAGCTGGCTTTTTAATATTTAGTTAGCAGCAGAAAGGATAGCTTTGGCAATGATGGTCTTCAAATCAATCAACAAGCATTCCATAGTAGCTATGGTTTTTACAGAATTTTACAGAGTGCTTTACAAATATTCTCTCATTTAATCCTCACCACTCCCCCTGAGAAGTAGGTGCTATTATTACCCTCATTTCACAGATGAGAGAACTGAGGCAGAGACAGGTTAAGTGACTTGCCCACATACCCACTTAGGCCTGACTCCAAATTCAGGGGCTGTAGTCACTACATAATCTATTATTGAGTGTCTACTATATGCCGACAGTAAGGAAATAATATTCCAATGAGGGGAGCTTACAGGTTAATTATATAGAGGATGATTCTCAGTCTTTGCTGAAGAAAAAGGGGCAGCTATGTGGCACAATGGATGGAGCACTGGCCCTGGAGTCAGGAGGACCTGAGTTCCAGCCTCAGACACATAACACTCACTAGCTGTGTGACCCTGGGCAAGTCACTTAACCCCAATTGCCTCAGTTTCCTCATCTGTAAAATGAGCTGGAGAAGGAAATGGAAAACCACTCCAGTGTATTTGCTATGAAAACCGCAAATGTGATCACAAAGAGTCCAATGTGACAACAATGAAATCTGAGGAAAAAGCAAGATATTGCCATCCACTGAATTTAGAAAGTGGACAATTTTCCACACAGCATTATAGGTTTTGCAAAAAGCTTTTAAAATAGAACATACAGTTACCTCCTGGGGGAGTAGTTTAGGTGTGTACTTTAATTCTAAGAGGAAACTCTCCACTTAAAAAAAAAAAGTTCCTGATCTCACTACCCCTTCCACCTCACACCACACCCTCCCCTCCCAAGTTTGACATTAAATATTACATTTGGTCTTGAATGCACTGGCCTTTTAAGACTGCATTTTTTGAGTCAGAAGAGTGCTGGTAAATGATGTCAACCTCAAGCATAGAACCAGTCAGTGAGTCAACAGCATTTATTAAGTCCCCATTATACACAGAGCACCATATTAGGTGCTAGGGGATAGGAAAGATCTAAGACACCAATCCCTGCCCTGAAGGAGTTTATAATTTAGTTGAGATGACAGAATACCCAAGCTGTGGAAGCAACTAAAGAGCACATTTACAAGTATCAGCAGATGCAAATTAATTCTGTGCACATTGAGTAAATAAGTCTTAGAATTATAGAATTTCAGAAATGAAAAGACCCTCAGAAGTGATCAAGGCCAACCTGTATCTGAGTAGTAACCTCCTCCCTCTCCCCTCTTCCACCTATTCCTGACCAAGTAGGAGAGATAGGGAGCTCACTACTTACCCAGGCAGCCCGTTGTACTTTGGGGCTTATCTAATGGTTAGAAAGTCTCAAACATTCAGTTAATAGAAAAGTGAATAAAGTCAGGCGGGTCAATTGTGGACAACTTCTAGAAGTGAATTTTGAACCTTGTTTTGAAGACAGTGAAGAACGAATTAGCTGGGACATTTGGATAGGACACTTCAGTTGGAAGGAATAGTGAGACATGAGAAGGGGAATGGGTAAGTTTTATATGGAGAATGAAATGCAAATTAAATTTGATGGGGAAGAGGCCTGGTGGTGGGGTATAATGAGGTAGTAGGTTGCTAGGACAGAACATGCTTCTCACTTAACTATCACTCCATCATTTAGTAGTGCCTAATACTGTATCTTGAATGTTGTGGTAGTCCAGAAAATAAAAGGAAATTTAGAAAAATGTTTTGCTATTCAATTCAGGCTTAGTCACTTTATTCTTATCCCTGGAACCAGGAATGGTTAATCTAGGACCCACAGTAAAAAATGTTGATTGCATTCATTTTATTAGCTTGAAAATTCCCTACAGTGATCTGAAAAAATATCTCAGTAGATAAGTAATCCATCAGAAGAATTTGCTTTAAAATATAGATTAATACAAAGAAGATGACTACCAATGATTTCCATTTTTTTAAATTACCTAATCCTAGCAGCTTGCCTTGTACATAGTAGGTAATTGATGTTTATTGAATTGAAAGTGTGGGCTACTCTGGTTTAAGAAATTTGGAAGGGCCTCTCTTCTCACTGCAAGTTTTGCATACTTTAAAGCTACACAAATCCTCTTTAATAGCCCTGTAAATAAGATCTGAGAGAAATCTTTCCAATGGGTCATAATTAACTTGACAGCCAAGAGCTATCAGACTGTCCATTAGGTATTTCTGGGCCCAGTCATTTGTGATCCCAGAGCTTTTCATGAGAGTTAAATAGGGAGTAAATACAAAGGATAAGTTCAAATGGTCTTGGATTAATTTTCCAACCTATGCCCAGAATGAGCTAATATTGGATAGCTAAACAGTGTGTGTGCAAGGATTCTTTCTTGAGGGTCATGTGATGGGCAGCCCTCTGAAACTTTCGAGGCCCATTTTGTTCTTTCTCATGTGTGTCCTAAGTGTTCTGTGGAGTATGAAATAGACTGGAAAATGCTGCCGCGGTTCAAAGAAGTTTATTTCTGATAGTCTTAGGTTGTTAGTTCTTATTTCAGTTCCTCCCAAGATCTTGTAATCAATTTCCATCCATGCTATTATCTCCACCTCAGTCAAAATTATCTTGGATCTCTTGATTCTGGGCTTAATTAGGAAAAGCAGGCTTTGCTATGCGAGGTCTTAATATGCCAAGTCATGACCTTATATAGGAGGAAGGTGCCTAGGTGTGTGATCTCTCTAGTTGGGTGGGGAGGACCATGACACCACTGGTATAATGGGTAAAGAAGACAGCTTTGGCCCTGTCTTCAAGTATTAACTGGAAGAGGGCTCAAGGAGAGCCTAAACATTAGAATAATAATAGCTAACACTTATATAGGGCTTTAAAGTTTGCCCTACCAAAACAGGATTGTTCTTAGCTTCTCCCTGTCTTTCTGCTTGTTTTCCTGACTTCAGCATTCACTTTGAGAAGAATAAAAAGCCTTGAAAGAGTTTCTGGGTAATTAATGATCAATTTATTAATTGGGCTAGCTACTAATCAATAAATTGACGGTCAGTGGTTTCTCTCAGTAACCAAAGACAAAACCATGGAGATCAGGGAAAAAAGGGTGCCCCTGACAGGTGAGAATCAGCCCTGATTGGTGAATAATTAATGAGGGGGTAGACTTTCAAATGAGGAGGTGGGCTGAAAGCCCTGACCCCCTCTTGGTGAGAAACGTGGCTTGATCATGAGACTCAGCTGCCTCTAGCAATCTGGATAAAGGAATCCATCTCTACCCAGACCACTATGGTTGGTTTTCTCCTTCATGAGCTGGGTTACTCTAAACTCCAGTGGGGGCGGGGAGGTTGGTTCAAGGGCATACATAGATTTAATATTTTAGGACTGGAATGTACCTAGATTAGATGCTGTTTAAATTCTAAACAGAAGTAAGGTCTTCTTGTTTGGACAGGTCTTGCCCCAGATCAAGGAGCACTTTCCAGGAGGATTTGGGCAATCTCATCTATCAGCAGTGTCCTTCAGAGACTGACTGACTTAGTCAAAGGGGCTGGTCCCTGAATGAGGAAATAAAAAAGAAAAGCCTGGACCCCGATTTAATAATTGGTTATTGATATAATAAAATATCACTTCTCTTAGCTTGATAATAATTTAGTAAACACTTTCTCCACATTAGAGTATAAACTCAAAGGATCATAGACTTAGAGCTGGAAGAAATTCCATGTGCCTAGGTCAGTGCCTTGAATGTGGTAAAAATTAGAATTTAATAAGAAAGTAAGTTAGGCATAAAATGCTGTGTCAGGTTGTAGGAAGAAAAGAGCCCTTCTGCCCAAGGGGATAAAGAAAGGCTTTTTGGCAGAGATGACATGTGGGCAGGGCCTTGGAGGATGGGGAAGAGTTTGGAAGGTGTCAGTCGATGGGAGAAAAGGAAAGAGGAGAGTTCATTGCAGACATGGGCCAGAGCCACAGCATAAGCATTCTTTTATAGGTCTTCTGGAGAGTGCCCAACTTCCTAGTCTCCTTTAAATGCGTAGGATACAAGTTCATTTGAAGTGATAGATGTATCTTAATCTATCATGATATCCCCTGCAGCTTTCACATTGCATTCTTTAGTTCTTTGTCCTATTAAATCCTAAATATTTTGGGGGTTATGGAATCTTAGAGTTGGAAGGGACTTTCCCTGTCATATATAGTTCAATCTCCCACTCAGTTCAGGAATCCTTGCCATAGCAGGCTTAACCCTGGGTCGTGGAAATTGTCCTTAAATGTGGAACATGAGGGGGAATCTCTCTGCTTCAGGAGATAGTCTATTCCATTTGAGGACAGCTCTTATTAAAATGTTCTTCCTTTTGAGTAGAAATCAAATTTCTTATAGTTTCTACCCATTAGTCCTGACTTTGCCTTGTGGGGCCAAACAAACGAATCTAAATCCTGCTCCACAGGGCAGTCCTACAAGTCTTTGAGGGTAGCTATTCAGTGATAACATTAGTAAAAATAGCTAGCATTTATTTATTGCTTTAAGATTTTCTAAGTGCTTTGTACCTGTTATCTCAGTGAGTTTAGATATTATTATGTTCATGTTATAGGTTAGAAAACTGAGGTCAAAGTTAAGTCACTAGCCTACGGTCATACCTCTAGTCACTAAGTGTCTAAGGTAGGATTTGAACTCAGGTCTTCTTGCCTTCAAGGCCAAACTATTTGTATCCCTCCTCCTTGAGGGCAGGATTACTGATCCAGAGCTAGACATCTTAGAGAATGAAGACTAAACCTTAGGAAGCATTGCTAACAATAAGGCTAGTGGAGGTAACCGAATTCCAGCTGAGCCATTTAAAATTCCTGAAAGATGATGCTGTTAAAGTGCTGGACTCATTACAAGCCAGCAAATTTGGAAAACACAGTAATGGCTACTGGATTGGAAAAGATCAGTTTATGTCCCAATCCTAAAAAATGTTCAAATTATTGAACAATTGCACTCATTTCACGTGCCCGCAGTTATACTTAAGATTCTGCAAGCTAGGATTCAGCAATATGTGAACCGAAAATTACCAGAACAACAGGTTGGTTTTTGAAGAGGCAGAGGAACTAGAGACCAAATTGCCAACATTCTCTGGATTAGGGAGAAAGCAAGAAAGTTCCCGAAAAGACATCAACTTCTGCTTCATTGACTGCACTAAAGCCTTTGACTGTATGTATCACACCAAAATGTGGCAAGGCCTCAAAGCGTTGGAAGTACCAGATCATCCTACTTGTCTCCTGAGGAACCTGTATTCCGGCCAAGAAGCAACTGGACATGGAATAAATGATTGGTTTAAGACTGGAAAATGAATATGACAAGACCATATATTGTCACCTTGCTTATTTAACTTATATGCAGAGTATATCATGCAAAATGCCAGGCTGGATGAATCAAAACCCAGAATTAAAGTTCCTGGCAGGAATATCAGCAATCTCAGCTATGAAGATGATTACCACTCTGACCGCAGAAAGTGAAGAAGAATTAAGAAGCCTCTTGATTGAGGGTAGAAGGGGGGGGATGTGAAAGAGGAGAGTGTCAAAGCTGGCTTGAAACTTAACATTTAAAAAAAAAAAACTAAGACCTTGGCAACTGGTCCCATCGCTTCCTGGCAAATAGAGGGAGAAGAAAAAGAAGGAGTATCAGATTTTATATTCTTGAGTTCAAGGATCACTACAGAGGGTGACTGAAGCCATGAAATTAAAAGACGCTTGCTCCTTGGAAGGAAAGCTATGGCAAATCTGAACAGCATACTAAAAAGCGGAGATATCCCTTTGCCAACAAAGGTCCATGGAGTCAAAGCTATGGTTCTTCCAGTAATAATGTATGACTGTGAGAGTTGGACTATAAGGAAAGCTGAGTACTGCAGACTTGACGCTTTCGATTGTGGTGCTGGAGAAGGCTTTTGGGAGTCCCCTGGACAGCAAGGAGATCAATTCAGTAAATACTTGAAATTAATTCAGGCTATTTAGCCGTCGTTTCCAGAATCTATCTCATAAAGCCAAAGTGTAGTATTACGGCTTCCATCCACTGACATAACTTGTAAGTGATTATTTTTATTCTTTTCCTCTGACAGCATTCCTCCTTTACAAACTAGTTCCTTTTTTCATGTAAATTACCAAGGAGGGTTAAGCCACTTTCATAACTTAGAATGAATTATTCTAAGCAGATTAACACCTAACTTGAATCACACAGAGACTGGGAATTTTGATTGGACCTAGAAACTGAGTGGTAGCCTTTTGGAATAAGGGCAGATAGGTCTGAGTGGAGGGGGAAGACTTTGGACAACCTGAGGGTACTAGGTGTCAATCCAATTCAATTCAATAAGCATTTAATTCAACAAGCTATAAGACACTGGTGATTCAAAGGCAAAAAGGAAAAAG
This sequence comes from Vombatus ursinus, assembly GCF_900497805.2. NCBI lineage: Eukaryota > Metazoa > Chordata > Mammalia > Diprotodontia > Vombatidae > Vombatus > Vombatus ursinus. The sequence continues at coordinate 10,414,172 of NW_020954550.1, forward strand.
GAATAATGGTTCCTGCTCTAAATGAGCTGACTTTGTGCTGAAGTGAGAGAAGTTGGACAGGGGTCTCAGGAAGGATGCAGGACAGTAAAAGTACAGGTGACTGTAATTTTGACTTACCCTTGCTAGTGAACTTTGAATATGACTGCTGAAGGTTTCTCACTGCCTAAATTAAGTCACCTGGACTAGTTTGGAACACTATAAAACTCAACTTTCATTCAAATTATTTTCCCCAGTCTGCCGCAGACTCTCTAGTTTAATCTCATATCACTTTCCTGGTGGCAAGGAGAGGAAAAAGAGATATGTGAGATATGTGAATATGTTCCTGTCATCTACTATTACAGTTCTCCCCCCACCCCACCACAGTTGCCTGTTCTTGACTTTTAGAAGTCCTGTGCCAGAACCCAGGGCTAGTAATTCAGCCCAGTGTTTTTTTTTTTTTTTTCATTGCCCTAATCTGCAACTTTCTTAGAACAACCTCCTGGAAATTCAACTGTGCCATTTGTTGTAGGTGGAATTTGAGAGTTAATAGTAACTTTTACCCCCAGATAAATTCTCTTCTGGTTTACCTATCAGTAAAGTCAGTTAGTCAACAGTCATTTAAGTGCCAGGCACTGTGCTTAGCACTGGCGATTTTAGAGAAAGGCAAAAGACAGTCCCTGATCTCAAAGTGCTCATGGTCTAACGGGAGAGAAAACATGCAAATACACAACAAAATATATACAGGACAAACTAGAGATAACCAACAGATGGAAGGCATTAGCATTCAAACCAGGGGAAAAGGAATAAATATTTATTAAGCATCTCATATGTATCAGGTACTGTGATAAGCAATTTACAAATATTATCTCATCTGATCCTCACAACAACTCTGGGAGGTAATTGCTCTTATGATCCCCATTTTTCAATTGAGGAAATTGAGGCAGATGGAAGTGACTTGTCCAGGATCACACAACTAGTAAACTTCTAAGGTTGGATTTCATCTCAGGTCTTCTTAACTAGAGAAGCCTGGTGCTTTATCCATGAAGCCATCTAGCTGCCTTGAAAAAAGCATTTAAAAAGCATAAAATTAGGGGGCAGGGAAGTGCTTCCAAAAATTTAAGACAGTTCAAAGTAATAGAATAGTCAAATGCTGACATTGGGGTGGCATAAAAATGAACCTATACAGAGGCAAGTCACCCCAGAAAGTTAAAAAGTGGTAATCATGGAATGCCATGACATTTATTTTTATTTCTGTGCAATGAGTGTTTGTGGATAAGCTCTGTTAGAACCAAAAGATGCTGAGACTTGCAGCTTTGAGGATTTATGAGAGACCTTATTGCTGGTCAGTTTTTAGAGGGAGAGGCATGTTTGATTAATGTAGGTATTAAGAGGCTGCAAACCTGTCAGAGTTTATATGAAAAATTTGTTGCTTATGCCCACTTTTCTGTTAGGGTTTCTGTATAGTGTCAGCATTCATTATCCTTAAGTGATTTAAAAAAGCATTACTCCTCAAAGTCACTACTATTCATAAACAAAACAAAAAATGCCTTTTGCTTAAGTTTTCCTTAAGAGATGAGCTAATACTCCTGCCTTTTCCTTTGAGCACTTTCATTCTTTGAAACCAGCATAGACAGCTCCTACTAAGCTTCTTTGTCATCAAAGAGACTCAGAAGCGAACTTGTGTGTGAAGCAATATGACTTTCTAATTGAGAAGGCATCTGCTAATGGAAATACTGAGCTGTGGAGAATGGAGCATTAGCTAATGGATTCTGGAAACAAAAGGGTGATAGAAAGAGTACAGAAATGATCAGAAGTCTTTTTATTTATGTTGTTCAGTTGAATTTATTGACTGAAACTGGAATAACTAAGTTTAAAGAGTTTTGAGCTGCAAAATGCCACTAAACAAATGGTTCTGATGTGAAAGATATCTAAACAGTAGGAGAAATGTAACCAACCACCCAGCGAAAGGAACTGTTGCAAGAATTTTCAGGGACCTTGTTAGCCACTACACAAATAAGCTGGAACAAGTTATAGACAGACAGGTACACGGCAGTTTATTTATTCCCTCAAGAGTGTGACTCACCCCATCAGCAGGTGATGGACATGTGGGTCTCACAGTTCCCCATATGACATATATTTGGGTAAGTTCAGGTAGGTTATGTAAGCAGGCTTACAAAAAGGACAAGTTACAGTTTTAGTGAAAGAAAAGGATGCTTAAATTATTACAAAAGAAAAAAAGTATTCTTTGGTATAGCCATTTTCACTGGACCAATGGATATAGTATCTTCTTTGTCAGTTAATCAACATTTGTTAAGCTCCTAATCTATGCCTTATTAGGCAGAATAAATAGAAGTAGTTTAGTTTTTGAGAAATATTCTAAATCTCATGAGCTTTCTTTTATAACTGTAAAGTGATTGGGGGAAGGGAAGTACTGAAGGAGATATTTAGTACATGATAACTAATATAGCACACAATGGAATCAGTTATGTTCTCCCAAAAAGCCCACTTTCAACAGGACATTCTATCTCTATTGCCAAAGTGAGTATGAAGGGCCTTGATTCCTTTGCACCTTTGGCAGGTTGAAGCAGGCAGGTGCTGTAGTGGAAAGGGCCCTGGGCTTGCAGTTTAAAGAGTTGGGTTCAAATTCTTGTTCTGATACCTTCAAATTATGCAACTTGGGCGAGTTACAACCTCTCAGTCTCATTTTCCACATCTCAAATGTAAAGCATTTACCTGTGAAGCAATGGACTCCTACCTCTGGTCCCAGGGCAGAGGGATTATTCAAAATCCCTAAATCCTTAAGGCCAGATGAGTCCTAAGAGTTACTACTTTCTTTACTCAATTACTCTATAATTTATATATAATGCCAGCAGAGCAGCATTCCTTCCTAGCTCTTGAGAAGCAGCTTTTTACACTTAGATTTGCACTAGGATCAGGGATTTTAGAACTGGTACCTTAAAGTTCACCTAGTCCAACCCTCTCTCTACCCTCCATCTTACAGATGGGAAAACTGAGATTCAGAAAGGTAAGTGTCACAGAAAGCCCCAGGTCACATATAGGAAGTGGCAGAACTAGGATTTGAAACCAGTCTCCTTTCTCCAAATTCAGCCCTCTCTATCACATTGTCCTGCTTGCTGTCTGTCTCACTGTCATCAGCCTGGGTCTTGTTACCTTATTCTCTCCCATTTATTTTTGCAGACTAGGACAGAAATAGCTTTTTAAAGGCTTTAAAAGAAACAATTAAGGGAAGGAGCTACCACAACATACACAAAATTTATAGATAGTTACTGAAATACCAAGTACAAAGCCCTGGGAATCGTATGCAAAGATCCTTTCCTATCTGACCTATAAATGTTAGATACAAGCTTAGATGGCTAAAAGAATCTGTTCACTTTAGAATCTAGGAGTCTAGGTTACTTCCACCCCATCTCTATTCCCAGATTTCTTGAACCTTAACTGGCTACCATTTTTCCCTCCAAGAGTACTTGTGCTACCCCTAGTTTGGGCATTTTTTTGTTTTGTTTTGTTTTGTTTGTTTGTTTTAGGGATGATCTTGCAATAGCTATGACTTTGTCCAATTAACCAAGTTTTTTCTCTTCCTCCAGAATGGTAACTACATCATTGAGCATTCTTCCCCAAGCCCCAGAAATATTTGTAGGGCAGTGTGGTATAGTAGAGAGAGTGCCAGATTTGGATTGATGGGTCAGGGTTTAAACCCCAGCTCAGCCTCTTACTACCTGTGTAACTGTGGACAAATCACTTAACTTCTCTGGGTTTCAATTTCCTCCTTCATAAAAGGAAGGGGGAGTTAGACCAGCTGAACCATCTCTAAGTATATGCTTTCATATCAATAATACATATATTTTAAGTATATCCATTATCTATAGTACTAGAATTTCTTTCTTTCTCTTCCCTTCCATCCCCAATCACAAATGCCTAGTAACAGTAATCATTTCTTCATTCTATTCACAAAACTCAGAGTGTATGAATGGATGGATGGATGAATGAAAAAAAAAATTTCAGCACCTACAGTGTTCAAAACACTGTGCTAAGCATTTGGGGTTACAAACAGAAAATCAAGACAATCTCTGCTGTAAATGTACGTATATATGTATATTATATAGATAGGTATTGTCTACCTAGAGTGTGAGTTTTTTGAAAGCAGAGATTATAATGTAGTTGTAATAGTAATGCTACCACTGGGATAGCTGGAACAAAATGTCCAATTTTTATGCTGAAAAATATCTGTATTTAAATATTTTGATATATACATAATTTCATGTTTAATATTCTAAAGAGAAAATATCTTTGGCATCATTTTTCCCTCACAGAGTCCCTATTCACATGTCATAGAACACCAAGATTCTGTGTCACACAAGTTGGGAAACATTAATCAAAATCTGAATACCCCCCTCCCTTATTTTACAGATAAAGAAACCACAGACCTAGAGAAATGAAATCTCTTACCAAGGAGATAGAGCTGAATTGGTGGTCAAGATGGGGCTGGAACATAGGTGTACCTTCTAATTCAGAGGTTCTTATTCTTTTTTATGTCATGGACCCTTTGGGGAGTCTGGTGAAGGCCATAGATTTCTGCCCAGAATAATGTTTTTAAATGCATAAAATAAAATGCATAGGATTGCTAAGGGAACCAATCATAGTGAATTATAGTCATCAAAATATTTATTTTTAAAAAAACACAAATTCATAGGCTTTAGGTTAAGAAACTATCTTAAAAGTATTTGTATTTTAACAGAGAATAGAACCTTAAGACAAAGGAATGAATTTGTTGTGTTGGAATTTAAGACATTAGTAAGATAGTGAAGAAGGTATTTTTGCACTCCTAAAATAATGCTGTGTGGGTAGTTGTCAACTCTGCCTATTTGTTAGGGTTTACCCTCTATATGATTATTATAGAAAAAGAGCAGATACCTGAAAAATGGTGCCTGTGCTTTTTGGTACAAAATGGTTTCTAAGTGGTCCACTTATTAGAAATATCCTTTATTTAGTATTATTGCTATAGACACTTAAAAATCATAATCTGCACATTGGAAAGAATCATCAGGGTCATCTCATCCAACGTTTACCAGAACAAGAGCCTGCTTTCCTGAATCACCAACAAGTAAATTGTCATCAAGTCTTTCTATGGGAAGAGACTTAGATAGCCTTTCATCTTATTAATTTCATTTCGTTGTTTTAGACTGTCCAAATCTTTTTTAATCTGTAATATGCACCCAGTGAAAGTAGACTTCCCCCCTTTTTAGTGTATGTTCCTTCTAAAAGGTAATATAATTCTGGCTCATGTGTAATCAGGGTCAGTCTATCGCTTCCTTTCTATGTCTCTAATATCACAGTCTAAGATTGCATTAGCTTTTTTGGTTACCACTTCATACTATTGACTCATATTGAATTTGTGGTTCACTAAGATCCCCAGGTTCTTTTTAGATGAACTATTAGACCTATCTTTCTTATAGATTTTTCTAGATTTTTAGAACCGAAGTATCATACTTTACATATATTGCTATTAAATTTCATCTTAAATCTAGCCTGTCAAGATAATTTTTGATCCTTTTTTTCTACAGTCTATGTTGTAGGTACTGTGCTAAGTGCTGGGGATACAAAAAAGAGGGAAAAGACAGTACCTGCCCTCAAGGAGTTTACAATCTAATCTGGTAGACCACATAAAAACAAATATATACAAATAAAGTTACATACAGGTTAAATAGGGAACAATTAAAAGAAGGAGGGCACTAGAATTAAGAGGGGTTGGCAAAGGCATCCTGGAGAAGATGAGATTTTAGTTGGTACTTTTATTTTCCTATTTTGTCATGTTGGCCATTCTGATAGGTGTAATGTGGTTCCTCAGAGTTGTTTTGATTTGCATTTCTCTAATCAATAGTGATTTAGAGCATTTTTTCATATGACTATAGATGGCTTTAATTTCTTCATCTGAGAACTGTCTGTTAATATCCTTTGACCATTTATCAATTGGGGAATGGCTTGAATTCTTATAAATTTGACTTAATTCTCTATATATTTTAGAAATGAGGCCCTTATCAGAGAGACTGGTTGTAAAAATTCTTTCCCAGTTTTCTGTCTTCTTTCTAATTTTAGTTACATTGACTTTGTGCAAAAACTTTTCAATTTAATGTAATCAAAATTATCTGTTTTGATTTTCATAATGTTCTCTATCTCCTGTTTGGTCATGAATTCTTCTGTTTTCCATAGATCTGACAGGTAAACTATTCCTTGCTGTCCCAGTTTGCTTATAGTATCAGCCTTTATATCTAAATCATGTACCCATTTTGACTTTATTTTGGTGTATGGTGTGAGATTTTGGTCTATGCCTAGTTTCTGCCATACTCTTTTCCGGTTTTCCTAGCAGTTTTTTTCAAAGAGTGGGTTCTTATCCCAGAAGCTGGGGTCTTTGGGTTTATCAAATAATAGATTACTATAGTCATAGACTACTGTGTCTTGCATACTGAACCTATTCCACTGATCCACCACTCTATTTCTTAGCTAGTTGGTACTTTTAAAAAATGTCCTTTTAAAACACATGATAAAAATCTTTATTTTCAGAGTCTATTAACCAATCCTATATTACTTAATAAATCTCATCTCTCCTCAGTATCCCTCTGCCCCAATCATAATGTTATCTCATTTTCTATATGTTATTTAGTTAATTAGTCATGTCTGACTCTTCACAACTTTCTTGGCAGAGATATTGGAGTGGTTTACCATTTCCTTCTCCAGCTCATTTTACAGATGAGGAAACTGAGGTAAACAGGGTTTAGTGACTTGCCCAGGGTCACATAGCTAGTAAGTGTCAAAGGCCACTTTTGAACTCAAGTCCTTCTGACTCTAGAGCCAGCACTCTATCCACTGTGTCTTTCTATTATGATAAAACTGATAGTTCTAACCCACATAAACAAAAGCTTTTGGGGATCCTCAATAATTTTTCAGTGTGTCAAAGGGTCCTGAGACCAAAAAATTTGAGAAATCTATTTCCATACCTTCACTGTACCTTCCTACCTTTGTGCCTTTGTTTGGGATCTTTCTGAAAAGCCTTTCCTTTTTTTTAATTCAGTTTTTATGATTCTTTCAGTGCTTAGTTCAAGACCTGCTTCCTCTAAGTTTGCCTGCTTCGCACCACCTTATCCCAATCATCCCTCTGACTTCCTTTCTCCTGGTACCTTTGTACCATTCTATACTTTGTGCGTGTTACCTTGGGATTTTCTCTAGTTCCTTCATCTATTTTTAGTGTACATCTTGTTGTTCCAAGTCGGCTAGAAGGACAATAACTCCATCATACCCAGTGTGGCATAAATATAATGAGTGCTGACTTAATACCTATTGAGTGAGTTTTAAATGAAGTTGTTAGGAGCTAAAAACTTGTGGCCAAAAGGACATGGTAAACTTCAAATGAATTGCATTTCCGAAAGCATCAAGTAGGTACCCCAAAAAATCCTATTAGATGGGAAGATTATGAAAAGCTGCAATATATCCTAAAAGTACTTAAAAGAGAAACATTACTTGATGCCACAGTGTAGTAGGTTATGGAGCAAAAGGGCCTGGGAAGCACATCTTTCCAACATGATGTACCATGTCATCTGGGGAGCATGCCTATTTTAGTTTCTTGTTCACTGGAAGTGAGAAGAGCAATTTGACAAGTAGAATTATCGGCACCATGACTGAGTCTTTTAGTATTCCTAAAAGTATTCTAAAGTTTAGGGTTCCCAAAAGAGGCTAGAATTTAGTATGCCACTGTTTTCAAATCCTCAAACTTTAGACTTGATATGGTAGGAATCTGAATTACTAAATGTAGAGTATTATAATGGTGATGCAACTATTTCCATGTGGTGATATATAATTTAAAAAAAATCTTTTTAATCCATCTTAGGAAACATCACAAAAAAGCATGTAGAAATTGAGAAGAGAGATAGGTGGGTGGTAAAATCACTTTCATAATGAGTTGTGGAGCTAGCAGTAATGTATTCTGCATCTATTTGCAGTTAGAATTTTGGTCTGATGACATGTTCTGTTCATGTTTGAGGGAAATGTTTTCTTAATCAGCATTTCAAAGCTTGTAACTTCATGTTTAAGTAGCTGTAGAACTAGAAAAGATAAGTCAAATTAGGCCAGATGATTCAAACACTGGAAGATGTTAACACTTTGAACTCTTTGAATTGGAAGGGCATTTGGGAATCGTAGGATCATAGATTAAGAGATTAAAGGACCTCATCATTTGAGAGGTCAAACATGTGGCAACCTGTACCTCCTGAACCAGATTAAAATGTAATTGGGAAGTATTTAATGAAATAAATTAAAAATACAATAGAACATAGATGTTAATATGTAGTTTTCTAAGTCAGTAGATAGCTGTTGGGATCCTTATGTGCAATTTACTGGTCACCATTTCTACTTGAGTTTGACACCACTGGTCTTGTCTAATCTTCTTATTTCACAAAGACAGGTATTGAGACCTAGATGAGTTTAATCTCTTACCCAAGATTATAGAATGGTAAAGTTAGGATTTGGACCCAGGTCCTCAGACTCCAGATCCAGCCTTGTTACAGTACCTGTGTTGTTTGGAATTGAGATCTGGCTAGATTGGCAATGCTTTTTATTTTTCATTATATCATGTAGAAGAATAATATCCAGAAACAACCCTTGTCTTTCCTCTTTTATGTACTGAGTACACACACATTTGAGACACATTCACTATTTTTATTCTTGATGATGTTAATAAGCTTAATGTAAATCTCAGTGCACCCAAATTCCTTGAATTTGAAGGTGTTTAAACTTTAGGCCAAATATTTCTGCCGGTCTCAGTCCTAAAATATGGTCTTTGTCAGGGTTAGACAGTAAACAGCTACAGTAGTAGTTCTCCAAACCACAATTAATAGTGCTGAATGTCAGGTTGCAAACCTGCCTCTTGATCCCTTAAATACCTCACTGAGAACAGCTGTAGCAGCTGCACCTAGAGCTGTGTGACTAAAAAAAGACTTTGTGTTTAACTTCTTCAGCTAGTTTTTACATGTGTTTATAAGGAGATACCTGATGGATTGATTGCAAAGTGGATTGTGACCTATATCTGAGTGTCAGGTTGTACGGAAACTGTTGTAACACTTAACTTTGTTTAAAATTACTTTTAACAATAACTTTATACCGACTTAAGACTGAAAAACAGGACACTTCAGTCTGAATACTGATTGCAAAACAATAGAGTTGAGGCTCAGTGCAAAGTTGTGAGCTAAAGTAATGGCAGTCAAGCCCATCAAGTTGTTAACCCATTTCTCGACAGCTCTGCATTTATGATTTTTTTCTTGTTTCATTTTAGCCATGTCCTTTGGGGGCGCGAGATTTTCGAGAAAAGCAGTGTGCAGATTTTGACAATATGCCTTTCCGGGGAAAATATTATAACTGGAAGCCCTACACTGGAGGTAATGTATAAGTAATGGAGACTCCAACATGCTTGAGATCTTTGCCGCCATCCAGGTACTAGTAGAATCATGTTCTCAAGGCCCAGGATATAAGTGTTGGTTGGAAAGTGATTCTTGTGGGGACATTTCTCCCTTTATGAAGGTTCCTATATTAGTGCAGCTGATGAAAATTGTAAAGTAATCTAGTATTTCTGTTTCATGAGTACAAAGTCCCTTAAAGTGGATTCTGTGTTTACACAAAATAGTTTCATATTTATGGGTCTTGCTTGAGGCTGCTCTGAGGTATTGTCTTAATGCAGACTTTGGAAGGTTCTGAATATCAAAGTCTTGATAAAAGGAAGTAAAAAGCTCACAACAAGACAGCAGGACAGCTTTATTAAGTGAAGGCACCCACAAGATTAAGGGCAGTCAGGGAAGATTGTGGAAACTGGTCAGATTCCCCTTAATAGAATTATTCCTCCCATAGGGGCATTGAAGGGAATGGGACACCTTATATATACATTTAAACCAGTAAAGTTTGATGGGTTTTTATAGAGTTCTTATCTGAGTCTAGCCAGACCAAACATTGGGGGAAGAGAGTGAGGAGCCTGGATCTCACGGACTGGTATTGATTGATGCTAGGTGAGAGAGGAAAGACTCCTAGGGAATAGTTGGCTAGTTAATATTCAAACTTTTCACAGGTGGGAAAAGGGACTTTAGACCATTGCTACTGGGCTTAGTCTGACAGTGTGACAGCTTCCCTGTTGGAACTTTTAAAGTTTCCCCTTGGGACTTCCCAGTTTAGTAGGTAGCGGACATTACAGGTATACCTTGCCTTTCTAAAGCATTTATAATCTTTGCATTATCTGGCACCATCATCTGAAATAAGCTTCAGTTGTCTTAGGAAAAGTTGGTGCCCCATCTTAGATGAAGTCTAACTGTCAGGGGATTGTGATTTAAGATAGATAGACAGACAGACAGAGAGATAGATAGATAAGTGCCAATTATCTGGGACATGAATTAAATTCTGAGTTATCACTAATTAATTAATTTGACTGGATATCAGGAGCAACCTTAAAAACTTTCTTGGCTTCTGAGATTTCAAATGCAGATTTGGGTGGGATTTTGCTTCCAGATCAGTTTATCAGGACCTTTGTTCAGCTTCCTGGAAGAAAGCTGAGACTGCTGGTCATTAGTCCAGGAAAAAAAAAAAAAAGTTTATCATTTCCCAGCCAGGTCCTCTTGATCACTTACTGATAAGTGGATCATTGAAAACCATAGCTAATGCCCAAACTTGCCTTTTCCTACTCATGGAGTCTTTATCAGAAATTGTTATCAATTAGCAAAAATAATTGATTTGAGTTTCTCCTATTATTAGTTTACCTGTCTACCTTTTAATGAAGGTGAGGAAATGAAAGCATCAAGGTAAAGATAAAATATGGGTGTCAGGAAGCAGGAAGAAAAGTAAGCAGCCTGGATAATTCACAAATCAAATCTTTAGTCCTCACATAATTGTATTTTGGTATAATTTTTAAGTTGTTGCTGTTGTTGTTCAGACATGTCCGACTCTTTGTGACCCCCTGAACCATACTGTTCATGGAGTTTTCTTGGCAAAGATACTAAAGTGGTTTGCCATTTCCTTCTCCAGTAGATTAAAGCAAACAGGATTGAGTGATGCTTGCCCAGGGTCACATAGCTAGTAGGTGTCTGAGGTCGGATTTGAACTCATATCTTCCTGACTCCATGTCCTTCTCTATCTACTGTACCACCTAGCTGCCACTTGACTGAAGATCATTTTGTATATTTAACCTACATTTCTTTTTTTTTATTGTTTTTTATTTTTTATTTTTTATTTTTAGGCAATTGGGGTTAAGTGACTTGCCCAGGGTCACACAGCTAGTAAATGTCAAGTGTTTGGTCTGAGGCCGGATTTGACCTCAGATCCTCCTGACTTCAGGACCGGTGCTCTACCCACTGTGCCACCTAGCTGCCCTCTTAACCTATATTTCTAGGGAATGTAAACTGAAGCTGCTGGTTAGTCACTTGACCCTTAAAAGATAAGCTTTAGCAGCTAGGCTATGCAGTGGATGGAACCCTGGTCCTAGAGTTATGAAGACCTGAGTTCAAATCCAGCCTCAGATACTTACCAGCTGCCTGTTAACCTCTATCTGCTTGTTTCAGATTTTACTATTGTAAAATGAGTATAATAACAGAACCTACCTCACAAGGTTGTTGTGAAGATCAAAGGAGATAGTATTTGTGAAAGGCACTTAACAGTGTCTGGCACATAGTAGGCATTATATAAATGCATATTTCCTTTCCCTTCTTCCTTGTAGCACGCGTAAGTACTACATCTTTGCTGTGAGTTTGGGCAGACATTCAGCACTAATGATGATAATAACTGACATTTATACAGCACTTTAGGGTTTGCAAAGTACGTTACATAGATTGCATCATTTAAGCCTCACAATCTGTGAGTGTAGGTACTGAGGATATTATCACCCCCATTTTACAAATGAGGAAATGAGGAAACTGAGCTTTAAGTAGATGAGGGATTTGGAATTGGAGTAGCTTAATTCCAACACTTTTTGTTGCCCCCTCACTGCTAGTCTGAGGCTTCGATTCATTGAGGTGCCTTGAAACTAACAAACAGGATAATGGGGAGTTCTCTCCTATCATTACTATAAAGAAGACAAGACAGACTGCATAGCTTGTAGGTCCTTCCCATGGCAAACCTCCTCAAGGGATTGGTGAAATATAAAAAGACCTTTTCTGGCAATATCTTATTTTAGAAAAAATCTAACCTTTTAATGATAAGCACTATCATATTCCATACCAATAGAATCAAAAGTCAGAAAACACTGAGAGTGGGTTAATAGTGAGGAAATCCAGGAAAGTGTCACAGGAATTTAGAGAGCTTTTATTTATGAGGTACTTAAGAACCAAATTTAATAGGTTGGCCCATCACCTAAAGAGGGAGCCTAGCTATGCTCTGGGCTCTGAGATGCCTGAGTTAACAGCATGCTGGTAACACTTAACAGAAATATGTCTTGGAATCTATTCTGCATAATAATTACACAGCACACGTAGAAACTGTGTGAACTGATTTGAAGGACTGAAATTGAAGATAGTGAACTCAGGTTCAGATCTTGCAGCAAGATGTTTTTGCTTGCTCTGCCAGATTTTAATTATCAGTAAAATTTTCCTTCCAAAATCCAGTAGTTTTGTAGGAGGAATTCTTTAAATCATGTCCATACAGAAATTTTAGCTCGATGTAGGGAAGGTTCAAATCTAGTAAGATGAAATTTAATTTAGATAAATAAAAGAATCTTATACTTTGATGCCAAAAATCCATTTCTCAAATACAAGATGAGAGGGGCATGGCTACATTGCAGTTTGTCTTAAAAAAAAAAAGATCAAAAGAATTTTAATGAACTGCAAGCTTTCAATACAGGTCAATACAGAAAGCTAATGCAGCTTTAGGTGATTTTAATGGGCATGATATTCAAGACTAAGTGGGACTGATCTGGAGTATTGTATTCGTTTCTAGATGTCACGTTTTAGGGAGGATATTGATAAGTTGGAAAGCCTCTGGAGGAAGGCTTTCAGGATGTTGGAGGGCCTCAAGGTTCTTTGCATGTGAAGACTGTTGAAGACATAGGGGTTGTTTAGCAAAGTGAAAATTAGTCTTAGGGCCAGGGCAAAATTAGTTGTGTTCAAATTTTTGAAGAGTTATTTGAAAGAGAGGGTTAAGTTTGCTCTGTTTGGCCCCAGAGGGTAGAATCAGGAGCAACCGGTAGGGGGTTTCAAAGTAGAAAATTTAGGCTTGACCTCAGGAAAAACATCTCCACAGTCAGAGCTGTCCCAAAGCAGGATGGGCTGCCTAGGGAGGGAGTTGCCATGCATTGAGAGTTTTCAGAAAAAGGCTGCATGGCCATTTTTTGGTTATAGTGGAGAGGGGATTCTTGCTCACATGTGGGTTAGACTAGATGGCTTTGAACTGTGTGATTCTGTGATGCTTCAGTTCTGTGGCCCTTCTCCAGTTCTCCATGATTTTTCGGAGATCACAAGTTCAATAGTCACCTCCACAGATTTTCTGGGTACCCTGGGAGATAGTTGGCCTGGGCCTAGTGACCAGAAGTCAGTCAGGTACCTAAGTACTCTCTTATTACCATCCTGCTAATCTTGGATTTTAGTGCTATTTTAGTACTGTCTTTTTCAATATTTTCTCTATAAGAGAAAACAGAAGCAAAATCAAATTAAGTAATTCTACTTTCTCTCGGTTGTATATTCCGGTTGTCCCATTTCACCCCTAAAGGCAGTCCTGTCCTTCCTATGTTCAACAAATCAAGTCAACAAGCATTTGTTAAATACCTACTATGTGCCTGGCACTGTGCTAAGTACTGAGGATACAAAGAAATGCCAGAACAGTTCCTGCTCTCAAGGAGCTCACAGTCTAATGGGGAAGATACGTAAACAAATATCTCCAAACAAGGTATATAAAAGATAAATTGGAAGTAATCTCATAGGAAAGGCATTGAGATTAAGGAGGACTGGGAAAAGTAGGAAGGCCAACCAGTAGTTTATTGCAGTAGTCTGGGTGTGAGATGATGAACGATGTTTTAGCTGAGGGATAGCAGTATCAGAAGAGAGTGTCAACTTCTTTTCTCTAATATAGAAACAACAACAACTTCTAATCACCATGATTATCATTCTTATTTGTAGTGATAATTTATTACACATAAACAATAGTTTCTTCATATGCTGAGTAATGGGAAAAAAGCCCATCTTCAGTGGCCAGCACTGGGCCTTGGACTGAGTTGTCCTTCAATAAATGTTTATTGAATTGAAATTTAACCCAAATAGACTGTGGTTTCTGATGTGCATTAGCTGCCCATTTAAAAAATGACTTTTATTTTTGCCATCTTTTCCTAAATGTGTATAGACTTTAGTTACAAAGTGGAATTCTCCAGTAGCCCCAGGGGCTTACATTTTAATCTGAATCAAATATACTTGGTTTTGAAAGCTGTAACTGTATTTTTTATGTTTATTTTTTCAATAATTGCTCAGATTCAGGTCAGGAAAGAGTCATTAAGCATGTGCTTTTTGCAAAGCAAAGGAGCTGTCATCAAAGTGCTTAATCCTGTCTACCATTTCTCCCATATCAGAGCCATGGCAGGGGACAGGACAGGGTTAAGGCAGGTGCAGGTTCCATTTATCCTGCAGCTGTCATGCCCTTCCTGGAAGAAGCAGAGTTTTCTTTTTTGCTCCTAGAAGAAGTGGTTCTGGTGAAACAATATTTCCGTACTTGATCTCACCAACTTCAATAGCAAGTGGCAATATCTTCAGCAGAACTTCCTGTCTAGAAAGTTAATTATCTCGTTTTTCCTGTAAACCTTATTTCATTAGTTTTTTTTTCTTTTTTTCAACTGACAGGCTTCTTCACTGTGAGCATTTTTGACCTACAACATGCTGAAAACTTATGTTAAAAATACTTGAGATGTCAAATCTTAGAGCTGCTTAGCAGGTCCCTCGGGTTGTATTGGCAGGGAGGATGTTGACCCAATTTTGGCAAACAAGAAACTTTAGCAAAGGCTGAAAGGAAGTTCAGAAACTACACATCTGAATATACATTCAAGAGGTGCTATGTGATGCCCCTGGGAATTGCACGACTGACATAGCTGATACTGAAATTACCCTTTCTTTAGAAGGACTACTTTATTGATTTCTCCTCTACTTACTGTGCTTGTCCAGGTGGGGTGAAGCCCTGTGCATTAAATTGCTTGGCTGAAGGTTACAATTTTTACACGGAACGTGCCCCTGCAGTGATAGATGGAACTCAATGCAATGCCGATTCACTGGATATCTGTATCAATGGAGAATGCAAGGTTGCTCAGATGTTGTATTTTGCTTTGTTGGGTTTTTTTTTTTTGAGGGGTGGGAGGAGAGGGAGAGGCAGGGGGAAATGGGAATTATATGTTTTCTACTTTTGTGGGGGTTTTTTCCCACCCATAGCAATATTAAAGAAAAGTACACCTTTAGAGAGAACCAGGTAGTTCCCATTAAAAGCACTGGGACCTATATACATACACCTGAAGGTAGAATTTGGTCTGTGGATTTAATAATCCATTTGTATTTAACTACTATACAAATGAGATTTGTTGGACTGCCCTAATTATGATGCTATTGTTTTGCTAGAATTATGAAAATGTTTTGGAATTATAATTTCTGTTACTCTTCTATGTTGTTTACAAACAAGATGGCAGAAAAAGAGCTGGCATGGGAAGTACTTCCAGTTCGGCCCTTATTCATGTGGTTGCCATATGTTTGCCTTGGGAGAGCGTTTGATTCTGCCTCATGCCATAACTCTTTCTCTGAGCTGAGACTGCTCTCAGGTTCTTCCTCCTCCTCTACCCCTTTTTTAATGGATTAGAGTGGTTTTTATTTGATTGAGACATTTTATCTTAAGGAATTAACCTGACTAGTTTAGCATTTGTACTGTTTTCCAGAATCTGGGTTGAGGCCAATTTATTATAAGAAAAGTGTAAAGGCCTTCATTCACCAAAGTACCAATATAGTTACACGTGATTTTCTTTGCTTTGAGGGGAAGCTTGCACACAGCTCAATTCCTGAATCTGTGGGAGTGAAGGTCTAATGAATACCCATCTCTTGCAGAGGACCCTATTAGACTTAACAGCTGCTAAATTCTTTGCATCTTGTTTCTAAATTATTCATTTGATGATGCAGTTTCTAGTTCGTGTTAACACCCTGAGTCAGACTTTTCAATGTACCTGGCTTCTTGTAAACTGTCATCCCAATTCTGTGACCCTAATACTTGTGACCATCAAGACAGCCACAGTTGGTCTAAGGATTTATAGCCACAACTTAAGTACCTGTTTTCAAGAGTTGACAATCAACCATTTAAATTCAGTTTCTAAAATACATCCGTGGGCCCTACATCTGTACATAAATGAGAGTTAAAATGATTAAATTGGAAATTGGGATTTTAGCTTCCTCATCACCAAATGATGATGAATGAAAGTGTATGCTGTATCTGATCACATCTGAGATTTAACAGTGGGATGAAACTGTCACAAAGTTGTTGATTGTTTTGGTGGCAGCCGACCTCGGGACTCTTGCTCAGTCCTATACAGACCCACCGTTTCAAACACGAGCCAGTATTTTCTGCTTCTTATACTTGTTGTTCTTTACAGTGAGGTTAAGGCAGAGCCTTGTCATCTTAGACAAGGTATTGTTTTTAACTGGGTGGGAGATGTAATCATGGCTTGTGTCTGTGGGGCAGGGGTGGGAATTGGGGATATATAGCTGTAAGTGGAAAGATTGTCAGGAAAAAAAAGAGGTTAAAAAAAAGAGAGTGTAGGATAGAATTGTATACTTTCTTTTCAGTGGAATCATATTGAATTATTTATTCTTCTCTCCTGAGAAGTATTGGCTCAGGACTTATTTGTTGGAGTGTAGACAGGAAGCAAGAGGATGGTGATTCCTTTTGGGATTTTTGTGGCAAAAAAGAGAACTGTATACATTCTTTTCAGGTATGGGTCCAAGAAGCCTTCTTTGTGACATATTGAATATTTTGTTCTGTTTCCAGCATGTAGGTTGTGATAATATTTTGGGATCTGATGCTAGGGAAGACAGATGTCGAGTCTGTGGAGGGGATGGAAGCACATGTGATGCCATTGAAGGGTTTTTCAACGATTCATTGCCCAGAGGAGGTGAGTGTGTATGAATAACGCTTCAGACCTCAGAAATATTTTTGTTCCTTCCCTTACTTTTTAACTTCTTAGTTTAGGCTGACTATCAAAGGTGGGTTTTTTGTTTGTTTGTTTGTTTTTACTAAATTTCATTCTTATTGACTTTCTGGCTTCATATTGTCAGTTCAATCCAACAAGCAATATTAAGTGCCTACTAAAGATTGCTAGGTGCTGATAGACAAAAATAAGATAGACTCTTTACCCCCAAAGAGATTATATCTAGTTGGGTAAATAAGAAAAGTGAACAGAGAACTAGAAAGGAAGGAAACAAGCATTTATTAAGCACCTCCTATGTGCCAGAACTCTGCTAAATACTTTACAAATATTATCTCAAATATTATCTCATTTGATCTTCACAATAATCCTGGGTGGCAGGTACTATTATTATCCCCATTTTACAGCTGAGAAAACTGAGGCAGACAACAGTTTAAGTGACTTGCCCAGGGTCATACAGCTAACAAGTATCTGAGGCCTGATTTGGACTCAGGTCTTCCAGACTCCAGGCCCAGTGCTCTGTCGACTGCGTTATCTAGCTGCCTCTGAAATAGGAGACAAATCAGAATTTGTTAAGTGTAAAAAAGACCAATAAAGTCTATTAGAATTCTTAGAAGGACTGAGATATCCAGGCATTGAATCCTGTATTTTAAAACAAGCATCTTGTCTCCTAGGGGATGGGAGGTTGGTGTCCAGATCTTACTGAAATCCCTTAAGGTTGACAAATTATCAGAGCAGGGTGTGCAGGACTGTGGATTGATGGAGAAATAATATGCCAATAGAATAAGCTTTCTGCCTTAAATTTAAAGTTGACTGTAAAAACAATTTTAAATGAGAGGGATTCCAGTCTTGATGTGTCTACTTTTAAAAATGTAGAAATTCTCATGAGTCATTAGTAAAGATTTATTTTCTGACCAAAGCTCTATATGTAGACAGATTGTTACAGATCTGCTTTTATGTTGTAGGCTACATGGAAGTTGTACATATTCCAAGAGGTTCTGTCCACATTGAAGTCAGAGAGGTGGCCATGTCAAAAAACTACATTGGTAAGAAGTTTTCAAGAACTAAAGCAATGAGAGAAAACAACATGGCGTCATGAAAGAGGATGCTTTCTACTTTGGGTCACAAAGTCACTTACTTTACACAATCACAAGTAAACTGTTTAAAGGATGAAAAGTTAGCAACTTAAGCCCCTGTTGCCTGGTGGTTTGGCTTTTTTGTCTACTCAAGTGATGCAGTAGAGACTATTGGAGAAAGCTGGGTGGAAAGTTCGCTCTCCTTTTACAAGCCCAACCACTGTCTCCTGTGAAACCTGTGTTATAAAGGTACTTTCAGAATGGTACTCTCCCACCCCCAATCCCCCAAGCAGCTCCTCTATATTGTCGGGTCCTTTCTTTCTCCTGTTAGCTCAGAAGGTTCCTTTGCTTTCACCTAAGAATTTAGGATTGCTTCCTGCACCAGCAGTACCTTGAAGAGAAATATAATTTCTAGTACCCTCTCCCTCTTGCTTTTCTTTTTAACCACTGTTTACCAGGTATTCCACATCTCTGAGCCTATTCCTTTGCTGCCCAACCCCAACACAGAAATGTATCTCAAATCAGGAGTTTCTCAGTTCTGAGAAATAACTATTGTCATAAAGTGTTTGTTAAACACTTGCTGTATTTATGAAATGCTTTTGGGCAATATTATTTGGGTGTTTTCCACCACCTGCTCATTTGCCTAATAGTTGAGGAAACTGAGGGTACACTTAAATCACAGGATCAGAAGCTCAGAGTTGAAAGGGATCTCAGCAGCTATCTAGCCCAACTCATACCTTAGCAGGAATCGACTCTGCACCATCAAGTGCGCTGCAAGTATTCATGTAGCCTCAAGTAGAAGACCTTCAATACTGGGGAGCCTGCTACTTCACAATTCTGACCAGCTCTAATTGTTGGGAATTTCTTCCACAGATGTGCTGAAATCTTCTCCTCTGAAACTTCTATTGATTACTGCTTGTTCTGCCTTCTGGCAGAATGTATAATATATAATATATAATAAATATATAATATATAAATGTATATAATATGTAAATATATAATATATAATAAATCTAATGCCTTTTTCACTTGGCAAACCTTCAAATAATTGAGGCCAGCTCTCATGTCCTATTTGGGTGATTCTTGTCACTCTGCCATCTTAATGTAAACAGCAGCTGTTCCCTTTTCATCTTTATTCATTTTTAAAAGAAAGACCATATATAGTTTTGAGAAAGACTGTAAAACCTTTGCAAGTAACACTTCACACAGCTCTTAAACTATATTACAAGGCAGTGGTTATTTAAAACTATCTGGTACTGGCAAAAAAATAGAAAGATCAACGGAACTGAGAAGACATATAATTTACAGCAGCAAATAACTATAGAAAGTCTGTGTTGGACAAGTGTGAAGACTTAAGTTTTGGGGATAAGAATTCATTATTTGGTAAAAATTGTTGGGGAAAGCTGGAAAGCAGTCTGGCAGAAATTGAACATAGACTAATGTCTTACACAGTTTACCAAGATAAGATCAAAATGGATACATGACCTAGATCTAAAGAGAGATATTAAAAAAAAATTTGAAGAACATGGAACATATTACCTATCAGTCTTAAGGGTAGGCAAGCAGTTTATGAATAAACCAAATAAAAACAAATTTAAGACACAGCAAAATCAATTATCTTTAAATAAACCTTGATATGTCCATGTGCAAAAAGGTCAAATTGCTTTAAGAAATTAAATTAATTTTCCCAGTGTATCAGAGGGAAGATAGAAAGTGGTAGACAGAGGAGGAAATGGATATTCCTGGAACCCTCACATTAACATTAGAGGCAACTTCATGGGTTATCCAACCCTACTAGAAACCTGGATCCCCTGTAAAACATGTGTAGCAAGTGGCTGTGCATCCTCGGCCCATCGGTGACAAGTGATGGGGAGCTTACTTCCTCTTGAAACAACCTCGTCCATTTTTTGGACAGCTCTAATTATTAGGATATTTTTCTGTAGATCAAGCTAACATCTGTGTCCATGTAACTTTACTCCATGTTCAGGCCTTGTGCTTCCTACACATGAAAACTCTTTGAATATTTGAAGCCAACTGCCATGTCCACCTGAAGGCTTCTCTTCTCAAGCTTAAATATCCCTATCTTATCAGGTTGTGAAGAGGTGAAAATATTTTGTAATTAGAAGGAACATGAGTAGGGTTTTGGGAAATTGAATGCCCCAGGACCATCTAGCTATTTTTCCATTTTCTTTGGCTAGTTGAGTATGTGGACAGAATATTTAAAACTTTGGAGACAAACTAGTGAAACTACTTTAATGGTAAAAGAATATTTTCTTGGGACATATTCTTCAGGAGAGGGAGAAATATTATTTTTAATTGTGTATGCAGATATCCAAAGCCCCAATTCTGAAGGCAAATGGGACCAGTTTGGTGGTAATCTTGCTTGTTCTATATGCTATTGCCTGAACTGGTAGTATGTCTGATAGCAGAGTCACAGGATTAAATGGTATTTCAAATGTGTTACTTTGTTCTTTTTAAGCTTTAAAATCTGAAGGAGATGACTACTATATTAATGGTGCCTGGACTATTGACTGGCCAAGGAAGTTTGATGTTGCTGGAACAGCTTTCCATTACAAGAGGCCAACTGATGAACCAGAGTCACTGGAAGCCCTAGGTCCCACTTCAGAAAATCTCATCATCATGGTAATTATTTTCTAATATATTCTCCTCTGAGGTGGGAAGGGGACAGGTACTATCACTCCCATTTTACAGGTGGAGAAATTAAGGCACATAAAAGCCAGATGACTTGGCCAAGAGTATATAATTTATGGCAGTGACAAGGTCTCCTTGACTTCAAGTCTAGTGTTCCATGACAGTATAATATCATGTAAATCCTTGAATTTTTAGTGGTTGCATAATTGATAATCTTTCTGTGTAAATAGGAAAGCTAATAGAACTGAATAAATTCAGGTAGTAGGTCAAAAAAAATCACCTTTATTAATGGAAGGAAAACAAAATCAGGATATATCTATGTTTATCCCAAATTTCTTTTGGATTTATTTGAAAGAGCTTTAAGACCTGTTTTTTATGATTCTCCCCCATCCATAAAACATGAGAAATCTATTTGAGTCATTGTAAGTTGCTCTGTATTTACTATTGAAAATGTAGCTTAATCAGTTGTTTTCAATGTCAGATTCTACTTCAGGAACAGAATTTGGGGATTAGATATAAGTTCAACGTTCCTATCACTCGCACGGGCAGTGGAGACAATGAAGTTGGATTTGCATGGAATCATCAGCCTTGGTCAGAATGTTCAGCTACTTGTGCTGGAGGTAAGATCCCCACTAGACAGCCCAGTGGAAGGGCAGGATGGATGACTCAACCCACTCTGTGCTGTGCTTTGTGTTTGTGAAAGGAGCTAATTAAAACATCTCTTGCAGGTCTGCTTCAAGCTATCCTTGAGCAAAAGAAAACTTGCTTTCATTATATTATATTTCGTTTGTTTTCAACTTCATGTAATTTGTACAGATTTGTTGGTAAAAATACATCTTGGCACAGTGAGTGTCTCTCTTTGCTGATGCTTCTCCAAAGACTATCTTGAAGTTGGGCTGTTTGCTTTTCACGAGAGCTTTCTTGGTAAAGGACATCAGAAGGTTTAAGTAAGGAAATGAGCAAGAATCCTAAAGCATAGTTGAGACTTCCTGTAAATGGGGGTTGGGGGTGGGCAATGATAGCGTATGGGTGTGTGCATGTGTGTGTGTGTGTGTGTGTATGTGCGCTTCTCATGATCCGATTTAGGCTCTCTTCCCTGCCAGCCCCCAAAGATAAAAGGGACAGACTGGGAAACATTCAGTAGTAACTGGTGACTGGGTCTCTGGGTTAATGGTGTATGCCAGCCCCATAGAGGTCACTCAGAGAGGTAGCTGCTAGGTGGTGGTTGGTGATGTGTTGGTTGTCCCATGTGCATTTTTCATGGGTGCCTTTTCCCAACAATTTACTGTATTCCTAATCCTCCTCCCTCTAGTGGCCACCAATGCAATTCTTTACCTCTGGCTGGGAGAGCAGGACAGTTGGCTTCCTTCAAAGCCAACACCATTGCTGCTGCATGGACTGGTGAGTAGAAGAGCTGTGTGAACAGCATCTTTCTTCTCTCTGGAGACTAAATGCATCGCCTCCACCAAACCCCTTAATTCCAGCAGACAAGGGAATGAGGGACTTAAAAATACTCCTCAACCCTAGTCTTGAACCCTGTGGAGCACCTCACCATACCTTACCATATTTAAAGAATGACCAAATTTTGACTAGCAATAACTTAGTACTGGGGAAAGCTAAGGGACAAAAAAGAAATTCCCCTAATTCTTCTAATTGTTTATCTCCTCTTCCTTGTCCTGTATACATATAGTCTATGGACTCTATTCTAATTAATTTCGTTCCCTACTGAGACCCCAAAGATGTCCTCCTCTCATGGTATTAGAAAGAGAGTTTGGGCTACGAAATGATTGTGCTAATCCAGGTTCAGCCTTGTGTAGGGTTGGACAGAATTAACTGATGGTAATGTCAGTCATGTCCTTAATTAAATACAACTGAATCTTTGGTAATGGGCAAATAGGAAAAGAATAAATTGTGAAAAAGAAATGAAAGGCAAGTGAACTAAGTGTCCTATTTTTTCCAGTCTATAAGTGTTATGAAATCATGCCATGTGTGATTCAGGGCATATTCAAAGGTTTTCTTATGACAGTTGGGTTTTACATGCAAATGCTTTCCCATTTTGTGTTATGGGCATGTTTGAAGACAGGCACTACAGGCCATTGATATTTTCTTGTAGGAAAGTAAGAAATATTTATAGTGAATGATGGTTTCAGTTTTATGCCATTGAATTCTATTTTAATGGCATTCATGCATCTAGCTAGCTCTATGCTTTCCATGTAAATTCCTTTGTATTCAGTTTATAAACTCACTTGACAACTTTTTCCACATGCAAAAAAGCCTTTATCAGAGTGGTGTATTCAGTTTGGGGGCCTGCAACTGAAGTAAGATGTGGAGAATTTTAATAGGATTCAAAGGAAATGGAAAATAATTTAAGGATTAGGTAGCTCAGTGAGGAAATTCTAAATGTTGAGGATGATTAGCCTAGAGAAGAGAAGATAAAGGGGAGACAATTAGAATTTTCAAGGATGTGATAGAAGGTTTATATATTTTCTTAATATTTTTTGTGTCATGGACCCCTTTTGCAGCCTGGTGAAGCCTTTGGACTCCTCCTCAGGATAACAGTTTTTCATGCATAAAATAGAAGACATAAACTTATAAAGGAAACTACTTATATTGAAAGACAGTTATCAAAATATTTTTTAAAACCCAGTTTATAGCCCCTAGGTTAAGAACTCTTGATATAGAAAGAGATGAATCATTGTTCTCTTTTTCACTGAAGAGAAGAAAAGAAGGAAAGTAGCTTATGTTACAGAAGAAATTACTCAAGTTAGACATTAGGATATGTTTTAGGAGATGTAATGAAACAGACAACTGTTACTGTGAGTGTCAGTATCAAGTAAGCCATAAAACAAAGAGACAAATTACTACCAGAGGAATTTTCTATTTTCATGGGGGCATTTTGTACAGAGTCCACATAAGAGAGGGATGCCCCATAAATGGAGAGGTTCTCCATATGCTCATGTTTATAATGGCATTGTGCTGTTGCCACGGGGCCCCGGAACACTGACAGGCCTCTTCCATGAGATCTGTAGTGCCTCAAAACTGATTACTTCAGTAATCTAAACAGGAAAAACCACGTGGTTGAAAAAAATGAATATTGTTCATATTATGACATCCATTTAGACAGCTCATTGAAGTCCCTGTTCTCTATGAAATATTAAAAGACCCAAAGGAAGGCTACTAGTGCATTAAGTTGAACCTCTTTGTATCTTTTATATAAAAGCATAGAATTTAAGAGTAGCAAGGGACTAGAGAGGTTGTCTAGGCCAACCATTACATGAAACAAAAATTCCAGTATTCCTGCCTACTATTTATGGCAGTCTCTGCTTAACATTTCCAGTGATCAGGAACTCACTACCAATCAAGGAAGCTCATTCCATTTTCAGGCAACAGTAATTATTTGGGAAGTTCTTCCTCATATTTGAGCAGAAGTACATCTTCCTATAATTTCTACCCATCTCTTCCAGTTCTACCCTCTGTGCCCAGAGAGAATAAAACTAGTGAATTTGGGGAATGAATGAGTGTGGTAGAGGGATGGGAAGAAGGATGAGATTACAATTTCAGTGTGCAAATTAAAAAAAAATAAATCTAACTTGATTTTAGTTCTTTTTCACCTTGCTTAAAATGAAAAACACATTGACTAGATTGGACTAAGAGTCCCTTGGCTAGTGAACATGGGTTCCTCATCCATCCAACTTCAAATCCTATAAATACAGTTTTATGACAGAGTAGGAGAAAAAGCCAGTTTAGGCCAAAAGGTGATAATGGAAATTTTGGGTTCTGCATTAATGATTTAGTAATAGTAATTATCATTTATAATAGAGAAGCAGCATGATATACTAGAAAAATTAGGACCTAGAGTTAAAATCCTAACCTGATATTCCTCACTAGTTGTATAACACTCAACCGTTCACTTAATATCTCCTAGCCACATTTTTCTCATCAGTAAAATGGGAAGAATAATATCTGCCCTATCTACCACTAAGTATAATAAAAGGTACATTGTAATCCCTACAGTATTGTCTGTATATATGAACTACTGTTATTATATATTATATATTATTATATATTATAAGGAGAGCTGTCGGAAATCTCTGTGCTCTCCTTAATTCTGTCTAATATTCAGTGTACTGTTCTCAGAAAACACTCCATTGATAAAATCAAAATTTCTTTCCAGAAATTAAGATGACAAATTTGGTCAGTTAGTCAACAATTAGGTGCTTACTGTATGGCAGGCACTGTGCTAAGCCCTGGGGATACAAAGAAAGGCAAAAAACACAGATCCTGCTTTTGAGGAACTCACATTATTATACGAGAGGCAACATGCAAATAACTCTGTACATATAGGATACATACAGTGTAAAGAGAAAGTAATCTCAAAGGGAGAAGGGATGGCCTTACAGAAGATGAGATTTGAGCTGGGTCTTGAAAGAAACGAAAGTCAGGAGTCAGAGGTGAGAGGGGAAAGCATTCCAGATAGAGGAGACAGCTCATGTAAGTGTACAGTTGAGAGATGATGTTTCATATGTGAGACAAAGCAAAGTAGTTGGATAACAGAGTATGTGAAGGGGATTGAAGTTTAAGAAGACTGGGGCCATAGGATGTTGGCCATATTGTGAAGGATTTTGAATGACAGAGGATTTTATATTTGTATTCATAATAGGGAGTCACTGGAGTTTATTGAGTAAGTAGATGACACGATCAGACCTGTGCTTCAGGAAAATCATTTTGGAAAGTGAGTGAAGGAAAAATTGGAGTGAAGAGAGACCAGAGGCAGGGAGACCAATCAAGATAGTGCAAAGGAGAGGTTCTGAGGGCCTGTCCTAGGATGGTAGCTGTTTGAATGGAAAGAAGAGGATGTGTATGAGAGAGCTTGTAAAGGTAGACATGGAAAGACTTGACAAGAGATTGGATATATGGGGTGAGTATGAATGAGAAGGAGATGATGATACCAAAATTGGAAACCTTGGTGCCTGGAAGGGTAGTGGTGCCTTTGATGGTAATAGGAAAATTGGGAAGAGAGGAAGGTTTGGGGGAAATGATAATGACGTGAAAAGTTTGAGATGTCTATGGGACATCCGGTTTGAGATATCCAAAGGCAGTTGGGAATGTGGGGTCAAAAGCCCAGGAGAAATAATGCGGCTGCATGTATAGATTTGGGAATCATCAGCATGGAGAGTTTAGTTGAGCTCCCTGGGAGCTGATGATGTCTAAAGGTGATTATAGAGTGGAAAACAGAAGATCCAGGATAGAGTCTTGGGGGACACACACCCATGGTTAGTGAGCATGAACTGAATGAAGATCCAATAAAAGATGCTGATAAGGAGTGGTCAGATAGTAAGGGGTAAGGGGGAAAGAGTGTCACTAAACAAAGGAGTAAGTATTCAGGAGCGGAAGGTGGTTCATCCTGTCCAAAGCTACAAACAAGTCAAGAAAGATGAGGATTGAGAAAGATGCCATTAGATCTGGCAGTTAAGAGATCATTAGAGACTTTGGACAGAGCAGTTTCAAGTGAATGATGAAATAAAAAATCATATTGCAAAGAGTTAAGAAACTAGTGAGAGAAGGTACCAAGTGTTGTTGATCAGGGTACCTTGTTTTCCTTCCCCAGTGAGTTGCTAGGGATTTGGGTCCTCAGTCAAAACAGAAGAGCTATCTAAGCTGACTGGCAAGGTTTCTCACTTGTTCCCATCATTCATGTTTGTTTTATCCACAGTGGAACCTTCAGACTTCCCTTCCATTTAGGGTCAGTGGTCAAGCATCTTTCTAGCTTAAGTTAGATAAGGGAGGGTCGGGACTGTTTACCAGTTGCTTAGCAGACCCAAAGGGAAAGTTTTAATGCTGCAGGAAGCAGTGTTGGTGATTCAGTCCAAGTCATGTCTTTAGCTCTGAGTCAGTGATGAAACACTTCCTCAGTTAGCATGGTGGAGAACATGGGGATGCAATGTATTGGGTGTTGTCTTTGGGGTAAATGTGGTTAAAAATCTGGTTGTGATTTTGCCAAAGTAAATTCAAGCTCAGATCATTAAATTCTGAGTAATTTCAGAACCCTGGTCATTGCTTCTAGGGTGTTGTTTTTCTCCATTCCTAACCTAAGTTGAATAGTATGAATATGAATCTTTTTTGGACTCCCAGTGTTTAACCCCAAAGGTAGCTGCATTTCAGAAACCTTCCTATAAGCCCCTACTGGACCGGTGGATAGTTTGGTGTGCAAATCAATATAGCTATACACAGATGTGGACGAAAGTTGCATTTGTTTTCAAATAGAGCTGTCCAAAATATGTCTATTTAAAGGTATAAGCAGAACTTCAGTGTTGAAAACCAAATCAGTTTTGCATTTCTGCTATGCTGTGGTGATGTCAATATGTCACAAACACCAAATGCTGGCTGCAGGACATCCTTTGAATTTAGTCATACATTTTTTATCTCAAAGTCATTAGCAATATGTGAATACTCCCTTCTCACTGTGGTTTTAGTTGAGCAACCATTAGGATTGTGTTAGTTCCTAAGGTAAATGGCTTTCACAGAAGAGTTAAACTCATCTGGGAGTGATGTGCAACACAAGTAAAGATAGTCAAAATGCCTTTAAAGGAAAACAGAAGCCTCATTGAGGAAAAAGCCTTCCTGTTTCATATACAAGTGGTCTTTGTGACTGGTAGGTAGTTATCACATATAGCTGGGCTTTCTAAACAGGTTTCCAGGTATAAATGAAAAATATTACTCTTTGCCTGCCCCGTGCTGGTCTGTGGTGCAACTGAAGGGTGTCAGGAAGATCTCCTCCCTCCTATCTTTTCCTTACCAGCATCTACTCTACTCCTAAGGTTTGACGCTTCTTTAATAGTCCCCTGCCAAAATGCGTATATCCAAGGGAACGAGAATAGTTGAAACTTGTATAAGAAAATAGCTTCCTTGGGAATTAATTGACAGCTGAGAAGATCAGAGATCTTGATGGGTAGGAGGGAATGGAGAAAGAGGCCAGAAAAATGGCATCATGATAGAGAGGTACAAGAGTGGAAAATACAGAGTTAGAGGACTTCTCTCTTTTGACCACTAGGACCTCGCTTCAGGGAGTTTTGGAAACTCACATCTGAATTTACTTACATAGTTCTTATAAATTTATCAGACTGGATCATTTCTTCATTTAATTCATGCTTAATTAATTGCCTGCATCCTTGAGAGAGAGAAATAGCAATGTTTCCAAAGGCCCTTTTTCTAATTTAGAATCTCAGAAAAACTGAGGAGCCTATGTCAATGAATATATTCTTTCTGGATGTAATTTTGACTTGTAAGTCAAAAGTAAGTGTCAGACTTCCTGTGTTAGGTAGGTTTTAGAGAAACTGACAACAAAACACACTTCTCTCCTTAAAGATGTTTTCAGGACCAGTCCTGATGTGCAAGCCTTCCTTACCAGTTTTAACAAATTGTATTCCCTGAGGGAAAATGTTCTTGATCAATGGGAGTATAGTATTTTCAAAGTTCTACTCTTCACTCTGTATGGGCATTTTCACTTCTTAGTATTCAAGGCATTTAAAAAAAATTCTGTTTAAATACAACTCTCACGTTTTAAGTAAAAACCCACCGAAGCCTGTTAACTCCCAGTTAAGGATGAAATTCAACATTTTAACTTTTTAACTGTTCTTTGCATATTACCAAGAAAAAAGTGTCACATCTAGGGATAAGGTGGCAAGTTGGCAGAATTTCTGAACTGTAGTAGATTTGCTTATAACCTTCAGTGTGAATTTAATAGATTTTTAAAATTTCCTTTAAGAATGATTTTTATGTCCAATGAAAACAGAGGCTGTGAAAGTCGATTTCCTTCTATTGCGTTATAATTTATTGATAGGAAGTCTCTGCTATGGTTTGAAGTGTCTGCTTCAATTCTGGGGCTTTTATCCTATTTTAACCCCTGTTGACTCCTAAGGTTTACCTTCTCAGTCTTGCTTTTCCCAGCACTATCCTCCTTCTTCTTCCTCACCTCGAGGCACAAATTTTGTGGAGGCACAAATTTTGTGGGTGCACAAAAGTCCTGCCTTTGGCTACTTCTCTGCCCCCACACAATGATACTTCTTTGATAAGCCTGGATTGACAGGCCAGGGGAAAGGAGATAAAGTGTGCTGAGAATGAGAAGGGAGAAAACCAGGGGCTGCTTGATTTTGAATTTGCCTGAAATCCAAAGAACATACCTTTGCACTGCCTACAGGCTGTTATTATCCAGGAATGTTTCTGCTGGACTGTCACAGCTCAGCTCTTTCATGGAGCCATTATTTGGGCTCAGATTCGCTCAGTCCATTCAGCTGCAACATGTCTGATGCTCATTTGTTTCATCAGTCTTCTCCTTTGGCTTACAGCCTTGTTTAAAGCATACTACAGAGAGAAATAGCATATTAATAACCTGGAAAAGATGTCATTTCTCTGCCTCCTCCCCTCACATACACCTCGAACCAACACTATGTTTGTTTTATTTTTCGTCTTCCTAGCCCACATATATTCTTACACATATTCCCTGGAGGGGAACTTTTAAAATTCTAAGGTTGCTAGGATAGTTTACATAACTTTCAACTACTATTTTAGGATGGCCACAGTTTAGAGTGTTCTTGGCTAATGAATTCATTTTTTATGGCACATGATTGAAGGTAAATTCAAATTAGTCATTTTATCCCACTGGTACAGGCTGTCTCAAAAGGGAATGTGAGTATATTGCTAGGACCTTGCTATTCAGAGAATGACAATGGACCCTTTAGAATTCCTTATGTAACTGAAAGGTTTGATTCTACCTTTTAATGATATGTTTCTTTCTTTGTCAATGGAGGAAAGGTGGGGAGTCAGACTCTGCTGTTGTTCCTGGGAAGTCCTTTTACATCAGGGTCCTTAAATATTGTGGCTTCCTATTTTCAGCTGTAAACAAAAAGTGCTTCTGATAACAGCGTGTTCCCTTAAACTGCTTATTTCCCAGCCGACATCCTCCCATAATAATAACAGGAGTATTTGTAATTTTAGATTTATATAGAACTTTGTACTTTTCAGAGTGCTCTCATGTCTGCTCTTTAATTGCAGCCTCCCACTAACCTACAAAGCAGACACATTGTTATCCTTTTCACAAAGCTGCAAATAGCCTTGACCGCCTCAAAAACCTGGGATGTTCTGGGCTGCTTTGCTTGCATAGAAAAGTAGTCAGGCATTGTACAGCCTCCAAGACTGTAATAAGCATTGGAGAGCCTAGTAACTAGGTATATCCCTGTTACAAAAATAAGTTACATTGCTTGTAGGGAGATAGGAGTGTTAGGTGGGAGAGCAGGTGTGTGAGTCCTGAGAAAGCTGATGTAAATCTGGAATACTTGACAGCGTATTAAGAGTGAAACAATGAAAGACGATAATGAGTTAAAGTATAACCAGAAATGCTGAGCAACTCCAAGTTATTGCTAAATAATCTGAACCTAAGGCTTTCAGATTTTGCCTTTGGGTTCCACGTTGTATTGATTATTGCTTTGACAGGTCCAAAGCAGAAGCCCCAAAGCTAAAGTAGCTGAGAAAAAAAGTTCTTTATTTATTTCCATGCCTCAGAACAGACTTTTAAAATCATGTGGGAATGCCACGTTCAAGCTGAATTTTTCAATTTTATGTGAATTCATTCATATTCAATAGAGAAGCACTTTAGAAAAGTAGTTTTTCCAAGATGTTATCTGAATTAAATAATTTCCTGCCAGTACAAGACAAATAAAAGTGGTGCTATATTTCTCTATCATTGAAACCACCACAGATTTATTGGTGGGGTGGTAGAGGAGACAAAAGTAATCAATTAATTAATAAACATTTATTAAATACTTACTATATATGGCAGACCCTGTATGATGGGGAAACAGACAAAAATGAAAGTCTTGCCTTCTGTTGAAGGAAACAACACGTACACTATATAAGTAGATAGTAATCATATATACAAAGTAAATATAAGATAATTTTAGGGAGAAGTACAAGTAGCTGGTGGGATCAGAAAATCCTCAAGAAAGATGTGGTGCTTTGATCTGACCTTAGAAAGCCAGACATTCTAAGGGGTGGAGGTGAGGAGAGAGTACATTTAAGACAAAGGGGACAGTCCATAAAAAGGCATGGAGATAGAAGATAGAATGTCATATATGAGGAATAGCAAGACAGTAATTTGCATGACTTGGAGGGGATGGGGAGAGCATAATGTCAATAAACCTGGAAAGGTAGGTTGGAGCCAGAATATGAAGGGGGAGTTCATATTTGATCTTCGAGGGAATAACAGGGAGTCACTGGAGTTAAGAGGAGTGACATGACCACACTAGTGCTTTAGGAATATCATCTTGGCAGCTGTGTGGAAACTGTATTGGAGTAGGAAGAGAATCGAGACTGGGAGAACAATTAGGAGGCTATTGGACTAGTATTTGGCTGGTGGGCGTAAGGGCCTGAACTAGGAGGGTGGCCTTGTAAGTAGAGATAAGGGTTTGGGAGATACAGTGGAGGTGGAATAGATGAGACTTATTAACCAATTGAATATGTAGGGTAAGAGAGAATGAAGAGGTAAGGATGAAGAGGATGCAAACCTAGATGATTAAAAGGATGGAAATAGGGTAGAAAACTAGGTTTTGAGGGAAAGAGAATGAATTCTCTTATGGTTATAATGTCTGAAAAAGTTTTGAAAAGTTAAAAGCTCTATTTAACTACAAGATACTACTTTTATCATCATTTGTGTTTTAAAATACATGGTTTAATGATTCTTGCTCATGTAACTTTCATAATCTTTCAGAGTGGTATTGTAATACTATGAAAGAGAGTAGGATGATAGAACCATAGTATGCAATGAAATCAGCCAATTTCTTTGTTTATTTACTTTTTTAGTGTGAGATATGAAGGACTTTAGAGATCTGATTTAATTAACTAACTGATCTCTTAAAGAGAAAGAAATAGGTCTGGAGTAGTGAAATGACTTGCCCATTACTCCCAGTCCAGTGCTCTTTCTGCTATTAACAGAGTCCCTTCCTTTCATTTTCTATATGGTGTAGCCCAATTCAGCTTTGGGGTACTTCAGACTATAGAAACTTTTTTTTAAAAAATGTTTTATCCTCTTTCACACCAGTTTTAGGCATAAACTGCACTTCTATGATCATATGATATTCTCCTTGATGTAAAGAACTCATGCATGGAAGGAGTAGGAATTTAAATTCAGTTGCTCTTATTGTTCCCTGGATTTCTTCTAGTCTTAGAAATCTTAGGTAACTTGTTGAATTAGGAGCATATATTATCACTGAATTCATTTTCCACTTCTCCCTCCCACTTCCCATCTCAGGGCCATTTGCCATAGACAGTTGCCATAGACAGAGTAGCCTTTAAACATATGGGTTAGTTGTTGCACCAGGCACCATCCTTGCAGGGGCCCTGTGAAAATAACAATACCTGAAAGCTAAGGCCCTGTAGCCATGATCTGCACCTGGCTGCATTCTCATGTAATACTACCCCTGCGGAGAGGGATTGCTCTAATATGCAAACTCTTACTTAATTTTGGGCTCTAGAAGCTGATGACATTTTATTTACCGATTTTTAAGGATCCTTCCAGAATGTTTGTGTTCTTACTAATTTGACTTTAAGAATCTTTTCAAATTTTTCTTTAGCACCAGGTTCCTGGTAACCATTTTTTAAATTGTTCTGTTGGCTGCCTGTCTTTCCAGAATGGCATGGCATTCCCAACTATTTGGTCGAAAAATCTTAGAAGGGGAAGATCAGTCTGATCAGTGCTCAGTGGTTTTATATACTGCTTATTCCATAGGTTGAAACTTGGCATTCAAGCCAAGGTAGTATCATAACTCTAGGCAATGAGCCTTCTGTCCAGGCACTCCACTCCCAGCTAGCTTTTCTGTTTTTTCTTTTATCACCCATTCACACGGCTATTGCTTTAGAGATTTTTCCCTCCCCTAATGTGACCAAGGCCTAGACTTGGGACACATACAGTCTATCCATTCACTGAAAGGCTTGCAGGAGGCAGAGATCAAAGCTGTAAATGCTTCCTGTTATGTTAATGGCATATACATGATCACAAGTCCTGTTTTCCTTTCTCTAACATCTGTCACAAATGTTATCACCATTTAGCATGCTCTGTCTGCCAGATAATACATGTAAAAGCACTTTGACAGTGAGACAGTTGTATACAAAGTTCTTTTTCTTCTTCCACCTAACACTGGGATAGAGTACTTTTCTGTTTCAAGGGGAAAAAAAAGAAATGTTAAGACATCTACCCAAGTATATTACAGCAGGCCTATGAAATAACCAGCATTAAAACTCATAACCTTAAATATTCCCTCTTCTGCCACATGGCTCCCATGTATGATTAAAAGGAAGGCTTTGATGAGAAGTAGCCATAGTTGCTTGAAAGCCTTGGAGAACTGGGGCATAAACTACTTTCCCAATACACTTTGCCTACATCTAACAAAACAAAAGAAAACAAAACAAAAAAATGTAATAGAGAACGCTCGTCTTCCTGTTGCAGATCTTGAACACTTTCTCAGTAGGATTTCCTTTGCATGAGTGAGGTCTGAAAGCCCCAGGCTAATTGATTGCTCTTTAGCGTCTGCCTCTTAGCACCTCGGGTGTTTTTTTCTTTTTTTTTCTTGTATCTCACACCTGGAAGAGCACTGGTACTACAGAACAATGCAAATTCAAATGCAGTTCCAACAGATATTCCTTTTCCAAGCTTGATCTACTGAGAAGTGGAGGGTATGAAGGGGGAGAAGTAGCTAAAGATTAGAAAGAGAAATTGTGATGGAGGAGGGAGAAAAAGAAGCTGGAGGAAAGAGGGTCGAGGACGAGAAAAGGAGTTCGTAGAAGGAAACTGAGCAGGGGAGGTAATTGAATATGGCCAAAAGCAAGTGGGGATTGGTAACTGAACCCTTAAATGAGTGGGAGGGAATAGAAGGATAGAGGGAAATTATAAGGAAATAAATAAATATGGTGCAATGGGAGGATGAGTGTTCTTAAGTAGCTCAGGATGGAGAAAGAAAGAATCAAAGATAGGTCATCAAATAAGAGCAATATAATGCAAATATAGATAGGGGGCCAGTGTCTTCTAAGAAAAAGCAAAAGAGAAAATGTAGATTAAAGAAGGGGATGCTAGGTGGTGCAGTGGATAGAGAGCTGGGCTCAACATCAGGAAAACCTGAGTTCAAATCTGACCACAGACACTTACTAACTGGTGACTCTGGGCAAGTCATTTAACTTGTTTGCCTAAGTTTGCTCATCAGGAAAATGATCTGGAGAAAGAAATGGCAAATCATTCCAGTATATTTGCTAAGAAAATCCCAAATGGGATCACAAAGAGTCGGACATGACTGAAACAATCAACAACAGACTAAAGAGGAGAATATAAGTGTCAGGAGATCTTATTGAGTTGTTAGACCAGGAGAAAAAAAAAAGAGACATGCAAAAGACAAGAAGAAATAGCTACTTTTTAGTGACAATGTCTCTTTCTGTCTTGCTATTAGAATATTGAACATATCCTAGCACCAGATCGTTTTTGTGTAGAACAGAAGGAAAGGCTCTGGGAAGGTAGAGGGGAAACCTTCAAGAGAAGAAAATGGCAGGATATTCTTCAAAAGAAGGATGCATTTGGGGGGGGGCATGGAATTGATTAGTATTCCTGTGTGCTCGATTTCAGTTTCAGGGCAGATGGACTTCATTCCGTAGCTCAGAAATGCTTTTGGCCAGCAGGTAATCATAATCATGACAACCTAATTCCAAACAGTGAAAGGGAAGGGCGAGGAGACTCTTCACCCTTCCCCTCCTCTAATGTCTTTCTTTCGATGCTGCTGGCACTGGAGATTTACATTAAAGTAGTACTGCTGGCCATATGCTTGGATTTCTGTGGCTGGTTGTTTTATCTTGGTTGCTGGCTACTTTGCTTGGATACTATGGTTAAGTAAATTGATATTGTCTTAGCCACTAACTGTATTTTTAATGAAAGATTCTGCTCCCCCCTCCTTTTTTATGCCTCTTTTCTGAAGAATGTTTCTTGGGTAGATACGAAGTGACCGGGCTCTGTAATGGTTCTGATGTCTGGCAGCGCTACATTTCAAAGAATATGTATGAATGAGTTTTTCAGATTGCTTTCCTTTCAAGAGGAAAAAGGTCTGCAGGCATGACAAGAGGAGAGAATCAGTAGTGAAGAGGGATACAAGGGTGGTCTGAGTCAGACTCCCATGTCCTATCAGATTTATCAGTGCCAGATTGATTATATAGCAATACCAACATCTTTGTAATTAATGATTATAATCAGAAACCATATTTTTGAGGGGGTGGTGGCAAGTTACTTTTAAAGCAAATACCAAATTTACACACCTGTAATTGCAGGTGTTTAACTTAAGAATAAAATGTTCCCTGTATAATTTTAATTTCAGCCCCTGGAAGTCATGTGGGCTATTTAGAAATTGAATTCACCAGAAAATCTGCTTGTTTCCAGGGGCATATGGACAGTAAACCACTAGAGTTTTGTTTTCTATTAGACTTGCACTGACTGGTCAGAAGGACATTTTATGTCTTTTATTATAAACTATAAATCTGTGGATTTGAAAGCACAGTGTTTCTGTGTAACTGATTGTAATTATTCCCTTAAGGGTTTAAATCAACTTGTTTAGCAGTGTTTTTCAGATCACTCTAAATGAAGCCACATACAAGAAGATGGGTAATTTAAAGATTCTAGTGGACCTTTAAATCTAAACTGGTCATTTTTTTCTTTCTAACTTAGTTTAAATTATTTCCATTTGATCTGCATTTTCTGGTTTTCTGAAACCAAAAATTGAATTTTACTTAATCCAGAAGCATGTGCTTAAAAATCCCTCTAATTAGGTAGCATTGGTTTAAAGCACTTTCCTCTTGCTGGTGACTTTAAGAAAAGAATCCTATAGTCTTGCCAAGTTTGGGATAGAGGCTGGAAGGAGATTTGTGTGGCGTTGGAGGGCGATTGTATAGAGCTGCTCATAAGAAGACTTGGAATAGATTATGGGTGCAGTCAGTTTTTGAGTGTGAAATACCACACTGTCAAATATACTATTTCAGAAGAAAATTAATAAAAGATGAATATAAGGAGAAAAATGCAGCTTCATAAAACATGAAATAATATCAACTGGCTGTTTGAAAACTTAGATGGAAAATGTCATTAAAAATAATCTTCTTTAAGTAGTGATAGTTGACCAAAAAGATTTTACCTCCATCTCTAATATTTTAAAAATCTTTACAGTATGACCAAAATCAAGTGAGCTTCTGATTATCAATATCTAGCAGAGTGTTGTTTAAATAGTAAAGCAACCAGGAAATACGGTTGAATGAATGAATAAACCAATTAACACCCCACTTAAGAAATTTGTACCCACCTCAGCCCCTGAACCTGAAATTCTTAGTTGATGCTGCTGTTGGCTTGTGTGTGTATGTGTGTGTGTGTGTGTGTGTGTGTGTTTATGTGTGTGTTTATACAAAAAGTCTGTTATCCAGAGACAATAGCAGTATAAAATTTTACTTAAAATCAACATTCAGGACATGTATCTATCAGGAGACAGTAAAATATTGTCTGAAATGTGGATGATATTTTTTTTCAAAATAAGATTTGAATGTCATCTTTTTTTTATTAACAGTATTTTGTAGGGGAAAGAATGTTAGATTTGAAGTCAAAAAGGCAGTGTGAAAAGAACAATGGATTTAGAATCTGAGGGGCTACTTTTGAATCCTGGCTTACTTACTACCTGTGTGACCTGGGGCAAACTATTTAATATCTCTGGATTTCAGTTTCTTGAGTGTTTGAATTGAATGATTTCTAAGGGTACTTCCACTTCTAAATCTTTGATCCCTAGACATGGGTTTTAATCCTGATTCTCTACTTAACTATGTGACCATAGACAAGTCACTTAGACTATTAATGCAGTCCATTCTTGACCATGAAAGAAGTCTAGAAACTATAGTTTTTTCATCTGTATATTGGGATAATACCTATAGGATCAATGTCACAGAGCTATCCTGAGGATTAAATTAGGTCATGTAAGTCAAATTTGAAAACCTTAAAGCACTAATAAATGTCAATTGCCATCATTGTTATCTTGTCCTTTAGTAGTTTGTAGTGACCCTGCTTTTTGATTAAAGTGTCATTTCATTTAAGGCCAAATATGACCAGTTCTACATATGTGCTAATTTGATGAGAGAAAAGTAATTTTCTCAGATTGAGGGCACTCAAATACTCTTTGTATTGTGGAGTGGTACCAGTCCCATTTTTGCTGTGATGGGAAATATTTATCTGTTTATAAGGAATAGCTGAGATTTGAGACTGGATGGACTTTCATCACACCCCCAGATTTCTGGCAGAAAGTATGATTTGATGGGATTGATTTTAAGACAAAATCTTGTCTTTCTGTGATAAGTGCCCTATTGTCCCATTAGCCCCCACTCCTCTGTATCCTCCCCCTCTAACAGAACACAGCTGTATGGACCATTGGTCTGACCCTGAGTGGCAGTTCATAGTTATATTGTGTCCTTATGACTAATGATAGAGATATCTGTCTAAAAGGTGGACTCCATGGAGTGAGTGAGTTATCTGCCCACTGGGATAACACAGTGGAGAGATAGCTGATGAATAGTGTAGAACATCTGTGAATTGCTAATAGATGTGCTTGAGGTGAGTCATATCTTCCCTCAAAAGAAATCTAAATTTTAGTAGCTAAAAATTTCCAAGCTACCCTTGCACAAATTGAGATGTTTGATACATCTTTAAGGGGAAAGAAGGACATGAGTCAGTACTTAGAACATTATGCCATTTAGTTAAGTTGGTTGTTTGGCAATTGCATTTTTTAAAGCAGCAACCAAATTATGAAAAAGAAATGTACTTTTTTTTTTTTTTTGGCTTTAAGGTGCTCAGTAAGAACCTTGAGTCCTTGCAGACCATAAAAACTACTTCCTTAAACTTATCTCCCCCATCATCCCCAAAGCCGCGGGGAATTTGACTAGCTAATCGGGTGGGCTTGATAGTTTTTCTGTTCCCTTCTTCAGTTATAAGGGGACTTTCACTAAGTCTGCTGAAGTTCAGTAAAGTGAAAGAAAGGTCTGGGGGCCTCCAGGCAGAGTATTTCTGGGATTGTGCAGGGACTTTAGGAAAAGTACTTGGTGCCTCGCACTTTAGGCTACGGGTTTTCCACCCTGAAAGATCAAGTTTCAGTTTGATTTACCCAAAGCAAGATCAAACTCTGTTTTTCTGGGGACTTAGAAACAATCGAGTGATTGTGTGGGGGCAAGGTAGGTGTGAAGTTGTGGTTTACTCAGTACTGCTAATACAGCTCTTGTCGCTTTCAAGGTAATTTAGCCTACCCCAGGGGTGGGGAACCTGCGGCCATGTGGCCTGCCTCAAGGCCGCAGGTACTCCACCCCTGGCCTATCCTGGTGTTTTTTAGCTGGTTTGGGTTTTTTTTCTCTTTCAGTTTCAAGAGCAACATGCCACTCCTGTGGCCTAAGACCTTTTTGTGGTACTTGACTTGCTCCTCTCTGATATCTTGACTTTATAACTTTTTTGTTTCTGCAACTTCTGGATTCTTGGACATCGAGGGAAATACTTGGGCCAAAATGTAGTCAGTGGGGAATTTTGCTTCATAATAGAATTGGTCCCTTACTTTAAGCAAGTTGTTGAGACTATCTATTTGCTTTTTAAAAATGTTTTACAAATTAAGAAAAATCATCATGTGTTTTTAATCTTCTCAAAGATTTTTCTATCAGGTGATTTTCCTGTGGTGAGCAGGTCACATAAAATATTTTGTAAGAATGGGGTGTGTGTTTGGGGTACTAATGAACAAAAGAATTATGTACAGCTTACACAACTGTAAACAGTTTTAAAAAGTCAATCAGTTTCAATAGACAAATGACTTAGTTGACAGAACGTATATTTCTGACGTTCAAGTATCTTAAAAGCACTGGCATCATACACTTTTCAATCTCTGTGAAGACATTGCCATGTCATTACTTAACTCCTTGCTGTAATGATGATATCAAAAGAGCGTCTTAAAATTTAGGTCTTCCATAGATTGTCAGAGATAGGATCCCATAAATGAAAAGAGGTCATGGCAGCATTAATGTAATGTGATGTGTGATTTTTTTTTCTCCTCTGCTCTTTACAAAGATTAAAGTGATGGAATATGTTCCAGAAAATATCAGACAATAAATTCTATATTACTATTTTATTTTAAGGCAAAATATAATTGGCAATTTTGCACAGAAACACTCTCCAGTGCTTTTTCATTGAAAAATTGGAGATGTATTGTGGTTTTTTTCCCCCCCATAAGGGAAAGAGGGAGCAAGAATATGCGAATATGAACAGCCTGTGCTTAAATCTACAGGTATTTTCTACTGTTTGCTTGAAAACAGAATACCAAATTCCAGTCCAGTGATGTTGCTTAAAATTATAATAGAGAGGTGATCTCTCTTCAAAACTCATTCTGAGAGTGAGATAGCAGCAGTTCAGGGACTTCAGGATTTCTCATAGAGTCAGAAGAATTTGCCTAGCATATGATAGAAAGCAAAATTACATTCTAGTTAATGGTGTCTCTCTTCTCAAGGTATCCAGAAGCAAGAGGCAGTGTGTAAAAGGTTAGATGACAACTCTATTGTCCAGAACAATTACTGTGACCCTGATGGCAAACCACCAGAAAACCAGCGTGCTTGCAACACTGAACCTTGTCCACCTGAGTAAGTACAAGATGATATAGTAATTCTTCAGCAATCCAAGGAAAGATAATAAGTGCCTGTACTGAGAACAGTTTGTGAGGTGTATTCCTTGTGATGTATGTAAATTAGATCTAGTAGGGAATCAAGAATAATCAAAGGAGTCAGCAATTTAATTTCTCCTTTTACTGGACACAAGACTCAGGTCTGACCAGAGATCTCAGACAGTGGCCCCTGTGGTGTGTATTTAGTGAATTTATAACCAGTTGAATGCTGGGCAAAAGACAAGAGGGGAAACATACTCCTTTGTCTTTCCAATTTTGTATCTTAAGAAAGATTGATGACAGACATGAAATTCAGGGGCCATTGGAAGATCCTGAAGATTTCTGCAGAGGTTTGGAAATCCCTGAAATGAGATATTACTGCCTTTTCTTATCCTTCCATTGTAAGCTCTGTCATCTTGCAGCAGTATATCCTTTTAATATAAGGTTACCATCTTTGATGCACACTTAGAGGATGAGTTGGCAGATTCCTTCAGTTGGCTAATCTAGTAATTCTCAGCTAGTATGTGTGTTACAAAGGTAGGAGTGAGGAATGCCTGTAAGAAGAGGTCTAAGGAGACAGCCCATTGAAATAGATGCTATTTTGGATTTTATGGTTACAAAATGGGGCCTACTTTCAATAGGCCACTCTTCCTAATCTTTACAAACTTTTTGGATGCAGCCAAGTGGCACAGTGGATACAGTGCTGGGCCTAAAGGAAGATGTAAGTTCAAATATAGCCTCAGACACTATCTGTGACCCTGGGCAAGTCACTTAACCTCGGTTTGCCTCAGTTTCCTCATCTATAAAATGGGGATAATAACAGCACCTACCTTTCACAGTATTTGTAAAGGCCTTAGCACAGTGCCTGGCACAGAGTAAGCACTATATGTTAGTTATCATTATTATTATTACAAATTGAGAGAAGCCCTTGTTGGGAAAAAAAAGGCAACATGTGCCAGTCATGATGAGGTTGCCAAAGAGAAATTTAGAATTCTGCATTGGAATTTTGCCTAAGTGAGAACTACTAGATAGAGGAACATATGTAAAAGGCATGTCCTTTTGTTGGGTTAAAGCTGATTAAACAGGTATGATTCCCTTGCCCTCAATTTTAGTCTTTGCTTTGCTTATTATACTAACATAGAACTGAGGAAAGGGGAAAAAATCTGAATGCAAAGCAGGTGAATTCATTAATTATAGGTCTCACTGAATTTGGAGACAAAGAATGGAGGATTTCTCATGTGGAAATTATACTTTCCCACTAAGATACTAAGTATACTAAGTATACTTACAGCATTTAGTAGACAAGAGAAAGAATTCTGATTTTTTTTCATATTAGAGCTAGGTTGTTGCATTTCTTTAATTTTTCCCTGGGATAATTGTGCAAGTCTGTAAAATGGGGGTAATATTACGTTCCCTGACCCATAGAGTTATGACAAGAAAAGTGCTTTGTTAAAGTCAGCAATTATTTAATATCTCCCACTATCCAGTCAGGCTGACTGAGTTATTAAATCTCAGAGAGTTTAGAATACTGCTGACTAAGTAAGACAATGGAATAATCTAGGGTGACGGGCTGTAAATATTCATTTTAAAATGTTTATAGTTCTATGTTAGTTCTTGAAATATGATACGTAATGAATTCCCCCAAACTCAGACATGGTAAAGTACAGGAATGTGACCTTTGGTAAGTATTAGAAGGAGTTGAGTTTATACATTCAGTTTTTTTCTCACAGTTTTCTCTCATGCCAATTACATGGGGAAATGTATCTCAAGTGAAACTACAAAACATATGTAAAAACAAAAGATGTTTTTTTTTTAAAAAAAATCTAATTATGTCCTTTGCCATTTTAAAAATGTTTTTTATCATATGTATATGTATTTGGGAGTCTCTACCCATCAAGATAACTCCCTCAACATCAAGATTTTACGTATGAGGTTTGGCCCTTGATCAGCTCCATTAAAGCATCAGTGGTCTTAGTTACGTTTGCTCTGTTTGGCCTTCTGGTTTTTGAAGCTTAAATGCTATGCTATAATTTCCTTTGGGAATCTGGTAATTGGTCTTTTCCCTCTCCTATTTTGGGATTGGCAGTGATTTTTTTTTTCTAAAATGGTAAAATTATAGTTGTGAATTTGATTGGTAATACCTGGGTTAATAAGTATGGCTAAAATCAATCATTTAAATGCAGATCCAGTTCAGAAAACATTTAAGTCCTTTTGTGGTTCCAAGTATCCTATTCTTTTCCCTCCTATAATCCTTTACTAAAGGGAAGATGGGGAGAGGTAGGATGGTATCAGGAATACTAACATACTAAGGGATAGTCCACGTCTTCCCCATGGAAGAGCAGACAAGAATATTCAAAAAAAAATGTTAAGTTTTAGAAATAGAATAGCATAAGAAATAGATATATAAAATAGAAAAAGATATATATGTATATAGGTCTATGTAGACAAATATATTAAATTATTTTCTGTAGGGATGTATAGTAATTAACCCTGGCTTCTGTCAAGTCCCAGCTAAAATTCTATTTTCTACAAGAAACCTTTTCCTGTTTCCCTTAATGCTAGCTCCTTCCCCCTGTTGATTATTTCCAATTTATTGTACATATACATATACACATACATATAGTTAATTAGTACATAGTTATTTGCACAATATCTACCCCAGTAGACTATATTCTCTTTGAGAGAACAAGGACTGTTTTTTGCGTTTCTTTGTATCTCCAGTGCACAGTGCCCTACACATAGTAGGTGCTTAATAAATGCTTATCAATTAAGTGATAGATTGAGGCTCTTCCCTTAATCTGGCTCTATGGCCTTTTTTACTTGAATCCATTTTGTGAAAAGTTTGCTATTTGACTTTTTCTTAGTAGTTGTAATTATATAACAGGTTTTGTAATGAACAATGGAGCAAATACTCATAGTTTCCCCAGAGGCCATAAAGCTAGGTATTATGAAAGGAATGACAAAGTCCCAGTCTACAGACATTTACAAGCTTAAAAAGAGAAAGAAATCTTAAATTACATGAAGTCATTGTCTTATTGTAGCACCCACATGTCTGTTTTTAATTAACATTGAGGTGTAGGAAAAATGGATTCATCTAGCCCCTCAGTAATTTTTCCACAAAGGTTATGTCTCCTTAATACCAAAAAGAACTTTTCAGAAGGAATTCTGTCAGGTGACTGGTGGTTTTGTCTACACAGTGCCAAACAACTGACTTGATTATTTTAAAATTAAACCTACTGATTATTTTGGCATCTTGGAGATAACAACCATAGAGTGAGTCAAGATAAGCTTCCTGGAATCAATGAGACTTAAGGAGGGTGGAGAAGAAAGGGAAGGAGATGTAGGCTGAATAGGCAGGAAAAGAATCCTGGGTAGGAAACTGAGATCTAGTTCTATTTCCAGTTCTTCTCCAACCTTTGTGTGATCTTGGGCAAGTAAATTCTCTTTTTAGGTCCTTAGTTTCCTTACCTGTAAAAATTGGGTGAGATGATTTCTAATGTTCCTTGTAGTTCTAATGTTCTGTGACTCTATGTCAGATGTTAGTATTTTATGCAATGGAATTCTGTATGGGAAAATATCTTGGCTGTGTTTCAACCAATTAGCAGAGTATAACAAGTTTTCAGAGGAAAGTATAGAAGAATACAGGACAAAGAAAATGGCAGGAAAATAGGAGGGGTTAAAGAAAGAGGAATTTATGTGAATCAAACAAGGGAAAGTGACTCATGCCAAACTGAAAAATTTGCTATTTATTTGGGAAAGCACCTAAGAGCTCAGAGATTGAACTGCTGAGAAAGAATGACATTCCTTTCCATGGCAACACCAAAGGAAGGAAGTAAACAAGCATTTATTAAGCTCTTACTGTGTGGCAGATATTGTGCTAATTGCTTTACAAGTATTATCTCATTTGACCCTCACAACAACTTGTGAGAGTTGGTGCTATTATTATCTCCATTTTACAGCTGAGGAAACTAAGGTAAACAGAAGGTAAGTGATTTGCCCAGTGCCACACAGCTAGAAAGTATCTAAAGCTGAATTTTAACTCAGGTTTTCCTTAATCCAGACCACAGGGTCTGTCCACTGTGTCTTCTAGCTGCAAGTGCAAGAGTACTTCAGCTTTTGAAATATCTAGATTAAAAAAAAATTCACTAAACCATATGGGTTCTGGGTAGATAAAGAAAGAAATGGTGGTGTTCATGCTATAGTTTGGGATAGGAGGAAAGGGAAGAGTCATTAT
This sequence comes from Vombatus ursinus, assembly GCF_900497805.2. NCBI lineage: Eukaryota > Metazoa > Chordata > Mammalia > Diprotodontia > Vombatidae > Vombatus > Vombatus ursinus. The sequence goes on from NW_020954550.1 coordinate 10,458,035, forward strand.
CAGGCAATACAATTAGACTAATAGAGATTTAGAATCTCAGTAGAACAGCACTAAGAGAATACATAGTCTAGGAGATGTAACTAGAGTATACTTTTCACTATGTTGAGTTTGAATATGAAGGATATTTCACATGTAGTAAAATCATATGGTATTATTCTTGTGTAGTAGTTTAAGTTGTCATAACATGACTACAGTTTTTAAATGTCATGAAAACAATAAAGTAGTTTTACCCATGGTGAGGTAATCGACATAGTAGATAAATTTCAGGAATGTTCTTCATGTTAATAAAAAAATACTGTGGTAAAATATCAGTTACTAAAATACTTAGCATATGAAATGTTCTGATTAGATTAATTTAATTTTATGCTTAACTAAGGATTAAACAGAAATCTCTTTTGCTTCAAATAGTCATTAAAAATCTAAAATGGATTAACACATAGTCCTGCTTAATAAACAAATCTAAATCTTTCTTTGATGGTTAAGGATCTTACAATGCATTATAATAGTCATTTCAAATATCAGTTATGATTTTGTGGAACTGTATATAAAGGACTTTTCCTATTTTTTATTGGAGACAGAACTAAAGATTTATGTGCTGACTCTAGGATAGTAGCTGAGGGTGTTGTTGTTTTTAAATAAATATGTAATGTTTTCTTGTTAATTGCTCCTTTTATTTTTCAGATAATTGCAAAGCAGAAGTAAAATTCTGTATGATTGAGGATTTCTGTTGTTTTTCTTAATTAATCAAGGTTTTGCTTTATTTGGAAATCGAATTCTGAAGCATCCTGGGCTCCCATGATTTGCTTTGCTCTTTGTAAGATGTTTCTTAATGCGTGTAGCTAAGAATGTGGACTGGGAAGCAGAAGATATCCTAACTTTAGTTACTTCAAGTGTGAGCCTCACTTGAGTTGAGTTTGGTTCGTGAAATCACAGAACCTCAAGGGAACAAAAACCTATTTCCTGTTGAAAGATTCCATTATTATACACTTTTAGACACCTCTAATTGTTAAGAAATTTTTTTTTCCTTAACTGGAAACTGATGTTTCTTTGCAAACCTCTAACTAGGATTCCAGGTTCTCCAGTTTGGGGTCAAGTAGTACAACTGATCCCTTTACATCTTAATCCCAAGTCCTCTCTTCTCATCTTGCTCACCTTCTTTTGGTTGCCATCCCAGTTTTTCAGTATCCTTTCTAACAAGTGGCTCTAGAACTGAATACAGCAACCCCTGATATGGTCTGATTAGAATAGGATCTTCACCTCCCTTGTCCTGGGTGTTCTGCTTCTGTTGATGTAATTTAAGATCCCATTGGCTCTTGTGGCTGCAGTGGGACACCGTTGACTCATACTGAATTTACAGTCTAGTAAAACCCCCAAGTCTTTCTTCACATAAACTCTTGTTTAACCATATTTCTCCAATTCTCTATTGGTTCAGCTCAGCCCTTTAACCTGAGGCTAAGATTTTAAATTTATTCCTATTAAATTTCACCTAATTAGATTCAGTCAGTCATTCTAGCCTGTTAAGAGCTTTTTGGATCCCAATTCTGTCGTCCAGAGTATTGGGTATCCCTGTCAGTTTTGCGTCATTTGTAAATTTGACAAGCATGCCATCTATGCCTTTATTCAATTCATTGATAAAAATCTTGAGCAAAACCAAACACCTTCCTCTCATGCCATTCCACTAGAGACTTCCCTTCTAAGTTGACATCAATACATTAATCAACACTCTTGTCATTTCACTAAATTTTAGTCTACCTATCTATACTACTATCCAGCCCACATTTCTCCATCTTGTCCACAAGTCTAACATAACTTTGTCAAATGCCTGGCTAAAATCTAAGTTCATTATGTCTGTGGCATTTCCCTGAACTATTGATATGTCTGGTAACCTTGACAAAAAAGGAAGTAAGATTAATTTGGCATAATTTGTTCTCTAGATGAACACATGCTGTGTCAAGGGAATTACTGCTTGCCTTTCTATATGCTCATGAAAAATCTTTTGGTGTAGTGGATAAAACACTGGATTTGGAACTGGGAAATCCTGAGTTCAAATGCCAACTTAGATACACACTTGATATGCTCTGGGTAAATCATTTAACTTCCCGGGCCTCAGTTTCCTCATCTGTAAAATTCAAATGTATTGAATTTCAGTGACATTTTCTCTTTCTCCACAATTTTTTCAGTGATCATTGACAATGACTTGGTAATCACATACCCAGATTCTTTCAGTATTCCGGAATGTAGCTCATCCAGGTTTACTGATACAGGAAGCTTATTTCTCTAGAATGCTCAGCTCAAGTATACCTCTTTCATGAGAAGAGATGTCTCTCAGTTCTTAGCATCCCTTCCAATATTTTTGTATATATCCTGTATCTGAGAACATGTATTCCTCAGTTAGAATGTAAGCTCTTCAAGAGTAGAGACTGCCTCGCTTTCATATTTTTTCCCCCAGCATCTAGCACAATGCCTAATACATAGTAAATGCTTAATAAATATTTGATTGATTAAATACCATCTCACAAGGTATGGAAGAGAAACCCAATAGCTGGCTTTATCAGCTACATTTAGGGTTAGTAATGCAAGCTTAGTAAACTGTCAATTTAGCAAGTTTCATCTAATTCAGTCCGGGTCTGTAAGGTTAGCCAATTTTCCTAATCTCAGTGCCTTTGTGGCTGATAACAGTCCAGGTGATACAGTCTAGATCACCTGCTGATTGACTGTCCCTAAAGTCCTTATGGAATGAGGAATAGGACTCCAAAGGATTGATCCTACTCCTTATTTGATAGAGATTTGCTCTCAACATAACGAAAGAAGTCTTTTTTGTTATCCTCAGTTCATTCTGGAGATATTTTTATGAGAACATTCAACCTTTTGTTTTCATTCTTAGTTGTTTTTCCCTTGCTCCTGTCTTCTGTACACATCTTTAAAAATCTAAGTCAGTATATGAGTTCCATTTGCAGCCACATTTATCTCTTCAGAGATAATTTCCTCTTCTTCCTCAGAACCATAGGTGTTTGTGTTGTCAGGTTTTTGCTCTTGAGAACATCTACTTGTTGACCTAACTTCCACTCTAGATTTCAGGACATGAAATATTATTTACTTTTTCTCTGAATTCTTTAAAATCCAGTTTCCCCAAATCTAAAATACCTGTAATGCTACGGCCAGGTTTCCACATATTGTTTATCATGAACTCAAGTTGAGTTGCTTCCCAGGTTCCTGTCCTTTCTATTTAGGTAACTAGTTTTTTTTCATATTGGTCCAAATCAGATCCATAATAACAATTCCACTTGTCGCTTCCTCCATCCTTTGAAAAATGAAATCATTATCAAAGCAGATCAAGAATTTCTCAAATGCCTTCTTTTAGAAGAGAGTCCTAGTCTTCATGCCTGATTTCCAGCTTGTTTCCCAAACTCCTCATCTATTCATTCCTTCTGACTTGTGATATAATACACCCCATGACAATATCAGTTACCCTTCCTCTTTTGTTCCTTACTCAAATCCAACAATGCTTACTCTTTCTATTTCTCGATTTTCCTCACAGACTAGATCTTTTTTAATAAAATAATATTTTATTTTCCCCCTAATTACATGGAAAAACAATTTTGAACATTTGTTGTTGTTTAGTTTTGAGTTCCAAATTCTATCTCTGGCCCCTCCCCATGGAATGGTAAGCAATCTGATATAGGTTATATGTATACAATCTTGAAAACATTTCCATATTAGTCATTTTGCGTAAGAAGACTCAAATGAAAAAAGAAAGAAGGTAAAAAATAGTATGCTTCAACAGACTAGATCTTTTTGATGCAAAGTGCTAATCCACTGATACTTTTGTCTGCTTTATTTCAATAAGAGGTACCTTCTATGGTAGATGGCAGCTAGGTGATACAAAAAATGAAGTGCTAAACTTGGATTTCGGAAGACTGGGGTTTGAATCCTATTTCAGACTCTTACTTAGCAGTGTGATTGACCCTGAGCAAGTCATTTAATCTCTTTTAGCCTCAGTTTCCTCATTTGTGAAGTGGAAATATTAATGGCACCTATCTGTTGTGAAGATTACATGAGATAACATGTGCTTTGCAACACCTAAAGTGCTGTATACATGCTAGCTATTATTATTGTTATTATTATTATTACTGCTATATTTTACTCCCACAGTGTTTCGGTGATGCTTAGTGGTCAAATTTACCTCCTTGTATTAAGATTTCTATTTATTTATTACTCATGAGCATTTGTGTATAGACAGACATCTAAGGGCAAGAGTCTTATCAGTGTGGTTCTTTTTGGATACGGCCTGTGAAGTTTTGCACCTCTTCATGAGGAGGTTGTGGTTAAGGTAGTACTGAAAAGAAATGTAAGAACAAGGACTGAGGGGACTTTCTGGGCATTCAATCAGGGTGTGGTCTAGACCTTGACACCCTTTTCCCTTCCCCCTTATCAATCACAAGGGCATTTTGATTAAGAAAGTTTTTTAATTCTACACCCTTGGGTTACATGAAGTTTGCTAAACTGATCGTTTACTAACCTTGTATTTATAACCCTAAATGTAGCTGACTAGGCCAGTTATTTGGTACATAGGAACTTCCTGGTGTATAAATGGATCAAACATTGGTCAAATATGGAGTCAGCCAGAGTCTAGCAATAGGCCAGTCCTCACAGGTGACTCAGTGGATAGAGTGTTGGACTTGTAGTCAGGAAGACCTGGGTTTGGATTCTCCCTCAAACACTTACTAGCTGTGTGAACTTGGGCAAGTCATTTAACCTCTGTCTGCCTGTTTGCTCATCTATAAAATAGAGTAAGTAATAGCACCTACTTGTTAGAGATATTGTGAAGCTAATGTTTGTAAAGCGCTTTGCAAAGTGCTATATAAATGTTAGGTATTATCATTATTATTAATTAGATTCTTTCTATGTCATATATGGTGTGGTAGCAAAAGAACATGTATTGTTTGTTCATTCCTCCTCTGTTTTCTGTTTAAAGCCCTCATGATCAGATCTGCATATCTCCACACACATATAATCTTCTTGGATCTCATTAGATGCACTCAGTCCCTTGCCAAGAGCCCATCATTCCTGTATCTGAAACTTAGCTAGGTTTTCCTTTGGGTGAAAAAGCAGTATTTAAAACAGCTATTTAAACCACTCAACAATTCAAGCCTAAAGTAGAAAGAATGATTTTGTGAACAATGGAGAAGTCAGCAGGCTAATGGATCAGGCCATGAAGGGTTGAAAGAATGTAAAAGCAGTGTTGAAAGCAGAAAGGAAATTGAGAGGGTGATTAATAAGTTTATTTTTATTCATTCCAAGTTGAAGGCTGTGGTGATACATCCAGGCTAAGACATTAGAGACAGACGCATAGCGAAACTAGACTGGACAAAGAGTGAAAAGTCAGAGGTGGCACAGACCAAGGGAGACAGAAAAACAGAAACACCTACTGAATCACCAGCACCAACTCTGTCTGCACCTGTGTTTAATTTAGCGGTCTTGTATTGAAGGAATGTCAAAGCTGGACCCTTCTTATAATATGCTATCTAATGAGATCATGGCTGGAGGTGGTATGACTGAATTTTCTGTGACTGAGTAGACATTTCTGTTTTATCTCCCAATCTTAGTGATGAAATCACTGTTTTTCTTTGTTCTTGGCAACTGTATCAGAGTTTTAGTATGGCTGGCATACAAGTTATCATCTTCAGTATACAAGTACACATTTCCTCTCCTTAAATGACATCATTCTCATTTATGAAAAACAAAAATTTTTTAAAAAGAAAGAAAATTTGAAACTATTTTTTATCTCCTTTGGATGTTGATTCACAATAAGAGAGCCCCAAAATGCTGTGTAATATTTTTTGAAAAATGAACAATTGAAAGAAAATTCATCCTTAACATAAATACTGAGTTTTCAAAAATTTAGGCCTTGACCTGACCAATTTCTTTTGTTTAAAAAATGATGAATAATATTTTGTAATGTTTTATTAGGGAATGAAAGAATTCCAAATAATAAAAACAATAAAGTCCATTGTGGACCCATGAATCAAACATAACCTGAAGTTCAGGATACAAGAAATTTGTCAGATCCTCTTGGGTTTAATGCTGAAAGGGAGTGGTAGAAAATCCCAGGTGTTCATACAGGAAAACTTCACAATAGCTCTGAGTTGGTTCCCAAGTAGTGGAGAGAGATTTGTGCTGACATCCACCCCTCCACATCCCTTTCTTGGCCTTTAAATACTAGACAGTGGGCCATAGGGGACCAATAACCGTACTGTTATTGAGTTGCACAGTTTTCCCTTAGTGTGAGTGTATGTCCATCAATCATTTCAACCACCATGGACACCTTACTCTTTCCAGATAGATATGCTTGAAAGAGGATTTGGTCTCTTTTTGAAATTGCTTGCAACTCAGCTGAAAATTGCTGCTGCACTTAGGAAATGCTTCTCTGTGTTTCTCCCACTTGGTGCTACAGGTGGTTTATTGGGGATTGGTTGGAGTGCAGCAAGACCTGTGATGGTGGAATGCGCACGAGGACAGTGCTCTGTATCAGGAAGATTGGACCTTCCGAGGAGGAGACACTGGACTACAGTAGCTGTTTAACCCATCGGCCCATTGAAAAAGAGCCCTGCAACAACCAGTCCTGCCCCCCTCAGTGGGTTGCTTTGGATTGGTCAGAAGTAAGGAAATCCGAGGCTGTCTTCTTTTTTTCTCCAAGATGTCTTTACTGTCAATAGCAAAATATTTAATACTTTGGACATCTGAGCATGTGAAGTTCCTAGTGCTTGCCAAAGTAAGGATACTTTCATACCAGTGAATCTGAGCCATGTTATTTTCTATTATTGTTTGACAGGTAGTGAGAGTTTCCCAAGTCATGGAAGTTAATGAATCTTTAGCATCCAGTCTCATGGAGAGAGAGTTTAAAGCAGGGGTTCTTCAGGTCTTTTTATGTCATGGACCCCTCTGGCAGTCTAGTGAAGCCTATGGATCCCTTCTCATAATGTTTTTAAATTCATAAAATAAAATATATAGAAAACAAATATATTAAAGTACATTTATGAAAACAGTAAAAAAAAAGTTCATGGACCCCAAGTTAAGAACCCCTGAGAGTTTAGGGACTTTATTCACGTGATTACTCAAGTATTTTTCACCTCTTTGCTCTTCTTAGATAGTGGTCCTCTCATAGCCAGGAAAATATGTATTTCCTTGAAAATTGAAGTGAAAACAAAGGTTCTTTCTTATTCAGGCCTTCTTGGAAGACGGAGAGGGGAGAAAAGATAACATTATAAATCGTGTAAATATGTCTGCTCTTATCATTTGAATTTGATTAAATGGCTGCCTAAACCCAGACATAATACAATGATCTGAGCATTTTGAGGTTTAGGGTTCTGTCTTCCAATCACTCAAGGGAAAGTAGAATATCTTCTTCCTTTTCTTTCAACCCATGTTCTTATGCTCACTATGTAGCCCTTCTTCATGAATCATCAATTGATCCTTACTTGATTAGACTCTAGGACATTATAGAAAGTGCTCTATCCAAGGTCTGGTGAAGAAATGTGGAGTCAATGTCATCGACATGCTGAGGAATTCAAAGTTCTAAATGTGTCATTTTCTCCCCAAGTGCTCTTACCTGGGCAGGGAGAAAGAGTTGGCTACAATGTTTTTGGCTACACATGTGCCACAGAGAAGGCTAATAAAAAGCAGGGACATTAGAGGAGCTCTTTAGAATGAATAAAGGATGAAATTGATTCTTGACCTTACACTACTCATCCTGGTACAGATACCTACCTACTGTCCATATGTTCCTTAAGGTAGTAACATTCCTGGAGTACTAATCAGTAAGAAATGAATGATGAAGAGAAAACAAAAATTTGTTTATGTATTTGGTGAAAGCATTCCAAGTTTAATATAGTTTAGATGTTTAGAAAGAGAAGAGTCACATCAGCTATGTTTTCTCTGATTGACTTCCATTGGTCCATAAATGTGACACTCACCTTGGGTCTCTCTCCTGAGCAAGCTCTCACGATAAAATCAGGTTTGTCAAAAACCAGACCAAACATTGTTCTTTCAGAAATCTTGTGGGTGACTTGGGAGGTAACAACTCTCTTTTCTCTGAATTGGTACTCTCTGAGTGGCCTTGTTTTCTGGGAGGCATGGTGGTATAGGAAGAGCTGTGTTTTAGATGGGATATAAAAGAAGAGATGCTGACCATTGTGGTTACCCACAGAAGCTTTGGCAGGACTTTTTTTCTTCCTAGTTTCCTGGCCATACTCCAATTTCAATAATTACATTCTGACTACTTAACATTTCTCTTACAGTTTAAATCAAATATGGGGATTTTCTTTGTTTTCTGCTCTAAACTGTGGTATGGAACAGCATGGATCCCACCGGGATAAGTAGACAAAATCCTGGTTGAATTTAAAAGAGTAGCATGATTTCACATGGTTGCCCACATTCCATAAGTTTTCTTAGCAATTCAGTTTCTTAGGCTTTATGGAATGCCTTAAATTTCCATTGTTAATGATCTTATCGAGAGAGCCAAAAGTTGAATAAAATGATCTTAGGATCTCAAGTCAAACCAGCAAGACTTTGTCCATTTCAGCACTGTGCTGGAGTAGTGGAGAATACAGAAAAAGTAGAAGCCTAATTCCTGCACATCATCTGCCACAATATCATGCACATGGTGGGCACTCAATAATTGTTTGTTAGACCAAATTGAATTGAATTGGGCCTCTTCCCTCAGATAAGTTTTAATTTTATTACAGTGAAGACATATTCAAGACACAATTTGAGAGTAAGATTATGTATAACCAAGTACCAAGTTTTATGATTTTCAGGTTTATAATATAAATGCTAGGCATTCACCAAAGGAAAAAAGGTAAGGGCTAGAGTCATATATAAAAAGCTTTTGGTAGGCATGGGATTTGATTAGTCTTGGAAGAAGTGTAGAATTTGGATTAGCAGAGAGGGAGAATGGCCAGAGGAACACTGAGCAAAGGTAGAAGGAATAATGGCATGCTATGGCTTGGGTAAGGTCAAGGGTATATGCTGGTAAATGTTTAATTACCAGATCTGCAGAAAAAAAAAATGGAGAGAACACTTTTAAATTTAATCAGCATTATTGTCATTTTCTCCCTTGCTTCCTTAAGTCTAGACAATCATCAAAAGAACAAATCAAGCTCTAATTTGTAGTATTTGCCCATTTCTGAGTTCTCAATGCTCATATTAAACATTTAAGAATTAGTTCTAACTAGCTGACATCGGTGGGCTCCAGTACACCCCTGTGGGTAACAGCAAGAAGATGGGCCTACCTGAGGCAGTAGGATTGTGTTAGGAATAGAGGGAGATAAGGCCAGAGAGAGAAGGTCAAGCCAGGTGATAGAGAACCTTTAATGAAAAGGTATGTGGTGCATAAGTCCCACACTCTATCAGCACCATAGAAACGGAAAAACAAAAAGATAAATGTTAACCAAAGACTGGGAGAACACTCATTGAAATAAAATGCCCAGATCTCCCTGCAAGGAGTAATAGTCTGTGCACTCATTTGCTACTGGCTTGTCTGCCAACACTTTTCTGTCTTTTGTCTTACTTTATTTTTATGTTAATATAATGCTGGGGAGCAGGGGCAGAGAGAGAGAGAGGATGAGAGGTGTATGTGTGTGTGTGTGTGTGTGTGTGTGTGTGTGTGTGTGTGTGTCAGAGAGAGAGAGAGAGAGAGAATGAGAATCATCACAAGAAAACAGCTAATGTTATGAACTTGTTGGAGCCCAGGTTAATGTTAGTTACTGATGTATATACATTCCAACTATCATGTTAAATTCTTTATTATATTGTCATCATGATAATAATTATTTTATAATTATATATAATTACATAATATATTATTATATGATTATATCACATATAATATATTATAATTATAATATGTATTCTATAATAATTATTTATCATCATGATAATTATGATATCTGCTCTAGTTCTGTTATATTTCATTGGTGTAGGTATTTCCCAATGAAGAAACTGCCTCTACCAATGCAGGTTGGCACCTTCTCTGTAACTTAGCATATTAGGGGGCTGTCTGGAGGCACTTAGGGGTTAATTGATTTGTTAGTATGAGTCAGAGGCAGGACTAAGACCCAAGTCTTTTTTTTGGGGGGTGAGGCAGTTGGGGTTCAGTGACTTGCCCAGGGTCACACAGCTAGTGTCAAGTATCTGAGGTCACATTTGAACTCAGGTCCTCCTGACTCCAGGGCCGGTGCTCTATCCACTGTACCACCTAGCTGCCCCACTAAGACCCAAGTCTTTCTGTTTCCAGGGTCAGTTTTCTATTCCCTATACCACACTCAGTATTGATAATACGTTACATTTATATGGCATTTGTTTACATATTGTCTCATTTGATACACCAAGGCTATGAGATAGGTAGTGTAATTATTATTATCTAGTTTTACAGATGATGAAACTAAGGCTCGGGGAGGTTAATTGACTTATCCAAGGTCACAGAGCTGGGAACGTAAATCATGGCTTCTGATTCACAAGTTTAGTGTTTGCAGAGCAAGTTTACTTGACCATGCTGCCTTTCAAAAAGACATCAGAAGAAACTTCTAGCCAAGAGACTTAAGTTCAGCTTAAAAATCTGATGCTCTACCTTTCTTCAACTGCTATTGGAAATACTATAGAAACCATTGGAAGATATTTTGACCCATTTTCTTTTGGTTTCCCTTTCCTATTGATATTTTGACTTTCACAGAGTCTTTGAAAGTACTTTCCTAGATGCTTTCAGTTTCTGGCTTTTTTGGGAAGTAACTGTTGAATCATGGCTCGTTGGAGTTAGTAGTATGCCCAAACTATTGAGCTTTAGTCCAGACTTCTAACGTGTTTTGTGGGTAGTAGGGTCAAAGCATGGGAGATATAATCCTGACTCTTGCTGATGTTCTGCATTAATAGCCACCTGGCTTATAATAGGAGTATAGATCTAGAAGTAACTTGAGAGGCCATGTAATCCAACCCCCTCATTGAACAGATGAGGAAAACTGAGGCCCAGAGAGATCAAGTAACTTGTCCAAAGTCACACAGGTAGCATCAGGCAGGATTTGAAGCTGGGTACTCTAATTCCAGAGCCTTTGCTCTTTCCATTATACTACACTGCCTGTTCTTTTCCATTCTGAGGCTGGACTCACGTGTGTGTTATAATCCCATAAGAAACACTGAAGCTACTCTTGTCTTACCAGCACTACTCCAGGAAATTCACCTTAGGGGTTAGGTAAAAGAAGGGTGCTCTCATTGTCTCAGGAACTCTCCTGACCTTCATAAATCTGTTCAAGTGGGAAAAGATGATCTTTCTCCCTTACAGTTTTCCTTCTATATTTTCCAAAAGAAAAACACCAAGTTCTCCTTTACTGGATAGCTTATTTTTTCCTTGGGGGGAGGGGTGGCAATCTACCAAAATAAAATAAATAGTTTTAAGTAAAATAAAAATCTGGACAGCAATGGGAAGGAGAATGGAAATGAGGAGCTTGTTTTTCCCAGAGGAATGAGACTCCTCCCACTATTGAAAAGAGGCCCCAGTAGGATAGTAGTCAGCAACATTGGTCTCTCTTAGTGAACCCTTTGCAAATATTTCACATGGATTTTCTCCTGACACGCCTGTGCAAACTTCCTTCCTCTTTCTGTGCCCTCCTATCCCCCCCCCCCACTTGCTGTCTGATCTCTGCTAATCACAAGGGTGAGGTTCAGCTGGTGAAAACATGTTATAGCGGATGGAATTTACTCTTTGACCCCTTCCTTTTCTTCCCTGGCTGCTGCGATATAAAATTTCCATTGTTGCAAAGCCAGGAACCGTTTTCTTCATCAATGAAACCTACCCTGTGCTTATGGTAGAAACATGCCAAATTACCCAGGTGGAAAATGGCTACTTTGGCAGCCCTTTGTGAAGCTAATTAAGCCACAGAATGGCTCTTCATGGCTAGGATCTCCCATGCCACATTGGGCTTTCATTGACTTTCCATCCTTTACACCATTTTGTGAAGAGAGTAGCTCTTAAAAACATGCAGGAAAAGATAAAAGTGACTGAGTATTGTGGGTGGACTTCACCAGCCCTAATGTCTTCTTTTGATGTGTCCAGAAAGTTATTTTTGACTTCCACAGATGATACATTGAAAGAAATTGATTTCTTATAGTACATGGCAGACATCTGGGTACTCTATGAAATGCCTGCTATTCACATAGGGTACACTTGAGAAAGATGTATCCACCTCTACCCTCCTCCCCCTACCCCACCCATCCACCCACTCTGTCTCCCTGAAATTCCTACCATTGAGAATGATTCTTCAGGTTAAGTCACTGTCTTGAGAAGAAGACATTAAAATACAAATTGACTGCCTGGGGAGGGGTTACAAATTAACCTGTCATTCCATTAGTAAGCTAGGTATTGGTTGGGAAAGTTGGGAGCTGGGGAAATGGGAAACAGAAAAGGTAACTTCAAAAGGCATGAACATAAAACTTCCATAACGAGGAATAATATCTTGGTTGGCAAACCAAATCTAGAATTAGCCCTGGCTTCATGGCAAGTAATAACTCATATTTTGGTAGAATATGAAGGTTTCCAATACACATTGCTTACAACCACCTTGTGCGGTTAGTGGAGTATTGTGAATCCCACTTAACAGATGAGGAAACAGGGTCTCCGGTGAAGTTACTTACCTCTGGTCACCTGACTAATGAGTGTAGCAGAGCAGAATTCTAATCCACATTTTACTGAATCATGTCCTGTCTCCGCTATGGCACACTGCCTCTCCTAAACAGCTTTGCATTGAAACCCACAAATCCAGCAGGATTTATATATGACTATATATATGTATGTATATGTATATGTATATATGGGTTATATGACTATAACGTCTATACTGTCATCTGTTCTCTTTTACTACCTAGACCCAAACTTTTTTTTCCCTGGAAATTGTCTGAAATACCTTTCTGCAAAAAAATAATTAGTCCCTTTAATTGTAGAATTGCTTAACCAGAATATATATGAAGATTTGAATAAATGCCTTCTTAATCTTCATGAAAATGAAAAAATGATGAGAATCACTAAGATAGCATAAAACTCTGATTGTTAGAATAAGAGATCCTGACTTATAAGCTATTTACCTGCAACGTCCAGAACCGGGAAGAGTTTCCTTTAGTCATTCTACCCAAGACAGCCTACAGAAATAATATCTTCTCTCTACCGAACTTAATGAAGTCATTGTGAAAATGAATTTGACAGGATTTTGATTTACTTTTAACTATACTTGAATCTAAGTAGAAAGAATCATTATTACTGTAATACCTATTCAAACTTCTGATTATTGTTAGTGTGGTATTACATATATAAAATGTGGAGTACCCATTATTATAGATGCATATCTAATCACTGCCTTTAAGGGAATTTCTAAGATAGATATTAGGGCAGCTAGGTGACAAAGTGGTTAGAGTGCCACACCTGAAGTCAGGAATATTCATCTTCCTGAGTTAAATCTGGCCGCAGATACTTGCTAGCTGTGTGACCCTGGGCAAGTCACTTCACCCTGTTTGCCTCAATTTCCTCATCTATACAATGAGCTGGAGAAGGAAATGGCAAACCACTCAGGTTTTCTTTGCCAGGAAAACCCCAAATGGGGTTACAGAGAGTCGGACATGATTGAACAATAACAACAAAAGTAGATGTTGTGTGAGATCATTATTGTCTGTACTCATACTAGCTATGACATTATGAGGGCAAACTTCAGAGAAATATAGCCCACTCTCCCAGAATTTACATTGTAAGAAACCCAAACTAAAATAGCAGACTCACAATATAATAACTCACATTTATATAGTTAGATTTTTAAAAGTGCTTTCTTTATAAAAATCCCAGTGAGACAGGGAGTCTGTATGTTTTTATCTTCAAGTTGTCCTCCATAATTTCCTCTGCATGCAGAGGTGTGCTGAAGTCAGCTTTCACCGGATAGTTAAACTTTCAGCATGAGCATTTGTTTCTCAGAAATCAGTACAAATCAGGGCTGGATTTATTTTGTTGTTGTTGTTACTGTTAATTGTCTAGACTTAAGGAAATGTTAATAACAAAGAGTAAAGTTAAAAGTATATCATGCTTTTTTTAAAAAAGAGTCTGTCTCTTAAACATTTTCCAGCTCTTCCCTGTATTGCTCTATAAATGTTGCTTGAGTTTGGCACGAATGTAATAGAAGGCTCAGGGAATGAAGTCATCCATCACCAGACTGAAGGCCTGGTGACTGTAGGCTAATTATAACAATAATAGCAATAACAATAATCATAACTAACATTTATATGGCTCTTTAAAGTTTGCAAGCCTCACTACACCATTGTTTGCAATCTATGATACATATTGCAATCCCTCTAAAACCTTCTCTGTGTAGTTTTTGAGAGTTGCTGTGGCTAAAAAATTCAACACTGTGGAACCAATCTAATGTTGAGTCCCTCTGAATTTAGCTAGGCCACTAGGTGGTGCAGTGGACAGAGCACTGGACTTAGAGTCAGAAAGACCTGAGTTTACTTCCAGCCTCAGAGGCTTATTAGCTGTGTGACCCTGGGCAAGTCACTTAACCCTATTTGTCTCAGTTTCCTCATCTGTAGAATGAGCTGGAGAAGGAAATGACAAACTTCTCCAGTATTTTTGCCAAGAAAACCCCAAACCACTTCAGTATCCTTGCCAAGAAAACCCCAAATAGGGTTACAAAGAGTCAGACATGACTGAACAACAACCACAATGATTCTCAGATAACAGATACAGACCTAAACTTCAAGTCTTTTGACCTTGGTAGGACCTTTCCAGGCATATACTTCCTGGACTACCCTTTGATAATGCAGGGTCAGTGTGGCATTGGAATAGGACTCCTGCAGAGGATTCTGTTGACTTGCCAAGAACTCTTTCTGTAGCACACTTCCAGATAGATACACATATAAACAAGATAGATAAAGGTTTAGTAATAATGAGATGAAGAAGAAAGAGGGAAGGAGAAGGAAGAGGATAAAGAAATAAGCTTGAGGCAATGACTCTGTGTTTTCCCCCTCAATTCTGGAACCTTCTTTTCTGACCCAGGAAGGCACAAGGAACTTGCTGGAGGGTGACGTGAGTAGAAGAGCAGTTCTTAGTGAGTGAAGGATTTCCCTAGAAATCACTGCTGCTAGATGTTGAGTAATGTTTATGCTTAGAATGTCTAGGAAATGTTTATGCTTAGGATGTACAATAGAGTAGGAAGAGTATTGGATCTGAATTCATGACATTACATTCAAACCCTAGCTCTGGCACTTATCAACCAATGGCTTAACCTCTCTACACCCCAGTTTCTTCATCTGTAAAATACAAATGACAAGAATATTTGCAATACCTATAGCATATAGGCAGTTTAAAGTGCTTTTCTAAATAAGTGTTCTATCAATAGGATTTGATGTTATTATTATAATGAGATTAGCTGCTCAGTAGTTCCTCGAAATAATTTTGAAAACCAGCTTGTTCTAGTTATCTGAAGACATGCAGCCTGTGTGACATGAAAGCAGACAGGGTACATCTTCTAGCTGTGGTAATGCAGTGTTTGTGGGCCAGGGCCTGGTGGAAATGTTACAGCCTGATGAACCTGGTATTACCAGGGTTTAACTGGGAGCTTCTAGAACATTTCTCCTGCTGACATCTGTAAAACCCATGTGATATGGAGTGGGAGGAGGCTGAAGGGAGGGAGGTATGGTTAAGATGCTCTTTATCAGAATTCCTAAACAAGCATTTCTTCTTTTTTGTTATATTCCCCATTAGTCATGGTGACCTGCAATGAATAAGTGTGAAATTTTGGAAATGTACAGTAATGGGAAACTCTGCTCCCTATTTTTATTTATACATTATGTTTGTGTCTCATTTGCTTTGGAAGCCTGGTAGTGGTTTCACTGGTCACTGATTTGCTAGTCCAGTTGATTCTTCCCTTTACTTTCGCCGCCACAGGATAGGGTGTTGTTTGTCTTCCTTTATGAGGTTTTATTCTTGTTGTCCTGAAATTCTTCCTTACCTTAAGGAAGGGGGTTTAGCCTGAGTAAAGCAGTCCTTTTATTCCTCCCTAGAAGATGTTCCAAAGCCTGCTCTTCTCACTTCAAACCTCTACACATTTTCCTCCTTACACCCTTTCAGTTAAAGACCTCTCTTCAAAATTTACTGAAAAAAATTGAAGTTCTTCATTTTGAGCTCTCTTTTAGTCTTTTGATCTTGGTAGGACCTCTTCCTCGTCTCCTTGACGTCCCTTGACATCAAGAGTTGTCCCTTCTCCTGGCAAAGACCAATACCTCTGCATGTGTTCTTGATGCCATCTGCTCCAGCATATTGCCCCCTCCTTCACCTCTCTCTAATCTTCAATCTCTCCATATCTACTAGTTCCTTTCCTGGGGCCTTCAATTGCCCAAGACTCCATCCTTAAAATAACAAAAACAAAATCAAAAAACAAAAACCTTCACTAGGACTGACTATGCCCATCAAATAATTGTCCTGTATTTCTCCTTCCTTTCTCAACCAAACTCTCAGAAACAACTATCTGCTCATTCTCAGCTCTTAGAATTTTTGCCCTCTGTCCTCATCACGCAGGTGAAACTGCTTTCTCCAAAGTTATCAATAATCTTTTTATGGCTAAATCTGCTGGTCTTCTCTTGGTCTTCATCCTTCTTGACCTCTCTGCTATATGTGACACTGTTGATCACCTTCTCTTTCTGGATTTTCTCTCCTTTCTGGATTTTTATGACAGTACTCTTTCCTGGTTTTTCCTCCTACCTATATAAACACTCCCCAGTCTCATCATCCATATTGTATCCGCTAACCATGGGTGGTTTTCAGTGTCCTCTCTTCTAGGTCCTGATTTTTTCTCTCTCTGTAGTTTCTCAGTGAATTCAACTCTGCCATGGGTTTAACGATCATCTCTATGTGTATAACTTTGAGATCTATGTATTCAGCTCTCCTCTATACTAAGTTCCCCATCACTGCCTTGCCTACTGGACATTTCAAACTAAATGTCCTAGAGACACATGAAACTCAACATGTCCAAAATAGAGTATTCCCTTTCTCCTCACACTCATCCTTCTGCCAGACTTCTCTATTTTTATCAAGAGCATCTTCTTCTAGTCTCCTAGGTTTGTACACTTGGCATCCTCTATCCCTCACTTTTCCTCATCCAACACATTGAGTAAGTTGCCAAATCTTGCCATTTTTTCCTCCACAGTTTTTCCTGCATTCAGTTCTTTCTCTATGTTCACGAAGCCACCCCCTTGGGGTCAGCCCTTCATAACCTCTTGCCTAGGCTATTGCAGTGTCCTCTTAATTTATCTTCCTGGCTCAAATTCTCCCAGTCCAATCTGTCCTCCTCACAGCTGCCAAAGTGATTTTCCTTAAGCTTAAGCCTGACCATGTCACTCCTTTACTCATTAAACTCCAAAAATGAAAGTATCTGGTGCAGGGGCCTGTTTTGAAAGTCCAGAAAGTCAGGAGCAGATCTGAGAGGGAAATGAAAAGAAGACAACCTGGGCCTCTTCACAAAATGCACACTCCAGGAGGAACTCACCAGTGGGAGAAGAGGGGTGGGCCTTGTTGAGGGATATTCCAAGGTGAGCAGGCTGCAGGATGATAGGTGGTCTCAGGATGAGGAGGATCCAGGTGCTAAGTAGAGTGAGGAGCAGTGTTGGGTCGGGAAGAAGCACTAAATCTGAGATTCCTATGAAATGCTATCCGAGTATAAGATCAAGCCCCTAAGTAGTTTTGAAGTACTCTTCAGTTCTTTTTTTGTGTTTATTTTTTGACCCTTTTATATAAGGGACCTTTTTTTTTCTTTTCCCTTTTGTCAGTTCAACTCAAAGTCATTTTCATCTAATATTTATTAAACATTCTCTGAGGTCAAAAAGTTTCTCTGTTATTGCTAACACTATGTGGTGAATCACAATAATAAAAGAGGATCAGGGAACAAGGAACAAGATGGAAGAGTGTGATGGAAGCTTCTCTCATCAGTAGTCAATAAAGTAGGGTCCAAGAGGGAAAAAACTGAGAGATTGGAAGATGGAAATGAATTCACTAACAGGAGGATCCCCCTACACATTTCACTGGATAAGGTAAAGGAATAAACAAGGCACAAGACAATACAAATAAATGATAGGGATCAGACCTATTCTCTCCCCTTTTAGGAATTTCATTGATATAGAGAACTCCTGGGTCTCTGTAACTTACTGTCTTCAAGTGTTGCTTAGAACAATGAGAGGTTAAATGACTCAGCCAGAGTCACACAACCAACGTGTGTTAGGTCAGAGCAAATCTTCTATCTACTATATTACGCCGCCTTTTACCATTTATCTTTTTTTTTTTTCCAAAAGTGAGGACCCTTCCTGAGATCATATTTCAAAGTATAACGAATAATCCTGCCTTGACTATTATTCTTGGAATATTCTTTTACTTATATTCTGACTTAGGCTATTTCAGGAGTTTTGTATTACGTACTCTGCGATATGACTCTTCCCTTGAATCTATCTCCTCCCACCGTAAATAAAGACTCACCTTGATACCACTGATTACTTGAAGGAAAGATAGAATCTCTCTTCTCTCCCTAGACCCATGTTACACAAGCTATCTGAACTCCTCCCCTGCCCCAGCACACTAACTCCAAGCTAGTATGTATGTGTGAAGTTGTAGACTTCACTGCGCTCACATTCTTTGGGGTACTCTCAGCTCCCCATGCCAAGCTTATCAAAGCTAGTGGACAAACATCTCCAGCACATCTCCTACTAAGAGTGAGTTAATAATGTTGTATAGTGGAAGGAACCCTGGGCTTGGAGTCAACAGGTTTAGAAGGCTTGGGTCTGCCACCATGTGACTTGGACAAGTGACTTCACCTCTGTGGGTCTCAGTTTCCTCATCTGTAAATTGACTAGATCTCAAAGGTCCAGATCTGTCATTTTCTCTGGTATAAGCCTTTATACACAGGGCCCTCTCTTCACACAGGGGATATACTCTTAAAGGAGGAATGCAGATAGAAGGAAGAAGTCTAGAGGGCTTTGAACAGCCACTGTTACACTGAAGCCTATTTCTTAGAGTAAGACAGTTCTTTCTCCCCTTTATCTTTTCATTAACCTAGAAGAAAGAGATGGAGACCTATATAGGAATAGGAAACTCCTTTTTCCTCTGGGGAATAGACAGTAGCCATGTCTGAAGCAAAATCAAACTGTATTTAGTTGATGAGTAGGAATGGACTTGGGGACTTTCTTTGTACCAAAAATGCTCCATGATATAAATAAATCTAACTACAAAACTACAAGAACAATCCGCTTAATTGGTTGTAGCCTGACATGCACAATTCTGAGCTTGCTTCTGAGACAAGATGTCTACATTGTAGCACAAGCCCTTCTGATAATACGAGAATCTTTATCAGTAGATTACATGCTGAAGTCAGGAAACTAAGGAATCCACATTCCAAAAATTAGTATATTATCACAGTTAAAAGAGGTCAAGGATAAGGAGAAATGGAGAAATAACTTATGAGAAAGACAGAGAGAAAAAGAGACAGAGAGAAGAGAGAGAGACAGAGAGAGAGAGCGCGCCAAGAAAAGCAAACATCAGGATGGAGCTTCTAAAGACGCAGGGGAAAGAGAAAAGTACTTCTGCTTTAAAACATAAAGAGGCTACACATCTGGGAGAGTTTGCCTTGAGTTTGATGTGTATGTACCCTGTATATCCAAACACACACTTATTTCAGGAAAGACTTCCCTAAGATTTTTCTCTGTCTTTACAGACTGTCAGTGTTCATTTGTATTTGTCTCATTTCCAGTGCACTCCAAAATGTGGTCCAGGATTCAAGCACCGGATTGTTCTATGCAAGAGCAGTGACCTTTCTAAAACGTTTCCAGCTGCCCATTGCCCAGAGGAAAGCAAACCTCCTGTCCGCATCCGCTGCAGCTTGGGCCGCTGCCCTCCTCCTCGCTGGGTGACTGGAGACTGGGGCCAGGTAAGGCAGTCAGACCATGGAGCAGCATGTGTTGACTTTTCTTGGCTGCTGCTGCACCATCTTGGGAAAATGAAGTCTGGGACTCCAGGTTTGGTGGATAGAAGGGCTCAAGAGATGAGTAGTAAGATTCTAGCACTTCTGCATGCAAGATAGGTGGGTCATACATGGCTTCTTTCCCCTCCTCCCTACACACACACATTTTTACCCTTTGTCTTTCATGTTGCACACACACACATACACACACACACACACTCTTATACATACAAATGTACGTATATACCCAGAGACCCATTCATGATTCCCCAGGCCCAAATCCCAAAGCCTTAAATTTAAATGAGAAGAAGGATAATCTTGTTAGCCAGAGAATTAATTGAAAGAAATTTTAATTTTACTCCCAGCCACAACAATCAATTTTTTTTTTGAATCAGGAACAAGTCATTTTGCCTCTCTGTCCCTTAATTTTACCATTTGTAAAATGGGGATGACTCTTCTTTCTCACAGAAAAAATGGGGTGGTTTATTTGGCTAAGACTGAGAAAGTTCTGGGATATCTTTAAAAGAAAACAGTGACAACATGTAAAGTGTGGGTCACTTAAATTAACACTTCTATTTAGACTCCCCTAGGAATGACCTACTTTCAGGACATTAAAAGCACGTACAAGTAGCACTCCACTGACTAAGTCTGCAATCAAAGAGATAAAAGCCTGTCTGATCTATGCTTTCATGCTTGATATTACAGTTTTTTAATACAAATATTTTCCTAGGTCTTTAGGTTCATGACCATGGAGACCCAAACTATAGTGACACAAGACTGAGCCAATGAGATACTGAGAGTTTGTGCAATTTACATGTGTAATATGTGCAATAATATTTCACCCAAGTAAGGCAGATTTGGTGTTTGGCTATATTTATATATTTTTACAGTATGGTAACAGTTTCACATCCTTCTGTTCTCATTTGAGAGGAGGCGGGAAAAGACATACATTTCCTCATATTGGCCTCCATTCAACAAGGATTTGAATGAAACACTTGTGGAATGTTAGACTGTGTGTCCACCATGTGCTGTGCACTGTGGAACCTAAGAGAAGTATAAGACAGTCCTGGCACCTTCTTTAAGGAATTTTCAATCTCATTATACACGCACAAATACACACATACACTGTATAACAAATGATCATGTAACAAACGGTATGTGATTTGCCAAAATATATTTCAATGTACAGACTATTTGGTAGTACAAAACTGATATCATGCTAATCCAATTCAATCCAAACCTGTATTAAGCCTCTAATGTGTGGAAAGAACTTTATTAGTTGCTGAGGATACAAAGCAAAAAGCAAAAAATTGGCCTTGCCTGAGGAACTTACATTCCATTAGAATGCTATTGAAAGAAACATCTTAGAAAAGGTTTATTTTTAACCAGGAGAGTACTTTTCTGCTAATATCCTCAGTTTTCTCCTGCTGCAATATAAATGTCTATCAACTGTTTGTTGCTTCCATGCTGGATGGATTCACTGGACTAGTTGTGAATTTGGAATTACTTTTTAAAACAGGATTAATTAAAAGGTAGGGATTGAAAGGCAGTACAGAGTTGACCTCAGAGCCAGGAATACCTGGTTTTGAGACCTCCCTCTGACACATACTGTGTGATTCTGAGCAAGTCACTTAATGTCTCAGCGTCCCCGGGGACAACACTTTTAAGGTAATAAGTTATAGAGCAGGTGCTACTCTGCATCCCTGGAGGGAGTGTCATCTTTAGGAGTCCCTAGACCAATGAAATCACTCATTCTATTTTTTAAAAAAAGTCAATCAATAAAGTCTTTGTTTAGATATACATAGGACAACTTGCCTTATTTTTCTCATAACTCTTCCCTCTCTCGACTGTACCCATGCCACAAATTGAAAATAGTCATGGTAATTACATTCTGAACAATCTTTTAGTGGATTTTATGGTGACTTTATTTGTCATTCTTTCCTGGAAACTTGAAAATGAAATATTTCTTTATGGATCATGTCCTTTTTCACTTGGCAAATCTTGAATTTCCCTTTTGGTTTGGTGCAGATGAATACAAAATGGTTCCATCGTATTTCCCTCCAATACCACAGACACTATCAGCAGGATTTGGTGTTACATTTAGCTTTCTTCCAACCAGCATGGCTCCCGTTTACTCAGGGACACTCCATGCAATCACTTTCAAAATCCCTTCTGGCCTGGGGATTGGAGAATTGATTTTTAACAAATTACAAATAACTGTCTACTTTCATCCCTGGGAGTTTGGAATTTTTTTAATCCTAAAAGAAATAAGAGTCCTGATGCCTAGAGAAGGTGTCATTAAGAAAGACTGGGCACATGCGTTGGTGTAAAAATTTACTTTGGACCCTTGAGGAATCCTTAAATTCCAATTCTTTTAATATAAGTAAAATCAGGCTTCAACTCTATGATTGGGCAAAATAATGGGAAAAAAGACAGTTCACTGACCAACACCAGGTTCACCCTCTAAGACTCTATAGATGTTCAGGTTCAGATGCATGAAGAAGCACTTACTTCTTTTTTTATTGGTCCAGAGCCTAAACAGAACATTTGTTTGCCCTGGGCAAGGTTTGGAAAGGGTATCTTTCTGCATTTGAAAATTGTTACTCTTGTATTATTATCTGCTGTGGAGGTGTTGAGCCTCATTGGAAGATATGTGATTTGACATCACAAAATTAGTATTTGCCCTGGATAGTTAACTTTCTTAGAAATTGTAAAAAGTGGTGTCTTAAAATGTTCAGAATTGTTACCTTTCTTCTGTGTGACTTCTTAGATGGTTGCTTCCTCCTAGTCTTCATTCTGATCAAGGCCCCAAAATAGAGTCACTGGGCCAAGATTTTGCCCCACTTAGGTCTCATCACTGTAGTTGGGGGCTGAACCAAACTGAAGGACAGTGGGTATTCATTTGCCCAGGAATCTGGCCTACAGGTTGAACTACAGTGTTTTACAATTTTCCAGGTAGATAGAGAACAACAATGACTTTCTGTCCATGAAAACAACCTGGAAACACTGACTAATCCCATCATCCTGGGAATTTGTCTGTCCCCTTTTATGGATTTGATATTTTATTTTAACTTGAGAAGAGTCCCAAGGAGTCCTGTATATGGTCTTTTGGGAACTGTATCACCTCTATTTTCTGGCATAAAAAAGGGAAATGAAAGTCTATGAGCAGTAACATTGTAGACTAGTCTGCGTCTCCAGGGAACTTTAGATGTATTGGGAGTATTATTTATGTGCGTAGGGTTCTACAATATGACAAGACAAACTATTTGTGCACCCCAGGCAAAACCGGAGAATTACATGGGACTCCTTGTCTTTGAAAACTGTGCTCTCTATATGTGACTGTCTGCTGGAGGCTTTGAGCCTTCCCTGGGAGATATGCAATTTGACTTATCACAGAAATAAATAGATATCATAGAATTTTAATTTTCAATAGAACTTTAATGCCAGAATTTCCTAGTATTAAACTTTTTTATAGGAAGTATATATAAGTATATGTATTTACAAGCATAGAGTCATCTTGAATATCTCAGAAACCAACAAAATCAGTGTTTTCTTTTTGCCTCCTTGGGACACAGTGTTCTGCTCAGTGTGGACTTGGACAGCAAATGAGGACCATTCAGTGCCTTTCCTACACAGGGCAAGCATCCAGTGATTGTCCGGAAGCAGTCCGGCCTCCGTCGATGCAGCAATGTGAGAGTAGATGTGACAGTACTCCCATTTCCAATACTGAAGGTGAGTTGCAGATGGAACAACATAAAGGCAGATGTGATGCTCCCTGAGGGACCCTTTCCCCTATCCATCCCCTTTCACCGTCAGTGTTGTGTGATCCTGACCTAGTTAACAACATGGCAGCTGGTGAGTGGTGACCTAAGAATCCTCTTGGAGACATCAGGGGAGAATGGAAAGAGCACAGGCTTGGAGACCTTGGAGACCCCGGCGATGGTTCTGATGTTAACTAACTGTGTGATGTGACTTTCAGGCATTGCATTTAATTTCTCTGGGCCTTTGTTTCCTCGTCTGTTTATTTATTTTTTAATGGAGGGTTTGAGTAAGTGACCTCTGAGTTCCCATCCAATGCTAACAATCTGTGAGTCTCTGCTCTCATCCTTTTTCAGCCTAAGTCTGGGCCTTACGTGGTGCATTTTCTCTCTAATCCTGTTGTGCTGCTTTGCTGATAGCTGAAGTCTAAGAATGACCTTTGATGATCCATTCTTTAAAATGAGACATTTCTGTTTATTTTCAGCACAGCAGTGGATTAACTCCATCTTGAAGATTAGGTTTCATGCTTGGTAAAAGTATAATGAAAACACATGTTTGAGGCTACTTGTGTTTCAAATGCTTGTACTCTTTCCTCATTTTTCAAAGGAGGAAACTCATCATTGAGCCTGTTTTTAAAGGGGTCTGGGGGATCCAGAAGCTTTCTCTTCTTAATGTTCGTTCAGACATCTCTTTAGTAATTCCAGATACTAACAGAAGAGGGATGTTATGATCCCAGGGGAAGAATAAGGAATACAGAAAGCCCCTATAGTTCTGATGACAAAAGCCTCTGTTTTAAGTCTGTTTTATTTATTCACTCAGCATTTATTGAGCACCTACTGTGTGCACTTACTTACTGTGCTGAGCCCTAAAGGGGCTACAAAGATAAAATAAGGACGGATTGTCCTGTGTGGTTTGCTTCAGTCAGTAGCTCACTGAAAAGAAAGGGGACACATTTTAGGAAAGACGTTGACAAACTCGGAAGGATCCAGAGGTGGGGAAGGGCTTTGAGATCAAGCTATATGGGAATTGACTGAAGGAAATGAGGATGTTTCATTCTGAGAAGAGAAGACTTTGAACACATGGTAGCCATCCTCAGGTATTGGAAGGACTGTTGCATGGAAGATGCATTAGACTTAGCCTTAGAATTAGGAGAAATGGACTGAAGTTATAGACAGCAGTTTTTGGGTGTGGGGTATAAGAAAACCCTTTCAAACAACTTGTGCTGTCTGGAATTGAAATGGGCCGCATTGGGGGATGTAGTGGGTTCCTCTTCAGACAGAGAGGTAGCAAAGTGGACAGAGCACCAGGCCAGGAAGTCAGGAAGACCTGAGTTCAAATCCAGCCTCTGACACTTACTAGCCATGTGACCCGCACAAGTCACTCAACCACACTCAACCTGCCTCAGTTACCTCACCTGTAAAATGGAGGCAATAATAATGCCTACCTCACAGGGTTATTGTGAAGGTAAAATGTGATAATATTTGTAAGGTGCTTAGCACAGTGCCTGGAATATAGCAGGCAATTAATAAATATTTATTCTCTCCTCCCTTCACAGTTCCCTAGAGACATTTAGGGGAGGCTGACCACTCAACAGAACTATTGTAGAGGGGAGTCTCGGCCTGATATGGGTTGTGCTAGATGATCTCAGGATCCTCCCAGATATGAGATTCCATAATTTTGTGGTCATCAGTAAGTGCATGCATATGCACACTGTCTGATGCCAAAGTTTTGCTCAAGGCCATCGATTCTTATTAAAAAGAACATACATTAAGAAGGACCTCAATGTGGAAGTGAATAATATATATTCAGTGGGAGATTGTAAGTAGAGACATCCCTTGTTCTTGGATTCGTCTCCTCTGTGGGCTTCTAAAATATATGTAAATTCGCTGTTTTTTAATCTCTCACAATTTTGTCTTTGCCCTTGGGAAGCAAATGGATTGGTTTCTACCTATGGGCTTCAACATAGATTCTTTTGTATGTGTGATTGTGACTTAAAGACTTTTTGTGGAAACAGAACCATAGGAGGCTAAATCATTTTGCCCTTAGCCTCCTGCCTAGTGCCCATTCTAGAGTAGGCACTTAATAAGCATTTTTCAAATTTAATTAAAAGTACAACTCCAGTTGGATAAAAACCACCACAGCAAAAATCTTTATATTTAAATTAATTTTGCTCCCCATGCCTTTCTTTTTTGTCTGTGTAATAAGGGGCAGGCCTGAAATTTGGCTCTGAGGCCAGCCTGCCAAGTTCAGGACACATAGCAAGCAGTCTTCTGATAAGCAGTGTTATCTTTCTTCCAAACAGATCTCCTTTTGATAATATGACAGTGGACAACTTTATCAATTATTAATTACCAACAGCAATTCCAGCAATTATTCCCAGGGGGTAAGGGGATTGTTTTTCCTGTAGGAAGTAAGAGTGAAAGGATAGAAAGAAAGAGCAAAAATGTGTGGCTATGTCAATGTCAACTAAGTCATGACGTCTTAATACTAGGTGTTTTTTCCATTTTTGATTTACAAGTGAAAACAATAACGTTGATTGGAAAGTATCTCTGAGAAGCAGCCTGGCTTAATGAGTAGAAGAATGAGGAAGATATAGGTTCAAGTAATGCCTTTGACGTATTATCTCTGTACCTGTGGGCAAGTCACTTAATTTCTTCCTACCCTCAGCAGCTCTCTTTAATAAAATTATAAATTGTGGATGAGTTACCAATCCAAACTGGGATTTCATTACACTGATGAAATCATAAGTCCAGACCAAAAATTAATAAAAATAAAGTATCTATTGCAAGACTTGTCTGGGAGAGAACTCCACTCTAATCACTGGCTGGAGGGTGAGGTCTCTGACATCACCCATAGTGTATCTAAATGTACAGGTTACCTTGATTTCTTTTAGACCCTCCATTTCTGCTTATTTATCTAAAAGCTTTCCTCTGGTAGATGATGATTATTCAGGAAAAGACCAACAGTACTTATAAAATTGGCCCCATGACGTACTGTGTACTGGGAAGGAGTGTTAGGTGATTCCAGCCCAGAGGTGAGGAACCTGTGATCTCAAGGTCACATGTGGCCCTCTAGGTCCTCAAGTGCAGCCCTTTGACTGAATCCAAACTTCACAGAACAAATCCTCTTAATAAAAACATTTGTTCTGTAAAACTCGGACTCAGTCAAAAGGCCATACCCAAGGTCTAGAATCTCAACCATCATGGTATTCTCCTTTTCCTGTAAGCTTTCTTACAATTGGTGCAGATTCTTGGATGTTTAAAAGAGATCTCTCTTGGCCATTTATCTTACCTGGCCTAATTGTGACCCTGGGCAAGTCACTTACCCCCAATTGCCTCACCAAAAAAAAGCAAAAAAAAAAAAAGAATTTCACTTGTTTATTAATATTATTTCATTTGAACCTCAATACAATCCTATAAAATCCATGGTTTTATTATCCCCATTTTTGTTGTTGTTCAGTCATTTTTCAGTCATATCTGACTTTTTGTCATCCCATTTGGGATTTTCTTGGCAAAGATACTGGAGGGGTTTGCCATTTCCTTCTCCAACTTATTTTACAGATGGGGAAACTAAGGTAAACAGGTTTAAGTGACTTGCTCTGTGACATGCAGGGTCACATAGCTGTTAAGTGTCTGAGGCTGGATTTGATCTCATAAAGAAAGGGACATTTTCCAGAGAAGAAATTTACAGAGGAGGAAATTGAAGTTAAGTGATTTGCCACTGGTGCACACAGCTAGTGCCAGCATAGACATAAAAAGAAGAGAGAATGCCAAGAGATGGGGGAGGAACAGTGATTCTGAAGGGTCAAGAAGGAACATCCCTCTTTGTCCCATGGGTGAAAGAACTGCCCTTTATGCCCTTAACTTCCCTTCAAGGGAAGAAAAGATGCCTGTAGAGAGACAGGTTTCAGAGCTTTAAGCTCAGGACTTATGGAAAAAGTGAAGGATGTAGAGATATTTGTTGGGAGTAGAGTGAAGATTATACTGCCTTTTCGTGTAAAGATTAAAGCAGACATGGAAAAGGACAGTTCTTAAATCCAAGTTCAGGGAGTCTCTTGAGCTCTAAAAATACCCATATTTAAGTGTTCCTAACTTCCTTTCTACATTTTACCATGGGCACAACGTAGCATGGTAACAAAGGGAAGTGAGCGGAATCTTGAACATTTTCATAGCTGCTAAACTTCTCATGATTGCCACTAAGTCAGATCACAGACACCTTTAGGGAAGTTAAATGCGTTAGGGGTGGGGAACCTG
>NW_020954550.1:10486080-10577059 GCF_900497805.2 Vombatus ursinus
TGCATTACAAAAGTCTTTTCAAGATGGTTCCTTTAAATAGGCTATCCATAGTACAGTCAACTGTTTGCTTATAGGCTTTTCATAGTAATTCACATTTGAGATTTATGAAAAAAAATGTATAAGCAACAACTCTGGGAGGGAGAAATTGCAAGTGTTGTCGTTCCCTGTTTTTCATACGAGGAAAGTGAGGCTCAGGTTGCCCAGACTTGCCCACATGTCAGAACCAGGACTAGAACACAGTTCTCCTGACCCCTCCACCAGGGCTTACACTTCTCTGACTTAACTACCAAGCTGCAGAGAAACCTCAGTTTTAAGAGTCAGAAATTGCTGCCAATTGAAGAGCCATTATATATCAGGATGAAACAAATGAAACTATAAAGTAAATCCTAAGAAGAATTTTTAAGTTATTTTTCATATCACCCTTCTTCTTGTAGGAAGCCAGCTTGTATTGACATAAGGGCCTTAGTTGGGAAGACTGATGAGGCCTTGTTTTCAAAGGGCTTTGAAGATAAGACACTCCATTGAAGTCAAGACACTCCATTGAAGTCACCAGCTTTATTATTAATGCCTGTTAGATTCATCAGGGTAATGTTCCTTGTAGACTGTTTAAGTAAATTCAAAAGCCCAAGGAGTCACCTCTCTTAAAATCCAGCTTGCTTTAAAGTAAATCTGTTGCTGCGATTCCATCACAGTATAATTACATTAGAAGCAATTATAACCTGGCCAGAAAAATCATTAATAAGCCAGGCCCAAGTTTAAGGTCACTCTTTTTTAAAACTCAATTTAATTTATAGAATTTCAAAAGAAAAATGTGGGGGGTTTTTTCTGCCTCAGCTTATAAAGAAGCAAGATGAGAATCGCTAATTCATTATGCTTTCCACCCAGAGTACTTTTTTGTTTTGTTTTGTTTAGGAAAAATTTTTCTCTCTGTCATGCAGTTCAGGGTAGCAGGCCCCATGCAAGTTTGGAAATGACTCTAACTTTTCTGTGGGCTCTCACCTGCCATGGCGGTGACTTAAAGAACCAGAACTATAAATAGGCAGAAAATCCCCATATCTGCACATTCAGGTGCCTACAGTGCTATTGAATCCTTTTGTAGAACTAAATATTGCAGAGGTTAAAAGGCCAGTCATGGTTGGCTTTGTTTGTTGAATAGATTTTCTTCAACACAAAGATGTAATAAACTAGATTCTCGGAGTCAGGCAAAAATGTGAATTAAGTGAAGCTGGTCTTTAGTGCCTGGGGCTTCCCCTTTCCAGCCCCCTTGCCAGCCAGGTTCTAAATATCTTTAAGCTACCCAGGGGCCTCAGTGTAAAACATCCATACTAGCCTCCATTCTCCTGATCTTCCCTAATGACCTTTTTCCCCATCAGAGCACCTGTTGGGTATCCATTCCCTCAGGGCTTGAAGATCATACTGCCATAGATTAGGATTGTAGAATGTAGAGCTGGAAGGGACCTCAGTTGCCCTCTAGTTCTACCCCTTCCTTTTACAGATGAGAAAACTGAGCCACAGAGAAGTGAAATGACTTTCCTGTGGTCACACAGATGGTTAAGTGGCAGGGCCAGGGTGCAAACAGAAGCGGTCTCCCAATCTAGCATTCTTTCTTCTCTGCTTCATGAATAGGCAATCTGAAAAATTAATCCTTGCTAAAGAGATGCGTATGCTATTAATTAATAGCTAATAATAATAGCTAGCATGTACATACCTCTTTAAGGTCTGTGAAACAATATATACATCATTTAATTCTTACAACAACCCTGTGGGGTGGGTGCTGTTATTATCCTCATTTTATGGATGAGGAAACTGAGTCACATAGATGTTAAGTGACTTGCCCATAGTTACATAGCTAATAAATGTCTAAGTTAGGATTCAAATTCAGGTCTTTTTTGACTCTAAGCCCTGTACTCTATCTACTATGCAATCTCATTGCCTCTAATACTAATTACTAAGTAGTATATATTAACTTGTTAAACATCCAGCTGTGCATTTTAGAAGCCCCATGTTATAACCCAAGAAGCAACTCATGGTTGTGACCCTCTCAGAACTTCTTTAGGGCTGCTGACATGGACCTTGTGGTGTCCTTTCAAACAAACTGAATTGGATCCCACTCCAATTCCCATCAGGCCAGTGCTATCTTAACTACTCCCTCTTGTCAATTAGGTTAGAAACTGCTTTAGAAGCAATAGAACAATCCTGTCTCCAGCTGTTGCCTTTTTTGAGGTTCTGTGAATGGTTTGTCTGGAGGTCTAGTGCTCTGTGGGAGTGCCACTGTTGGTGGGACTGTGGGAGGGAGATTTTTTTTTTACCTCCGTCCTACGCCTGGGGACTGGGGCCCCTTCACTCTATGCACAGCAGCCTGAGTTAGGGGAAAGAATTGGGCTGTATCTGTTTATGTTTTGCTAATCCTGACATTATATGTAAGGACCCTGGCTTTGCAACACTCACTTTAATCAGATGCCAAAGTCTGGCAGTCTTTAAATATTTACCCCTCTAACCTTGGCCATTTATCTAAAACCAGATAAGTAATCCATTCATCTAATAACCAAGTAAGCGATCCTTAGAATAACTTAAGTGCCACAAGAAAAAAGTTGCTGTTAGGTTTGCTCTTTAAATCGGTAAGAGTCTCTAGCATTTTCACAAGCTCCTCAACCATGCTAGCAAAATTGGGAGGTGCACATAATGGCCATGATTGGGGTGTTTTTGATTGACCAAAGGCTCATTAGCATTTCATGGAAATGGAAGAGTTGATCCTTTCATCCCCCAACCAAGCAACCTTTTAGCACAGCCATGGCAATAGGCAGGTGTCCTGGTGGTCCAAATAAGTCGGCCCATACCTTTCATTTTCTTTTTTATATTTTGACAAAGATATCCTAAATTAAACCCAATTCAACCAATAGTCCCCCCCCCATCAAAATCCCAGAAAAACATTTGAAAGAGGTGTATCCCAATTCAACTCCAACATTTACTAAGGGCATAACCACGGACAAGTCAGGTAATCTTTCTGAGCCTCAGTGTCATAACCTGTAAAAAAAATGGATGGTGGTCAATACTCGCACTACTTATGTCACCAAGTTGTTGTGGGGAAAGTGTCTTATAAAACTTAAAATGTTATATAAGTTCAAGCTGTTGTTGTTAGTCTTATAGAAACCATGCTGGAGAGGCTGCGGGGTATGCTGGAATGGTAAGATGGGGTTAAAGATAGGAGAGAAGTCTGACTCCTTTGTAAAGGGAGGATAATTAGGTCAAATTTTTCTTGACTTGTTAACATGGTGTTGCTTGGACACATTGGCTCCTGCTGTTTGCAATGCTGATTCATTGCAATAACAAGGACTTATTAAGTCCTGCTCTGTTCAAGGAAGGCATTGAGCTAGGCATGGCAGGAAATGAAAAATTATTTTTCCATTAAAATTTTGTAGCCTATTTTTTTGTGAACACTGTAATCATGGAAGGAAACAAGAAAAATGGTCCCCAGGACTAGGAAACTGAAGACATAGTCCTGATGTAGATCTTGCCATTGGGTGCTGAAATCTGATCTCTTAGATCCTATTTTTTTCCCTTCCCATGGCAAAACTTGAAGAGTTTCCTCACTCTCTCCGTAGTTGTGTATCCTCTGCTGACCTTCTCAAGAAGAAATCATCTTTGAAAATGTGATAGGAAGACCTGAGGGAAAGTCCCTCTTGAAACTGTGACTAATTTTATGGTGCCATGGTGCCCACGTCCCCTCCACCTAAGGATACAGCTTTTTCAAAAAGCCTTGCTAAAAGGATGTTTTTTTTCTTTTCTTGAAATTAGAAATTGTAGGCAGTCTCCACCTTTGAGGAAAGAAATAACTTTCTTCAGGAGATGTTGTAATGATGGTTGGGTTTCACTGTAACATCTGCAGGTGATTTTGCCACTCTGAGACCCGACTGTCAGTCCCTTGACCAAAAGTTATCAAGCAATTTGGTCAATTCCATCCCAAGCAGATGTGAACTGAACATTTAGATTAAGGGGAGATATTTCCAATGCTTGCTCTAGTTTGTCCTTTCTATTTATCGTCAGTAAGTTGCTGTGTACTGTGCTGCTGGGCCTCATCGAAACAGAGGTTTCCAGTCAGTATCAACACCCTCACACAGGGGAAAGTTACTCCTGTTGAGGTGATAGCAGAGAGCCCTTCATCCTTTACCCAGATTCACTGTTATTTTAATGAGGGCCATCCCAGGAAGCTGACTCAGAAACAAATTAAACAATTCTCTTGAAAATGCTGGGATTTCAATGTATCTACCTGGAAAAATGAGGATGGAGGGTTTTCAGAAAGTTAGTTGCTGTGCTTAGCAAGTATTTTTAAATCTCCGGATGAAGGAGGCCTGAACAGTTGGGAAGAATACCATTATTAACAGGGGTGAGATATCTGAGGGGCTTAGGCCTCATGCCCATTCCCTTTCAGCTTCCCTTCAGGAATGAATGCCTGCCTTACTTAGCTCTTCTCCCTCTCTCCCCTTTTTGCCCCTTCCTTCAGCCTCTCCCTGTTAGCCTCGAGGTGGGAGGTAACGATGTGGAAAGGAAGCCATTTATTCATGTCTTGGCCAAGAGACTAGTAAGGCTTCAGTTGTGGCAACCTCAACCCAGAAGGGAAAAACACATAGGGAAAAAAAAGAGG
Organism: Vombatus ursinus; assembly: GCF_900497805.2. NCBI lineage: Eukaryota > Metazoa > Chordata > Mammalia > Diprotodontia > Vombatidae > Vombatus > Vombatus ursinus. Next base: position 10,490,723 of record NW_020954550.1, read on the forward strand.
CCATGCCTCATTCCCAAATGACAAAAGACATTTCCACATGTTTCCATAACCCACAGGCCACTGCCACATGAGGCCAACCACTCAGCCTTCATTCTTTTGTCTTACCAACTTTTCATTCCCAGGTTCAGCCAACTTCACTGTCTCCAGGTTTCAGTGATTGGTTCTCTTGAGACATATGTACCTTGGTACCCAGCAGGGTGACTCCTGTTTGATTTCGGATAACCTTGCTTTGCTGAATAAAATAACCCTTGAGAAAGAAGCAATAAAAGTGCTCTAAGAAAAATGACTCATGCTTCCAAGCTGTCTAAAGTGATCACTTATCCCAACAAATGGTAATTCTTTCAAGACACAATGGGCATGCACCATCCTTATAAAAGTCTGGGAGAAGAGCCTTGCAAACCTTTTTTTGATTTGTGTTAAAATATATCAAAGGCATCTATCTGCTAGGCTTCCCCAGACAGGGTTGGCTGAAAGCAAAACAAAAACCCAGACCCCCGAGATGTAGCGGCTCTGGTGGATGAGGCCATCTGGACCCCTCTCTGCCCAGCACCTAGGTCGTCTAACTGCTTGTTTAGGGATTTGCTTCTGTATCTCTAATCATTTCCTGTTTTCTGCCCCCATTCATCAGAGTGCAAAGATGTGAACAAAGTGGCCTATTGCCCATTGGTGTTGAAGTTTAAGTTCTGCAGTCGTGCATACTTCCGTCAGATGTGTTGTAAGACGTGCCAAGGACACTGACCCACAGAGAACAAGAGAGAGAGCGCGCCTTGTTATTTCACCGTGGAGATGTGTCCATCAAAGAGAGCCACCCAGAGGAAGGAGATTGACATCCTTGCGAATGCATTACCCTGTGGAAAACGTAACCACTGGTCAGCCCCAGCTGACAGGATTTCAATATTATTTTAACTTCTGTGAAGTGGGATTTATTGATCCAAAGTGCTGGACACAGTATAAGGAGGGAATGCCAGATGGGAGAGATCCAAACAACACAGAGAGCATCAATCACTTACTGTGGAACTGTTGTGTTCTTTCAAGTAATAGCCCATTTACCTCCTTGGACCATTAAGAGAATTTTTATTATGGACTTAGCAATGACACTGAATCCATTTGTATTTAAAACTGTTTAAAATGTAGCTGTTATGACTTGGTCTACCATGGAAGTAAAGAAGATTCAGAAATCTGAAGTCATAGCTTAAAAGTATTTACTGTATTTTATCTCACTACAACAGCACCACAGTTTAAATTATAAAACCAGGCTTTGAAATGTTATTTAAGGAGCAATTATAAATCAGAAGTAAAGAAAATTTGTATTATTTTTCTTCATTCCACCTCATTTCCTTAGGAATAATTCCCCTTTTCTGAACACTGCTATGAGCCATTTATAAAATGCTATTAAACAGAGTGACAGTGAGGGACAGAGTGGAAGGCAGTGCATCAGGTGCTACGACTGGGCATGAAATACAAATCTTTACATTCAATGCTAAAGGTATGTAGCCATCTTGCCACTGGACAAGCGAAGCTGAGATTTCTATTACTCTTTTAAGGGAAAAGCATTTCAATTCCATAGAGAAGCCAGACTCAAGGTGCGACGGAGACTGAGTTGTCAGGCCCTGGATTGCCCCTCTATGGGCAGGATGCCTGGCTTCCGATTTTGGCCTCTCCACCTGACCATTGTTTACATCAGTAGCCACAGAACGGCTCTTTGCATTGTTAGCCTCCAATTGGACTTAGAAAGAAGATATGTATAAAAGATAGCTTGGCTATGTCATAATAAGACAGACCTTTCTGCAAACTATGTTGACAGTTAATTCAGTGGGATCCAGATACCCCCTTCTTTGATACTGTAGAAGGGCATTTATTTATAGGAGAGCAAGAGAGTGTGTGTGTGTGTGTGTGTGCATGTGTGCACACGTACTCGTGTGTTCATGCTTTGGGGTGTGTATGGATAGAGTAGTGTGCACTTAAAGGTAAACCTGCCATTTCTGTGAGCATTAGAAAGGATTGTAACCAAAGAAGAAAAAATGCATGAGGACTATAGGTCACTGTAACTTCATTTCATTACTCCTTTGAAGCATGGGTTTCAGTTTGCTTATGGCTACTCTGAATTGTGATTAAATGTGAAACCCGGTTCCTTGGGCAAATCCAATTCTAGAATCCAATGAATCTGAAAATACAAGGGCCAGCTCTTTTTCTTTCCTGTCCCCAGTCCTCTGTCCTGCTCTACAAGAAACTCAACAAGGAGATAAAGAAAGAGTATGCTTGCTTACCAGAATATTTTGTACATGAACGCTTGCATTTGGCAGCAGGTACTGAATGAATGTGCTTTTGTATCCCACTCTGCAGACGTCCATTGTTGTAGCAGTTCAATTATATCATGTGAAAGGCAACAATACCTTGTGCTTAAGACTAAAAACCCAAATGGCATTTTTAGGAAGTTGTACTGTCAGTGAAAGAAAATCTTAGAGCTCAACCCAACTCATCCCTGTTATCCTAAACATCATGTCAGATGTGTCCCACACACCCAGTAGGGACTAATGGGAGTGAGTAGGGGCTGGCTCTCTCTCTGTCTATATCTGTGTATGTGTCTCTCTGTCTCTGTCTCTTTCTGTCTCTCTGTATCTCTGTCTATCTCTCTGTATCTGTCTCTGTCTCTGTGTCTTTCTGTGTCTCTGTCTATATCTCTCTGTCTGTCTCTCTCTCACACACACACACACACACACACACACACACACACACACACACTCACTCACTCTTTCCCCTAAAAGGAAAGAGAAAAAAATCATACTCTTTTTCTTGGACTCTGAAAACTAACCAAACTCTGAATATTTTGGGCTAATTTGTTTGGGATGCTGTTCAACACACTATTCTTAAGCATGATCATCCCATCCCGTTGCCAACTTTCTCTTTCTACATCACAGCAAGGTTCCAAGTTTCCCCAATGTGCTTTTTGTACAGGGTAGGGAGCCCTTGATGGTATGAAAGTGGTTCCTCACCTAGGCTTTTAGATGCCACAGACCTAGCAACCAAATTTCATCTGTCCTCTTCATGTGGTTACCTTGGTGCTAGTGTGTCCTGGTGAGGTCAAGAAGAGAGAAAGGTGGGGCTCTGGTAACTTCCAGGCACAGATGGCTCTCAGGATCAGATTTTTCCAGGGCATGATTATAAATATTAACTAATGTTTCTTCATCAAAGGAGTTTTGTTAATATTGCTAACTCGAGGAGAAAGACCCTCCCTTTTTTTTTCTTTACCTCACTTGAAATATTAACTTTGCAAAGGCTGTCCCCATGGGCTCAGCTCGATGCTCCGTCTGGTGCTAGAACACAAAGGTGTCCAATGTTTACTGGTCAACTTCAACAACACTGTGGCTGGAACTTAGAGAACCCCCTAGAGTAAAATCGGATTGCATTGTTAAAGGGAACAAAACACAGAATGTGTTTGGGTTTATAAACTAAAGGAGGCTTCGGACCAGGACCCGAAACTGAAACCTGACTCAAAAAAAATCATTTCTTCTTTCTTTTCCACAGCACAGTAGGTTGCTGCTGCTGCTGCCTTTGTAATTCCCTCTGTAATCCAAGCTAAACAACAAAACATCCTAAATAACAATAGGACCTTCCCAAGAAGCTGATTCTCGGCAGGCAGGCCCCGGTCTAAAAGTTAGGAATAGAGTATTGATGGCGCCCATATTACTTACTACTGGGCAGTGTCAGCCGCTAGGATTATTACAGTCTAACAGCAACAGCAAAAAGGTAAAATGTGTCCTAGAGCTTAAACCTCCTGATGGGGTTTAACTCCAAAAGAGCCCATTTAATTAGCATCTTTATTAATGGAGTGAATGTCACATAGGTATCCTTAACAATACAGAATGAAATTACCTTTGTATTATTGTGATTAGTTGCTTATTATTTTATACTCAGTATTAATGTGGTACACTGTTATTTTTTTTTTGCTTTTGTAAATTATATTCTAATTTATTGCCATGTTTCCTAACACTTGTTCTACATTCATCCTCCTGCTTGTAATGAAAACAAAAACTTTGTAACACTTGATGGAGTGAAATTCCACACCAGGCACAGATTTTTTTTAACATAGATAATTTAGTAAAATAAAAATTCCGCTTATAATAATGATCAGATGGTAGTCGTTTGTTCCCTGAGATGCAGATGGTAGGCTGGCGGCTGCCCTACACTATCCCTCCTTCCCTTGGGATATTTGACAAGGGTGACATGGCTCTCCTAGCCAAGTTATCCAGCTGCCAAAAGGCTAATTTGTTGCATCCTTACTTCTCCAGAGATGTTGTGGGCAGATGGGTATTTCAGCTGCATCTGAATGCAAAAGGGTTCTCTGGTGGGGCAGGATCCAAGTGCCCAGGAGCCAGCTTCTTTGAGGCTAAGGAGGAAGCCAGATTTACCACACTCCTTTCTTTCTCATAACCCCAAATTCCCCAACCCTGTCTCGTGCAAGACCAACAGTGTGGAGAGGATGCTGTACCTAGTTTGATCAATCAACAAGTATTTATTAAGCACCTACTATGTGCCAAAGCATTGGCGTTACAGGTACAAAGAATGAAATAATTCTCATGTGCAAGGAGTTTACTTTCTAATGGGGTTGGAAATAAGTACATATATGAATATGTGTAGAATTAACATGAAAAGAATAAAGACATATATACATAGATACACACACACACACACACACACACACACACACACACACACACAGAGAAAAGGCCAGGCCAAACTAACACAAGTTAGTTTGGGAGGCAGAGAAGGCATAATGGTTGGGAGGGGGATCAAGAAAAGTTCTGTGAAGAAGATGGTGCTTGAGCTATGCCCAAAAGGAAGATAGAAATTCTTTAAGACCAAGGTAAGAAGGGAATGCCTTTCAGAAATGCAGGATGACCAGTGCAAAGGTACAGAGTTGGGAGAACGAAGAAAAGGATTGGATTGCAGAGTGGGGGGGGGGGGGGGGGGGGGGAGGGGGGGGGGGGGGAGGAAAATCTGGTAAGACTAGAAAAACGGAATATAATGCTTCTGAACAAGTCAATTTTGGATGATTTCCCCCTACTCAGTTTCTGCTTATGGCATACACACAGCGTTGTAACCCAGAAAAGATCCTATCATGGGCAGTGGTGGTTATTGATTGTAGAGTGTATGTCTCCCAGGAGGCAGAGAAATGCTTCGCTGAAGAGCAGTCATCTGTAGGCTGATCTACAGAAATCACGAACCATTTCTAAGGTTTATGTAATGAGAATTAGACATATACAATTTAAATTACCTCCATATAGGTAAACTTGTTTTACTTGCCTCCCCCCCCCAAAAAAAGCAGGAAAGCAACCTTAGTTTCTCCCAGACTATTTCTCCCTCTTCATCTACAGTTTTTACCAAACTTCCAGCTAAGCCCCTTCCTTCCTTTGAAATGTCTAAAGTACACCATCCCTCTTCCTCAGGTTACTGACCCTCAGTGAGGCCCACCTTCCCAGGAGCACAGTTTACCCTGAACCCAAGACCCTGCCACTCCCCAGGGCCTGAGGATCACCGGCCACTGGACCAGCTTTAATTCTTTCTGCTCCAACTGTCCAGGTGACCCTCTTCAAGTAAATTAGAAAGAATGCTGGGGGTTGGTTAGTCTTTGTTTTTTCAGGCACTAAGGGGAAAATGTGGGAAGCTGCACCATTTTGGAAAGAGCCCCACAGAGAAATTGAAAGGAAAATAGCAAAGTAAGGGATATGGGACACAGCTCCAGAGGACTAGACTATCTTCGTGAAGAAATAGTGGAAGAGAGGGAATTTTTTAGTCAGAATCACAAAGCCATAGAATGTGAGAGAGCTGACATCCTCAGAGACCGTCTAGACCTCGCCTCTTATCTTACAGATGATGCACTGAATGAAGAAGTGTTAGATAAGCTGTGAATGGAATGATATTTTGGCTGCATGATAAAAAGAATGGAATCCAATAATATAAATGTTTTAAGAAGGACATAACCTTTACCTGTGGGCCTACCCAGCCAACTGCTTCCAGTGATTTTGTCATGGTTAAGAAGGAGTAGGCTTTAATAGTTACATCCAGTGATGTACTGGTAAATGGTAGACAACTGGCTCCTGGAAAATATGTGATATGTTTTGAGTTTCATCTGTGTAATTAACATTTTATCCATCACTTAAGTTTAGAAAATCAACATAACAATTAATCAAGTCCTGATTTGTAGTGTCTCCTGATTTCCAAGGTATAACTGCTCATAGTACAAACTTAATAATTGGCTCTCTGGAACTGGTTCAAGCCTGCTCTAGGGCACTTCTGGAGCCATGGTACAGTGGCAAGATTACAGGCTCTGGAGTCACAGGGCCAGAGTTCAAACTCTACCTCTGATACTTATTACTGCCTCTGTGACCTTAGGCAAGTGACTTCATTTCTCTACCTCTGTTTCCTCATTTGTAAAATGAAAGGGTTAGACTACATGGCCTATGAGATGATCCTGCGAGGTAGTTTGTACTTTAAAAATACGAACCTGATATTTAAACAAAAATTAAAAAGGTTTTTCCTTCATCCTTGGGGGAAGGGGAGGGATGGCAGCATTACACACTAAATTAGACTTGTCTCATGCCCACCCCTCCATCCTGCCCAAACCCTAACCACCTCATGGTGCAGATTGAAAAGGGCCCAGTGATGTTATCTGAGACCAGAAATTTGACATTATGGTGAGGAGGGATTCCCCAGCTTGGCTCCATATTTTGGGTGCTTTCATGGTTGTACCCAGGTTTCCTTTTGTATAATGTATCACATTCAGGCTTCAGCAGGTCACTGAATACTGGTTTCAGGACGCTTAAATTGAAATAAGGACAACTGACAAGAGCAGCAACTTCCAACTAGAAGGATACCAAAACATGGCACAGAATTGCTTTGAGAATATTAATCATTCTGGCAACATCAATATCTGGTTATTATTGTGTTGAATTTAATACACTTCAAAAACAAACAAAAACACCCACTGGGATCTGCCGAACAAAAATGCTATTTCTAACTGAAGAGAATGGAGGGAGGGCAAAGTGTTCTCAATACCTGTAGCTGTAAGGTCTCCACAGGGAAGGGTCCCCATGGGAAGCATGGGGCAAGAGAATATGGAGAAAGAACTTTTATTCCTATGAAAGAGCGTGCAGCTCAGTCTACTTACAAAACACACCCAAGAGCTTTATAGCCTTGCCCTACACATTTTGGACCCTTCCAGGTGGCTTTCACCAACGTCATTCTAAAATGTTTCTTTTTCTATCCTATCCTTCTGCTGAACTATCTCAATACAGAAGCATCTTCTGTGAGCAGAGGAAGAGCAGAATGGTTATGCTGTGAACTTTGAGGTAAGTGTTGGGTGAGAAAGGAGAAATGACCATTTCTGTAAGGTTTCCGTTAGTAAGCTTATGATTGCCGGGGCTTGGAAAATCTCATCCTTGGGTTACCCCACTGGCAAGCACATTTTTTGACCTTCTGTGGTGGGTCCACCGAATAGAACTGGGTATTCTTTCAATCCTAGGGAAGCCTTTCAAATCTATTTGGAGAGCCACAGCTAGACACTTTCATTCTCATGTCCTGCTTCCACTCTCCACTTCCTACTCCACTGATATTCCAAGAGAGCAAGGAGAGGACCTGCCATTTGGGTCCCAATCCCTTCCTAAATTGAAAGCACCAGGGGGAAAGTGGATACCTTCCTAATTCTAGGATGAGGCATTGGGGAGAAAGGTGAATGGATAGTTAAAGAAATTGATTAACTAATTGCTTACTCACATAGCTGTTTTGTTTTTGATATAATCAGTATCCATATTTTGAACTAAAATCAAACTGATATGAGTTTGTGTAGACCTTATTAACAATATTATTTTGTTTCATCTAGACCTGTGATTTTATTGGTTTAGGAAGCTCCTGTTGAAGGACTACCAATGCAGATCAGAAATTTTTGGAGAGTTGAGTGAGACACTGAGATAGTGAGATAGAGAGAGAGATAGTGAGGTAGAGAACGATAGTGAGAGAGAGGGATAGTGAGATAGAGATAGTGAGATAGGGATAGTGAGAGAAAGAGAGAGTGAGACAGATGGTGAGATACTGAGATAGTGAGATAGAGAGATAGTGAGGTAGAGAGATACTGAGATAGAGATAGTGACGATTTCTCTCAGGAACCCTAACTTCTCTTATTCATGTTTCCCTATTCCCTGTTTCTACCCACCGTTTCATGCTGGACCTCCCTGATTGATGGATTTGATTTGGTGAGGCTGTTGATGGTCTTGGCGTTCCAAAATCTGCTTTCCCTAACCCCAAAGCTGGGGGTGGAAACCTAGAGCTTTGGGATGGGTTCTTCCCTCCTATCATCTCCTCAGTTCAGTTTCTCCTCCTGGGAATAAAATCTGTGCTTCCCTCAATTTAGGCTCCCTAGTCATGATCCTGGACAAGTCCCCCAACCTTCCATTTGAAGGTGGGGCAGAATTAATGGGTAGTGATAGCAATTTTTAAAAAATGATGGGAAGAAAGAGAAATGAAAAAGAAAAAGATTCTTCTTTATTGACTATTAAGAAATGTGACTGATTTTGTGGTTTACTTAAAATTTACTGGAAAGGTGAGTGTCCTATAGTTACATGGATGACATCAACTGGGATCTGAATAGTATAGGATGAACTTTAAAGGAGGAGAGGTGATTGCTGAATAATGGCGGGATAGTGGCAGTGGAGAACGAAGAGTATGCTAACTCCTCTTCTTGGCCCTATGGATCAGAAGACATAAAAGAAGAAACAGCCAGGGACTTCTGGACAAGCACAGACACTATATTTCAAGAAATCACAAGTGAAAGCTGACCAGATCTATTAGAAACAGAAGTCAGAGTTAATACAGAAAAAATACACTGATCGCTGCCTGAAAGTAAAAGTCCTAGGAATGTCATAGCCAAAATCCACAGCTCCCAGGTGAAAGAAGAAATACTGCAAGCATCCAGAGAGAAAAAGTATAACTACCAAGGAACCACAGTCAGGATCACACAAGACCTAGGAGTTCTATAAAAAACAGAGGTCTTAGAACACAATATTCCAAAAAGGCAAGAGAAAGGCTTATAACCAAAAATAACTTACCCCCAAAAGGTGAGTATAATCATACAAGGGAAAAAAAATCTGTGTCTTTAATGGAATAGAGAACTTTCAAATATTTCTGATGAAAAGATTGAAACTGAATAGGAACTTAGAAATATAAACATCTAGAAAGATAAATTTATTTGAGCAGTTGGAAGGAGCTGTATGATGATGCAGTGCTAACATTCTAATAGGGTGAGAAGAAACAAGTGTCTTATAAGTAGATATAAAGATACATAGATAGAGGAAAATAGGAAGAATGAGAGATAGAGAGAAGAGAGCATTTGTTAAGCATGTGTTAAATGCTGGGGATAAAAAAAATAAGCAAACAAGGCAGTTCCTAACTTCCAAAGGGCTTACATTCTAATAGGGACAGACAAAACATAAAAGGGGAGTTGGAAAGCAGTGGGGTGGGGAGAGGGTACCTGCCAGGAGGCTAGGCAACTGGTATGGAAGTAAAATAGGTCAGAGGATGAGCCAGAAGTGGAAATGAACATCATCACTAGCTGGACGTTGGTTATGGGGGTTCTAAGCAGGGACTCAGTAGACGTTGAGTTAGCCTCAAGGTAGAGTTGTCCCCAGGGAACCTTCAGAACTATAATGTCTTCTAAGGGTATTGAGAGATTTAAATAATATTGAGGGTGAATTGATTTTATTCTAAGGATTTAAAGAGAGAAAAGAAAAGGCAGTAAAAAGAGGAATATCTGAGTGTAGAAAGAAAGAAAAATGGGGTGGATCGTGCAGTTTCTCATAATTGAACCACATAAGAAAAAGAATATACAAACATGGAGGAAGGGATGTGGGAGTGAACAGAAAAGAAAATGGGCCAGTAATATGGAGAAAGTGAGAAATAATGGGAAGAAAGCTCATATGTTCCATTGTCAAGACATCTAGGGTAAGGTGCCCAGGACATTTGTGACTCTAGTGGTAGATTTATGGAAAGAGACACAAGAGCATGTGCATGATATAGGCCATCACATGGCTGTAATCATTGATAAAATCAAATCATACCTCCTTTGAAGTATCAACTAATTTTAACAAATATATCAAAATTTACACAAATAAGTATTCTCTTATTCAAAATGCTCACTCTTATTCAAAGTATGAGACTCAATGATGTGATATTAATTCAAGATTTTGGAATTCCACTTAGAATTACTTTCAGAAATATGTTTTACATGATTGCACCTGTATAACCTATATCAGATTGCTTACCATTTCAAGGAGAGGAAAGGTGAGGGAGGGAAGGAGGAAGAGAATTTGGAACTCAAAATTAAAAAAAACAAATGTTAAAAATTGTTTTTATATGTAATTGGGGAAAAATAAAATATTATTTTTAAAAAAAGAATTACTTTCAGAGTCTCATTCTTTTGAACTCTTTCAATGTTGGCAATTCTTTCAGGATGGATTAGCTTTTGGAAACTGAAAAATTATTGAGAACCAAATAAAGTAATTACTGTATTCAATCAAGGTGGGTTAGACTGGTTAGGGTAAAAAACTAAGTGTAACTCTAAAGTAATGAGACTGGCTTTCTTGTGTGTGTTGAAAACTGATTGTAGAATAGTTCTGAAAATATTTTGAAAAATAACATCACTGGAATAAGTGATGAAAATTAACCTTTCAAGAGCATTATCTTGAAATATACAATTCATCTGAATATAAAAGTTCTGGTTTGTTTTTTAAAAAAAATTGATCTCTACTTGAGCATCACACCTCACTTTAAGATGACATAGTCTGCCTACACAGTGGTTCTTAACCTGGGGAGGTTAAGCCACCCTCATGTCTTGGTTACTGGGGAGGCTGAGGCTCATGGATTGCTTGAGCTGGGCAGTTCTGAGATAGAGAAAGGGAAGGGAAGGAAACAAGCATGTAATAAGCAGTTACTATGTGCCAGGCACTGTTCTGTGTGTGTGTTTGATCCTCACAACAATCCTGATGGTAGGTGCTATTATTATCTCCACTTTACAATTGTGGATATTGAGGCAGACTAAGTGACTTGCCTAGGGTCATACAGCTAGTAAATGTTTGAGGCTGGATTTGAACTCAGGTTTTCCTGATGTGAGTCCAGCAGTCTATCTATTGCACCACCTGCCTGCAGTAAAACTAAAACCACCTGGGTGTCTGAACTAAGTCTGTCACCCATATGGGGAGCTGTGTTAAGGAGGGGATGAAACAGCCTAGATTGGAATAATGAAGCAGATTAAACCTTCTGTGCCTATAAGTATTGCGACTGGGCCTATGAATGGCCCTAGTCTCAAAAATAACAATAAAGGGCAGCTAGGTAGTACAGTGGATAGAGCACTAGCCCTGGAGTCAGGAGGACCTGAGTTCAAATCTGGCCTCAGACATATAACACTTATTAGCTGTGTGACCCTGGGCAAGTCACTTAACCCCAATTGCCTCACCAAAAAAAAAACAAAAACAAAGGAAAATTGGGTGTTTGTGAACTTTTTAAAAAAAGATTTTAATAACAGCATTTCAATAAAATTGGCTTACCTTAATCCTATGTATTTTACTTTATGCATATAAAGCATGATTTTGAGAAGGGGTCCACAGACTGTACCAAATTACCAAAGGGATCCCATTACACAAAAGATTAGACAAAGGTCTAACAGGCTTTGCAATGTTCATATTGACTGTAAAATAAATAGTCTAGAGTTAATAAAAGTAGGAACCATAACTAATAACACATAACACACAATACTTAGAGTTTATAAAGTCCTTTTGGATGTCTGATCTCATTTGATCTTCACAACATTCTTGGAGGCAGGTTCTCACTGCACAGGCCAGGGATTTAGGTTTCAAAGAAGTTAAGTGATTTGCTTATGGACACAGAGATAATAAATGAGGAGCTGGTCTCGTGTCCAGATCTTCGGATTGCGTGATTTTTCTGCTCCCTGTGCTGCCTCAATTTTACCCTTTCTTTGAACCTGACATATGCCAAAGTTCTGTTCAAAAACTGGGACTTGCCTGATGAGCCAGTGACAAAAAAGACCCCTCTAAAGACTGATACCAGAAACCAACAAATATCCTTTCCTCTGAGTAGTTCTGGTGTTTTCCCAAAGCAGAGAGAAACTAATTAGGACAATAAAACATTCTCTCTTGGTTTGTCAACAACATTTATAGAGTAGCTTACTGTTCAGAGGCACTGTGCTAAGTGGTGTAAGGCTTTCAAAAGAGAGAAGACAGTCCTTACCCTGCAGTGGGGAAGCTAGGATGACACAGGTATACCCCAACTAACACAGTAGCAAAAAGTGGTGTGGGAACCTCATTTTTATACTCCTGGTTGCATGCATAGAATATGGTGGGGGATGGGGGGGTTGGGGGGGGATGGCACTGGCCCAACCTACCAACAATCCCATTGGCCCTTCCCCTTCTATTCACTGCATCTATGTGGCCCTCAGGCGAAAGGCCAATGAGAATGCTCCTCCAGCTCTATGCCCAATTATGTTTATGCCTTATTTTGGTTCCTGATTAACTTACATTATAATGTAGGTTGACATGTGTGTAAGTTCTGCTTGGGCATCAGGTGGCAGTGGAGACACTTGGATCTGAGAAAGAGAAAACCTGGATTTGAGCTTCTTCAGTAGCCCCTTCCATGGTTTTTCAGGAGGAAGAGGTAATAATTCATAAACAAATGCGTAAAAGTAACAGGGAAACTAGCTATGCCAAAGAATCCTGCAGTGAATCCTTTTGTAAAGAGAATAAGCACCACCCTGAATGACTTTTACACCAAGAGTACTATCAGGGCTTGTCATGAAGTGGACATCCATAAAGTCTACTCCATTTTCATTGCCGGCTGACTCGTAACTAGAAATTCCAACAACAGAGGCAAATTCAATTTTGGAGAGAGCAGTGGTGCCTTCTAAGGTTGACCATTCCTATGTGTGGTGGAGGTAGATTTCACGTGAATTGAAGACAGTTGAGGAATTTTGAGGGTAGGGTGTTCAAAGGTGGAAGGGGTTGAGGTCAAGAAGAATGAACTTACTCTGGAAGAAGAATGACAGAAGCCATTGATTGACAAGGAAAGTATGGATAAGGTGGGTTCAATTTCAAAGGAGAGCTGATTACTGAGGAAATGTGATCTAAGCAAGCTCTGAAAGAAACAACCAGCCTTGGAGAAGCTATTTCGGGAGAAAGCTAGGTTTCAGTGAGTACCAGAAATTGAAATGTTACAGGAAAAGACACAGGAAGTGTTTCTTATTCACAACAGAAGATAGTTCCAGAGGGCACAAGGGGAAGGCAGAGGAAGATGGGAACTGAGGAAAATTCTCAGGCCTGTTTATAATTGAAGAGGTAGCCTAGGCCTAGGGAGGTGGGTAGATGAGGACTGCCTTTGGAGCTAATCCCACCTGGGACCTGCATTAATCAGGCAACCCTTCTTCTCCCTCACCAGTCTCCTTTCTCTCTATCTGCATCTCATCTCAATAAACATTTGTTAGGCTCCTAGTATTTGCCAGGCACTGTGTTAATTGTCTGGTTTACAAAGATAAAAACAAAACTGTTCTTTCCCGTAAGGGCCTCACATTCTGTTTTGAGAAGATCACAAGAGAGGGGAATGGCCCCGGCCAACTAATGCTAGTTTTGTTTCTGATCCCTGAACAAAATGAAAGGCTGGATCTCCCAAATCTATCTCTCTCTCAACATAAAGCCAATATCAATTTTGTCTGGGGCAGATCACACAGTAGAAAAGGGAAATGTGGGGATGGGAGCTGGCTCATCCTTCAGGTCTGCTGGTACAGCTGAGGAGTCTTATTGACCCAAGATAGGATTTCAGTGTTGAAACCACCTTGTTGATTAAAGGATAACATTTGACTTCAGACCGATTTTTCTTCAAAATCAATTTGTCAACTGCAGCCTGAGTTAATGAGACTTCTCTCAGGCCTTGTTTCCCTTCCCTGCTCCCAAGCCCAGCCAAGCTCCCAGCTGTTAACTTGAGCAAACAACAATTAATTGTAACCTGGCTCAACTGTGGAACTCAGGTCTGTAATTAAAAGCTTCTTTCCTTGAAAAGGACACCCCTGCTGCATTGATGTCAAAGCCACAAAGGAAAAAGCTTTGCCAAACAAGAATGGAGAAGGTCCATTTGGAAGGCAACTCCTTCATATCAATCAGAGGCCAGTAAGGATGGCCCACAGTGACTGCTTTAAGAGCCTGTGGCTGTTATAGGGCTAAAACCAGCTCTCCAGGGTCCATCTTTCTTTTTAAATTGTTTTTCCAATCATCAAGTATTTATTTTCCCTTCTTACCTCCTTACCCCTCTCCCACTGAGAAAAAGAAAGAAAAACAAAACCTTAACAAATAAGCAGAGTCAAGCAAAACAAATGCCCCTATCAGCCAAGCCTGAAAACGTGTGATCTCATTCTGCACTTGAGTCTGTCATTTTCCCAACATGGGTAGCAAGTTTTGTCATTGGTCCTCTGGAATTATAACTGATCACTGCATTGATCAGAACTCTTTAGTCATTCAAAAGTATTTGTTTTTGCAATTTTGATGTTATAATATAAATTGTTTTCCTGATTTTGCTTACTTCACTCCATATCAATTCATACAAGTGTTCCCAGATTTCTCTGAAACCTTTTTCTTCATTTCCCGCAGCATAATTGTAGTCCATTATATACATATATCATGATCTATTTAGCTGTTTCCTAATTAATGGACATCCCCTTAGTTTCTAGTTCTTTGCCATCACTAAAGAGCAGCTATAAATATCTTTTTTATATAAAGCACTTTTTCTTCTTTCTTTGATCTCCTCAAGGTATAGGCCTAGTAGAGTTATTTCTGTGCAGTCCATTTCATAAGGCTCAATGCAAGTTGAAGCAGATCATAGGGGAACTTGTAACCCAGAACAAACATACTAGCCTTTGTGGTCAAGAAGCTGGCCCAGTCTCTCGCACAGTTTTTAAAGGGTCAGCATAGTTTTGATAAGACCAATACCTACAAGGGTTTACTTCTCCAGCTCCCTTTGCTGTCTCCCCTCTCCCTACCACATAAGTTAGGCTGAGTTTTCCCTAATAAGCAACAAAACCAGGACTCTAATCACTTGGGGTGGGGCAAGGCTCAAGCTATCATCTTTCTTGAGGCAGCTTCCTGCTGGCTATGTGGAAAGCTTCCTGTAGGGGACAGTGTCCTTCAGATGTGGTAGATGACAGAAAACCTCTTGAGTTACCACATCCTATTCTGCTGAACAGACTTATTTCCTCAAAGGAATGTGATTAGATGGGTGAGGCATCTATAGAATGAAAATGCTACTGTATTTTTGTTGCATCTCCTTGTAAACCCTTTGTTAACTATTCAAATACCTATGAATGCTTTATTGCATCCCAATATAAGATCTGAACTAACAGTGAACTGGTATGAGGCAAACGCTTAACAACTGTCTTCTGTAAAATCACCACCCAAACCCCTGAACTGCAGGGTGGACCATAGAATCTTGGTCAACTGAGGAGACAATCCACTGTTAGGCAGAGTTTTGCTGTATTCTCACCTTACCCTCAGCTTCAGATTCATAATTGTTAAGTTACGAATCACCTTGAATTCCTTCTTTGAGCTAAAGTTTTCAGATTTAGAATAGAATAGAAATCTTTGTTCCATATGGAAATACTAGTTGCTCTTTCATATGCTGTGACATGTGTGTGTGTATACTTGCACTGAATTAGGATAGAATTGTCCAAACAAGGACTCCAGAATTTGGACTATTCTTATTTGGATTTAGGTACACCCTCTGGGGAGTCATTATCAGGTAGACGGTTGATGTCTGACATGTAGTTAGATAGGATTTCTTTGCAGAATTAGAGTAAGTCCTGATTCAGTCACTGTGTATGAAAATTCGCTCTTAAAGTTGCATGAATTTTGATCAACATACTCTACAAAGAAAACAGTAGGAAATGAAATACAATTTAAAGCAAGAATTTAAGAAATATGAAAGCAAGGGCCTTTTCTCTGCTATCTTAATTGTTAAATTCCTTTTAAACTAAATCTCTCTTATTTGCAACTCAGCCTAATGTTTTTCTTTCAGTAGAGTCTTCTCAGTAATGTATGTAGCCAGCCACTCTCACCCATCTGTTTATGGGACATTAGCAGCCAGAAACCATGTAAAATTCACCATTGTTCAGAAGCTAAATGTTTTTTATTGTTTGACAGCAGGGAAACTATTTTCACTTCCTCAAAACTTCTGCTGGCTCAAGACTAAGACTCAAAATTAGGTATTCTTCTATAAATTGGGTTATTTCACCCAGATGTTGTAGCAGCAGAAAGTTCCAGCCATATACTTGGATGTTCCAAATGAAAGTAATGTGGCCATTTTGTTGTTCAGTCATTTCAGTAGTGTCTGACTCTTTGTGACCCCATTTGGATTTTTTTTGGCAAAGGTACTGGAGTGGTTTGCCATTTCTTTCTCCAACTCCTTTTACAGATGAAGAAACTGAGGCAAACAGGCCATTTCACCAACAGCAATGTGGCACATAAATAGAGACCTGGTCTTCAAGTTCAGGAAGGCTTGGATTCAATCCTACCTAAGACATTTAGTGGCTATGCTTTGTTGAGGTAAGTCGCCTAAACTCTCTGAGCCTCCATTTTTCTGTATAAAATGGGGAGAGGGACTCAAAATTTTACAAAAATGAATGTTGAAAACTATGTTTACATGTAATTGGAAAAAATACTATTAAGGGGAAAAAATAAAATGGGGGGAAGGGAAGCAGTGTACTTCAGGAGGTGGTGAAGTGTTTTATAAATCTTAAAGTACTATATTAAAATGAATTTTTTTATCCTTCTAACCAGAACAGAGTTCAGAGAGCTTCCTTTATCAATGCAGATTGGCACTGAGAGGATAAATAACTGTGTAGGGTCACATGGTCATTACATGTCAGAAGTCAGATTAAAACAAAAATATTTCTAACTAGGTCAGCTCACTATCCACTAAGCCATACTGCCTCTGTTATTATTTCAGTGACCCTAAAATTTCTAACCAAGTAAAACTCATCATCCCTTTGTGACTTTCTTTCCTTGGGGATCCTTAATCTTGATTTTATAACCAATTTCACGGTCCTCTTTTGTGACCTTTGGCAAATCACTTTATCTCTGTTGGTCTCAGTTCCTCAACTATAAAGTGAAGGGACCAGATGAGAAGATCTCCAGGTACCCTTCAGTTTTAGTATTTGGTAACCCTACGTCATAGGAATTATACTATTTTAACTACCGTAAGTTTATTCTTAAAAGGACCAAACTTTTTTTTCCATTGATCCTCTCAAACATTTTAAAATATTTAGTTTTAAAATAAAGCTTTAAATAATTTTAAAAATACTTTCAAATAAAAAGCTCAAAATAAAACTTGGAAATTAATAAAATATCTCAAACAGTTTTAGGCTGCAGTTGACCATAAAGAACAGTAGCCTCCCCACATGTTGCTTCCTAATGCTTCGGCCACAGATGTTAATATAAGGAGGTAGGGAATGAAGGATTCCATTATTAATCTGATGAGTTCCCCAACCAACGTAATGAGATTATAGGGTGTGGGCCTTTGTTTGGAGGGAGCCTTGTACTAGATGGCTTCTGAGGAGGGCTTACGCAACTCTAGAATGCAGGAGACTCAAAGAGGGCCACATGTTCCCTGGCACCTTGTTGAGAGTGCTCGGGAAATTTCTGAAGATTGGCTGCTGGTCCCCTGGCAGAAGACATAGCCCTGAAGTAATAGGACACAGAAGAAATACGTTTTGTTGAGGAAGGAGGTAGGAAAAACATCTGGAACTTGGGTTGAGGGACAAAACCAAGGGTCTCCACAGGAACACTGAGTTCCCCAGGGAGATGGGGATGGAGGGTATAAAGGCTGGAAGTGAACACGGTGGGGCTGGGGGAATCCATAGATCCAGAAGACAAAGTTATAATTTTATCTAAGGTTGATCCTATCCACAATGTAGGTGTAAATTGATAAAGTAATGGTATTAACTTGCATTTATACAGTGCATTATGGCAATAAAACACCTTGGCATGCAGTATTTCATTTGAGCCTGTTAGCAACCCTGTGAGATAGAGTAGGATTAATTACCCTCATTTTCCATTGAGGAAACCGAGTTTCAAAAAAGCTAAATGATCTGCCCAAGGTAGCATAACCAGTAAGTGGTAAAGTTGGTATTTGAATTTTAGTGTCTTGACTTTATGCCTCGTGCTACTTCCGTTCACTCAACAACACTGTAAAAGAAGGGATTTGGTCTCTGGATAACTGAGAGTTTGCTATCTTAGGGACTTGCTCGTCATCTGTAAGGGGGTTGTCCCCCTAGTCTAACCCTTTCTGGTGGCTCTCAGACAACTGGTAATGTTTAAGTGGCCAGATGTACCTCCCAAGTGAGACCCATCAGGGCACAGTCAATATCTAACATTCCTACCTACTTTCCCTCTGATGGAAAACTGTACAGCATATATGCAGGAAAATCCTGATGCCTGTCTCTTGGACTCATTGAATGTATGTCAATGGCCTGAAATATGAAGGAAATAAGAAAGAGTGTGTTCAAAACTGACATCATTCAAGATGACAAGAGGAAAAATTCTTGACATGTTAGTGTTATGTCTTTTAAGCTCCCTCTGACTCCACTTATTTAGAAATGAAACCAACTCACAGAAATAGGTTAAAATCTCCCTGAAAATAATCCTCTTGGAATGGTGTTCTTTCCCACAAAAGGCCTAACTTCACAAGGATTTAAGCCAGGGCCTGCCCTGGTCTGACCATGGTCAGAATTTGGATTGTGGAGGATGTGGAGATGACTTGGATCTTCTAAAGAAAATCTGGGAGGGGAATCTCAGGAATGGAAAAACCAATCCCTTGGGTAAATACATTACTTGTCAGAGTCAAGACACCGTGAACAAACTGAGGGTCTGGAGCCTGCACTACCATCAGCAAGCTGATCCAGGAGGCTTGGTTCTGGAGTTGCCCCTCAGCATGTTTTTTTACCCAAGCCCCATAGTCCTCAGTTTCTTTATTTCCATTCTTCGTACTTGAGATGTGTTATGTTCACTCTGGACCAGGTTCTTTCTTATCTGACGTAACTCTATAGAAATTCTGCCTTGCAAAAGTGTCTGCCTGAAATAGGTACAGGCAGGAAAGCTGATAGAGTCTAGGAAATGCAAGCGGCTGTTCATTGTTCGCACTGTCCCATTGGGGGATGTATAGAATGAGCAAGGGTTTCTGCTGGAGAAAGCGGGTCCTTGATGACCCGTGTACACACACCTCCAGGTACCAGGTAGTGTGGAGAGTGATCTCAGCTTTATCTAGTCAACTCTTCCTTCGTGACCAGAAAAGAGTCAAAAATGACGGTCTGTGCTTAGAGAGCTTGAAACCTAAAGAGGCCGGAGAGACGCCATTCACCTGAGCCTGCTCACTAAATGTTACCGAGCAGGCCTTGCCTATTGCGGGGTGGGAGAAGGGGAAACTGGCCCTTTGAACAGCGACGCATTCGGTCTGAGGGGAAAGAAAGGAAATGCTGCCAAGAGCTAGTGCTTGTTTCAGCAGAGAGACTAGCAAAATAGAATAAATCATTATAATGTTTGTTTATGAACTGGAAGCTGTTCTTCCGATATAAACTTTTCAAATTGTTAACTTCTGAATATATGCAGCAACCTTAGGAAGGTTGTCACTAGAGTACTGTCCCCATTTTAGAGGTAGAGAAGCTGAGGTTCAGGGAAGGAAATTAGCTCTGTTCCTGGGTTGTCTGATGCAAAGGCTGACTGAAGATTTCTTGCTCCCTGGCTAAGTGACATACTTAAGACTTCAATGCCACAATCACGCTCCGTAAGATTTTCCTGGTATCTCATCACCTGCTGCACATCCCCAGGATTCCCAGGATTCAAGTTGGCAGAGGTTAAATAAGGAGAAGTAGGGCCTTTTGGGAAAGTCTCAGCAGAGGTAGCTCTGGGTTATCAGTGCCCTCTGCTGGATAGAATTGAAGTACACCATTGTGGTCTGTGTCTTCATCGTCCTATCACAGCTTAGGGTACTGGGGGAAAGTTTAGGTTCTGGTGGGAGGAGGGTTGGCCAGAATGCATGCCACATGGTTTGGGAATGGCCAGGAAGTGGAAAAGGATGGCATTCATTTGGGACTCTTGGCTTTTCCACCATGCCCCAGTAAACTCATCATTGGGAAATCTCATCATCCTGCAAGATCCATTTGGCCTTGTTCCTCACACTTCATCAGTACCCTCTGTCCCTCTGATTGGAAAGTGGAGCCTTAACCTCTTCTTTTTAAGGAGAGGGAATAGGATCGACATCCCGTCAGACATCTCTTAATTTCCTACCTGGCTTTTTGGACTTCCTCCCTTTTCAGATCCCTTTTTATGTTGTCTTACCCCATGAGATTGCAATCTCCTTGAGAGAAGGGGTTGTCTCCCTTTCTTATATTTATATTCCCAGTGCTTAGTATAATGCCTAGCACATAGTAGGCACTTAGTCATTTTTTATTGACTCTGTTATTATTGATCATTCCTCAAGGATGTTGTAGGATCAGAGATTTAGAATCAGGATTCTCGTTCTCAAATAGAAGGAGTTGTAATTCTTCTAGAACTAGAAGGATTCTGAGAGGCCATCCGGTCTAACACCCTCTTCTTAGAGATAATGAAACAGGCCCAGAAAAGAAAAGATTTTAGAGGACATTTAGTCCATTCTTTTCATTTTACAGATAAAGAAATTGAGGTTGAGACTTACAAAGGTAGTAAAAGCATCTTGATGTGGGATTTGAACCCACCTCTTTTGACTCCAGAGCTGTACTATGCTCACTGAACAGCTGAGCTCTTGACACACGGAGGGCTTGGTTTAGATCACAGGACTCACTGTCTCAGCTCACTTGGCGCTGAGGGTTTGGAGAACACTCTTGACCAATACCAGATTTCTGATTTGAAATTCTTCATTCAACCTCTTCCTTGTAAAGAGCCAAAGGTTCCCCAGGTACTCACAACTACTCATCGGGGATGTAGCCCAGGAATTCAGACTAACCAGGAAAGGTGAGAAACCCATAACAAGCCAGCCGTACTCCAAGGAGACCAACTATGTCCACACAGGTTCCAGTGGCACATATAAATGACAAAAAAATAATGATGTATTGGGCTGTTTAAAAGTTAGTTGAGATTTGGGTAACAAAAATTGCCCTACAGTCTTTCAGAGCATCTTTTAAACATGCAACAAACACCAAATAGGCTGAAACACAAACCTATGAGCTGCCGGTTATTAGAAATGCTTTGTGATGCTTGTGGTATCTCAGTTGTCTTATCCAGCATTTAATCCCTCAGGTTTGCTGAGCCTTAGTGGGGAAAGGAAGGGAGGAGACAGCAAATTTCTCCAGTCAATCCCCCCTCTCCCTCTGGGCTAGGAGACTTCTTTATCGGTGAAATGGTAATTTTGCTCTGTGAAGCATGAGAAATTTCTGTCAACTTCTGCCATCTTGAGAGGCAGTCATCTTCAAGCCAAGGATTAGGGCTGACAAGAGTATTAGCAGCCTAAGTGCGCTTATGGAATTGTCATTTGGAGGGGGGTGTTTTTATATTTTAATTTTGAGTTGTTTGAAGCAGTGCCTTTTATCACTAAAAACAGCATCGATATTAATCTACTCCTTAGGCCTCAGCAAGTGGCCCATTTTGAGTGGCAATGGGTTTTCCAGGCAACCAGATCTTCAGAGCCCTGCAGGCATGAATTCCCCTGAGGTAAAATTTGAAGAAGTTAAGTGGAAATAGTAGAGTAAAATCTCTGAGGAGGAAAAAAGTAATTTTCCAGTCCTTTTGCCCTAGGGCCCAGAGCTAGGCTTCTATTTTTGTGTCCTGGAGCCCTTGGGCAGTCTGGTGAAGCCTGTGGACTCCTTAGAATAGTGTTTTTAAATGCTCAAATAAAATAATTTAGGATTACAAAAGAAACCAATTATGTCAAAATATGGTTATCCAAATAGGGAAAAAAAAAACAAAGTTCACAGACCCCCAGGTTAGGATCTCGTGGTCTACAGGGACTCCTCAGGCTTCTGAAAACCCTGTAGGGAATGAAAGCTGTGTTGTGATCTTAGCATGGGGCTCATTCTAGGAGTGCCTGAGCCTGAGAACTCTGTCCAGGTCATCTTGTTCTGGAAACTTTCAGACAACTGATATCATGTGCTAGAGTGGTGACAAGAATTTTCTTTTTTTTTTTTCTTTTTTTAAAAATTTTTTATTAATTTATTTTGATTTATCAACAATCACTTCCATATGCTCCCTAGTTTAAAATTTTGCTCCCCCTTCCTCCCCACCACCTTCCCGAAGACAACACACAATCTGATATAGGCTATACACACAAATTCCCACCAAACACATCCTCACATCGATGACGTTGTAAGTAAAAACTAGAACCGATAGGAGGAACCACCAGAAAGAGGAAACAAAACTCAACAGAAGAAAAAAAAATAGCAATTCAAATTCCCTCGTTCTTTCTTTGGATGTGGATAGCATTTTCCATCACGAGGCCTTTGGAGATGTCTTACATCCTTGCATTGCCGAGAAGGGTTAAGTTTATCAATATTAGTCATCACACAATGTGGCTGTTATTGTGCACAACGTTCTTTTGGTTGTGCTCACTTCACTCAGCATCAGACCATACAAGTCTTTCCAGGTTTTTCTGAAGTTAGCCTGTTCATCATTCCTTATAGCACAATAGTATTCCATCACATTCATATACTACAACTTGCTCAACCATTCCCCAATTAATGGTCATCCTCTTAATTTCCAATTCTTTGCCATCACAAAAAGAGCTGCTATGAATATTTTTGTACATGTGGGTCCTTTTCCCATTTGTATGATCTCTTTGGGATATAGCCCTAGAAGTTCTAGGTGGGTCAAAGGGTATGCACATTTTTATAACCCTTTGGGCATAGTTCCAAATTGCTCTCCAAAACGGTTGGATCATAAGGATTTGCTTTTTTAACCTGGGACAAACCCAATTGAGCTGGAATGGGACAGGTAGCAGCAGAAGCAGCACAGAAGATACCTTGACAGTGGGGACAGCCATCACAACAGGAGTGTGGGGTGGTCTGGCATTTGCTCTTGCAGGGTTTATGGGGAAAGAGTGTCCAATGAAAGAGGTGCTACAGTGGTGATCCTGTCACCTTATGGAGGCAGCTGGGGGCCTTTGCAAACCAAAAGGCGCATTCCAGAGATAATGGTCACCATAGGCAGGAAATGTGCCCTCCTATGCAGAAAACATTTTCTTTCCTCTGGACACCACTAGTCTTCTGGACTAGTAAAAACTTACTGCCTATACCTTTACCTCATACTTGGCAAAACTAAATAATAAAGATTTCTATCCATTATCACACACACACACACACACACACACACACACACCCCAAACCTGTGTTACCTTGGGCAAGTCACTTAACATCTCTGGGTATCAGTTTCCTAATCTGTAAATGAGGGGTTTGGCTATATGACTCCTGAGGTTCCTTCCAGCTTTAGAACAATGATAGTCTGTTCCTAAGCTTAGAACTTAAAGGCCCTTCACAAACTCTTTGTATTAGCCCAACTATCCTACATATCGGCCCCCAAACTGCACATTCTGTGTCTTGTCTCTATGGCTTTGCACAAACTGTCCCTGTCCCTTATGCTTGAGATACATTTCCTCCTCACCTCAGACATTTAGAGTCCTTAGCTTCCCTCAGGGCCTTTCCTAATTCTACTGTTGTTTGTCCTTTCTCTCTCCTTGGATTATCATGTATAAATTTATCTGTTTTTATGTTATACCCTACCCTAGTAGAATGTAAGCTCCTTGAAGGCAGGGATTGTTTTTAATTTTGTCTTTGTGTCTCAGGACCTAGTACAGTGCCTAAACCCGATGATGTGATGATGTTTTGTTTTTCAATCACACCCAACTCTTCGTGACCCCATTTAGGGTTTTCTTGGCAGAGATATTGAAATAGTTCGCTATTTCCTTCTCCAGCTCATTTTACAGATGAGGAAACTGAGGTAAACAGGGTAAAGTGACTTGCCCAGGGTCACACAGCTAGTAAGTGTCTAAGGCCAGATTTGAACTCAGGAAAATGAGTCTTCCTGACTCCAGGCCTGGCACTCTATCAGCTGTAATCACACTTAAATAAGCCACAAAGGGTGTAGGGGCAAACAGCACAGAAAATACAAAGACAAACAGTGAAAGGGGTATAGAGGCGGATGACATGGGAACAGCAGATGGGATGGTGAAAGAAGGCAGGCAGCTGGAGGAAGAGGATGAGGAGGAGGAGGAGATGCAGAGAATATCACTCATGTAACCATGGGATGGAGTTGGGAGCACTTGGCAGCATAGGTCTGATGGAGATGGATGAGTGCTGGGGGCAGGGAGGACAGGAATTTGAGGTCTCATTTTAATAGGGCTTTTTGGAGGAAGGGCCTAACTCTTTTGCGTGCCACCTTGGGGTTAGTTCATTAACATATCCAGATCACTTCGAAGTTGTCATCTCATCTCATAAGACCAAAAAGCCCTGACAGATGGCTTCCCCTAATTCAGTCCATATTACCAGAATGTGACTTTGGGTTAATATAGGATACAACTTATAAATTATGCCCTTTTGCTCTTTGGGATGGTCTGTACATGACTTCCAGGTCTCCCCTGGCAGTCTTACTTCCTGTTATTGACCCTTTATACTGGCTACTTACAAACTTACTTGCTATCCTGACTAGAAGTGGGGTAGTGGTGGGTGAGGTGCCCCAGAACAAGATACAATTTTAATACATGGGGTCAGATTGTGGAGGGCCTCGAATACCCTAGCTAAGGAGTTTAGTCAACAAGAAGTCAACTGAACATTTTTGAACAGGGCGAGAGTGATGTGTTTGTCAAGATCAGAGACATTCTCTCCTATCTCTACAAAGCAAAGGCTGACCCCTGTCCATTCCACAGGTCAGCAACGTCTCCTTGGACTAAATTAGCTGAGACAGGATTGACACCATCTTGTAGGATGTGACCCTACTGTCTGGCAGAGAGTGAAGATTAACTGACACCAAATGTCACCATCTCCTTCATGAGAAGAGATTTTTATATCTACCTGTTATTCATAGGAAATAACACTTCTCCTCTCCCTCACAGGCCTCCCTAGATGCTGAGCAGAGTTTTTACATGAATTATATTGATCCTGGTGCCTGATGTTGTTTAATAATGGCCTACAAAATACAATCTCTATTGTAATTAGAGTAACAGTATTACAGAGTAGGTGTGGATTGAAAAAATAACCTTTCAAGAAACCCCAAGCATACAGCTCATCTTTATGAAAATAGTTTGAAAAAGAAATTTAAGCTGAGCTTCTGTTGGGCTGTGGTGATATGCAAAACTTAGAAATCTTCTTTTCTGTAGTCACCTTGAAGTTACCCATTTTCCCAATATGGAGATTTACTACAATGATACTGGCTGAGGACATAACCCAAGACAAGATGAGAAGGATAGGTTAAAGCTGAAGTTATCTCAGGGGCCATCTAGGCTAATCACTTCATTTTACAGATGAGGAAACGAAGGCCCAGAGGGGTTAAAATGACTCCCCCAAGGTCATACATGCTGCCTCTGCCAGTCCAGATATCACTGGGTGATTTTTTTTTGTTTGTGTGTGACTTTTATTTCTAATAATTTCCGATATTATAAGGAGAAAAACTCTAGAATTTAAATTAAAGGACCTGTTTCACCCGGGGGGTTCTCTCTTTGTGGAAGGTTTATAAAGTGCCCGCAGCAGAAGGTTGTCACCTGCTTTGTAACCTCTCTCTCTTCTCCTCCCTCCCAAATAATGTATCTTCCCAAAGGAGGGTGCTTGCAAAGCAGTAGAGGTGGCCAACCCATCCTCCAACCCAAGAATGACCTGTCCAGAATGAGTCACTGATCCAAGGTAGCCTAGAGCAGGGGTAGGTATGGCCTCTGAAGGTGGCCAAAGGAAGCTTGGGAAAAAAACAAGAGAGACGGCAGTCCACAATCCTAGTCAGCTTTGGCTGTTGAAATCTGCCCAGATTTGCCATTGGTACTTCTGTGGAGGACCCTGGTCTGACCCCCTGAGGGAGCAGAGGGACATCAAATCTCTGATTTTTTCATTCAGAGACTGAACCTGGGACAGGCTGGAAGATGGATAAAGGGCAGTCCTACCCTCAAAAGTTTCTCCCTCTGTTCTGAGGCAGAGGATCTTCTGAGTTCAAATTGGACTCCAGGCACTTCCTGGGTGTGTAACCCTGGGAAAGCCAAAACTCAGTTTCCTCATCTACAAGATGGGAATGATTATAGCACCTACCTCCCAGGGTTGTTGTGGGGATCAAATGAGATAGTATTTGTAAAGCTCTTGGCACATTGGCTGGTCCATACTACTTACTAAATGCTTGGTTTCAGTGACCCCCTACCCCAACTGTTCCGTATATCTACAGATTGCCAAGGAGATAACTATGATAGAATGAAGGGTTTTTCTGAGTTTTTTGCCTTGGGTGTAGATGTATAGAGGACAAAGATGACATCTGGGGAGAAATAAGAATTCAAGACAATGAACTTATAGAAATCTAGCCAGTCACTGTATGTGAGAAAAGTGGAATGTGAGTAGGTGTTCTGGGTCAGGGCCTGACTCAGGCCATTCTGGTACTTGAGATTGGAGTGAAATGAGACACTCGTAGACTATAAAGCATCTAGCAAAAAAGAAGTTTATTTAACAAAAGTATGGAAAAGATTTTAGGCTAGGGTGCTACCGTAATAATAGCTAGCATTTATATGGTAGATGCTATGTGCCAGGGACTATGCTAAGCAATTTTTACAAATATTATCTCATTTGATCTTCACAACAACCCTGTGAGTTATTAAAATCCCCATTTTTCAATTGAGGAAATGGAGGCAAACGGAGGTTAAGTGACTTGCCCAGGGTCACACAACTAGTGTCTAAGGTTAGATTTGAACTTAGGTCTTCCTTTTTGTAGGTCTAGCTTTCTATCCACTGTGCCACCTAGCTGCCCCATTAATTCAGAGCTGAGTACAGCATCTCTCTTTCTGTATGCCTCTGTATGCTTTTTCAGAAACCTATGTCGAGCCTGAGAAGGCTCTGGCTCCTCCTGAGCTCGGTTTTTATATTTTGCATAGCCACCTGCACCACTTAAATGTTGGGGATGGTTCACTGCCTTTTAGAGAAAAACTAGCCCAGTTCTGCCTGGAATAGATGCCCCTACTGAAGAATGGCTCCTAGTATTGAACATTTCTTATGTTCAGGTCATTTGGGTCCAGACCAGAGCATCCCAAGGCAGGTATCCTTGCTTTTCTGTATTGGTTTTGCCTCAGATTCAGTTCTGGTTTCGTAAAGACCTGCAGGGATTGGAATGGAGGAGGGGGTGAGATTTGGGTTTGACAAGACACTGAAACTAAACTCAAGGTCTCTGTGGTGGGGCTCAGGCCTCCTGGCAGGCTGTTCTGTTGCTGTTGGATTTCCTTAATGTCAGATAGCTTACCTTGGGGTGGGACCCCAGGAGATGTGGCAGCCTCTTCTACAAGTCCATCACAGTACAATAAATTACAAAGCCACAGAGAGTACCAGGGCTGCATAAACTGAGTCTTCACATCACTCAACTAGGGCTTAAGAAATGACTCCAATGTTTGATCCAGATTTCTCAGTCCTCAGGGGCTTTGGGCAGAGTGTATTGTTAGTTCCTCTTGCCAAACTGCCTATCTTCATATCTTCAGGGGCCTTAGAGGCAGACGCCTGCGGCAGACTAGAAGAGTCCTGTATTTGGAGTCAGAAGGCCTGGGTTCAGATTCTGGCTCTACCACTTAGCAACTGTGTGACTTTACTGGGTCTGGTTGATAAAATGAGGGGGTCGAATGACTCATAAGGTCCTTGCAATTTCTGGGTCTATGATCCTACCATCCTAAACAGTTGTTTGTCTCTACCATTTGCTGGTACCAGCCACACATTTGTGCAGCTGAAAAGACTGTGGTCAACAGAGAAAGCCATGTTTTGTAGGCTCCTTATTATACTAGAGGGGTGGCTATAAACCAAGTAAGCAATTCCATTCCTGAATGAAGGGCCTAATGGTGACATTTGAGTCTAATACGAATGAATCCCAAAGTGTCCCAGAACCCTTCATCAGAGCTCGTCAGCCTCCAAATGACTTTGGCTGCTATGAGTAAACCTATTCTGTGTTTGGGGTTCCAATCTGATTTACAGAGCATTAAAAAACACACACACACACACACATACACACACATACACATGTGTACATGCACATATATAAAAATATATTAAATATATGTATAAAGCACACACACACATATGAGTATATGTATATATATATATATGTTTCAGGTTTAAATGTATATATGTATATACTTACACCCACATATAGATACATATAAGCATATGTATATAAGTTTATATGAATATGTACATATACTTATATATACCATGTGTATATAGATATTTCAACATAGATGTATATATACATCTTTCTATATATATCAGTATATATATGAGCACATATACTTGTATATACAGTATATATAATTACATAGGTATATACATATATACATATTGCATATGTATATACATATAGATGTTGTTGTTTCATTGTTTCTCTCATGTCCAGCTCTTTGCGACCCCATGTGAGGTTTTCTTGGCACAGATGCTGGAGTGGTTTGCCATTTTCTTCTTCAGATCATTTGACACATGAGAAAACTGAGGCAAACAGGTTTAAGTGACTTGCTCAGGGTCACACACTCATAGAGTAAGTGTCTAAGGCTGGATTTGAACTCAGGAAAAGGAGTCTTCCTGACTCCAGGCCTAGCACTCTATTCACTGTGCCTCCTAGCTGCCCCCATACATAGTGTGTGTGTGTGTGTGTGTGTGTGTGTGTGTGTGTGTGTGCATACACATTTAAAACTAAAACACAGAATAGATTCACTCAAATCAGCCGAAGCCATTTGGAGGCTGAAGGGCGCATGCATGTTCTCTCTCTCTCTCTCTCTGTCACACACACACACACACACACACACATATAGTTTCCATCACGGCCTTAGCCAATAACCTGCTGTGTTTGAAAATGTCTAGGCAGTCATTGCTATTGTTTGCAATCTCTATTTTGGACTGCTGCGAGCAGCGTGGCATTCTGTAGAAGCAAAGAATGCAATTACCAAAGTTGTGTACAGAATCCAAGTGACCTTCTGGCTTCAGAAGCCCAAAGCCCTCGGGAGAGAAAAGGATAACAACAGCAAAACGTTTGTTTAATTTTTCTTCTGTAGTTGGTCAGTGGTAGGTGGATTATATGATGGCCAATTTGGCAAAAATATGATTAGTGTAACAATTCCTTATAAGTACAAAACAATGTCGAATTAAAACCTACAAGGAAGATTAGGACTTGTAGGAAGGGTAGTTCAGACTCACTTTCCTACTTAAAGGTTTCTTGAGCAAATTAGATACTTAAGAGTAGGAACTGGGGTCTTTAATGAATTGTCTATAATGATGAAAGATGTTTTGTTGTTGTTGCTGCTGTATTTTTAAGAAATGAAGAAAAGGACAATTTAAACATTATAATCTGGAGGATATAGTGGTCTGGAGAATTACATAACATAGTTCAATTTTTTTTTTTAAATGATGCCTGTGGATTCAAGTCACTGTGTATATTGCTGGGGCCTTTGGGCATCAGGATTTTCTCAGTTTCTGTCAGGTTTAGAGTGCTCACAAATCCTTTCTTCCTCCTCTTCTTTCTTTTTCAGATGCTCTCAATGGCCTATTAGTGTTATTCTTCTGAGTTCTGGACAAAACTGCCAGCCTTGTTACAGAAATCCATCTGGGAACCCATTGGGATGATGACTCAGGCAAACTCCCAGCTTACTTTGCTGCAAAGCCAAGATGCCCCTAGTTTTGTCAGAAAGCAAGAAGTGCCTTCAGAAGTTCTAGGCTTTTTTTGTTAGTTTTCTTCGGCAAATAGAAATCTTCATGAGCTAATTTGAGGAACGTTAAAAAAACCTCAGTTTGAAAAGGGCTTGGCTAAGAGGAGCATTAGTACCAGCTTTGGACCAGTTGAAGTCAAGGTCACGACTGTTCCACACTCCAGTAGAGAGTGTTGGCAACATAACTCAACAAAACATGTACTGTATTATTAAGCATGTACTGTAGGCAGGGCACTCTGCATGGTGCTGGGAGAGAGAGAGCAGATTTTGATATAAAGCACTCTTCTAGAGCTTATAGTCTAGGACTTGGATATAACATAGATGGATGACTAGAATACAAAATGACATGGAATAAAGGTATGAGAGCTTAACTATACATACATCTACATATATATATATATATGTATATATTTTAACCAGAAAGCATTCCGTTGGTAGAGGGGGAAGTCATTGGAAAGTGACAGCAATATTTAAAAATACCATAAAAACTTTTTTAAAGTTTTTTTTTTTTAACTTAAAGTACACTTGCTGAGCATGCAAAATGATATTTGGGGTCTGAGAGGGAAAAGTTGTTACTGATTGGGAGTATCAGGGAGAACTTCCTGGAGAAGCATTTAAAGATCATAGATTTAGAATTGACTGAGGTTTTGGAGGACATGTAGTCCAATCCCCTTATTTTACAAATGAGGAGCTAAGACTCAGACAGGTTGAGAAACTTATCCAACAGCACACTGGTTCTTAAGAAGTAGGAACTGGATTTTGAATCCAGATCCTTTGTCTACAAATCTGGTATTCTTAGACCAAATTGCTTTTGAAAGTTTGACCATAATTCCCTGGGTCCCACTGCCTGAAGGCCAGGGTTTCACCCCAACTCAAAGGTACCTCAGTACTCTTTAAAGGGTGGAGATGTATAGTTTCTTTGTCATTGGCTTAAGTACCCACTGATCGTATTCCCCCAATTTTAGGGGTTCCTTATACCCCAGTTTTACTTAACCACTTAACAACCAAATTAGCTTTTTCAAAGGCATATTTACTTCAAAGGTATAGCAGGAACAAATTTAAAAACATCTCTCCATCCCCAAGTCTGGGAGTATAATCCCCCTTTATAGCACCTCA
Organism: Vombatus ursinus; assembly: GCF_900497805.2. Taxonomy (NCBI): domain Eukaryota; kingdom Metazoa; phylum Chordata; class Mammalia; order Diprotodontia; family Vombatidae; genus Vombatus; species Vombatus ursinus. The sequence goes on from NW_020954550.1 coordinate 10,521,809, forward strand.
GTCTCTGGAAAAAGGGACAATTAGATTCACAGCTTAATTCGGTTCCTATATACATAGTCGCACCAAGTTGCAAGTCCAAAGGCCCCCCTTTTGGCCATTCCTGCCTGCACCTTAGCTTCTCAGAGTTTCCCTGCTGGCTTGGTAATGCCATCTATTCTGGAATACTGCTTCCACTGTCATCAAGGCTTGAGCTCCCAGGTCTGGGACAGCATGGTCTGAAAAGGACAAATGAAATAGACCACAACTCCAAAACCATTTCTCAGGGCCACAGGTCTAAAAAATGTGGGTAGAAAAAGGTGGCTTCCTCTTACTCAACTTAATTCATACTGCTTATGCTTGTGGATAAGACCTTTACTCCTAGACTCTGCCTGAAAAGAGAGAGTAGCTGGGGGCAGAGCCAAGATGGTGGAGTAAAAGCAGTGACTCTCTTGAGATCTCCCTCAAAAGCCTCCAAATACCTGTAAAAAATGGCTCTAAACAAATTCTAAAGCAGCAGAACCCACAAAAAGACAGGGGGAAAAATTTCCAGCCCAAGACAACCTGGAAGGTTGGTTGGAAAGGTCTATTACACTGGGCTGAAAGATGAGTGCAGTTCATTATGTCTGTGCAGGCAAAGACCAGGCCTCAGTGAACCTGGAGTAGGCGTCAGGGGACTGAATCATGGGCAGCTATGGCAGTTTTCAGACTTCTCAACCCACAAATGCCAAAGACAATTTAGAAGGTCAATAGGAAAAGTCTGTGACTGCAGTGAGAGAGAAGCTCAGTCCCAGCCCCAGTCCCTGAGCACGGTCCTGGAGTGGCAGCTGCTTCTGGAGCTTCCAGCCCACAGACTGAGGGGTAATCGAGTGGCTGATCAGAAGGGATTGCAGGGATCTCTTTACTGGTGCTGAGGCAGGATTCTCTTGTTTTGCCAATGCTTGGATCTGGGTCACAGTTCTGGGTGGTGATCTTGGGGTGAGGAGGTGCACTGGCGTGGTGGAGCTTGTAGTGGTGGTAGAGAGGGAATCATCGTCACAGTTCCAAGGTAGAGAAGAGTGCTTGTGGTCACTCACAGACCAGAGCATAGGCCAGGAAAGGAGTAAACACCTCGCCCCTTATCATACCACCTTGGAAGAACTGAAAATTTACAGGTCCCTAGACATATCTCTGAAAATAGCTGCACAAAACTCTTGAAGCTTGGGACAGTACATTCTCCACACTGGAAGCAGACCCCTACCTTAACAAAGAGTTTATAACTCAACTAATTGGCTGAGATCATGAGCAAACCTCGCAAAAAAGTCAGACCATAGAATCTTACTTTGGTGACAAAGAAGATCAAAACATACAAGCAGAAGAAGACAACAAAGTCAAAGCTCCTATATCCAAAGCCTCCAAGAAAAATATGAATTGGTCCCAGGTCATGAAAGAGCTCAAAAAGTGATTGCTAGTGGTTGTCAAGTGTCTGAATCTGGATTTGAACTCAGCTCCTCCTGACTCCAAGGCCAGAGCACTATCCACTGGGCCACCCAGCTGCCCCTATAGTTTTTCACAGCATGACTAGTATGGAAGTGTTTCACATGACTACACATGTATAACTTGTATTGAGTTGCTTGCCTTCTCAATGAGGGTGGGTGGGGAGGGAGGAAGGGAAAAAATTTGGAACACAAAGTTTTAAAAACAAATGTTAAAAAAATTATTTTCCACATGCAACAGGGAAATAAGATATATAGGCAATGGGGTATAGAAATCTATCCTGCCCTATAGGAAAATAGAAAGGGAAGGGGATAAGAGAAGGTGAGGGAAATAGAATAGAGGGCAGGTTAGGGGAAGGGGTATTCAGAATGCATGCCATCTTGGGGTGGGGGTAGGGACCAGATGGGGAGAAAATTTGGAACTCAAAAATCTTGTGGAAGTGAATGTTGAAAACTAAAAATAAATAAATTAATAAAAAATCAATTAAAAAATAAAATAAAATCCTTTTTAAAAAAAAGAAAAAAAAAGAAAAGAGAGAACAGCTGTCTCAGTTTGATAATGTTTAAAGATGCAGCCTGGTCCAGCTATGCAGCCAATTAAAAGAGGTTACTCCCACCCATGTGGCAGAGGAATGAAGAATAACTCACCCAGGAAACAGGTCCCTGCCTTCTCTCACATGAGTGCCTCCATCTTTGGTGATCTGGGAATACACAAAGCCCAATGATAACAAGCTGGGGATTCACCAGGCTGGAGACTCTGGGTTGGGACAGCATTGTAAGAAGCATATATATCTAGACAGAGAGAGCTCCTCCCTTCTATCTTAAAGAAAGCATTAAAAAGAGAGAGAACATCATACACAGTAATAGCCACATTATGTGATGACTGACTTTGATAGACTTAGCTCTTCTCAGCAATGCAAGGAACTAAGACAACTCCAAAGGACTCATGATGGAAAATGCTATCCACATCCAGAGAAAGAACTATGGAGTCTGAATGCAGATCGAAGCATACTATTTGTTCTCTTTTTCTTTTGTTGTTTTGTTTTGTTTCTTCTATTTCGTGGTTCCTCCCATTAGTTCTAACTTTTCTTTACATCATGACTAATGTGAAAATATGCTTAATATGAATGTATAAGTAGAGCTTATATCAGATTGCACATTGTCTTGGGGTGGGGGGAGCTGAGGGAGAGAAAAGTTTAAACTCAAAATCTTATGGAAGTGAATGTTGAAAACTAAAAATAAATAAATAAATAATTTTAAAAAAAAAAAGATACCTTTGCCATTTGAATCCATAGTACAAGGTCTGCCCTTCTCCCTCACCCCCATTAGCTTTGACTTGACCCATACTGGAACTGTTCCAAAGTCTCCTATCCTAATAATCTATGACCCCATTCATTCTTGGCCTTCTGTTTGGTGGGAAAATTCTCAGTTTCTCAAATTTAGGATCATTGAATTTAAAGCTGGGAGGAGGCTAAGATAGCATATGAGCTGACTGCTGCAGGTGACAGTGAGGAAGTAGGCTCAAAGAGAAGGGAAATGGCATGCCAGCCAAAGTCACATATAAGTTGTGAACAGCAGTTCCAGTACTTGGTTTTTAGATCTGGTGTTTTTCTCATTGGTCTCTCACCAGCTTCCTTAACTAAGTTCTCCCTCTGCTATTCTGGACCCAACGCCCTCAAAACCATGCATCTGAAATGCAGTTCCCCAAATACCTCCCTCCTACAATCCCTGCCAGACATCCCAGACATCTGTTGGAACTGCTTATGAAGTAACCCAGGAGAGTATGTGTATATGCTGTCTCCGAAGTAAAGAATCCCCAGCGAGTTATGGTAGGGAAAAGAGCTTTGTCGAGATATGTTCATCGTTCTCAGTCAAACTATGGACAGACTATGTGCTATTGTTCCCATTGTAATAGATGGTATACCCAGACCTGGGCCCAAGGCCTAGGCAACTGGTTGGGGTAATGATGACGTTCATGATGCTTGGAACGATGACATGTAATTTCTTAACACCGATGGTTACCCAGGGAGGCTGGACAGCAAGTTGTCTTCCAGGCAGATTTAGGATTTTTTTTTGTTTCAGGTTATTCATATGCTCATTTTATCTCTGTGACTCCAGTTTATATCTTTTGTATGGCTCAGAATTGCAAGCATTTTATCTCTACATCATTACAGGGCAAGTCTTCTAGTCAATGGGGCTTCTAATCCATGTTTCTAAATGCACCATATACTGACTATTTCCTTCTCTTTCATGTATGTTGTAGATACTTTGTTCTTCTAAAAACAACTGTTGATCAAAGCAAAGGATAAGTCTTCTTTTTCCATACCACCCGAACCCAGCAAAGCAGAGAAAGCATGGCAGGGAATGGTCCCCAGGATATTCACTCATCTCAAATAATAATTTTTAAAAATTCCTAGCTGAATTAAGACCAGATTTTTCTGCCCAAATGTGTTCCCTGGCCTTCAGTGATACAAGACAAGAAGACAGTTTTTTTTTTAATGGCAAGATTTAATTAAGGTCAATTTAACAAGCCTTTGTTTAATGTCTTCTTTGTGTAAGCTGGGGAGGTATATGTTAAAGCATGGTGGGAAAATGGCTGGATATGGATTCAGGAGCATAGCATTCTAGTTCTATCTCTTCCACTTACCAGCTGAATGGCCTTGGGCAAATTATTTCCACTCTATGGGCCTCAGCTTCCTTTTCTGTAAAATGAGACTTGGACTAGATGAACATGAAAATCTATTCCAAATTTAAGCCCTCTTATCCTATGACTAAAGTATACCACCTGCCCTGAAGGAGACTATAATCAAGGAGGGAAATTGGAACATGCACATAGCTACTGATGTCCAGAATAGAATAAGATACATGTGTAGAAGAGACACACTGCTAGTAGTACAAGGACAAATAAAAGGACAGTCTTTGCCCTCAAAGAACTTACATTCTGTGGGGGAAATACACACTCAAAAAATAACAAATATGCATTAAAAAATACACAAAGTAGATAACATATCTAAGTGCTAAATTATATAATATTCAGTATTTGTTGTGGTCAGAGAAGGGTTGTTGAATTAAAGGTTTCTTGGTACCTCCAAGATCCCTGTCATACAAGAAAATATGCAGCTATTCACTGCAGGAAATTTCAGGGGATTTAGGCCCTGTATGACTAACAGATTGAAAATGGAATAGACACAACTTTCTTAGAAAGGAAGAGCCCACAAAGAGAAAAGACATATTCATGCCACAGTGTCATGTATCTTTATTCGCTAGCTTATTCTCAAGAACGGTGATCAAATTTCATTATTTTCCTTAATTCAATGAATATGAACACTTATTTTCAATCGATCAAGTAGCATTTATTAAGTGCCTACACGCATTGTGTCAGGCACTGTGCTATATGATGAGGGTGCAAAGAGAAAAAAAGGAAACAATCCCTTAATTCAAAAAGCTTACCAGTCTTTTCAAGGGAGAGAACATAAATAAATACGTGCAGATTAAATACAAGGCAGTTTGCCAGGTTGAAGGTACTAGCAGCTGGGGTGGAGGGGTGGTCATCAGGAAAGACCTCAAGTAGGTGTAAGAGCTGCCATCTGAGCTGAGCTTTGAAGAAAGCCAGAGATTCTAAGTGGTAGAAGTGAGGAGGGAATGCATTCCATTCATGAGGGTCAGATGGCCTGTATGTATAAAGGCACAAAGGTAGAAGGCAGAATGTCATGTCTGTGGAAGAAAGCTATCTATAAAAAAGCAAGGAAGTCAATCTGACTGGATGGTAGAGAACAGGAAGGAAAGTCATCTATAAAAAGCCTGGGATGGTAGGCAGGAAACAGGTTGTGCAGGCTTTTAAATGCCAAGCCAAGGAATTTGTACTGGAACCTAGGAATAGGGTGCCACTTGTGTTTTTTGAACAAGGGAGTAACAATGATCAGACCCTGTGCTTCAGGAGTATCACTTTGGCAGCTTTGTAGAGTCAGAAAGACTTGAGTTCACATGTGGCCTCAGATGCTTATTAGCTGTGTGATCCTGGGCAGTCACTTAACCCTGTTTGCCTCAGTTTCTTCATCTGTAAAATGACCTGGAGAAAGAAATGGTAAACCACTTTACCAAGAAAATGCCAAATGGGTTCACAAAGAGTTGGACATGACTGAAGAACAACTAAACAACAACAACAATTTTTGTTATGATATGGAGAGGCTCGCTGTTGTTCCTTTTCTGCCCATTTGAGAACCTAAGTTTTGTGCCAAACTCCCACTCCTGTTACTGCCACCTGAGAATTGCTGAGAGCCTCCTTCAGTGTGCTCCTTCTTTCTGTTTTTCCTATTAACCTCCATAGTGTCTGGTTTTACAATTTTGTTTAGGGATTTTTTTTTTTTTTTGCCCTTTAGTTCAGTGATTTAATATGGTACCGTGCAAGGGACTATGCTAGATACCAGGGAAATAGGAAAGATGGAACACAGGCCCTACTCTCAAAGATTCTAGTGAGAGGAAAGGTAAAGATACAAATTATTGTTATAAAAGGGAAAGTGAAATTAGTGCAAAGAATTCCAAGCAGGATGAACATCTTGAGGAAGGAGAAATCTCTTTCATTTGGGGGTGGAAAGTGGATCATGGGACACTCTGAGCTGGACCTTGAAGAGACTTCAACTGAAATGAAGGAAAAGTCTATTCTAAACCTAGGGAGTGGAGGGAAGCCTAAACAAAGGGATGATGGTGGGAAGTGCTTCAAATTCCTATGTTTACCCCTAAAACAAAGAGCTAAGCTCTTCTGTGAGTGTATCTTCCAAGAATTACCCAAAGACTACACTCATTTAACTATAGAACACTCTTTGCAGAACTAAAGACAGATCTAAATAATTAGAGAAATGTTAATTGCTTATGGGTAGGTTGAGCTAACATACCATAAATCAGAGCTTCTTAAACTGTGGGTTGCGACTCCATATGGGGTTAAAATTTGGCAACAGTAAAAGGTTCCTGAACATATAATGACTAAAAATTAATTAAAAATCAAACCCATAACGAATCTGAAGTGTTTCTGGCAGCACTTGCCCATGATGCATCAGGCAACTTCTTTGCAGCCATGGTTCTGAACACAAAGCATGAGCACTTTGCACTGTGCATGCCCTCAGATCATGAAACACCAACTAATGTGGCCAAAACACAAAAAGGGATGGTAAGTGGAAAAAGTTTAAGAAGCCCTTCCATAAATGACAAAAACTGCCTAAATTAATTTATTTAGTGATGAAACAAACTCCCTGAAGAATATTTTATACAGGTAGAAATAATAACAAAATTAATATAGAGGAACAGAAGATCAATAATCTTAAGGGTAATTAATGAAAATAAATAGGAAGAGAGTCTTATCAATATCATATCACACACTGTACTACAAAATAATGATCATTAAAATGATTGGTACTGGTTAAAAAAGATTAGATACACAATTAGGTAAACAAGCATAATATCATAGTGTAGAATAAACCCAAAGATCCTGGGTAAACCACTCCAATATCTTTGCTAAGAAAATTCCAAATGGGGTCACAAAGAGGCTGAAACAACTAAACAAAAATATTTATTACCCATACAAATCATGATTTGACAAAGGCTAGTGGGAAAACTGGATAGCAATAGATCAGAAATTAGGTTTAGGTCAACATCTCATACTACATACGGAGATAAACTCCAAATGGATACACGACAGATATAAAAAGTCATATGATGAATCAGAGCAGCAAGGAAGAATTACCCTTCAGATCAATAGATATGGGAGGAGTTTATGATTAAACAAACAATTGAGAGGATCAAACAAGAGAAAGTGGACAATTTTGACTACATAAAATTTAAAAGGTTTTGCACAAACAAATCTAGTATAATAAAAATTAGAAAAGAAATAGGTAACTGGGAAAATTATTTTGTAAGAAGCTTCTCTGATAAAGATCTTGTTTCCAAGATATGTAAAGAACTGATTGAAAAATTTTAAGATTTCAGAGCCATTCTCCAATAGATACATAGTCAAAGGATATAAATGGGCAATTTTCAAAGGAAGAAATCAACTATCAATAAACATGAAAAAAGTGCTCTAAATCACTAATAACTGTAGAAATACAAATTAAAACAACTTTTAAGGTTTAACTCACACCTATCATACTGTAGAGATGAGAGAAGAGGAATATTACAAATGTTGGAGGATCTATGGGAAAACAGGCACACTATTTCCCTGTTGGTAGAGCTGTGAATTGTTTGAGCTTTTTTGGAAAACCATTTTTTGAAAATGTCACAATTTTTTGAAAAACAGTTTCTATCCTAGAAAGTTACTGAACTATGCATATACCCTTTGACTTAGCTATACTAGTTTGAGGCTTTTGCCTTAAAGAAATCAAAGAAGGAGAAAAAAGTTCCATATGTATAAAAATATTTATAGCAGCTCTTTTTGTGATAGTCAGTTTGGAAACTAAGAGGTGTCCTACTGGGGTGTGACTAAACTAATTATGGTATATGAATGTGATAGAATATTATTGTGCCATAAGGAATGATTAATTGCAAAATTAAAAAAAAAACCTGGGAGGATCTTTATGAATTGATTAAAATCGAAGTGAGTAGAACTAGGGGAATGACTCAAACAATGAAAACAACATTAAAAGGAAAAACAACTTTGAAAAACTTTAGAACTCCAATCAATGCAATGATAAACCATGAGTCCAAAAGAATGTAGACAATCATGATACTCACCTTCCTGATACTGAGGTTATGAACTGAAAATCCATAAAAAACATACATTTCATATATTCATTTTTGTATGTGGCTAATGAAATAATATTTTTCTGGACTATGTAGATATATATTGAGGAATGTGTGTATGTGTTTTAATTTACTTATTATGGAAAGGGGTAGTAGGAAGGATGGATTCATTTTAAAAATTATCACTTTTAAAATTAAAATAATAATTAAAAGTTTACTCTAGGCATGGGGGAAGAATAAGCAAAGGAATGGTAATGGTAATGATCTAATTTGTTTTGTTTGTGTAATAGCAGCAATAATAGCTAGCATTTATCTAAAGTCCCTCTTAAACATTTTTAGTTATTTTATTTTTAATTTATGGAACAAAACAAGCATTTCCATAACATAGAATGATTAAAAAAAGATGATTGCATATGAAACTGTAAGTCTATTATGTACAACTTGCTATTCCTTTTAAATATATAATAAAGTTATCATATAAATTTCTTTTTTTTTTTTAATCTATAGCCCTTTCACATTTACACATTGCTTTACATGTTATTTGATTCTCACAACAACCTATGGGGTAGGTGCTATTATTATCTCCATTTTATTGATGAGGAAATTGAGGCTGAGAGAAGTTAAGTGACTTGTCCAGGGTCACATAGCTAGTAACAGTCTAAGGCAGGATTTGAATGTAGGTCTTCCTGACTCCAAGACCAGCACTTTATTTACTATTCCACCTAGCTGCCTCAAAGAGAAGAGCTAAGAGAAATGGAAGGAAATTGTCAAGTCAGATTCAGGCTTGATAGGAAGGAGAACTTAATAACAATTAAAGTTATTTTACACAGAATAAAGTTACCTTGGGAAGTGGGGAGAGGGGAAGGGATCTGGTCAGAAGTATGCCGGTAAATGTTCAACAACTGGTGTAGGGAAAAATAAATGTACCATGACTCACTTTTAAGTTTAGTCTGCATTTTTGACATTTTACCCATCACTTTCTTAAACCTACACAATCAAAGAAACAATAAATCAAGCCCTGATTTGTAGTGTTTGCTAATTTTCAATTTCAAGGTAAATGCTTATATGGATAATTTAACAGCCGGCTTTATTGGCTCCAACACAACTCTGGATGTAGTTCTAGCTCTGCCATTCATTAGCTGGGTAACCTTGGGCAAGACATTTCTATTCTCTGAAAAATTAAGTATTTAGATTATATAATCATCTTGAAGATCTCTTCCGATGATAAGACCATTATTCTATAAATAAGGCATGGCATCTGCCGTCAAGGAGCCTACAATGTAGTTGGTAAACAGTGACATGAACACAAATACTGCACAAAGAGTTCCAGGCAATGAGAATTTTGAGGCAGGATGATCCTTGTCAGGCACAGCATGGAAGGTATTCTTATTGAGGCATAAGTTAGATTGTCTGGATCAAGGCTTCTTAAACTTTTTCCACTCATGACCTCTTTTCCTGTTTTGGCCGCCTTTGTTGGTGTTGTGTGGCCTCAGAGCATGTGCAGTGCAAAGTGCACATGCTTTGTGTTCAGAACCAAAGCTGCAGTTGCCTGATGCAACATGGGCAAACGCTGCCAGAAACATCTCAGATTAATTGTGTATTAGATTTTGAATTTAACTTTGCACTCTCAGAAACCTTTTACTGTTGCCAAATTTTTCATGACCCTGTATGGCATAGTGACCCATAATTTAAGAAGCTCTGGTCTAGATGGCCTCTGAAGCATTTTCCAGTTTTGAGATTCTGTGATTCTGTGAGTTTCTGTTCCATCTTTTTATTATATTTTATTTTATTCATTTTTAATTAATTTATTTTGATTTATCAATGATCACTTCCATAAGATTTTGGTTTAAAATTTTTCTCACCCTCCCTTCCTCCCTTCCTCCCTCCCTCCCCCCCTCCCCAAGACAGCAGACAATCTGATGTAAGCTATACATATACATTCCTATTAAACATATTTTCACATTAGTGATGTTGTAAGCAAGAATTAGAACCAATAGGAGGGACCATCAGAAAGAGGAAGCAAAACACAACAGAAGGAAAAAAATAGTAAATAGTATGCTTCGATCTGCATTCAAACTCCATAGTTCTTTCTTTGGATGTGGATAGCATTTTCCATCATGAGGCCTTTGGAGATGTCTTACATCCTTACATTGCTGAGAAGGGTTAAGTCTATTAATATTAGTCACCGCACAACGTGGCTGTTACTGTGTACAACATTCTCTTGGTTCTGCTCACTTCTCTCAGGATCAGTCCATACAAGTCTTTCCAAGTTTTCTGAAATCTACCTGTTCATCATTTCTTACAGCACAATAGTATTCCATTACATTCATATACCACAACTTGTTCAGCCATTCCCCAGTTGATAGGCATCCTCTCAATTTCCAATTCTTTGCCACCACAAAAAGAGCTGCTATAAATATTTTTTGTACGTGTGGGTCCTTTTCCCATTTGTATGATCTCTTTGGGATAGCCCTAGAAGTGCTATTGCTAGGTTAAAGGGTATGCACATTTTTGTAGCCCTTTGGCCATAGTTCCAAATTGCTCTCCAGAATGGTTGGATTATTCACAACTCCACCGACAATGCATTAGTGTTCCAATTTTCCCACATCTTCTCTATCTGTTCCATCTTTGATACACACTTTTAGAAAACAGTTGATCTCCAATTAGCCATGCCACATCTATATATTAAGAGGGGTTTATTCATCTTGTCCTCCCAATTGTTAACTAGTTGGTGTTCTATGGGTACATGTGTTCATCTTAAAAATGTTTTATTGATGCTTTCTTTTACATTAATGACGTTTCCAAATACAACCCTCAATAAAATCTTTTCTTTTAATAACGAAAGACAATTAAGCAGAACAATGCAACACATTAACCATGTCTGATAGATTATAACACACTCATTACTTGTCTTTCACTTCTCTACCAAGAAGAGAGAGGTTATGTTTTATCATTGGAGTAAAAATCTTGATTTCAAATACCAGTGATAAAATATAACCTCTCTCTTCTTCATAGAGAAGTGGTGAAAGACAGGTATTATAATAATAATTATAATACTCAATATAATAATATATCATTGTTATTGTTCAGTCATTTTCCAGTCATATCCAAGTCTTCCTGACCCAATTTGGGGTTTTTTTTGACAGAGACACTAGAGTGGTTTGCCATTTCCTTCTCCAACTTATTTCACAGATGAAGAAATGGAAGCAAACAGGGTTAAGTGATTTGCGCAGGGTCACACAGTTAGTAAGTAACTGAGGCCAGATTTGAACAAAGATGAATCTTCCTGATCTCACTCTATCCATTGTGCCAATAATAATATTATTAATATTATTATTATTTATATAATAATAAAGGAATATAAATGTTGCTTTATATTAAGGTAATATCAGTAGAAATATTCCTTTATATTAATGTAGTATAAATGCAATGTTACTTTACATTAATATAATATAAATGTAATATTCCTTTACATTAATAAACTCCTTTACATTATTGAAGTCATTGTGAATCTTTTTCTCTGGGTTCTTCCCTTTGCAACAGTTCATACAAGTCTTCCTGAGTTTCTTTGACTATGTCCTATTTGTTTTTCTTTTATAATGTAATAATAATACCTTACCTTCACATATCATAGTTTGTTCAACCATTACCTAATCAATGGGAACCCACTTTGTTTCCAGGTCCTTTTTCCCACAAAAGAGTCACTGTAAAAAGTACATATATTTTTTATATATGAGACTTTTATCTCTGTTTTTAATCTCCTTGGAGTAAATGTCCAGTAGCATGTTCATTAAGTCACTTTTCTAGCATCATGTTCAGCTGTTTTCCAGAGAAGTTGGGTCAGTTCATAGCTCCATCAAACACAGAGATATCACAAAATCTCAGAGCTGAAATGGACTCCTGAGCCATCTAGTTCAACTTGTACCTGTACCTATACCTGACCCTTTGCCAATATCATAGTCTGGGGGTCAGACTCTTCTTGGAAGATTTCCTCCTAAGACAATCTGTTCTGTTTTTGAACATCTTTAATTGTTGGGAAGATTTTCCTAAATCAGAATTGTTACAGTTTCCAGTAATTGCCCTTAACACTACCTCATGTGGCCAAAAAGAACAAATCTGATCCTTTTCCCGTATGGCAACCTTTCTGTTATTTCAGGACAGCTCTCAGGTCTTCTCTTCTCCAGGTTAAACATCTTGGGTTCCATTAATCAATCTTCATAGAGCATGATCACTAGTCCTCTCACCAGCTGGTCACTCTCCCAGATAAGCTCCAGACTGTTAAGTTTGTTTTCCCCATAAAAATGATGCCCAAGAGCTGACCATACTACTCCAAATATGGTCTTATCAATATAGCTAGCATAGAAACTACCATCTCACTTGTTCTGGGTACTTTGTCTCTCTTTAAGCAGCCCAATGTAACAGTAACATTTTTGAGCTTTAAAGATACTAAAACTTCCGTGTCTTTTCCAAAGGAGCTGTTCTCTTGCCATACTTAGACCATTTCATATTTGTAAAGCTGATTTTGAAAATCTAAGTTTAATAATAATGGTTGTTTAATGTGAAGGAAAGGAAGAGAATAAGCATTTCTTAAACATCTAGCATGTGCCAGAAACTGCTAAGTGCTGCACAAATATTATCTCACTTGATCCTTAAATAAAACAATATTCTAAAATAAAATAATAATGGAGATAAAACCCTCCATGTGCTTCCTATGTGGGTAGTATGAATGAATGGATAAATGAATGAATTAGAGATAAAGTCTTTATTAAATGGTTCCTGTATGCTGGACACTGTGCTAATTGCTAGGTATACAAATGCAAAAAGTAAGACAGCCCTTGCCCTCAAGGAGCTTATATTCTAATGGGGGAGACAATATATATATATATATATATATATATATATATATATATATATATAGGGAATTTATGGCCAGGAAGGGGTATTTTAATATAGGATGGCAAGTGGAGTCATGGGGCAAAGGAGTAACATGTCCTTTTTTAAAAAAATTTATTTATCTGGCTGTGTGACCCTGGGCAAATCACTTAACCCCAATTGCTTAAAAAAAATAAATTTATGAAATAAAACAAGCATTTCTATAAAATGATAGAATAGATATTTGCACATGAAACTACAAATCTATCATGTACAATTTGCTATTCCTTTTAAATACATAACACTATCATGTAACTTTCTTTTTTTCTTTCTCCCCCCTTCATGCTACCGTCACACACACACACACACACACACACACACACACAGATATGTAAAATCATTTTATATATATTTCTATATATCAGTTCTTTCTTGGGATGCAAATAGCTCTTCCTTCATATATATCCTTTGTAGTTAATTTGGGTATTTATAATAGTCAAAATGACTTATTCAAAGTTATGCTTAAAACAGTATAGCTGTTATTGTGTACAGTATTCTTCTGGTTCTGCTCATTTCACTTTGTATCAGTTCGTATAAGTCTTCCCAGGTTTTTCTGAAATCATCCTGCTCATTGTTTCTTATAGCATGAGAGTATTCCATCACAATCATGTACCACAACTTACTCAGACATTCTCCAATTTATGGATATCCCCACAATTTCAAGTTATTTGCCACCATGAAGAGAGCTGTTTTGAATATTTTAGAACATATAGGATTTTTTTTTTCCTTTTTCTCTAACCATCTTTGGAAATAGACCTAAGAATAAAATCAGATGTAGATGCTTGGGAAAATGTTAATTGTTCATAGGTAGGCAGGGCCAATATAATAAAAATGACAATTTAACCTAAACTAATTTATATATTCAATGCCATCCCAATTAAATTGCCAAATAATTATTTTACTGAATTAGAAAAAATAATAACATAATTCATTTGGAAGAACAAAAAGTTGAGAATGAAAAAAATGTAAAGGAAGGAGGTTTAGTAGTACCACATCTTAAACTATGTTATAAGGCAATAATTATTAAAACTATCTGGTACTGGCTAAGAAATTGAAAGATGATCAGTAGAACAGAGTAGACATACAATTTACAGCAGCAAATGAATATAGTAACCTTGTATTTCACTAGTGTAAAGACTTAAGTTTTGGGGATAAGAATTCATTATCTGGCAAAAAAAATTGTTGGGAAAGCTGGAAAGCAATCTGGCAGAAATTGGGAATATTTTCTTACACCATTTACCATGATAAGATCAAAATGGATACATGACTAGATACAAAGGAAGATATTACAAGAGAATTTGACAAACATGGAACATATTATCTATCAGACTTATGGATAAACCAGCAAGAGATAGAGAACAGTGTGAGGTGTAAAATGGACAATTTCAATTACATTAAATTAAACAGGTTTTGTACAAATAAAACAAATTTAGCCAAGGTCATAAAGAAGGCAGAAAATTGGGGGAAAATTTTATAGGCAGTTTCTTAGATAAAGGTCTCATATCTAAAATAATAAAGAACTCTGTAAAATAAATAACAAGATGAGTCATCCCCCAATCGATAAATGGGTATGAAGCAGTTTTTACATAAAGAAATCAAAACATTTTATGGTCATATGAAAAAATGCTCTAAATCATTATTGATTAGAGAAACGCAAATTAAAACAACCTTGAAATATCATTTTACATCTATCAGATTGGCTAAAATGATTGAGGGGGAAAGCCATAAATGTTAGAGAGGATGTAGAAAAATTGAAACACTAATTCATTGTTAGTGGAACTATGAACTGATGCAACTCTTTCGGCAAACAGTCTGGAATTATGCCCAAAGAGTTATTAAATGCTTATACCGTTTGACCCAGCAAAACTGCTACTAGGATATGTCCTTTCCAGGAGAGCAGGAGGTGAGGAGAGAGAGTAAGTGGATCAAGGTATTCTGTTTGGCACATATCTGGCATCATGGTGGAGGAGGGCCTAGAGATGTTAAGATAGGACGAACTCTCACCACTCAGGAACTGAGGGCCCAAGGAAGAGAGCTTTGTTTGACCATTTTTTATGGATGATATCACACAAGAAATCAAACCTTGGGCTAAGTCCCATATGTAAATGAAATTATATGACTCAGCTGCTAATCATAGAGAATAGTTTATCTATGAGATTTGTCAAATCCTTTGCTGAATCTAGGTGTACTAGCATATGATTTAATAACCTTGCAAAAAAAATAAGAGAAATGAGGTTAATCTGGTAGAACTTGTTCTTGACAATGCCATGCTGACATTTGGTGGTTCATTTCTTCACTTTCTAAGTGCTCATGAACCACCACTTTAATAAATATTACAGAATGTTACCAGAAAAGCAAATTAAAGCTCACTAGCCCAGAGTTGTCAGGAAGCAACTTCTTTCACTTTTTGAAGAGTGGGCCATTTTCCTATCTAGAGTTCAGCTAGTTCACAGATGCTCTGGGAAGGAGGAAAGAGAATAGGAAGCCAGAAAGGAAGGAAGGAAGAGAGAGAGGGAAGGAAGAAAGGAAAGAAAGAAAGAGAAAGGAAGGAGGGAATGAAATCAGGAAGGAGAGAGAGAAGCAAGGAAGGGAGGAGGGAGAGGAAAAAAGGAAAGAAAGATAATTATTTATTAAGCCCCTATTATGTGCCAGACAATGTGCTAAACTCTTTATAAATATATCATTTGATGGGGCAGTTAGGTGGCGCAGCGGATAGAGCACCGGCCCTGGAGTCAGGTGGACTTGAGTTCAAATCCGACCGCGGACACATAACATTCACTAGTTGTGTGACTCTGAGCAAGTCACTTCACCCCATTGCCTTGCAAAAACAACTAATATATCATTTGATCCTCACAACTACCCTGGGAGGTAGGTGTTATTATTATCTCCATTTTACAAATCATCAAACTGAGGCTGACAGGTTCAGTGACTTGCCCAGGGTCCCATGGCTAGTAAGCATCTGAAGCTAGATTTGAATTCAGGTTTTCCTGACTCCAGGTTCAGTACTTTATGCACTAAAGAAATTTAAAGATAATCTAGTCCAGCTCCTTCATTATTCAAGAGAAAAAACTGAGGGTAGAGAGAGAAAATAACTTGCCCAAGGTCACATAGCTAATTGGTTGATATGAACAATTCTGATTTCAAATCTAGTGCTCCTTCCCCAACATGCCATCTGTCTCCTCCAAATCTAATAATCCATGATTGTGTCAGTTCAAGGGAAGAAAAGGTCATTGTGAATTGAGTGGCTGAGGGAAATTTTAAGGAGCAGGAAGAACTTGAGCTGTACCTTGAAAGATGGGTAAAATTTAGCTAGACAGAGGTCAATTCAATCCAGTCCAATATAAAAAGCATGAGCAAGGCACTGTGGTAGGACAGGGGATTCAAACACAAAACAAAAAACCGTCCCTGTCCTCAAGGAGTTTATATTCTACTGTGGAGAAATGATGTATAAACTATTAATTCTGTACAGGATCATTTAAAGATCTAACAACCTCCCCAGGGTCTACCCCATCTAAGCTAAACATTGAAGGAAGCTAGGGATTCTAAGAGGCAGAAGTGAGAAAAGAGAATATTGAGGTGCAGGGATAGAGAAAAGGATGCAAAAGATGGGTCGTTATGTTTGGAGAAGAGCAAGTAAGCCAGTTTGGCTGGAACATAGATGGTATGAAGGGGAATAATTTGCAATATAATACTAGAAGGGGAGGTTGTAGCCAACTTGTAAAAGGCTTTAAGTGCCATGCTGAAGTGTTTCTGTTTTATTGGTGAGGCAATAGGGAGCCATTGAAATTTGGCTGATTCTGGGCAGTGAAGTGATAAAATTAAAAGGCAGTCTAGAATGCCTCACCAAGGAACTCCCCAGTTATCCTAAAGGAGCCCTTGGCTATTTCTCAAGCAGTAGATGCTTTCTTAGAGGATTTACGGCTGAAAGGGCAAGGAGGAGAACATAGGAGGGGAAAGCAAAGGTGAGTTTGCCATCTGAAATCCCCAATCTGTCAGAGTAGTATAGTTCTAGAAACTTTCCCTATTACCTCCAACCATCCCTGCCATTATTAATATAATTCTACCACAGTTTTCTCTTGCCTTGTTGACTTTAGTCTTGTTTGCCTTAAGGCAAGATGTTCCATACAATTCTGATACCTGGGAGTATTCAGAAGTTTTTCCCAATAGGTAGTCAAGGTTTTCTTTTCTTCTATTCCATTACTTCCAGTTATGCCCCCAGGCACCAGTCAAAGCAATTCCTCTCTCTCTCTCTCTCTCTCTCTCTCTCTTTCCTTGTATTTATACTCTTGTAGAGTTTCCACATTCCCTCTTGCTTTTCCCTTAGCCAAGTTATACACATTTAATTCTTTTAATCTCTTTTCATAAGTCACTCCCTCTGGCCCCTTCATCATTCTTATTACTCTCCTTGGAGTTCTAGCCAGCTTCGTGAGTACATCTTCTGTGTAATGAGATGCAGCACATAGCAAGTAGTCCATGCGTGGCCTCAGAAGGCTCATCTGTTACCTCCTGGTTTCAGCATCGGGTCATCTTGGCATGGATAGCCCCTCCTCATCCCAGTCCCCAATGTATCATTGGCTTCTATTAAGGCCCTCACTAGATTGAACAATCCCTTATCCTCACAGATTGACTCCATATTGCCAGGTGAGACCTCCAGAGGCCACCTTTGGAAGCTACTTTCATCACATGCACCCCCTGCCCCAGCCCCAGCCCAGCCCCATGGGTGCTCTTTCTTGGGATGATGGCGGCAGACCAGACAGAAGATCTGTGGAAAAACCAAGCTAAGCTTGCATAAGTAAACTTTGGATGAAGAGGCACCGAGGAGTGCCCAGAATTTGAGGATGCTATAGTCTGCAATGAGCTGTTTGGCAAACCAGGACTGTGACTGCATTAGACAAGGTGCAAAATGGAGGCAGCTTATCTGTTTCCAATTACCTTTTCCTTTTTTTTCTTTTTAAAATCTCAGCTTTACCCCACCTCCTCTGTCTAAGTGTTTTCAGAGCTCTTAGCTATTACTGTTTAGGCTAGTGCGGATAAATGTGAAACCAAACAAATTCTAAATATCCTGTTTCAAGATGTGTTATCACCCCATGAATGGAAACCACCAGAAGTCTGGGATGTTTGAAAGCTCTGGTCTACTTTTCCAGTCCACCCCTACAATTTTTTTTTGTGAAGCTTAAAAAAATAATTCTTGCAACTGTTGGAATGAGGTGATAGAAGAGGTTAAACTGCTTTTGAGAAACCCAAGTGTTTGGATTTCAACGAAGGTTGCCATGGAAACCCACCTGAAGCTTTGTTTGGTGTCCTGAGAGTAAAGAAAACCTGAGATGTCCATCCCTGGTGGGCAAGAGATGATTGCAAACTGCTGTCCCATAAGGTTGTCAGGCAATGGCTGGTCCCTAAGTCCCGGGCTTTGTCACTGAGCAGGCTGGGACAGCAGCTCTGCAGACCTGAGTAGAGGAATCTAGACAATACAAAAGGAGACAGAAACTTTCCAGGTTTTCCAGATGAGTATGATACAGCACAGGTGGCTCACAAGGGAAGGCCTGGCTTCCTGGGAACTTCCCCTCTTATGGGAACGCAGGGCAGGGTGCGGCAAGGGGCAAAGCCCAGACTCTAACCTCCTGCCCATCCTGGATTGCTCAGGATTGAAGGGTTTGGTAGAAAAGTTCAGGGCCTAATGCTCAGACTTTAAAGGTTGAACTATCTTGAAAGAGTTTATGTGAAGACTGAATAAAACAGCCGCTACTGGGATTAATTTGCTGCCTGGGATGGGAAGGCTGTTGGAATACCAGACAAAGTAAAGTGTTTCTCCCACCAATCTTGCAGTAGTAAAAGGCCCTTCCTTCCTTCGCCTGGGTTGGGTTGTAATTGAGGAACACACACGAGTTCAAATCTTGGCTCTGACACTGACCTAGGTGTGTGACCCAGCAAGGTCTCTGAGTCTCAGTTTCTCTAAAATGAGAAGTTTGGACTAAGTGACCTCTAAGGTCCCTTAGAATTCTGCATTTATGATCCTAAAACAGGGACAGAAGATTTGGAGAAAATGAATCACCCCTTCGATTTCCCCCAACCCCATTGACTTGACAGTTCCCACCTGCTACTTCTGAAGGATCCCTGCTCTACTGACCAGAGTCAGGCTGGGAGAAAGGGAAAAAAGCCAGAACAGAAACAGAGGTAGAATATTTCATCTTCTGTAAGGAAGGCCTCCGGGCGGCCCTCACAGTGGGACAGGGCTGTCAGAAGTCAGTCACTTCTCCCTGCCTCCAGAAGTCTTGTACAACAAGACTTGAAGAATAGGATCCTAAACTCAGAGCTGGGAGGGATCTCAAAAGCCATTTAGGCTGACTCTTTCATTTCACAAGAGGCCTAGGGCAGTGAAGTGACTTGCCCAGGGTCACGTAGCTAGCTTCAGAAGCAAGACTTGAATTCAGGTCCTCTGGCTCCAGAGCTTTACACTCTGCCACTGATGCCTTTAAAAGAGTCATGTGGATTATCTGTCTCCTTTGCAAAGTGAATATTTTTTGCAGGAATTAAAAGCTCCTTTTGATTTTCTTGTCACTTGATTTAATCACCTCTATTGGAGCCCTGGGCCTGGAATTCCTTGTTTGTGAGAATTAACCGCAGTGCCCTAGAGCTATCCATGCTAACCTGACTGCTACTTTCTACCTCTTGCTGTAGGGACAGTAATCAAATCAAAATTGTTATCCTGCCTGGAAAGGACATGTCGGTAAATTGCCCTCTGACTCCACTCACCATTCCTGTCTCCCCAAACCAAAACACATGATATTCTCTCTCTATGTGTCTCTGTCTCTCTGTCTCCTTTTGAGAAATAGAGGGTGGTAGGGGGGGAGAGAGAGAGAGAGAGAGAAAGAGAGACAGAAAGAGACAGAGGCAGAGAGACAGAGAGACAGACAGACAGAGACAGACAGAGACAAAGAGATAAAGAGACAGAGACAAGTAGACACACACACACACGCACATACCATCTAGGAGCTTACATTCTAGAAATGTGAGTTAAATTGCATGCTCTTTCATTCATTCTCCAACATCTGGCTAGTGTTACCTTCAGAGGAAGTTCCCTTGGAAAAGACAAAGGGACTGGGGATAAGGGAGACAAGGAAAAAGAATAAGCCTTGATGTCCCTCCTCCAGTACCTCTTTTTCTATCTTATTAGGGTTACTTGGGGCTTCTTCTACCTGAGACCTGTAGAACCAATGTCCCTGGAATGCCCCAGTCTTTCATATAAAATATAGTTCAACCCTGATAAAAGCTGCCATTTGTACAAACCCTTTAAAGTATGTACATTAAAATCATTTGATCTTCATGACAACACACTGAGATTGTCTTCATTTTCAAGTTGAGAACACTGATGCTCAGAGAGCTCGAGACTTTCCTAATGACATCTGGTAAGTGTCCAAGGCATGAGACTCCAAGTACAAGGTTTACATACCATGCTATCTCTCAAAATTTTAAGCACCTACTATATGCAAGGAATTTGCCAGGCTGCTGGGGATACAAATATGAAAAACTGTCAGTCCCTTCCCTCAAGTATCTTAAAAGCTAATGGAGAGAGGAATGGGAGGGAGGGAATAATAATCATGGGGTTGGGACCAGACCTGTGATTTCATTGGTGACAAGAACTCCCTAGGAAGACCTTCTTGGTTCTTTATAATTTTGGAGAGTTGCCTAGAGGAACTGAGAGGTTAAATGACCTGCCCAAGGTCATGCAGCCAGGATGTATTAGAGATAGGACTTGAACTCAGGTCTTCCCTGACCCCGACATAGGTTCTTTGTGCGTTATCTATGTTGCCTCTTAAAATAATATTAATATTAATAATAATAATAGTAGCTCGTATTTAAGGTTTGCAAAGTTTCATGTGCAACAAAGTATATAATGCAAGGTAGAATGTGATATGGGCACAGGAGAAATTCAGATAAAGTGTTCTAGATAAATTTGAGGAGTGAGGAATCCTTTTCCTTGAAAAAAATCAAAGAAAGCTTTGCGGAGGAGGCAACACAAGTTTGATCTTGAAGAAAGAGAAAGATGTCAAAAGAGGGAAATGAGCTATAGATTGTAAGCCTTAGGGTAAGGGGTAGGCCTGGAGCCTTGAGTGATCTAGTTTGGCTAGAACATACAGTATACAAAAAGGAGCAGGGTCAAACAGGAAAGGAGGAAAAGGAGGATGGACCCAGATTGTGGAAGCTTAAATGGTGGGTAAATGAATTTTTCATCTATGGGCAAAACAATAAGGGAGCCACTGAAAATTCTTGAGTAGTTGAACGACTTGGTTATATGGTACGTTAGGAAGGTTATTTTGGCAGTTGTGACAGGAGATACTGAAAGTAGAGAGACTAGTTAAGAGGGTATTAGGATAGTACAGGGGAGAGGTTAGGAGGGTCTAAACTAGGCTTGCAGCAATGTGTGTATGGACTGGTACAGATGTAAAATTGTATAGGTAAAATGGACGACAAACTTTAAGGTTCCTTGAAATCCTAACCTTATGATATATATGACTAGGACTTTGTAACTAAATGTATGGTGGGCAGTGAAGGGGTGGGGAAAGAAATGTTTGGGACCTAATGACCAGGTTCAGTTTTGGATGATTGGATTTGAGGTTCATTTTCTGGTACTTGTCTGCCACATGACCATGCCTTAACCCTGATGATAGAGGTTCCATTAATCTTATTTATCCTAACCTACTTTTAGAACCAGTCTCCCATCGGATCTTTCAGGCAAAAGCAAAGTAAGTCCCATGTTAGACTTCTGTACATGAGGTGATGAGAAACAGTGTGCTCTAGTAGGTAGAGAGCGCCCCTTAGAGTAATAGAGACTTGGGTTGAAGTACTACCTCTGATACAAGCTGGCTGTGTGACCCTGGGATGCTCACTTTTTACCTCCCAGTGCAAGTGGGATATACAAGTCAGCCAAAAAATTAATTTGGACTAACCATGGGTTTATGCTACCCAATTCCTGACAGAGAGGTGACACAGAATGAGATATATATTTTTGGGTTGTGGACAATGTGGGAATTTGTTTTTCTTGACTATGTACCTTGTTATAAAAGTTTTCTTTTTCTTTTGTTTCTTTTAAATTGTTGAGAGAGAAAAAATATTTATTAATTTGAAATAAAATTAAATTTAAAAAAGCTAATTTGATCTTGGGAAATGTTCAAAAAAAGTGGAGGTATTACTATTTTCATACAGGATAAGTTGGTTGTTGTGAAAGGGGCAGAAGATGAATTTTATATAAAGAAAAAAAATTAAATCAGCTTGTGAAGTATGTAGGGTACTGTCCTTTTAATATGTAAAGCAGTGTAGTTACTGGAAGAAGTAGAAAAAGAACTTTCACATATGAGAAAATGATAAAATTCATGTGCAGAGAAATATGGTTTGCAGATAAAATGTGGGCGAGATTCATGCCATTAGTAAGACTGGATAGAGAACCAAGAGAACCTATTTGAGGATAGAAAGAACTGTACAGCATTGTGGTCCCTCAGCTATTCTCATGTAGCTGCTTTTAGAGTTTGAGCAGTTAAATATCACAAAATAGTAAATCAAATAACTGTTTGGCAACCATGGGATGATTAAATAGGTACCCTGGGTTTCATAAAAGAAAGATAAATTTCCCCTCATAAAGGAAACTGAAAACACTAAGCACAAGAAGATCTGATTTGAGCCAATGAGGAAATTGAAGAAGCCAGAAGAAGAGTAGAAAAACCAGCTAGAGGGAACTGAATTGAGAAGCACCAGTAGGCAGTTAAAAAAACAAACAAGCAAACATAAAAGTGACAGCTGACAAGAAAGCTTCACCTGCTGAGTTGGGAGATACTAAACAGCAGAAGAAAGGCTCAAGCTCAGAAGAGAGCTGAATTCTGTTTATTCCTTTCCAACACTATCTATAGCTTGAAAGAATCGAAACCTCTCAGAGTGCTGGTTTCTCTCTCCTGCCATCTCTGGTTTGATAGAGAGAAAAAGAAGGGAAAAGATAAGCTCTGTGTCTGTTTTTCTGTTAGAGGAACCTATCTGGTGAATGAAGCATCCTGTTGGTAAAGAGTAGGTTGGGTCTTGACATTGCATTATTCCAGAGAATTGTTGTGAACTCTGTTTTGCTACAAAAATGTTTTTGGACAAACCAGCTTACTAGGCTTGTCTGCATTGCCCAGAAAGCAAACTGAAGAAGAGCTCAGAAGTTTTCTAGTTTAAGGGACCTGCTTATCATTAAAATAGTGCAACACTTAGCAACCTTTTTAAAATGATTGTGAATAAAAAGAGCTTGTTATTACCAGTTTGAGAGTAGAAGAGAAATGGATTCACCATCAGGACAGTGGCGAATACCAGAAGGGGAGCCACTAGCAGAGAAGCGGCTTCATGCAGTTTATTCATGAAGTGACCAAAGACATCAAGGTCCATGATCCAGAATTATGATTTGCCCCAAGTACCCGGGCCATCCTCACTCCTATGTCTCCCTGCTAGGTTTCTATATATAAGTAGCCACTCTTCTCCACATTTTGGTATACATTAGTGAGAGAATATGACCCAGGTTTATGTGAGGACTGGGATGTATTGATTACTCCTATATTTATATTAACTGTAATGTATTGATTATTCTCATTTTTGCATTATTGTTAAGTAAATGCTTTTTATTTATGAGTCGATGGTGTTAAGGTCACTTGAGCAATGAAATGTCAGACTAGACAATTTCTGCAATACCCATAACCTCTCAAAACTCCTCATAACATATGCTCCAAACATAAAGTAATTTCAGCTATTTACATAGTCTGGGACACCCCAATTCCAAAAGCTGAGTTCACTCCCCATTATTCCCCCTCCTCACATTCTACCAGCAATGAGATCTCACATTATAGATCCAATTACACAATATAGACTTACATCAAAAACTCAACCCTGGACCTTATTCCTTTTTCCCTTTTGTCCAGTGCTGTAGAGACCGTGGCTTCAGGATCTGGAAATTTCCTTGAGCCTCAACAGCCATCTTGGCCACAATCCCTCAGGAGCAAAAACCTCCAAGAGACTACAACCCTAGAAGCACCTGTGCTAGAGAAAGTAGGCTCTGAACTACCAGCGAGGACTAAGGAACTTCTCTGAACTTCCAGAGAATAAGGAACAAAGGGAGTGGGACAGGTCATCAGGACAGGACACTGTGCATGTGGCAAGCTGTGCAACCCTGTGCCAAGCCTGAGAAAAAGAGCACAGCACCCAGCCTAGCCTAGTTCTGACCATCCAAAGTCATTTGGGGCAAAGACCTAGGCTGGTGAATCATTGAGAAGAGACTGAGATACTTTGAGATCCAGCCCCCAAGGAAACAAAATCAGAGGGGAAGGAGTCAGGAATTGAGTGATAAGGAAAATAAGTGGGAAGGGGATTTCAGGAAGAAGAAAACTCAAAAACCGTGAACAGAAAAAGATAAATCAACAGGAAAACAGTAGCAACAGAAGGAAATATGGCCTCTAGATCTAGTAAATGAGTTTAGGTACTTATGAATAAATACTGCAAAACCAAAAGAAAATGATCCAACACTTGATGAGACAGAGGACTCTGTGGAATTTGAGAACATGGAATCACAGCACACTGTTCCTGAGTGGTTTAAAGAGAAGTTAAAATTTTGAGTGTAGAATTTATGTCCAGCACAACAAAAACAAGGAGCAGAATAAAAATTTAAATATGCAATGGTAAGCTTCACCAACAAAATAAAGGACAGAACAATAGATTGAGAATGTAAATACACAGAAGTGACAGACAACCTAGAAAAAGAGAAACCTAGAACTGAAGAGATTATTCACCTCTCAAACTCCTCAAATAACAGAAATGCTGGAGGAGTAAATAAACACAGCAGACAAGGACAGTAAGAGCATCAGAGTTTCCACAAAGAGACCAGTAAATGACTTCTTTTGAAATGTACACATGAAGGCAGGACTTAAGATAGAAATCTGGTAAAAGTAACAGTGAAAAGGTAGACGGGGGTATCCTGGATAGAACCTGGCACCTACAGGTGAATGGTTCTTTTGTGGGCTTACATTACAATATGGGAAGGTACATAAAAGGTAGGGAGGGGAATAGGGGAATAGAGAGGAGTGAGTACTGTGTTTGGGTCAAATCAAGGGCCAGCAATGAGGAGGAAAGTGACCTCTGTGGTCTCAGAAAGAAAAAACCTAGAAGAGAGTGGGTGAGGAGGAGAGGGGAAAGACTGAAAAGGAGGGGAAAAGGAAGGAGGCCTTGCTTTGGAGGTGGAAATGGTTTCTGCTGCTGAATGTTCCTATGAGTGAAGAGAGATGGGCATTGAAGGGAGATGAGGACCTTACACTGAATGAGGCCTAGGGGATTGGGTGCTTGAAAAATCCTCTTGTCCTGGGAAGGAGAGTGTTGGAATCTCTGAGGCAATTGACATCTGGAGGAGTGGGAGAGCATAGACACTGGGAGGGGATTTCCAGGAGGATACAGGAAAAAAAAGGTTAACAAGAAAAGTATAGATCAGTGGTAGGCTGCACAATCAGGGACAAAGGGCTCTACCCTAGGGCAGTGTTAGGTGACACAGCAGATTGAGTCAGGAAAACCCAAGTTCAAATCTGCCCTCAGACACTTACTGTCTGGGTGACTATGGGCAAGCCACTTAATATCTGTTTGCCTCACTGCCCACATCTGTAGAATGGAGATACTATAGCACCTTCCTCCCAAGGTTGTTGTGAGGATCTAGAATAAGAAGGGAAATGATCATGTAGGGAAAAAAATCTTTGTATCAAATTTCTCTGATAAGGGTTTGGTATCTAAGATATACAAATAATTTATATACACATATACACATACATACATACATGAGTATATATATATATACATATATATATACACACATATGACTATAGCCATTCTCCAACAAATAAAGTCAAAGTATATGAACAGTTTTCAAAAGAATAACTGCAAAGTAGTCATAATCACATGAATAAAATGCTCCAAATCATTAATAGAGAAATGCAAATCAAAACAACCCAGAGGTTTCACCTCACTCCCTGCAAATTTTTGAAGATAACAAAAAATGACAACACTCAGGGTTGTGGAAAGAGGCACATACACATTATTGGTGGAGCTATGAATAGAATAATTATTTTGGAAAGCAATAGGGTATTACACAAATAAAGTGACCAAAATGTCCATTCCCTTTGAACCAGAGACTCCATTTTTATACCACAGGGAAGCCATTGATAAGGGAGAGAGTGCCCATATACTCCAAAACATTTATAGCAGCACTTATTGTGATAACTAAAAATTGGAGACAAAATATATGTACATCAATTGAGGAATGACTAGACAAATTGTGGTACATAAATGAAATGGAATGTTACTGTGCTATGAGAAATGATGTGTGTGATGAATACAGGGAGGCAAAGAAAGATCTATATCAATTAATGCAGAGTGATGTAAGAAGAGACAAGAAACAATATACATAGTAACTATGAGAGTTTAAATGGAAAGACTGACTACACATTAAAAAACCTAAAGTATAAATAAAACAAAATTTTAAAAACTAAGTGGGACTCGAAGAGATATGAGAAGACACCCCCAACATAACCCTTTGTGGAGGTGGGAAGTCAACAGATGTTACACATTGAACATATTTTTGGAGTTTTTCAATGTATCAATCTTTTTTTTTTCTTTTTATCCTCTCCAAAAGTATTGTTTGTTACATGAGATGGCTTTCTAAGAGGGGGAGGGGAGGGATATGTGAGATATTGTAAGAAACAAAAAATATCAATTAAAACATTTTTTTTTAAAGAGTTTATGGTGTCATCGTTGTGAATGACAGGTTTTTGTGGAGATGAGAAGCATGCTGGCGTAGGGTTAGGAACTACAGTGGCAAGCAGAAGTATATTTCCCACACATCCCTAGGGGTCTAAGAGAGTTTGATTTGAATGGTGGTGGTGATTCTTATCTGGGAAGCCAGATATGTCAACAGGAGGACACTTTGTGGTAAGTCAGCCAGCCCAGAGAGAGTGAGTAGACATGCCCTGTACAGGGAACTACCCTGTAGGATTCACACTAGGTAGGTATTCTATAATCAGATATTATAGCAGCATCAGTTACAGGAATATGTAGGTGACAATCTCTTTGTATTCTGCCTTGTTGAGACCACATCTGCATTATTAAGTTCAGTTTGGGGCACCATATTGCTACGCCATGGAGTGTGTCCTGCAAGAAAGGTAACCAGTATGGTTACGGCCCTTGAGTTTGATTCATGTTTTGCCTAGAGAAGACTCAGAGGAGACATCATAGCTGTCTTCAAAAATTCAAAGGGCTGTCATATGAAGAGGGATTAACCTTGCTCTGTTTGGACCCTAAGGACAGAATTTGGTAGAAGTTGTAAAGAGGAAGGTCTAGGTTTCATGTCAGAAAAACACTTCATGCTAATGGAAGCCATCCAAAATTGAAATGGACTTCCTTGAGAGGTGGTAATTTTCCCCTCCTTGAAGGCCTCTAAGCAGAACCTAGATGTTCATATGTTGGTTATTATTCTAGGAATTCCTTTTGGATATGGGTTGGACTAACCTTGAAATGCTGTCATTCCATGAAGTAGTAGGGAAGTTGCTTATCAGCAATGGTAGAGAGTTTCCTCATAGAGAGGTCTCTATGCCAATAAAAGCAGAGTTTTAGACTTAAAAAAAAATGAGATGACAACAGTTAGTCTATTGATCAGATTGTGCAATGTCCCCAAAGCAAGCTGGGTTAATCTTCTCAGTTACATGCCACTAGGAGGAGTTCCCAGGGGCATTATAACAGATTCCTTCTTCCCTCCCACCCTTTTCAAAGATTCCAAGAGTTCAGACCACAGGGCAAACACTTGATTGTCCCCTCAGGTAGGTCAGCATCTTCTGTCTGCTTGCTGGAATGGAACTCAAGAGGCAGTATTACATTCACTTCAATTAGCTATTGGTATTTCTGGAGCTCAGATCACATCTCATAGTAAAAGCCTGATTCTCTTTTATTTGAGGAGTTTACAAAATGCCTTGTGAACATAAGAGTTAAACAGTAATCTCTTCTTTTAAGAGGTAACTCTAAAAGGGGTTTATATTTGGGATTAATGGTAAACTCCCAGGCCCTGCTAATAGAAGAATGTTGCTGCCCAAATAAACAACGTTTTTGATCAAACCCCAGAACCAGCCCTGAGAGGAGTGGGCTTTTCCCCAGCAAAGAGCGTTTCCCAACTCTGAAGTAATTGGTAATGTGCTGGGAAAACATTTTCAAAAAATGGTTATCTTAAATACCATAAAAGGGAAAACAAGTCTTGCTTTTGAAGTAATAAATACCATTTGTAGGAGAATTCCCTTAGTAGGCATTTCTGAATTATTCCCTGAAAATGCTATACTCACAATATGCTACCTAGTAAGGAAGAGTAGAAGGGGAAGATGTGGGCCTGGGGTTTACTCAACTCTCACAGTTACAAATTCTCCTTAGTACATAAAACTAAAAATAGCCCCACTGACTGGGGGGTTATTGTCCTTAGGCCTGACCTTGACAACTCGGAGTAAGCAGCCCCAGAAACAAAGAGATGGGCCGCCTCTGATACACAGGGTGTGTGCACAAGGACTTTCCTGCTCAGCAGAATTTTATTATTTAAATCTAGTTAGATTGTATGCTCCCTGAGAGTTCTGATCCTTTTATTCATTGTATTTGTATCACCATTGCCTAGCACACAGTAGGCACTTAATAAATCTTTGCTGATTGACTGAAATTTCATAGAGGAGATTGTTCTTCCAGCCTGTCTAGCAAAATAGCACAACAAATAGGTATAATTCCCCTGTATTTCTTTGACTAGGAATAGAAATTGCATAGGGACAAAAGTCGTTCCATGGAGGGAGAGTTTAATAATCCAAAAAGATGGAGACAACTTTCTAAGATTCTAAATTCCAGAGCAGTTCCTCACTGGAAGCTCCTTCCATTGCAGAAATAACAGGTCCAATTAAAAAAATATGTTAGGTATCTATGGTCCTGAAATGTCCAGTGTTTGGCACTAATACTTAGAAAGGTCGACGTTTTCCTTGGTGTGGGGTGCTCCTCTGCTGGTGAAGCTCACAAACCCTGCCTGCCTTCGTTGGCTTCGTGAGTTGGTGTGACTCAAAACATTCATCTCTGGACTTAGTTAGGCTGGTTATTGTATGACAGGCTCATGATAGGTCATTTCTGGGCCTGTATACAGAGTCTTTTAAGTTGTGGAGTATCAGTCAGAATCTGGGCTCCACGGACACAAAGTAGGGTTACATAATCATCAATCTACCTCCCAGTTAGACTTGCTATTCTTTATAAAAGACTTTCCATCTTCCACCTTCAGGCCATGGATCCCTCATCGATCCCCCATGCCTGGAGTGTTCTCCCTCCTCATTTTTGTCTCTTGGAAGCCCTAACTCCATCCAGGGTTCAGCCTAAGCCACACCTTCTATAAAAGGCTTTCTCCAGTGCTCCTAATTGTTAGTACCCACCCTCTTAATTACTTTGTATTTACTTCATCTATGTTTTTCATTTGCTTATGTGTGTACCTGTCGTTTCTACGCTCCTCCCCAGAGCAATGTAAGGTTCTTGAGAACAAATTTTCATTTTTCATCTTTATGTCCTAGCACAACAATTGTCACATAGTAAGCACTTATTGAATTAAGGCTCAACTCAGGTGCTACCTCTTTATAGTGATGTTAAAGCATGAGACGTATTCAGAGAATAGCTCAATGTGTTCTATTATTCTCTAGCCGTATTATTTAACAAACTTGATTCTTTTTCATCACTGTGTCCATCTTAACTCTTCGCTCTCTGTTTGGAGTGCTCTTTCACTCTCCTTTCCAATCACTATCCATGTTGGCTTTATTGAAACAAACAAAAATTCAGTTGGCAGAACTGGATTCCTTGTTTGCCCAAAGACAGCAACACTGATTCATAGGACATATTTTCACCTCATCTTGTAGTACTCCATGGTGTGTAAATGCAAAAACGGCCACCCTGAAGAGAATTGTAACTTATTTGCCAACATCTGTTGCAGAGGATGATGAAGCAGAAAAATTCAACAAAAGTACTCAACAAGATCCTCCAGACTAAGTCAACATATACTTTAATACTTAGTGACTTCATTGCATAGCTAGGCAGAGTTTGGGTAGGCAAGAAAATATGTTGCAAAACATGGTTCAGGACTAAGAAGCAGGAAAAAAACTCACAAAAAACAAAATATTTTTGACTACTTAGAAACCTTATACTTAAAAGTCATGATTTAAGAAGTAAACCAGATAGCATTGGATTACTCCAAATAGTAAACAACATTAAAAAATTAAATTTACTATAATTTATGAAATAGGGATACTGAAATGGAAGTTATTTCTCAATAAGTTGTCGGTATGCAGACAATTGACTTGTGAGCACAAATGTCAAAACCTCTACCAAATTAAACAATGAAGATAAGAAAAGGCATGGTATCCAATATAACAGGTCCAACAGATCTATTTGGAAAAAAACAAATAAACAAACAATTGATTCTCCAAACTGGAAAATGGATAAAGGACAAAAACATGACATAGATTATCACTGTTTCCTTGAAGTTTAACCAATATAAAGCAGTTGCCACAATGAAGAAACTAAATAAGTTCAGTAAGCCCTTGATGCCCTTTTCAAACAAAAAGACATGTATACTACAAGACAGTAAAGATCAAAACAATTTGGTACTAGTTAAGAAAAAGAGAAATCAATCAATCAAAGATTTGATATACAACATGCAGAAAGAAGCAAAGTAACACAGTAGCCTAATATTTGATAAGCCCCCAAACACAGCTACTAGTAAAAGCTCACTATTTAATAAAAACTGCTGTGAAATAGGATAGGAGACTAGCAAAAATTAGGTTTAGAACAACACCTCCTACCACATACCATGATAAACTCCAGATGAATACATGACCAAGATGTAAAACACTGTATCATTAAAAAAAGGAAAAAAGGAAGAAATTACCTTTTATATCTCATAGAAAAGGGCTCAAACAAATAATATAGAGGAGCATAGAGGATAAAATGGATAATTTTGATTAAACAAAATTTAAAAAATTTTTATATAAACAAACTAATGCAGCTAGTATTAAAAGGGAAATATATTTGCTGCCAGTTTCTTTGATAGATCTCATTTCCAAGATATATAAAGAATTGATCCAAATTTATAGGAATAAGAGCTATTTGCCAGTTGATCAATAGTCAAAGATTTGAACAGGTAGTGCTAAAGAGAAGAAATCCAAGGTATCTATAGACATGCGAAAAAATGCCCCAAATCACTAATAACTAGACAACTGCAAATTAAAGCAATTCTGAAGTTTCACCTCATACCTACCAAATGGGCAAAAGTTGACTAAAAAAAAAATAAAATGGCAAATCTTGAATGAGATTCAGGAAAATAGTTACATTGATGCACAGTTGATGGAATTATGAATTGTTCCAAACATTCTGGAAAGTAATTGGAGCTATGCCCCACCAAATCACTGAACTGTGCATACCTTTTGACTGAGTGGTACCATTGCTAGCTCTATACACAAATATTGTGGTTACAAGCATTTATTAAGTGCCTACCATATGCCAAGCACTGTGCTAAACTCTTTATAAATATCTCATTTTATCTTCTCAACAATCCTGGGAAGTAGGTATATTATTATCCTCATTTTACAAATGAGGTAACTGAGGCAGATAGCGGTTAAGTGACTTGTCCAGGGTTATACAGCTTATAAATATCTGAAGTTATATTTGAACTAACTTGGACCTGACTCCAAGTCCAATGTTTTATCCACTGGGCCACCCACCTGTCGCCTTACTCAAAGATATCAAAGAAAGAGGAAACAGATCCATATGTACAGAAATATTCATATCAGATCTTTTTTTATAGTGAAGCAATGCAAAATTAAAGGGTATCCATCATTTGGGTAATGGCTGAAAAAATTATGTCATATTAATTTCATGATATACTACTGTGCTATAGGAAATTATGAAAGAGCATTTTCAGAGAAACCTAGGAAGATGTGCATGAACTGATACAGAGTAAAGTAAACAAAACCAGGAGGACAATATACAGTAACAACATTGTAGTGACAGATATCTTTGAAAGATTTAAGAAGTCTTATCACCACAATGATCAATCCCAATTTCAGGGGACCAGTGATAACACATACTATCCATTTCCTGGCAGAGAAG
Organism: Vombatus ursinus; assembly: GCF_900497805.2. Classification (NCBI taxonomy): domain Eukaryota; kingdom Metazoa; phylum Chordata; class Mammalia; order Diprotodontia; family Vombatidae; genus Vombatus; species Vombatus ursinus. The sequence goes on from NW_020954550.1 coordinate 10,554,127, forward strand.
TGATAGGCTCAGGACACGGATTCAGACATACTTTTTCAACATGGCCAAAGTAGAAATTCATTTTGCTTGACTATGAATATTTTTAGAGCTTTTTTTTTCTTTTTCAATAGGGGTAGGGGGAAAGGAAAGAAAATTCAATTCAATTCAATAAGTATTTATTAAGCATCCACTATGTGTCAGGCACTGTGCTAATTGCTAGGGAAATAAGAGGTAAAAGACAGTTTTTGCCCTCAAGGAGTTTACAATCTAATGAGAGAGATAAGATGCAAACAAATATATAAAAAGCAAACTATATGCAGGATAAATAGAAAAAAATTAAATGAGGGAAAGGAATGGAATTAAGTGGGGTTGTTCCTTAAAAATAAAAATTTTAAAAAGGAGAACTCTAGAATACAAATTCATTTGTAAAATTTTACAGAGGAAGATAGATAAAGAACATGAGGATTTTATGTCAGAGTGATGAGTGGTAAAGGGGAAGATGACTCTACAAAGACTTGCCACAAGGCCTAACTAAGACAGATTGTGCCAATAAGTTTATAGACGAAACTAGAAGAAATGCAACAAACAGATGGAAAACAAAATAAATATCTCAACATTACAATAACAAATATTTTTATTGTTGATGACAGTGGTACTAACACATTTGTGATTTTTCACATACCTCACTCCCTTATGTGTTGTTATACAAAGAAGTGCCAATGATACTAAATAAACTAGGCTTTCGGCCTCCTCATTGTAATGACTGCTTTTACATCTGCTAAACTTCTGTAAGAAATTATAATCTTTCATAAAAATATCTCTTTCTTCCATTTCTCATTTTTGGGATGTTAACAGCTTATTTAAATAGATCAAGTTGAAACTATTTTAATTGTATTCTTATCTTCTCATTTTTACTCTTTCTTCTAATTTGGTTTTAATATTGGCCTTCACTGTAAGTCAGTGGTTTTACTGTATATAGAAAGCTGTGATTCTGACATGACTCCTACATCAGTAACTAGTCATTGTCTGCCTTTTAAGATGTAGTCTGTATCAACTTTTTGTGATGTTATGGTTAATTTCATAGACTATTATTATTAATTTAGCCCTTGGCTAATTCAGGTTTAATCAGGAAATTTTCATTTCAACCTTTGTTAAAAAATCTTTTGAAAATGTGTTAGGTTCCATTCCCCAATAGAAAAGGGGTCAAAGGATATGAATGAACAGTTCTCAAAAGAAGAATTACAAACTTAGCTATCACATGAAAGAATGCTCCAAAACACTAGTAATAAGAGAAATGTAATCACAATAACCCTGAGGTTTTACCTCACACCCTGAAAATTGGCAAAGGTGACAAAGGATGGCATAGTCAATGCTAGAGGATCTGGGGGAAGATAGGTACAACAATGCATTGTTGGCAGATCTGTGAATCAGTATACCAAATAAAATTTGGAATTAAGCAAATAAATTGACTAAAGTTATCTAATTTGATTTAGAAAAAGATAGATGAAAATCAAATTACTAGTATCAGGAATGGAAAAAAAAGGTGAATTCATAACCAATGAGGAAATAAAGGATATCATTAGAAATGATTTCACTCAGTTATGTCAACAAAACTGACACTTTAAATAAAGTGAATGAATATTTACAAAAATATAAAATATCCATATGAACAGAAAAAGAAAAAGAGAAATTAAACAACCCAATCTAAGAAAAAGAAATCAAACAAACCAAAAATGAGCTCCCAAAGGGAAAAACCTCTAGGACTAAATGGATTTACAAGGAAATTCAATCAAACAAACAAAATTCCAAATATTACACAAACTGCTTGCAAAAATAGCAAAGGAGAGGATTCTGTAAAATTCCTTCGATGATAGTAATATGATCTTTTACTTAATTCAGGGAGAACCAAAATAGAGAAAGAAAACTCTAGTGATTTCTAATGAACATTGATGCAGACATTTTAAAGAAAATTTTAGAAAGAGGCTATGGTAATATATTAAAAAAATTTTACACCTTTGCCAGGTGTGATTTATATGAGGGATGCAGGGCTGGTTAAACAGTAAGCAAACTATGAACAAAATTGACCATAACAAGAACAACAAAGATCTTTTGTTTATAGCAACAGATGAAAAAAAAAAGCTTCTGACAAAAGACCCATTCCCATTTAAAACACTAGGAAACATAGGGATAAATGGACCTTTTCCTTAACATAGTTAATAGTATATATCTAAAACCCAGAACAAACAATATGTATATATGTATGTATGTATGTATGTATGTGTGTATATATATATATGTGAAAATAAACCAAAGTCCTTTCTGATAACAACAGAGGTAAAGCAAAGTTGTCCATTGCCACTGCTAAAAATACTAGCTATAACAATAAGTCAAGAAAAAGTCAAGAAACAACATTTATCACTATTTTTAGATGATACGATGATATACTTAGAGAACCATAGAAAATTAACTAAAATTTTAACTAAACAATTAGTAACTTCAGTGAAGTTGTAGGATATAAAATGTTGTTTGTTCTTCATTTTTGAAGAAGATCAATGACATAATGTTGGAATCAGGGTACAGTGTGTCCAGCTGTGGCTTATCAGTCCAATATGACTTTGGAAGGCACTAACACAGATCGAGCACAAGTGGTCTTTTAGAATAGTTAGGGAGGAAGTGGCTCTGGATTTGCACAACTCACATTTCCTTTGTGCTTCTATGATTCTGTTTCATTCAACGAGTACGGCACCTTCTTTGATGCGGGCACACCATGCTAAGTGGTCCTATGTCAGCATTTCCCATGTCTCACAATCAATACTAAAGTTCTTCAGAGAAACCTTGAGAGTGTACTTAGACCACTTCTGATCACCATGTGAACACTTACCTTGTGTGAGTTCTCTGTAAAATAGTTTTTTGTGTAAGTGGGCATTTGGCATTCTGACAACACGGCCAGCCCATAAGAGTTGCATACTCTCCAAACAGAGTTTGAACGCTCAGCCAGCTCTAGAAAAGACCTTAGTGTCCTGTACCTTATCTTGCCACGTAATCTTCAGGATCTTCCTGAAACAGTTCAAGTGGAAGCAGTTCAGTTCTCTGGCATGGCACTGTCCAGGTTTCATAGGCATATAACAGTGTAGTCAGCACAATTGCTCTGTAGGCCTTCAGTTTGATATGTAGCCTGATACCTCTTCTCTCTCACACTTTCTTTCAAAGACTCCCCCACACTGAGTTAGCTCTAGCAATATATGCATCAACCTCATCATCTATGTGTACATTAATTATAAGCATTATTAATAAAACCTAACAGGAATATTTAGGCACAGTGATGCATACCTGTAATTCTTGCTACCGGAGGAGGCTGAGGATGATGGATCACTTGAGCTCAGGAATTCTGAGCTGCTGTAGGGCTGGTGAATCTGTGAATCTGGTGTTTGCACTAAGTCTGGCACTAATATGGTGAGCGTTCAAGTAGGAGGCTGCTGGGCTGCCTAAGGAGTGAACTAGCCCAGGTCAGAGCAGGAGTTGGTCAATGCTACCAATCAAAATGCTAAAAAATTATTTTATAGAGCTAGAAAAAATAACCACAAAATTCAACTAGAAGAATATCAAAGGAATTAGTAAAAAAAAAAAAAAAAAAAAAACAAAAATACAAAGGAAGATGACCTAGCAGTACCAGATCTCAAACTATACTACAAAATGGCACTGGCACTGGCTAAGAAATAGAATGGTGGATCAGTGCAATAGATAAGGTACACAAGATATGGTAGTAAATAGCTATAGTAATCTACTGTTTGATAAGCCCAAAGACTCCAGCCAGCTTTTGGGACAAGAACTCACTGTTTGACAAAAATTGCTGGGAAAACTGGAAAATAGTATGGCTGAAACTACGCATAGACCAACACCTCATACCCTATACCAAGATAAGGTCAAAATGGGTACATGATTTAGACAAAAAAAGAGTGATACCACAAGCAAATTAGGAGAGCAAGGAATAGTTTACCTTCCAGATCTAAGAAGAAGGGAAGAACTTATGACCAACCAAGAGAGAGAGAGAGAGCATTATGGAATTAAAATAAATAATTTTGATTATATTAAATTTAAAAGTTTTTGCATAAACAAAACCAATGCAACCAAGATTAGAAGAAAAGAAGAAAGCTGGAAAACAATCTTTAAAGCAAATATCTTGGATAAAGTCTCAAATATATAGAGAATGGAGTCAGATTTATAAGAATACAAGTCATTCCCTAATTAACAAATGGTCGAAGGAAATGAACTGGCAATTTTCAGATGAAGAAATCAAAGCTATCTATAGTTATATGAAGAAATGCTCTAAATCACTTTTGATTAGAGAAATGCAAATTAAAACTATTCTGAGGTACCACCTCACACCTATCAGATTGACTAATATAACAGAAAAGGAAAATGATAAATGTTGGAGAGAATATGGGAAAATTGGGACACTAAAGCGTTGTTGGTGGAGTTGTGAGCTGATCCAATCACTCTGGAGAGCAATTTGGAACTATATACGAAGGGCAACCAAACCATGCATACCCTTTGATCCAGTAATACCACTACTAGGTCTGTATCCCAAAGAGAAAGGATCTACATGCACAAAAATATTTATAGCAACTCTTTTTTGTAGTGCAAAAAGATGTGGAAATGGAAGGAATGCCTATCAATTGGGGAATGGCTAAACAAGCTGTAGTATATGAATGTAATAGAATACTATTGTGAAATAAGAAATGATGAGAGTCATATTTCAGAAAAACTTGGAAAGACTTAATATGAACTGATGCAAAGAGAAATGAGCAGAACCAGGAGAACACTGTGCACAGTACAGAACACTGTGTGATGATCAACTTTGAATGACTTAGCTTTTCTCAGAAATACAATAATTCAAGACAATTACAAAACTATCCACATCCAGAAAAAGAACTGATGGACTCTGAATGCAGATCAAAGCATTCTATTTTCACTTGTTTGTGTTTTTTTTTTTTTTTCCTTTTGGTCTGTTGCTTCCTTTATAACACGACTAATATGGAAATGTGATTTACATGATTGCACATATATAACCTATATCATGTTGCTTACCATTTTAGGAAGAGGGAAAGGGAAAGAGAAAATTTTGAAATTCAAAATTTTGTAAAAATATATGTTAATGGCTGGTCAAGCTGCTACATACAACTCACTCTCAGAGTCCTGGAGTTCCTCTAGTAGAGAGCTATACATCTATTACAATTCCTCATAATTTCCCACCTGGCTATACTCCTCTGACTCATGCTCTAGAAACTTTTTCATCTGAAAGCACCCTTCAGCTTTCAAGATCACATTAACCCTGAAACCCTGTGCCCTCTGCCCCTGGGCCCCCCTTCTCTTTCTGGAGGGTGGAGATCCCAGAACCTCTATTTTAGTAGAATGGCCAGGCCATCTATTTCCCATGGGCTGAACTCCTCTGAACTTCTCTATTATTACCCCTCTACACACATCAGTACCCCATTGCCCACTGATTTTCAACTTCCTTTTGCATATTGTCTTTTCCCATTAGATTGTAAGCTCCTTGAGGGCAGAGGTTATCTTTTGAATTTCTTTGTATCACCCAAATATTTGTTGACTGACTGAAAGGTAGCTTCAGAAGCTACTGATGTGCTTCCCATTTAAATGGATCAGCCGTAATGACACCATTCACTTTAATCATGAAACATTTACTAAACATAATGCAAAGAAAGAATAAATATAACATGACATGAAAATGAATGTTAAAAATTGTATTTGTGTATAAGTGGAAAAAATAAAATTTTATATATATGTATAAAAAATCTGTACCGTGCTGATTGACAGTGGGATCAGACCTGTGAGTGGCCAGTATACTTCCAGAGTAGATTTTAGAGAGATCTTAGAGCCATCAAGCCTCAAAAAAAAAAAAAAAAAGAGAGAGAGAGAGAGAGAAAAGAAAAGAAAAAATTAGAAGAGATAGAAAGAGAAATCCATTTAAAATAACTACTGAAGGTGCAAAATATTTGGAAGTCTACCAACAAGCCACAGAGGAACTATATGAATACAACTACAAAACGGTCTTTACAAAAATAAAGACAGACCAAAATACCTGGAGAAATATTAATTGCTCATGAGTAGACTGAGCCAATATAATAAAAATGACAATACTACCTAAATTAATTTACTCATTTAGTCCCATCTTACTATATGGAACCAGAAAAGAATAATAACAAAATTCACATGGAGGAATAAAAGGCCAATAATCTCAAGGAAAACTATAAGAAAAAATAGGAAGGGGTCCTACTAGCACCAGATCTCAAACTATACTACAAAACAGTAATGATCCAAACGATTTGTTACCAGTTGAAAAACAGAGAGGTTGGTCAGTGGAATAGTTTAGGTATATGACACACCGAAGTATTTGAATCCAATAGCCTCACGTTTGATAAAACCAAAAACTTCAGATATTGGGGTAAGGACTTACTATTTGGCAAAAACTGCTAGAAAAAAAACAATCTACAATCTGGTAGAAATTAGGTCTAGGACAACACCTCATACTACATACTAAGATAAACTCTAAATGGATACATATCCTAGATATAAAAGGTTACATAATAAGCAAATTAAAAGATAAGGAAGAAATACCTTTCAGATCTATGGATAGAGGTTCATGACCAAAAGAGAACAGAGAGGATCACACAAAATAAAAGGAAGGAAAAAGGTATTTATTAAGTGCCTACTGTGTGTTAGGCACTGTGTTAAGTGCTTCACACATATTGACTCATTTGATCCTCCTCACAACGTGGAAAGAAGGTGCTATTATTATTGTTTCCATCTTTCAAAATGTCTTTTAAGAATCCAAGTTGGTAGTAAGATCTATGTGTCTACAGATTAGTATACTTATATAATTCCCATTTTTCCTATTCATAGGAATTATTTCACTTTGTATCTTCAGAATTTTGTTCTTGAGGAGATCTCATCTCTCTTGGAATCAGTTCCCTTATAGAATTTTGATCCATTTGTGGTGGGAGCAAGATCCTAATCCCTTTTCCCTTATGCCAATTAGGCTAATTTTTCCTTAAAATATATTGCAACTTTAGACTATTTAAAATAACTAGACAGTATAAGGGTGGAATATGACTGTGGTGTGGGAAATGATGAGTTGGCGGACTTAGAAAAATATGGAAAGACTTGGGACTTATGAAGGAAAATGTTATCCACCCTCAGAGAAACAGAGGATGAACAAGTATAGTATAACCTTACATACACGCAGATGAATGTATATCTCTATATAGGAGTATGATGGTGGTCAGAAGAAGTGATACAAGGACACTCTGAAGGTCTCTCTTAAGAACTTTGGAATTGATTGTGTGACATGGGAGACACTGGCACAGAACCGCTCAGCATGAGAAGGTGCTGCACTCTATGAGTAAAGCAGAATGGAAGTAGCTCAAAGAAACTCGAGATGTGCAAATTTAGAGGATCCACCCCGAATGTTCACATGGACTATTTGTGCCCCACCTGTGATAGAGCATTCTGAGCTCATGTTGGACCGATCAGCCACAATCAGACACGCTGTAACTTGACTCTAACATAGTGATGTCATTTTGGTCCTCTTCAAGAATGAAAGACAACAACCAACCAGATATCTAAGTATATGTATATGTATGTAAGTGTATGTATGTATATATGTTTGTGTGCATGTGTGTATACATATACATACATACATATCTCCATGCTTAATTGAAGCCTTCTTTGCCGGGGTGGGGGAAAGGGGAAAAACGAACAAGGTGAAAAGTACACAGCAGACAATAAAAGAAAATTTACAAGGAAGCAAAGAAAAGATGGACAGCTCTGAACACAATGTGTAGTATTTATTATATGGGCTTTTGAAATGGAAATTTATTCATGTATATTTTTGAATCCTCTCTTATGTTATGCTGTGAACCTGGCAATGTTTTTTTTTTCTTTTCTTATTTTGTATTTAAATTTTAGCATAAAATACATTGAAACCACACTTGAGACTTAATTGACTTGACACTAAAGGCTTGTGTCACCATCACTTCCTGATCCTCTAAGTACAGAAAGACTTAAGGAACTCTAGGTTCTCTCTGATATTTGGCTGGAGGCCATCATAGGCAATTCAGAGGCAGGAGAGCTGAATTCAGCTAAATTAATGGGTGTTGTCTTCATTGAATATACTTACTGAATATCTTTCCCCTTCTATGACTAAGTAAAACTCCTTTTGTTAACTGTTAAATGACCTATGAATGTCTCATTTCATTCCAAGATTAGTGCTACACTACCTGGGGACAAACCTGAGGGAGGTTCAATATAGAACAGAGAACAGGATCCTACCTATTCTTTCTCTGAATGCTTTGAAATCTTTTCTCCTAAGATCTGAGGTACATGTCAGACTGTGATCTACTTTTTCTCTCTTCTATCACAAAATCTAAAATAGATTGCTCATTTCTCCCCAAGGTTCCCATCATTTCCATCCTTGCCATCATTTTCTTCCTATTGGTGAGGATCAGAACCAGTGAAGAATTTCCCTTGTTGGTTCCTCTACCTCTTGAAAGATGAAATTATCTTTAAAACAAGTAAAGCAATTTTCAGCTATTATGTGAGAGAGAGAGAGAGAAAGCTCCAGTAGATGTCCAGATAATATCCTTCACTATTATATAATACCTGCATGATAGGTTTGCAATCTGTTTCCTGAACTCATTTATTTGCTCTTTCTATCCTGGTAATCTCTAGCGTACTCTGTTGACAATATTGCTTCTGTTTCTATATCCACTGATCTCTGTCTTCTCTATTGTCTTCTTCATCTAGGTTCTGAATTTCTTCATGTGGGGACAAATTCCTCTAACTTTACCTTTTCTTTTTACCAATCTTGTTTACGTATATCTTGAGTAAGATATATTCTCCCATAGCCACATTACAGTTATGGGTCTCACCCTTCCTAGTATCAGGGATAACAAAGAAGTCCAATTTATGTCTTTGCATTAGGATTTATAGTTCATTCTCCTTGTTACTAATATTTTGACATAAGACCTTGTTTTATTACTATCATTTTTCTTGAATTTTGTCACCTTTGAACCTCTAGGTATCTCTGCTGCTAGTCTTCTTGCTATAGTATTTCTACTTTCTATCTAACTTGGTGGGTATGAATTGGCAGTCCCATTTCACTGTTCAAAAAAGTAAGACTCATATTAATACTGTACCCTGTATTTTTAAACTCAGGCCTGCCAGAAGCAATTTTATTTAATTTAGCATTAACCTAATAGCCATATATTTCTAGTTTTGAGAGTGATGTCCAAAGTGGCATTGTCGCCCACACCCTGAGACAGAACTGTGCCTCAAGATGATATAGAATCAGTTGAGCTCCTACCAGAAATGAATATTGAGAATCTAATTCAAGAGGAGATTGCTCTTTGATGGTTCAGTCTCTTGATTATTTCTGGTATTAGGAACATAATTGTCTTATCTATACAAGAGTTAAATTTGGTTATAGTCCTTACTCCTCTTCTCTAAGAAAAGCATTTTTGTCCTCTCCCTTTCACCCATCTTTCCAAGGGGCTTTTCCCCAGGAGTTTGGAAAGAGCTTTAGATAAAAATGTTATTACTTAATATTTTCACTTTTACTAAAAGGAGCTTTTTAATACATATACCCACCTCACCAAATCTCAGTGATACCTATAAAATAAAATGTCCTTTCTTGATGCCTTAGGATTTCCAGTTTACCTTGTTTATTACTCATATTTTGTACATTTGTATATAGACCTTAGAGGTCAGGGGTTTTATTACAAGTCTTCTTCTTGGATTTGTCACCTGTGAATTACTAGTCCTCTCTACTGACATTCTTCCTTGTGCGTTGTACCTGCTGCTCTCTGTATAGATGCTTTGGCAGATATTTATGGTCAGCTTTTTCTCTATCCCTTCATTTTTACTTTAGAGCACTCTTCAAGAAACTCACATAACTTAAAGCAAATATATTTTTACTGATTCTAGTTAGGTGTACTATATCCCTGGTCAATAGTTATCGTCCAGAAATACCAATGCCATTACCAAAGAGCTTCTTCTTAACTTGCTGCTCTCTTCCTATATCTACTTCCTCTTCTGAAATTCCTACCTTCGATCAGCAGCCATGAAGAAAACATCCTTTGTGTTCCAGAGGGCTTCAGTTTCTTTCCCCCAAGACTTTATGAACCCTTCTGGCGGTATCATTTGTCCCAGCATGAATCACCAGGATGGGTAATAATCTACAACCTTGACAAATCTTGGAAGACTTTTCATCACATTCTGGCTACGTGTCCCAGGAAGACAACAAGACATCTCTAATGCTAATTTTTAGGTCAAGAAATGGCTGCCTCTGCTATCCTTCAACAGGGAATTACCAAATACTGTTACTTATCTCATTTCCCTTTGACAATTACTATTGTCTTCTATGGCTTCATATTAGCATTCCTCAGAGCATGATAAGTTGTTTCCTGCTCTGAGGGTCCAGTTTCACACTCTACAAAGGTTAATCTAGGGTCCATGGACCCCTTTGAGGTCTGTGGATAGATTCCAGGGGCTCTATGAACCTGAATGGGAAAAATTACATCTTTATTTTCACTAATCTTTGGTTTCTTTTATAATCTAATATATTTTATTTTATGCATTATTGTGAGAAAGGGGTCCATCAGTTTCGCCAGAAAGGGTTGTGTGTGTGTACATGGCATCAAAAAGGTTAAGAACCCTGTTCTACAGAAAGCCATATATATTCAGGTATTCATTTCCTTTCTTGTATTTAATCCTTCCATCTTCCAACCTCTGAAAGCCATCACCTCTTCAGATTCTTTTGTCTCGGTTCCTCCTTCAAGCACTTTTTCTGCTCTTCCAAGGAACATTAATCGAACCAAGAAGTATTTATGAAGTGTCTACTATGTACCAGGCATTGTGCTAAGCCTTGGAGATACACAGAAAGGGAAAAAAAAACACTCTCTTCTCTCAAGGAGCTCACAGTTCAGTGGGGAGACAACATGCAGACAACCACACACAAACAGAATATAGATAGGACAAACTAGACATGATGATAGGGGGAAGCTATATTACATTCTCCCTGTTAAAGGGTAGAGATATGTTCTTCCCACTCTTTCACTTTTTCCTCTATTAGGATCTGACTTTGTGTACATGCAGCTATTACTTGTCTCTGGCAGAAACACAAATGTAGCATACTGTCTACAGGTTACTGCAAAATTCCTATCACCTTCCGTTTGTACTTGGAACCAGGGCTTCAAATTCTTTGATTTTCTTTTTGGTAGTTACAGAGGCACTCGTGTGGCAACATTCATTGGAAAATTTCCCGTTTGCCATGCCTGTTTGCTTCACTGGGGGTTCAGTCACTGGGGTGGGGTTTCTGGGTGAGGATTTTAAAATTTCTGCTAGGCTCCTTGCCTTCCCCTCCCCCATTCCATAAATGAAGCAAGCTTGCTCAGCTGCCTTTGATTAACAAACTTCTGCTAAATACAAAATGCAACAGGATGCCTTCAGCAGTTGTCCAGAAGAAGATCCCAAGCAGAGTCCAATTGCAAGCCTTTTGCCCCTCTTCTTTCCCTTTTCTGCTCTGGTGATTAAATACCACCTCCCATCTGCTGTGGCTAAACTTGCCAAGACTACTTCTGGGTATTTGACTATTCTGAAGCTAAGTGGGGACCTGTACTATTGTGACTACTCAGTCTTGGAGTTAAGCCTGAAATTCCATGTCCAGGTCTGGGTACCCTATTTTTGGAGGGGTATTTTATAAGACTATGTGATAGGTGGCACATGTCGAGCCCCAGTTTTGACTTGAGTTCAAATCCTGCCTTAGAGAGGATTACTTACTAGAAGTATGACTGGACAAATCACTTAACCTCTCTGTGCCTCAGCTTTCTCCTCTGGAGCTAAAGCTCCAAACTTACAATATCATTATTGTACCCTAAGCGTGACAAGGACTATGAGGAACTGGAAATCATGGTATGTGATGAATGTCTCTGAATGGAAGCACTGAAGTCCAAGGCTCTGCAAAGCTAATACCTGAGACAGTGTTTGTGTAGTTGAAACAGTGCTGAATTTAGAGTCAGGGATCTGGGTTCAAATCCCAGTCCTGTTTCTTATTCTTTATGTGAATTTCAACAAGTCACTTAACTTCTTGGGACCTGACTTACCATATGCATTTCAAAAATGGAGTTGGATTAGGTAACTTCTCAGATCCCTTTTTGTTCTAAATTGAGGATCCCATGAATGACTTTGGAACTAAAGCACATCAATCAACAAAGTCTGATTTGGCCAGATAAGAAGCATGCACACACAGCTTGTGAACTTGATCTAGATATTTACACAAACAAACATAAGTGGAGACAAAGTATTCAATAAAAAAATAAATATGGAGATGAAGATTCCCTCCATCTCAGACCCTAAGCACCAATACATTAAAGAAAAATGACAAGAACATGAAAAAAAAATCGAATGGGTTCAAGAAAAAGAACAAGAACATGGAGGGGAAAAGTCAGTGTTCAGCTGGGTTTATCTATAAAAAGGTGAGATCACTTTAGAAAAAACAAGTGTACTAGTCCATTAAAGTACCATCCAATCCTACCCACCCCCATCAAAGCCAATTTTATACCCAGGTACTAAGAAGAATGAAAGTTGGAGAGACGGGGTGTTAAACAGTGCCAGGCTCTATTAATAGTAGCTCAAACTACAAAGTCAAGGACAGTCTTTCTGTGCATGCAGTGAGGCAGGGCTGCAGGTCACATGTCAGTCTTGAGCCTCACGCATACACGTATCGTGCCTTCTTCAAATACCAAATCCAGTAACAGGCCTGGTATACACAGTGCTTATTGTATTCCTCCCCATCGTCTGGCACACATTTGATGAGGATAAACACAATGCCAGACAGTATTCTTTTTATATGAATAACAGCAAATAATATTACAGAGCTAAACACAAACCCCCACAGAATTATATATTGGTCAATTAAATTTAACACTTTTTTTTTCTTTTTGCTAGCCAGACATCTAAATATTTACCAGCCAGCCCAGTCAAATCCCTTAGGCATCCAGAGAGTGTGTACCACTCCTTGCTGGCCAGTCTGACCTTCCTATTGAACATCATAAAGACTGAGACTAAAGGAACTTCTTGAAACCATTTTAAACAGACAAGTGACTGTTCTGTTTGGACAGACCTCCAGGGAATGAGCTGCCCTAGCCATGCCATCTCTCTACAGTCACATCCAGTTCTAAAAGTCTCTGATTCCCATTCAGGATCAACCCCCATATCTAAAAATTATTACTTCCGTTGAAACTTAATCTCTCCTGTTGCAGTCTAAACTCATTTCCTCTTCTTTTGCTTCCAGTGTGAATGAGAACAGCTGTTTATTGACTTCTGTAATACTTTGTATTCAAATGGAAAACAAAAGAATACAAATTACAGCTTGCACAGTGGTTTTAGAACTGGCCCTTGGGACCTAGGGTATATCCTTGCATTATCACTCCAGTGGTCTGATGTCCCAAGCAGGAGACAAATACATTTGCCATCAATTCATTTGAAATTTATTAAACATCCTACTAGGAAACACACTCAGCAGCATGGCATAGTGGATAGGTTGCTGGTCTTGGAGTCAGAAAGACTTGGGTTCAGGTCTTGTCTCTGATACTATGGGCTGGGTGATTCTGGCTAAGTCACCGAACCTCTCATGCCCATGGCAACTATCTATTACTATGGGTCACAGACAAAGTATCGGTTTGCATCTGTAGATAGAGATTCCTCAACAAAGTTTCTCCCACACTAATAAAATTACAGCTCTGCCCCCTGCCTCTACTCCAAGTGCACTGGGAAGGAAGGCAAGAATGAAAAAGACACAGTCCCTGCCCTCACTGAGTTTGCAGCCTAATAGAATGATAACTACAGTAGCTCTGTGCCCTTCATATCTTACCATTTATCTAGTCAACAATGAACCTTTTCTTTTTCAAACTGAATAACCCAGTTCCTTGAACTCTTCTTCCTATTCCAATTCTTGAATCTTTTTTCTTGGGATCCACAATTATCCATCCTCTTTTCAAGTGGTGGGAGTAACTTTCTTTTAGAAGACATAATCCCTCAAGATCACTATGCACAGACAACCAGAACTCATAAATCATCATTGTAAACGTCATTTGCGTTTCCTTCATTGCCAACCCCTTTAACTGGGAACATTTCACTAGAAGTCAGAGTGGGTGGTTAGAGTTCCCTCTTTTTACCTTTCCTTCCCCTTGCCCATCCATCCTCTGGAGGGAGGCACGAATGAGCAGTGAAATGCCCAGGGTCCAATAGCCAGAAAAAAGTAGAAGAGCAGGAAACTGCAGAGTCAGCCCTACAATAATACAGTGCTGGAGGGTTTTGGCCCAGCCTTGGTGATAAGAAGCTCCTTACAGAGCTTCCCCCAATTGGAAGCCTCAGACACCAACAGGAGCCTGGCATCATGGAGGCAAATGAGAGCAATTTATGCTCAGAGTCAATAGGAGGAAAGCTGTGAAATGAGTAACACAAGGCCAAGCATGGAGGGCATTGGACTTTGGCAAGAGTAGCCACTACTGAGTGCCTTAAGGACACTGTGCTCAACATGGAAAAATTAAACTGTCTTCTCCTGTATCCAGCTAACTGCATGGCTACTGGTAAGACAACAAAGTGGCCATTATTTCAGGGACGTGTGTAAAAGTAAATATAGCAAAAGGAAGCTCCAGCCGACAAATGTGAGCCCGTCCAAGATTTGAATAGCATCCTTGCCTCTCAGTCCGGTGGGGAGAGGCTCGGCACCCCTCTGCAGTTAAGTGAACTCCTCCTGCTCAACCGTTATAAATGAGACTCCTCCTGAAAAGCCTCAGTGCCATCTCCAGCATGCTACAAGGTATACTAATGCCAGCTGTCCTGAGTGGAGCCCAAACATCCTCACCAATCCTGAGTTCCATCTTTGGCAAACAAAATGTGGCCCAGAGTCCTCCTTCCATTTTCTCTTCACGTCAAAAATTGCAGACTCTGAGGGATGAAAATAAAAGGGTTTCCAAATTCAGGTCCTCCAGAGCAGTTATAAATCTCAGTTGTTTACAGAGTGTTCACATCAGTTAGTGCTGGTACTAATTAATCCTGGCATTCTCTGATCCTCCCCCCATCCCAATTTTTTTTTTTTTTGCAAACTAAATGGTGACTGTGGATCTACAATGACAAAGTCAAAGGCAGTGCTGCCCCACAAGGCCGGCTGCAGCCTCTGCATATTTCCCCCTTGGCAGCTTCTGTTAACAATCAGAGCAATCAGACGGCAGCAGAGAGACCCAGAGTGTTTTTTGACAATCCACACCACAAAGAGATGCTGTTCATTTCTTTTGGCAGCAGCAGGCTCTGCTGTTCTAAGATGAAGGCAGTAGCTGGGAATGGCAGCACCCGGGGTCCTCAGCCCCCGCTGGCCCCTGCATGTGTCAGTCTGCAGGACGGTGGGCTAAAGGACAGAAGACGAAGAGAGCATGGAGACGCAGCAGTGTGAAAGCTCCGAAAAATCCCTTCTGTGCATTGGAATGCTTTCTGTTATTAAAAGGAACATATTTTAAAGGGCAATTAACTTTTCATCATTTGCACGGGCCTATTTCTTTAACACGGAGGAGGAACGAGATGTGCCTGAAATTAATAATAGCTAGGATTTATATAGTACTTTAAGGTTTTCAAAGAGTTTTACATTTTATCTCATTACATCCTTACCACAACCCTGTGAGGTAGAGGTGCTATTATTATCCTCATTCTACAGATAATCCTACATTCTACTGAGGCTGAGAAATGTTAAATGACTTGCCCAGGGCCAAATAGCTAGTAAAAGTCAAACTAATCTTATTGGCTATAGCTTCAACACTATATCCACTAAACTGTGGTAAGTAAAATGACACTGAGGTAAGCTGAGGCAGCTTACAGCTGAGCTGTTTTTTAAGTAGTACAGCTCCTTGGAGCTTGGGGGAGTGTTTAAATTTCAGACCAAGAGGTTTTCCTATCCCTCCATCCATCCAACCATCTAACTATCCACACATACACATACACACATATATGTATATATATATATCATACTGACAAATAAGACAGCTTACATGGTGCTAAGGAAAACTAATACTATATTGTATCATTTCATAACCACCATTACTCTGTAATCCATCTCATTGCCCATTTTGTCAAACCCTGTTTCCTGGTCTAGCTCAAAAGAAAATCTCCTCCCTGTTCAAACTAAAGGTGTGGATGGCTCTTGTGTCCTTGCCTTGTCAAAGTTAGAGGTGATTTGGTCTCCAAGGCAAAAGCTAAGAGAGTGGGGTGGGGGAATCCTGATTGGGGTGGTTCAGATTTTCTGGCTAGATTACTAGAGGCAGCTGAGGCCCATAAAGCTGAGTAGACTACACCCATGTTCTGTAGACTGATCCTATTAACTGTGGATTATTTCTGTCTCCCAACAAGGAAGTAATAAGGAGGAACTGAGGTAACTCTTAATCCATCTCCTCATTACTTTTGCCATGGGAGGTCCAAATGATGTACTGTCGGGCTAAATGAAGGAAGACATGCCTAGGTTTAAGCCTGGGATCTTTGATCATTGAGAGAAGCCATTGACTCAATATTATTGGTTTTTGCTAGCCTAATTGATAAATTGCTCATGTTCAGGTCCCTGGCTTTGCTGAGGTAGCCAAAGTGACTCATTTTATTAAGAGTTATGCACTTCACTAGGTGATGCTAAGTGGTGCACTGGATAGAGCACCAGGCCTGAAGTCAGCAAGACCTGAATTCAAATGTGGCCTCAGGCACTTACTAGCAATGTGACTTGGGCGATTCACTTAGCCCTGTTTGCCTCCATTTCCTCATCTGTAAAATGAAGCAGAGTAGGAAATCGCAAACTACTCCAGTAACTTTGCCAAGAAAATCCCAAATGGGGTCATGAAAAGTCAGACATGACTGAAATGGCTGACCAACAACAAATCCACATCCCTATTAATAAATCGTTAATCTTTCCCTGGAAAAAAATCATGCCTCAGCTTACCTCAGTGTCATTTTACTTACCACAGTTTAGTGGATATAGTGTTGAAGCTATAGCCAATAAGATTAGTTTGACTTTTACTAGCTATTTGGCCCTGGGCAAGTCATTTAACATTTCTCAGCCTCAGTAGAATGTAGGATTATCTGTAGAATGAGGATAATAATAGCACCTCTACCTCACAGGGTTGTGGTAAGGATGTAATGAGATAAAATGTAAAACTCTTTGAAAACCTTAAAGTACTATATAAATCCTAGCTATTATTAATTTCAGGCACATCTCGTTCCTCCTCCGTGTTAAAGCCAGGCTGAACGATTTCCCTAAACCTGGGTCAATTTAAGGTTCATGAGGACAGGAACCTGGGCAAAGTTTCCAGCACGCACAATCAGCTTTTATTCTTCCCCTAGAAGAAAAGCACAAGTATCTGCAATCCCACAAGTCACCAACAAATTGTCTGATATTTGTTGGTGTGATATGATCATCCTGACTTACATCTCACCAACCTGATATGTTGGAAGGGGGAGGTAGCAAGGGGTTGTGGAAAGAGCCTTGGCTTTGGTATTAGAGACTCTGGGTTCAAATTCTGTCTTTCTCACCTTTGTGATATTGGCCAAGTAACTTCACCCATCTGACTTTTCTCTTTCTCCTCTATAAATGAGAGGGGTGAACTAGACGGCCTTGGAAGTTCCTTCCGCTGTAAATCTCTGATCCTATGATTTGTGATCCTTTCCTGGATGGAACGTGCTATGGGCCGCTCACACTAGCAGTGCCGATATTGTCCTTATACAAATGAATACATCATACGTGTACTTTCATGCATTTATTTGTATAGATGCAGGAGTACTACTTTAAGTGTGAAATAAAAATAATAATCTCTGACATCTACACTTTAACGTTCCAAAAATGCTTTACAAATACAGCACCTCCTTTGCCACACCTATTCCAGGCATCTTCAAGGAGACCAGAACACTGGGAGTGGAGGCCTACTGGTTTTAGGCCAATATCTGAACTTTCCCATCCTCCATCCCCTCCTTGACCTGCGGCTTGGTAGAGGGGGGTCACTATGACTTATAATCCCCTCTTCTATATTTGGGCTTGTGGGAAAGAGAAAACAAAAAAGCTGTGAGAGAAGAAACACTCTCAATAGCACAGCCGCCCTGGAAGCTGCAGAGTACCTACAGCCATGAGCTCATCAGCCTAGGCTCCAGACCAAAGGTCTAGGTTCCCACTTTACCAAGAGGAAAGATGCACTTGTTTCCCTGGACACCAGAGGCCTATTTTTGTTCTAAACATGTACTTCTCTTTCTATGTTTAAATAATTATTTTGTCTCCTTAGCAATAAAAATGGTCATACTTTTTAAAAAATTAATCCGTTTTAGTTATTTTTTCAGACCAAGAGCTATCTTTTCTCCTTCTCCTCTCCCCCTGCCCCATGAGAAAGCAAGAAAACAAAGTTTCCTGTGTATAATCAAGTGAAACAAATGATTGCATTAGCTAAGTTAAAAGAAAAAAGTATTTAAATCTGCATTCTGAGTTTGTCACTTTTTTATCAAGAGGTGGGTAACTTGTCTTAATGTGTGTCCTCAGATGTACCAGAGTTGCTAAGACTTTCAGAGTTGATTGTCTTTATAAAATTGTTGTTTTAGTATAAATTGTTTTCTTGGTTCTTCTCACTCCATTCTGCATTGATTCATACAATTCTTCCTAAGTTTTGTTGAAACCATCTCTTTCTTCGTTTCTTATAGCATTCCATCACATTCATATACCATAAACTTATTTAGCCATCTCCCAATTGATGGGCACTCCCTCAGTTTTCTATCCTTTGCCACCACAAACAGAGCTGGTATGAACATTTTTGTACATATAGGTCATTTTCCTCTTTCTTTAAACTTTTTGGGGTTTTGGGGTCTAGTCATATAATTGCTGGGTCCCAGGTTATGCACAGTTTAATAGCATTTTGTGCATAATTCCAAATTTCTTTCCAAAATGGCTGGGCCAGTTCGTAGTTCCACCAACAGCAATCATACTTATTGCTCAAATGCAATAGAAAAGGGCAATTGGTGAGCACCAAAACAGGGAGGAGAGATCATTTAAAACTGCAAAATCTCACCAGAGCTCCATTTCTGGCTGGAGACTTGAGGTAGGAAAGACTCATTGATTTATTTTTCACAAATTCCAGGACAGAAAGAATACTTTAACAAGGATTTCTCTAGGTAAATGTGTCAGAAGAAAGCAGTGGCTGTGGCTAGGTAATCAAATGGTGGGGCCTTGAGGCAGGCAAACACTACAGTTATCCCTTCCACATTGTGACTTTCCTCTTCGTGGTTTTGATATATTGCAAGTTGGCATAAGAAATTAAATGGGAATTTTGGAAGAGTTTTGTGGAAGCCACAGAGGACATGTGAAGGCCAGCAGATGACACAGAGCCTATGACCAAATACTTAACCCAAGTTTTACAATAAGGCACTGCAAACACCCCATAACAGAAAAAGAAAAAATTTAGACTTTTTCTCTGGTACAAAGGGAGGGCCAAAAATTTTTACATGGGTTTTCCAGATCACGGGGGGTGCCACGTCCCTAACCCCCACGATGTGGAAGGGATAACTGTATTTTCCTCCCATATTTCACAGGCCTGGAGAAGCCATTCCTCTAGAAGGGGAGAGACTAGAGAGTCATACCCCCAAAAGAGGTAGAGTAGCCTGTGACTGACAGTCCTTTCTGTAGGCCACAACCTTTATGCAGCTACTGGACATGTATTATCTCATTTAAGCCTTACTACAAGTCTTCCTAACTCCAGACCCAGAGCTCTATCTACTGTGCCACCTCACCACCATCTATGTTGTGATTATGTAGCCCTGTTAGGAATTCTGTCTTTTCAGCCATTAATTTTTTTAAAAATTTTTTTCCCTTCTGCTCTTATTCTAACGCTATTCCAAGATGGAAGGGAAGATGAAACTCTAAAAGTTAATTCCGGAGAAAATTGGTAGCTAGAGAGAGGCTGCTTCTCAATCCCGCCCTTCCTTTTTGCTGTGTGATCTATATCCCAAGAGACTCCCAATGGCTCCTTGGCCTACGCGCTGCCTGCTTCTTAAGAGAATGTCATGACTCTTCAGCTGCACCTCAGGCCCACTGTGACTAGTTTGCAGAGCTGGCACCCTTTGGTTTGTTTTCCTCTGGGGCAGAATTTTCTCTTCTTAAAGGGATGTAAACCTCACAGGCTGACGTAATCCTAGCAAGCTTGGATGACCTCCATAAAAACAGACTGGGCAAGAATGCATGAAATGAAACAGAGTTTCCACAGGTGGCAGGCCATTGTTACCAGGGCCATCCCTAGGGGGATTCTGGCCCAAATATTTTTATATGGGTGAGACTGGGTTTAAATAAACAGCAAAGACAGCCTTGAAAGGAAAAAGAACATGTAGTCTGGGGGAAGGACATGGAAGGAGAGAAAGGAGAGCCCTATCTCCTTTGCCTTGGTGATAGAGGGAAGGTTTCTTTTAGTATTTACTGTTGTATATGTGGGTCTCATGATCTTTTAGCGCCAGGGAGCAAGCTGTCTTCTCCTCACCTTCCCCTCCCTTCTTCTAGTAATTTGGCCCCAACAGGGGAGAGACCTCCCAAAGAATGGCCTAGGTCACTATTTTCCATGCTTTGGGCAGTGATGACTTTCACCTTCATTCTCTACACCATCTTTCCCAAAAGTATTTTTGGGAAAAGTATAGATTACTCTATTGATCACCAAGCACTTACCCAACTTCCCCTGCGGGCATAGGAGTGGAGGTCTACTTTAACCCTGACAAAACCATTAAAAATCAAAGAAATTACAGTAGTGCTATATTTGCCCAGTATTATCCAGCAGTGAAGTGTTCCACATAAGTCAAAGACCCAACAAGGGCACCTTCCCCTCTCCCTTGCCCTAGGCTACCTGTAGATGAGACACTGGGCTGGCGCATCCACCAACGGGGGCCTTTTTCCTTAACTTCCCTGTCAATGTCCCCTACCCTTTCCTCTCCCTAACTGAACACCGACACCAACCATCTCCACCCCTGTGGGAGCAAACCTTAAATTCCCACTCTAGTCAGAACTTCAGGTCCACTTCCCAATTTCCAGTGGTGATGGGCTGGGTTCCTCCAGGTCCCCCACCTTACCGCATGGATGTGGCTTCTTACATTGCTTGGTTGAGCTGGGAGCCCTCAACTATAATCTTTCTAGTTAGATGAAGGACCACTAAGCCTTAAAATAAGCTCCAGATTAACCAACGCCCTGCCCACAGACCCTCCAAGGCCCAGGGGGAACATTGCCATCAGACCTGCAGATACACTTAGGGCCTCATCCTGCAGCTGCACCCTTACAACTTCTAAATTAGAGTACAGTAAATGCAATCTAAACCTTGTTTGATATTCTGATTCACATCAGAATCATAAACTTCAATTTCTGTTATGTGACATAAATTATCAATATCTAAGGAGCTATTGTCTATGTATATACATTGTCTAAGGCTCTTTGCCCCCAAACTCAACATTTTGTCTGCTCTCTTATTATCCAGATAACAACTCTCCCTCCTTTCTGTGTCTTGTTCCTGTCTTGGGCATCTCTCCTTCCCCTTTCTAATTTTCTGCTTTTATTCTTCTGTGAATTAGGAAACCAAATAACCAAATTTGTTAATAGTGTGAGTGGGGGGAAAATAGGCCCTGCATGAGGACCTGAGGTGTATAAAAGGCACAACCCTTAGTAGTATGGCCTTTGGATCAACTGTGTGTTTTGTTTCACTTGTTTTTTTCTTTATTCCTGGTTCAGGCCTGTGTACACTAAAACTGAGGACACCAGTAAGATGACCTTCAGAAAAGGAGGCATCACTTCCCTCCTGGCATATTCAACAGAATATAAACTCTCAGAAGATTGGGATTGTTTCATTTTTGTCTTTGTGTCCCCATTTCCTAGCCCAGTGCTAGAAATATGACTGATAAATGCTTGCTGAATAAAACTGAATGGAATGTTCTAGTAAGCAACAGTATGATGTTCAGTTATGATAGTATGATAGTTCAATAAAAGCTCACTTATCTGGATGGGATAGAGAATGAAAGAAGCATTTCTGAATGAGCGAGAAGTCTGAATTACAGAATATTTTTAAAGCAATATATTTTTATTTCTTTTAAGTCCACATAATAACTCTAATCCAATTCAATTTGATAAGAAGTAAGTACATGCTTAGGATTTCAAGGAGGGGGCAGCTAGATGGAACAGCAGATAGAGTGCCAGGCCTGAAGTTAGGAATACTCATCTTCCTGAGTTAAAATCTGGTCTTAGACACTAACTAGCTGGGCAAGTCACTTAACCCTGTTTGTCTCATATGTAAAATGAGCTGGAGAAGGAAATGGCAAACCAATCCACTATCTCTGCCAAGAAAACTCCAAATGGGGTCACTCAGTCAGACACAACTGAAACAACTGAACAACAACAATGGTCCTAGGAGCTAGGGATTATGAACACAGATGTGATACAGACCTTGCTCTTGAAAAGCTTATAATTTAAAAGGGAAAGGGAATGATGTATATACATATAACTTAAAACTGTGGCCCTAGATATACATGTCAATGATCAGGATGAAATCTGGGCACTAGACATTCTTCATCCACTTGGTCTTTTTTGTGTGGATGGTCAGACCAAACCCTTCTGAATCATTAAGGGTCTCTTCCGAGAGTCTCTACAATGTTGCAAAAGAGAAGATCATCTGTACACCTTTCCCATTCACAAAGAATCCCCACTTTAAATTGCACTCTGTACTGTATCTCCTGCATCAGAATGGAGAAGGTCTTTGGTAAGTACACATCTTCTTGTTTGTGCCTTGTCCTATATATCTATATATCTATCTATCTATCTATCTATCTATCTATCTATCTATCTATCTAT
>NW_020954550.1:10577069-10662853 GCF_900497805.2 Vombatus ursinus
TATCTATCTATCTATCTATCTATCTATCTATCTATCTATCTATCTATCTATCTATCTATCTATATATATATATGTATTATCAGGGAGTCTTGAACAAGGTTACTTCAGTATTGATATCTTGGACAGACAACTCAAATGAACAATGGTTTGGGCCGAGAATTAAACAGGAAAAGGAGATCAAGCTGACTTGCCTTCAGAAAATTGCAAAGCTCCTTTTACAACTGCAGGGTTCTCCCAGAAACAAAGGCTCATTTTTACTAATGTTGTATGTGAGAGACATGGAACATAACAGACTCCGAAGAATTGAAATGGAGAAGCACATGGTAGGTGTGAATAGGCAAAAATATGTAACTAGCAAGGCGAAAGCATATAAGCACTTTATTCTTCTCTACCCCCTTTCCCATTCAGACAAATTGAAAGACCTAAACCTTTCAGTTCTGGAAGTCCTGCTGATCCAATTGGTGTGCTTCATGTGGTGCCTGTTTCTAGGCAGGCTCTAGACATGATTCATGCCTTGTCACCAAGGGCAGACCTTTCTCACACACTTTCTCACAAACACATACACACACACACACAGAGGCACAAACACCAGAGTTTCCATTTTTGCCATCATAATAAAGATTTGCCATTGATTCTGCAAAACGTCAGTCTACTCGCTTATGGCTCTATTCACCTTTCCTCTAACTTTCTAAATCAGTCAGTCAATAAGTATTTATGAAATGCCTACTATGTTCCAGGCATGATGCTAAGCTATGAGGATGCAAAAAGAGGAGAAAGGCCATCCTTTCACAGAAGGAACTCAGTCTGCCAGGAGAGACAACAAATAAATATGTATAAACAAGCTATATGCAGGATAAACGGGAAATAATTTTAAACTAGAACTAAGAGAGATTGAGAAATGCTTCTTGTAGAATATGGGATTTTACTTGGGACTTGGAGGAAGCCAGGGAAGCCAGGAGGCAGAGATAAAGAGGGAAAGCATTTCAGACATGGGAGACAACTAGAGAAACAAACAAAAACCCAGAGCCAAGAGATGGAATATCTTGTTCATGGAACAGGCAGGAGGCCAGTGTCACTGGATCAAAGAGTATGTGGCAGGGAATAAGGTGTAAGAAGCCTGGAAAGGTAGGAGGGGGCCAAGTTCCCTGACAGCCATTCCCTCAGATAGTTTAGAATGTAAGCTCCTTGAGGGCAGGAACCCTCTTTTGTTTTTGTATCCCTCATTCATGAAGAACTTTAAAGAACTGGAATAATATATGTTATCAGATAAGTGTATGGCAGGAGTAAAAGATATGCTGATTATGCCCACTTGTGGAAGGACACTCATACGAGTTATACAGGATGGGCAAGAAGGGATACGTTGTGATTTTCATCACTTGCAGGAATATCTAAATGGATGAGATCACAGATCCTTTGGAGCATTTGAGTATCCCATGGTATCCCAGGACCTCCCAGAGTTCTAGGCTCACAGGAGCTAAGTTCAATTCTGGGGACTGACTTGAGAAGAATAGTTTTACTTTTTGCTAATTATATTCCCTAGAAGATTCCCAGATTTTGCTCTGGGAAAGTCCCCAAATATAGCTTAGGTGTACCTTGTGTCTAGATTTCCTGAGATGTGGGTAAAAAGGTTCTTAGCTCCTGTACAAGCACTCAAAGTAATAAATTCATTTCAAGTAGGACAGCCTTTATTTTCTATTGACAGAAATGCAAAATATGCAGGTGTTCTCAGGAACCTATTAGTACATATCAAAAACAGAAATGACACTCAAAAGTTATCAAAGGAGCACATAAGCAGATACAGAAAGCATATGAAGTTCTGAAAGTAGTTCGAACATTCCAGTAAGTTCACTGTTTACCTTATAGACATTCTTGGAGGGCTTAGACTCCCCTGGAAAGGAAATATTTTGTGGCTGTTGAATAAGTTATGCCTTTCCATTGGATCTGAACTCTAAATAATTCACTACAATAATGGGGTAGTAAGGTCTCCCCGTCCTGATCTCCTAAGTCTTCAACCCCCATGGCTCCTCTCAAGTGAGCGAGCCCCTTCTTCCTCCAACAAAGCCACTGCTCAGGAACCTCCCTTCTCATTTAGAAGACTGGGTCACAAAATTCTAGAACTTGTGTTCATCATAAACAAACAAACAAACAAACAAACAAACAAACAAACAACACTTATTTATAATAGTTAAAATGACATATTCACACAAAGTCATTCTTAAAATAATATTGCTGTCGCTGTATACAATGTTCTCTTGCTTCTGCTCATTTTGCTATTCAGTCACAAAATATTTCCTTTCCTGGGAAACTGCTCCTGGAAGAAGGAAAGGGAGAAATCTCCAGTAGAAGAAAAGTATAGGTAAAAGGTGAAAAGAACATCATTCACACCAGTGATGGATAAGAGAGAGAAGATAACTGGAATCAGGAAAATCAGTTAGGAAGCTGTTAACACTAGGCAAGGGAAGAAGAAATGAAGGCCTGAACAAGGCTGGAACTAGATTGGTTCCATTTGGAATGGACAAGAGGAAGATATTTTGTGGAAGTCAAATGGATCATGCTTGGCAACTGATTGGATGGGACAGGGAGAAGGGGAAGGAAGAGGCAAAGATGATCCCAAAATTTTGAGTATGGATGGATGGAATATGGATGTTATAACTTGGATGTTCCAAGTTGTAACAGGAACATTTGCATCTTTTGCATTTCTGAAGGTAGAAAATAAAGCCTGTCCTACTTGCTGTGAATTTATTAATTTATTACTTTGAGTGCTTATATAGGAGCTGAGGACCTTTTTACTCACATCTCAGGAAATCTAGACACAAGGTATAACTAAGCTATATTTGGAGACTTTTCCAGAGCAAAATCTGGGAATCTTTTAGGGGATATAATTAGCAAAAAGTAAAACTATTCTTCTCAAGTCAGCCCCCAGAATTTATACCATTTACAAATGGTCTACCATTTATATGTATCAGGGGAGTCCAATGGTACCATTTATAAAAACAGAGAAGTTATGAAGAGTGTGAGGTTTGGGAATCAAGAGGAGAAGTTCAATTTAGGACACATGCAAGTACTTGTATTTAACATTCCAAATCACTAGGAAATATAACAGATCTGACCTGTGGCTGGTAACATCATCTCAATGACCAATATAAAACTACCAACCACCCATACCCTTATAGCATACAAAGGTGCAATGTTTTGGTAAGTAAAGGTACTCTGGATCTTCTTTAATTAATCCATACCATTATGTGTTTGAATAGTAATTATGTTATATATATATTTGTTCTCTTAGGTAGTTTAAGCTTACTAACACAATCTGAATTACTTTACAGTTTTTCTTAGCAAACTCTTTCTGTATAGATAGGATAATGGAAAATATCAGACAAGACAGGGTTGAATTAAAATAAATTCTGAGTTAGTGGGGCCTTCATTAATGAGGTCATACTAAATTTCTTACTCCCTGCTTGCCAGTTCTTGCCTTTGATTTTTCAAAAATTTGGTTTTCCTGTCCTCCCTAAATAGCTTCTCCCCACTCCCCCCAAACAATGTACTCTTCTTCCCTATTTGCTCCATTTCCCTCCATTTAAAAAGAGCGCCTTTAAAAGCTGAAAAATGACATTCAAACATATCTGCTTATCGATTTTCACCCATCAGCTTCTTACCCCCAAAATGGAGAGGCAATAAAGGAATAGCAGAAGGAAGCTGATGAGAATAAGAAGGAGGAGCAGGGAGACTGACTGTTCATTGTCGAAGGCAATTTATGAGAGGAAGACTTTGGCCAGAGTACTGGGACCCCATGGGGGAAATGATGAAAAGGCTCTGGATTGGGTCAAGGAAGGAAGAAATCAGCACACTGCCAAGACGTTACTTCTGCCTGGGTTTATAGACCAGCAATTCCCAAGTTACTCCTGAATCATAGAGTCTGATCCCCATTAGATGTGAAAAGTGGAGTTATTTGCATATTAAAAAAGCAGAATACAGTACCAGTCTTTACCTCTCCTTACCTTTTATCACAAAGGAAGCATTAACTGCTTCCTTGGCATTCTCAGTTGGTTCTAGAATAGCCTAATATTCGAACATTCAAAGACCTTGTATGTAGGATTTGTTTCAGTTTTTGTTTCTGTATCCCCAGAACTTAGAACACTGCCTGGCACATAGTAGGCATTTAATAAGTGCTTGCTAATTGATTGATTCCATGTCTGAGTTGGAACTGGCTCTCTTTGAAGGATAGCTTTAAGCTGTTTCCTTTTGTACCCCTTATCCCTTACCTTTTCTTCACAAAAAAGCAAAAAACCCATAAACACATATAAAAGAGGAAAATCACATCACCACTTAGCCTGTCATCTTTCCAATTAGAAGAATAAAAAAGATCCCTTGGCAATCAAGCTTACTCATTTATTCAAACCCCTTAAGAAGCTTGTTTGTAAAAAATCAATTTGGTAGACTTCCTTGGAATTGTAACCAACCCGGTGAGCTCCTAGCTTCTTGAAAGCCAATTTCTTAAAGTGATTTTTTTTTCTCCCTCTAAACATTTTAAAACAAAATCGAACCGAACAGAACTAGGTAGCACAGTGGACAAAGTGCTGGACTTGGAATCAGGAGTTCAAATCTTGCCTCAGACAGTTACTAGTTATGTGGCTCTAGTCAAGTCACTTTACTTTCCTACCTTAGTTTCCTAATCTATAAAATGGGGGATTAAAATAGTATCTAGTTCCCAGTGTTGTTATGAGTATCAACTGAGATAGTACTTGTAAAGTACTTTGCAAATTATAAAACACCATGCAAATGCTAGGTATAATTATTATTTTGTTTTAAAGTAGGACTTTTAGAAATAATTCTATAATTATGATAATTCTATAATTAAAGCTGTGAAATAGGGAAAAGATAGTATTATCATTCTCATTTCATAAGGGGAGTAACTAAGGCACTGAGGAAGGTTTCTCATAGTGCATATAAGACCATAGACTTGCAAGATAAGCTATTTGGAGCTAGAAGGGACCTCAGAAGTCACTTAATTCAACATTCTCTTAAGGAGAAATCCCTTTTACAATATAATTGTGACAAAAAATAGTTCAAGGATCGGTTGATTAGGTACTGCTGCCAATCATACAATCATCTACACAGAGATAGGGAAAACCTACTGTTTATTACGCTCAGAATGCAAGCTTCACTGTATACAAAAATCAGTGAGCCCCGAGCCTCAGTTTTAAGTGACATTATATACGATTCGGTTACATAAGCAGGATGGGTACAACGAAATTTCAAGGAACAAATAAGGGAAGATAATGATTTACATGTAACATACCAAAGCCTATTGGTATGGAATTCTCCTCACTGATAGAAGTGAAATCCCCCGTGCTTGTTTGAGAGAAGGCGTGATATTGGCAAGAGCAAGAAATAGTAAAGTTTCATTTTTCTTTGATCTAAAAGAGTCTCTTCAAGTCTTTTGTGTGTGTGTGTGTGTGTGTGCGTGTGTGAGGCAGTTAGGGTTAAATGACTTGCCCAGGGCCACACAGCTGGTAAATGTCAAGTGTCTGAGGTCATATTTGAACTCAGGTCCTCCTGACTCCAGCGCCGATACTCTATCCACTGTACCACCTAGCTGCCAAGGCTTTCGAACGTGCTTCAAGTTTCTTCAGTGTCTTTGGGCTTCTGAACCTTTTAGCTTCCAGTTTTTAGAGAGAATATGGACAATTCCAATCCCACTTCAGGTCTATAATGGGATTGTAGATGTGGGTGTGAAGAAAAGAGTCTAGGAAGAAGCTAACATGAGGGGAGGTGGCAGTCTCCATCATCTCCTTGTCTCCAACTTTTACACTAGTAACTTTGGGAAACTTCCCCTTGGTGAGATCTAGAACTCTCTCCCTCTTCGTTGAGCTGGATTACCTCACTCCCAATGGGAAAGCTCCTTCACTCTGTATTGTCTGGTATATCCATTCTCCTATGTTTCCTACTTTCTCTGATTTCTAGTTGCTTTTTTTTCTATTTGACTTGGATAAATGGGTTTCTTTGTTAACTTCTATGTGTGTTTGTTGTGGAGCTGATATTTGGTGAGAAGGGAATTGTCTTAGATAAAACTTGGCCCCATTAAAGAAACAGAAATCTGAAGTTAGCTTGAACCTGAAAAACCACATCCTTTAGACTAACTATTTAAGGGAATAGATAGATATAATTCTAGCACCTCTCTCTGAGGACAGCAGAATGGCCATGCTTCTGGCCCCAACCTCCTAATTTCTCTCCTAGCAGGAATTAAAGTGTATCTTGGAGAAGGGTGTTAAAAGAAAAGACTAGACGGGCAGCTAGGTGGCGCAGTGGATAGAGCTCTGGCCTTGGAGTCAGGAGGACCTGAGTTCAAATCCAGCCTCAGACACTTGACACTTACTAGCTGTGTGACCCTGAGCAAGTCACCTAACCCCAATTACCTCACCAAAAAAAGAAGAGACGAGAGATGTCTATTCTGCCTTCCATCAAAGCATGCAACACTTCCCTGCCCTGTATGGGGGATAGCCCTCTTTACATACACATCAAAGAACAAATAACAGAAGGGGAAGACCTAAATTGGGTGAAACAGGAAACTATCTGGTGTCTACCTGCAAATGACAATCTCAAGCTTGATTTTGCAGACACTAGGTAAGTGATATAGTCATTTTAAGTAAAGTGCAATAAGAAAGTTAAGAGAGAAATTATCCTACCACAATAGCAAACCATCATGCAGCATTCCATTCAAGTGAGGTAGAACTCACAACACTCTCCCTCCCCAAACACAGATGGGAAAGATCTTTGTTAAGCAGCTTTTTTCTTACATCAAGCCCTCACCCCCTATTTACCCAACACATTTAATTAATTACTTTCACATTAAAATACATCCTATCATTCCAAGTTAAAGTATATAGGTATTAATGTTATTATCTTGGCTATTCATCTCCTACTCCAAATGTCTGGTCATAAAATGAGATTCTCACCCATATCCTAAGTCCCTCTTCAGCTAATAGTTTTCTATTTTCATGAAAAACAAATCTTTAAATTCTTCTAGCTAGAGTCAGTATAAAATATGTCTTGCTTTAATAACAGGCCAACCTTTTTTTTTCAAAGTTTATGAGGGCTTTGTAGGCTTTTACCTTGTAGGATGCAGGATTGGAAAGGAAAATAAAATAGAACTGAACATAAAATCTGAAATCTGTTTCTTAATTTTTAATATTTCTTACTTAACTATTGGGGATGTAACTATGAGTGTGAAACTCCTCTCAGTGTTCCAATGGTTAGAACTTAAGAAATTTCAAGTGAAACACTGAGAAGTTTGGGTTCTAACAGGAAGACTGAATCTCTCCAGGAACTGTAATGGAGTTCCTTTTGTTCAGGTTATTTGCCTCAGCATCTTTGTTTTGGGACTCTACTGGCTGTTGAGGGTAAAGAAGGAGGAACAGAAATCCGAAGTTGGAATGGGAAGAAAGTTTTCTCTCTCTCTTGTCCTATACGCTCACATATGATGAGCTTTAATAATGTCCACTTAATAATCTTTAATAATGACCTTACCCACAGCTTCAAGGATCTTATTAATGCGGAGTATTCCTAAATCTAAATTTTCATCCTTAATCTCTCCTGCCATTCAGTTCCACATTTCCAACTGCTTGATAGACATCTTGAACTGGCTATCTTGTTGACATCTCAAGCTCAAAATGCTCTAAACTGAGCTCACCATCTTCCCTCCAAAATCTGCCCCTCCTCCAAAATTCCCTTCATTTAACCAAGTTTAAAACCCAGGGGTATCCTTGACTCTTGCCTTTCCAATACTGCAAATCTGATCAGTTAATATGTCATATTGATCCTACCTCCACAATATCTATTATGTCCTCCCCTCCATATCCATTGTCACCACTGTAGTTGGAAGGAGGGAGGACAGGTGAATAAGCATTTATATAAAATCTATTATGTGACAGGCACTGTGCTAAAAGCTTTTGCCAATATCATCTCATTCCATTCTCATAACAATACTAGAAGGTAGATGATATTATCTCCACTTTACAGTTGAGGAAACTGAGGCAAACAGGAATAAGTGACTTGTCCAGGATCACATAGCTAGTAAGAGTCTAAGGTCAGATTTTAACTCAGGTCTTCCTGTTTCCAGGCCTATCACTTCATCCATTGTGCCACCAGCCGCAGTCATCACTTCTCACCTGGACTACTGGATTAACCTCTTAATGGATCTCCTTGCCTCCATTCTCTCCCCTTTCTAATTTATTTGTTTCTGTTCAATAATATTCCTAATCTACACAAGTCTTCTGACAATCATGATATTCTTTTGCCCCAAAATGTCAATGATTCCCTATTGCCTATGGAAATAAAAATCCAACCTCAGCATGACATTTAAGGCTCTCCACATGCTGACTCCAATTTACCCTCTTCAGCCTTATTTTGGAATCATAGAATTTCAGAAGTGGAACTGAGGGATGGAGACTAGCACTCTAGATCATAGAGTACATGGTGTTTATTTAGAACTTCTGCTCTATCAGGTCACACACAAACTACTGAGGTGATTGCAGAATTCCCCACTGAGTGGCCGTCAATACTAACTGGTAGTTAAATTAATTCTCTCATGCTGTTGGAATTCACTGGAGGATATTATATAAGATGTGATTCTAAATATCTTTTCTGCTAGCTTGCCAACCAATTCTCCCAAGTACATGTGTTAAATAACGAAAATTTTCCTCTTAAAACATTTTTTTCTGTAGGTTAATCAAATATTCATCTTTCATACACATTTGTTTTGTTGTCTGGTATACCTATTCTATCATATTGATCCATTTCTTTATATTTTTCCAATATCAGTTAGTTTTGATGATAATTACTTTAAGAGACATCCTTACAAATAAACAGCATTATTTTTTCTGCAGCAATTACAAAAACCAAGAGGAAATAATAGAAAAGGAAGTCCTATTTAAACTAACTGTAAAATGTATAAAATATCTGGGAATCAACTATCAACACAACACACTCATATCCTTTAAAAATACAACTACAAAACACTCTCCAAAGAAATGAAGAACAACTTAAATAAGCAGAGAGATATTCAGTGTTCATGGCTGGGGTCAAGCCAGTGCAATTAAAATGATGATACTACCTAAATTCATTAACATATTTAGTACTACACCAAAAAAAAATAACCAAAATTATGCTTTATAGAGTTAGAAAAAAAATCACAAAAAAATTCACTTGAAGAAACAAAAGGTCTGGAATTTGAAGGGACATAATGGAAAAAATAGGAATGAAGGAAGAATTTTCACAGAGTCCGTATTATACTCTAAAGTAGTAATCATCAAAATGATTTGATATTGGCTAAAACACTAAAAAGTAGACCAATGGAACAGACTACATAGTAATGGATAAACACCAATTGAACTTAACACCTCAGCATTCAATAAGTCAGATAATATAAAATTCCTAGGAAAGAACTCCCTAACTGACAAGAATTGCTGGGGAAACAGGAAAGCAGTTTGACAAAAATTAGGTTTAGATCAACAAGTGGATGAGGTGTTGTTCACAGCTATGAATAGAGGGAGAATTCTTAGCCAAACAATAAATTAAGTTGATCACCAAAAAAATAGCAAAATCTTATTCTGTCAACTTGAAAAACTTTTGCACTGACAAAATCAACAAAGCCATGATAAGAAAGGAGATGTCCAAGTGATTAAAAAAAAAAACTTTAAATTGAACATATCGGACAAACATTTGCTGGCCAAGATTTGTAAACAGAAAACTCAGACTAAGAGCTCTGGTCAAAGGAATTGTACAGAACAGCAGCTCTCAGCAAGAACTGAGGATGGGATGCGAGAAACAAACAAGCTTTGAATTGAAAATGTTTACTTTATTATAATTAAATCTGAAATGGTGTTAGTTATAAAGTATTCTAAATATTTTAAAAGGGATATAGAGGGCTAACACAAATGTATAAGACCAACTCCCCAATGGGTAAGCAGTATATATGAATAAACAGTTTGCAAAAGTTTGCAACCACTTGAAAGATTGCTCCAAATTATTAATAGTAGGAGAAATGAAAATTGAAACAACTTTGGGGTTTCGTCTCTGACTGAGAAAATTGACAAAGATGAAGAAAGAAGGAAATAATCAATGTTGGAGAGGTTGTGCTATCCACTGCTAATGGAGCTGTGAGTTAGTCTAACCCTTCTGAAAACCAGTTGTAATTGTCTTAAGACAATGATGAAAATTTCCATACTCTGGAACCCAGAGACCCTACTGTTAGGCATATTCATCAAGGAGGACAATGATAAAACATTCCCATAAACACCAAAATATTTCTAGTAACACTTTCTGTAGTAGCAAGGAGCTGGAAATAAAGTAGATGCCTATCATTTACTAGGGTTAAGCAACTTGTGTGATATGAATGTAAGGGAATAATACTGCCCCATGAAAAGTATTAGGGGCATGGGAAGATACTGTCTCTTCTACTTACTGCTTATTTGGCTTTGGGCAAATTACTTAACTTTCTTTGGCCTCAGTTTCCTTATCAGTATGTAGAAAAGCCATCACAAGCAGCATGCATGGAGATGGGTCTGTGCCATGACCCCTTTGCTGAAGTGAAAGCATGACCAGAATCTCCTGACTGATCTCCCTTATGTCCCTTTGAAGAAAGGCTGTGTCAAAGATAATTGGTGACTGAGCCACTCATTGAATAGACTTGAAAAGGAGAGAATAAGTCTGCCTCTCTCTCCTCCCTTTTGATCACATAGCTTGGGACCCTACCAGCTCTCCCTTGGACTTCTAGAGAGAGGGAGAGAGGGGATTTCCTACAGCTTGAAAAATGAAAAGGTTGGACTGGATGACCTCAGATGTCCTTTCTAGCTCTACCATACCATGACTTACCTAAACTGATGCAGAGCAAAGTCATCAGAATCATGAAAGTAATATATACAATGTAAATATGTAGGAGGTGGTGGTGGGGAGGGATGCAGCAATCCCACTGTAGAAGAGCCCGCGAAGCCTGCTTCCAGAAAGACATGATGATAGAGGATGGAAATGTCTTTCTCCTTGATTTGGAGAATGTATGGTCATTCTGTAATTGGTTTTAATAGTTAGCCATGTGATGAAGGGGAATGTTTTTGGTTGACTGCATAGCTAGAAATGGGGTGCATTGAAAAGTCATCCAGGACCCTGCCTTTGGTTTGGCTCTTCCCCTTCTGTCTTTGTTCCAGTGAAAGAGACATTCAGTAAGCCTGGTTTCGGAGAGGCCTAAAGACTGTCATGTGGGGGGTAAGGTATGTCCCTCATACCTTTTGGAAGCAGGATCCCCAGTCTCTTCCACATGAGAGATTACATTAGCTTTCTTTCCCCTCCTTCCTTTACTTATGGAGAAAAACATCCCAGAATAAAAAATGAACACTGTAATTGATACTGAAGGTTGATAATGAAGAATAGATAAGAGAATGCACTTTCCTCTTTTGCGGATGTGGG
The DNA here is from genome assembly GCF_900497805.2 of Vombatus ursinus. Lineage (NCBI taxonomy): Eukaryota > Metazoa > Chordata > Mammalia > Diprotodontia > Vombatidae > Vombatus > Vombatus ursinus. Next base: position 10,588,530 of record NW_020954550.1, read on the forward strand.
GTAGCAATGGAGGTGGAACACAGGATATCCTGTTGGATTTGATTGATATATTGGTTAGATTTGCTAAAATACTTGGCTTTTTTTTTTTTACCCCCTTCCCTTTTTTTTTTTTTTGTTATAAGGCTATCTAGGTAGGGATGGGGGAGTGAAATGTTAGGATGAGGGTGATGTAAAAACAAGATAATGTTTTTTTAAAAAAAAGAATGCAGATGTTTTGTAGGTTAAATTTTAATTACACTTTTGTACAACTCATTTATTGTATCCAGCACTCTTTTGGCTGAGGTAGTTGGATTTTCTAGATACATTATCACATCACCTACAAACAGTGATTTTTCTGACCTCTTCATTTATGATGTTAATCCCTCTAATTTTTAAAATTACCATCGTAATCACTAGAATTTCTAATACTATATCAAATAAAAGCGGGTGATGCCTCCTTAAGTTTTTACTTCTCTTTTCCAAGCTAAATAGTTTCAGTCTTTCTAATTGCTCCTCATATATCGTATTCTCCATTTCTCTAATTGTACTGGGTGCCTCCTTAGAACGTATGTCTTTCCTAAAGTGTTGTTCCCAGAACCAAAGGAACTACTCCAGGTGTGGCTTGACCAGGGCAGGACAATTTACCTGCCTTTCTCTGGACTCCATGGCTCTCCTAGTGATGCCTGGAATAGCATCATTGACTAATATTGATTGAACTTCCAGTCCACGAAAACCCTGAGACCTTTTCCACTAAAACTTCTGACTAGTCTCATTTCTCCCTGTTGTACTCAAGAAGTTGATTCTTGGAAACCCAACTTTGCTTACTTATTATGTCAAAGATTTTAATGTTTTCATTTCAATTTGAGTTTCATGTTTTGGGATTTCCTTGTAAATGTTTTTGTGTGCCACTGAGACTTTTAAAGTATCTTACATGTGCACACTGAGATGGACTGTGCTTATTCACCTTAATTTTCCCTTTGGCTCCTCTGATCATTTCTTGTGGCCATTCAGGGAGCCACTTCTTTTCAAGGCTGGATGGCTTCCATATCTGCATTTCCCACAAAAGGAACTAAAAGAACATTCTACTCACCTGCCTTCATCAGTAGAGTGCCTCCCACGCACTGATAATCTGCTTGGATTCCTTGCCCAGTGGCTAGCAAACTCTCATTCCTTCTTTCTTTCCCCATCCCAGTAATATCAAATCACAGATTATCGAAAAGCGAACCCCACTCTTCCATCCCTGCTCCCTTCTATCTCATCCTTATCCATTACAACTCTGCCCCACCTCATGTCCCACTCCATATCTACCCACTTCTTCCTCTGTGCCTTTTGGAACTGTCACTCTAGAATGAATAAACTTCCCTTTATTTTAACTTTTTCTTCTCATGCTTTTTTCATCTTCTGGCTGTCACTGAGCCCTGACTTTCCATGGATGACATTTCATCCTAGGCTTTCCTCTCCAGTATTGCTTGCACCTTCTCTCAAACCTCCCAACTCACTGATTCTAGAGAGGGAGTCAGAGTACTCCTTGTTCCCCATTGCCATGTCTAAATTTTCCATCTACCATCAATGATCAACATCATCTTTGAGATTCACTCTATTCAAATTTATCATGGAATCCACATCCTGGCAGCTGTTATCAACCAACCCCCCAGCACATTGTCCCTTGGCTTATTGTCTCTCTCCACCCCAACTCCTACTGTCATACTAGGGGATTTTAACATACATGCTGATGTTCCCACAAATATCCTGAACTTCCGGTTCCTACATTTACTAGACTCCCATGGCATACCCTTCTACTCCACCTCAGTTACACACAGAAATGGTCATCACTCACAAGTGTTCCACCTCCATGATCAAGAATTCTTAAATTCTTTTAACTGATCATAATCTCCTATTATTTAATTTCCTCAAAAACCTATTCTTTGTCCTCTCTGTGACTTGCAGTCTTTCTATCCTCAGTACCTTGCCAGACCATCACCTCTGCTCTTGTTATAATCTCTTCCCTTTCTAATCTTGACCTCTTAATGAATCAGTTCAACTGTATACAATTTCTACTCTTGAATCCCTTCTTTTCCCTTCCTATTGACATTTATGACTTGCCAACTCAGTATTACTCTTACAACCCACCTCCTCCATTCATAATCACATACTACTGAAGTGAGCTAAAGGAAGTGATGCAATTGTGCTGACCTCTAATCTTAGATGGGTTCTCACTACAGTAAAATTATCTTTTTATTAATTAATTCATTATCCCATTATCACAACAGCTATTCCCAAACTTTCTTTTCTCTCTTTAAGCTTCCCAGAACATCCCTCTTCCCCCACCCTCTCAGCTAAGGTTCACATTTCATACTTTACTGAGAAATCAAGATCATTTGCTGGAGGCTCTCTCTTCTTCCCTCCTCTTCATCTCACAACCCTTTCATGTCATCCCCTACAATTCTTTCCCTTACTCTGATGAAGAGGTACCCCTTCTCTTAGCCAAGGCCATCTCTTCTACATGTACGCTTAATCCCATCTCCTTTCTAGCATATTGTACCTACAAGCATCCCCTCCCCTTCTAATTTTCTATTTCTCCCCATCTACTTGTTTTGTGACAGATTTTTTTCTATTTTATTTTTTATTCTATTTTTTCTAATTTATTCTAACCAATGTTAATCAGTTTGATATGATTCCATAGGGGTGGTGATTGTAAGTTCTGTATATGGGGTAGCTTTGTAGCTCAGTGGATAGAGCACCGGCCCTAGAGTCAGGACCTAAGTTCATATCCGGCCTCAGACACATAACGCTTACTAGCTGTGTGACTCTGGGCAAGTCACTTAATCCCAATTGCCTCGTGGAAAAACAAATAAGTTCCATAGATTAGGCCACAGAGCTGTGAACTTGCTTAATCACAGGAAGCTAACTAGAGGACCTCATCCCTTGTTTTGCTTTGTCATGGTGACCAAGTCCAGCATGGTGGAGGTGATTCAATTACATGGAAAGTCCCCCAGCTATTTTTGTTGCCCCTCCATCCCTTATCACCCCTCTCTTGCCGAACATGGGGAGATGACCATGAGTACTTGGTCAATGAGTGACCCTGGTTGCTGGCTTGTAGCCTGCTTTTCTACCAGCTCATGGGTGTGCTCATTGACTCAGTAGGGCCTCCTAAAAGGTCAAGATAGGTCTGTCAAGGTCTGTTCATTAGCCTGTTTGTCAACCAATGGGATTCTGTATTTTGTGTAGACTCTCCTGGAGGTTCAGGGGCTAGGTCTATCCACCAATAATACTCTGTATTTATGGTCTGCTCCACCTGTATTGTCTGGGTATCAAGCACTATAAAACTAAGGCTTTGGAGGAAGGGGGCATCTCAGATTGTGAGGAAGATCTGAGGTCCACTTAATTAGAGGGGGCCATGGACCCTTTAATAAAGTGCCATCAGCTCAGAGCTCTGCTTCACTGGTTATTCTTGTCAACTGGACGCTTTCGGAATCCCTCCAGTTTCTTTCATTAAAGAAACCCTCATTGGACTCTATCACAGCTGTTAAATATTGTTCCATATCTCTCCTCCATTTCTCAACCAAACTTGAAAAACCCAGATCTATACTCAGATCTATACTCACGCTTTGTCTCCTTTCACTCTCTTCCTAATTCTTTGTAATCTGGTTTGCAACCTCATCCTTCAACCCAAACTTCTCTCTCCAAAGTTACTAAAACCTTAATTGTCAAATCTAATGTCCTCTTCTCAGTCCTCATCCTATATGATCTCTCTGCAGCATTTGACATTATTGACCTCCTTGGATACTGTCTCCTCTATGAGTTCTTGTGGCATTCCTCTGTCCTGATTTTCCTCCTGCCTGTGTGACCACTGCTTCTCAATTTCCCTTGCTGATTCATCAAGCATATCAAGTCCATAGACTATGGGTGTACCTCAAGGGTTAGTCCCAGATCAGCTTTTCTATATATATTCTATCACTTGGTGACCTTGTTAACTTTCATGTATTCAATTACCAATTCTATATAGATGATTATGAGAACCATCTTTCTGGCCAAGTCTCTCCTAAGCACCAGCTCCACAACACAAACTGGATGTTCTGTAGCCATCTCAAACTTAAAATGTCCAAAACAGAGCTTATTACCTTAACCATTAAATCCATCTCTCTTTTGAACCTCCCTATTATAGTTAAGGCCATTGCAATCCTTTTATCACCCAGGTTGGAAACCAGTGTCATCCTTGACTCCTCACTATTTCTCCCTGCATATCCAATTAGTTGTCAAATATTGCCATTTCTATCTCAACACCACACTCTCCATCTCTCTACTCACATAGCCACTCCTCTAATTCAGGCCATCATTACCTGTCATCTGGACTATTGTAATATCTTCCTAATTTGGTCTCTTCACCTCAATTCTCTCCCTACTTCAGGCCATCTTTCATACACTTGCCAGAGAGATCAAATCATCCATCTATTTAATAAACTCCGGTGGTTTCCTATTACTTTTAGGATAAAACATAAAGTCTTCTGTATGACACTCAATTGTCTTCAACCTTTCTACCGTTCCAGTATTTTCCCACATTATTCTCCTCCCTGTATTCTGTGATCTAGCCTAGTCACTGCTCAACAGAAATAATGCTCTATTTTTCATTTCCATGCATTTGGGTTGTCTTTTTCCATGACTTATAATGCACTTCTTCCTCACCTCTGCCTCTAAGAATCTCTGGTTTCCTTCTAGACTAAGCTCAAGCACCACCTTTTTATATGATGGATTTCTTAATCCCCCAGCTCCTAATACACTCCTTTCCCAAACTACCTTTTTTTCATTTCATATAGATTATGTTTAATTTTTTTCTTGGGAGGACTGGGTCTCCCTATTTCACCTGGAATGAAAATAAAGGTCACTCACGAGCTGGATCCCAATGCTGGATTTGTATGGAAGCTTTAGCCTGCTCAGTTTTTCCACCCTAGTCTGATAGACTGCTCCTTAGGCAGCCTAGTAGCTCTCTACTCCTAAAAGATCATCATATTGGTTTTCTTCTTTGCCCTTATTCCAAAGTGATGTTGATCTTTTTCACAGCTTTTCCATTTGCCTTAATATATTGTTATTTTATTTACTTTAATACTTCAAGACCCTATGATTTTTTTTAACATGGGTATCCACTGAAGTAGATTACTATCCCCTGGGACCAAAATAAGCACTCCAAGAATAACTCTCTGGTAATGAGTCTTTCCAAACTGAGTTATATTATGGTGACAAAGAACTGGAAACTAAGGGGGTGCCCATCAATTGGGGAATGGCTGAACAAATTACAGTTTAGGAATGTAATGTCTTAGAGCAGCTTGTGCTGTAAGATAAAATAAAGGTGGTGGTTTCAGAAACCTGGAAAGACTTATATGAATTGATACAAAGTGAAGTGAGCAGAGCTAAGAGAACATAGTACCACATATAGTGCCTGGTGTATTTATTAATACATTTTGCTTTATCAACAATGCAATAAAGAATAACAACTTTCAAAGGTTTGAGAACTCTGATTAATGCAATGATTCTGAAAGACCTATGATGAGGCATGCTCCCACTCCTCTTACATAGAGATGATGGGCTCAGTGTACAGAATGAGACATTTTTTCAAACATGATCAATATGGAAATTAGTTTGGCTTAATAGTGCATATTTGCTACAAGGGTTTTCTTTTTCTTTTCTTAATGGTAGGAGGGATAGAAAATAGATTTTTGCTAATTGAAAAAAATATTCAATATTTTAAAAACTAATTTGTATTGGGCCTCAGACCATAGATGTAGTTGGTGGCTGGGTCCAATAGAGCACAAGCTGCCTGCGCCTAGGTGGACCCACACACCTGGTCCATACTCCATGCAGATCTGTGCTGGGCCCCACTCTTGAAGCTTTTCTAGCTTAGTAGTAGCTACCAAAGCTGTACTCCACCAGCACAGCCTTTGACAAACAAGGGTCACATTCACATTGTGTTGAGGCATCTGAGTAGGGTTTCTGCTATTTTAAATTGGTCAATTAGGGCAGGTTTAAGAACAATCTCCCTATATCCCTGAAACTTGCCAGCACTTCAAACCATCATCATTCCAGTTGTCCCCAGGCCATGAGAAGAATGCCCTGGCTCTCTGTCTCCTAGTCTGAGGTTAAACAATGACTAGCTAACCATGAGCCACTTACTGGGGACTCTTGCTCAGAGAGACTAATAACTCACAGAATCGAATCTATTTCTCCTTCTGGTTGGTAACAGGGCCAGAAAGGGAGGGGGGATTCTTTTCCATTTTCTGTGGTGCCCATCAGATTGCAAGGCTGACAATGCCAGACTGTCCAGATACAGACCAGAAGCCTCCTTAAATTTCACTTGTAGAGAATTCATTCCTGTCTTTCTCTGAGTCATGAAGAGAAAGAGACACTTTGGTTTGGGAGTGGGGGTTGGGAGGGTTAGATTCACCTTCCAAGCCACAGTAATTTTAGCTTCATCTCTGGCATCCATTACCCCAAAGGATCGCTACACTTCCTTGATGATTCCTTAATCTCTTCCCTCCTTCCCCAGAACTTATGGGTTTTTTTTTCCTTCATAGACAAAGTGATCTCTTTCAAGGTCTACAACTGTGATGCGTATGCTCAGTTGTATTCCAACACGCTATCCAGGCTTTCCTCTGTTCTCCATCACTTTCATCTCTGACCTGGTTTTCTATTCCAGCATCTCCAGTTTTTAAACTGGTCTCGACATTGCTGTTTTTCTTGGGTAAATGTCATATTCTGAGGTTTATGATATGCCTCGCTGATAGTGACGCTGTCCAGATGCTGCATGTGTTCCTCGGGGTTCTTAAGCCTGCTTCTCAAAATTGCCCCGTGTCAGGCTAACTTATCTGCTCAGCTGTCCGACGCCGCTCCTGGCAACTGCGTCTCATCTTCTCTTAGGGATGGCTGCAAGTGGACACCTGTCTCCATGTTTTAGGAGTGCTGGAATATTGGAATCTGGGTATCCAGTTTGACAGATTGGACCGGATGGGAAATATCTGCTCCATGTTCCCAGTGAAGACATTCCTCAGTTAACTCACTTGCCTGTAGCCACTAACAGCTCAGTGAGGGAATTTCAATGTATTGCATAGGAAAAATTGAGTGGTACTTTGGACCATCTCCTCTTTTCTGATGAGTAGGTCTAACTTTGTCACACCCGCATCCAAAGAACCAGATGGCTCCCTATTTATTACTGATTCCAAGTTCAGAGTTATATTCGCTGTGTCACCTACCTTCCAACAGATGCATACCTGTTTCAGCCAGGGCTTCTTAAACTTTTTCCACCCACGACTACTTCAGCACTTCTTAAACTGTGGATTGCAACCCCATATGGTGATTAAACTACTGCTATTGACTCCTAGCAATGCTACCTTGTTTTCTATTATATCTTTTTAAGTATAATATTTTATTTTTCCCCAATTATATGTTAAAACAATTTTTAACATTAAAAAAAAAGTTTTGAGTTCCAAATTTTATCCCCTCCTCCATCTCTCCCCTTCCACCTCCTTCAGACAGTAAGCAATTCAATATAGTTTATACATGGGCAATCATGTAAAACATGTCCATATTAGTTATTTTATACAAGAAGACTTGAATACAAAAGAAAGGAAGGAAGGAAGGAAGGAAGAAAGGAAGGAAGGAAGAAGGAAAGAAAGAAAGAAGGAAGGAAAGAAAGAAAGAAGGAAAGAAAGAAGGAAAGAGAAAGAAGGAAAGAAAGAAAGAAAGAAAGAAAGAAAGAAAGAAAGAAAGAAAGAAAGAAAGAAAGAAAGAAAGAAAGAGAGAGAGAGAAAAACAGCATGCTTCAGTCTGTATTCAGACCATATCAGTTCTTTTTCTGGAGGCGGATAGTATGCTTTGTCATTAGTCCTTTGAGATTGTCTTGGATCATTGTATTGCTGAGAATAGCTAAGTCATTTAAAATTCTTCATCATAAAGTATTGCTATTACTGTGTACAATGTTCTTCTGGTTCTACTTACTTCACTTTGTATCAGTTCATGTAAGTCTTTCCAGGTTTTTCTGAAATCATCCTGCTTGTCATTTCTTATAGCACAATAATATTCCATCACAATCATATACCACAGCTTGTTTAGCCATTCCCCAATTGATGGGCATCCCTTTGACGTCCAACTCTTAGCCACCACAAAAAGAGTTGCTATAAATATTTTTGTACAAAGAAGTCTTTTTCCCTTTTTGGTGTTTTTTTTTTAATTGTCTTTGGGATATCGACCTAGCAGTGGTATTTCTGGATCAAAAGACATGAACCGTTGTATAGCCCTTGGGGTATAGTTCTAAGCTATATCTTTAAAAAAGAAAATGCATATGAAGGTGCACTAAAACACATGAAATATTATACTTAAAGTAAGGTAGTCTCTAGGGCTTCTTCCCTTGACTGTCTTATTTATAATAACCTCTCTCAGGTCTCTTTCTTTGTGTCTTTGAGGGTCACTAACTGGTGCAGAGAACCGAGAGCTGGCCTGGGAATCAGGAAGATTCACATCCTACTTCATACACTTCCTGACTGTGTGACCCTGGGCAAGTCATTGAAGCACTCTGTCTCAGTTTCCTCATCTGTAAAATGGGGGTAATAATAACTCCCACCTTACAGGATTTATGCGAGGATAAAATAAGTTAACACGTGAGAAGTGCTTTGCAAACCTTAAAGTGGTATATGAATGGGAACTGTTATTATTATTATTATCTCCAGTGCTTCACAAAGTGCCTGGCACATTTGTTACTGTTCAGTTGTCAGTCGTATCCAACTCCTTGTTACGCGTTATGGGATTTTCTTGGCAAGGATACTGGGGTGGTTTGCCATTTCCTTCTCCAGCTCATTTTACAAATGAGGAAACTGAGGCAAACGGGATTAAGTGACTTGCCCAGGGTCACACAGCTAATAAGCGTCTGAGGCCAGATTTGAATACAGGAAGATGAGTCTTCCTGACTCAAGGCCTGGTGTTCTATCCACTATGCCACCTAGCTGCCCCTGCCCAAGGACACATCAGTCATTAATGGCAGAGCTCAGACTAAAATCCAGGTATCCTGACTCTCAGCTCAATACCTTGCTGACCTTACCATCCTATTTCTCTAACACTGACAAAACTTCTGAGAAGACTGGCCATGATCCACTGGCCATGATCCCAGTGGCAGGTAAGGTCTCAAGACAAATGGAGAAGGTAGACCATGGCCACTGTTCCACAGACTGTCAGTTTGGTCTAGAACCTGATGCCAAGGTGGTACTGCCCTCTGTCTACTCAAGGGCTCACTTGCTTTTCTGATGTATTTTTCTATTTCTTGGTTAAGTAAAGCACTACTAAAAAATACACGGAGAACTCTGAAAACTTTAAAGCACTGGGCATATACTTAGATATGCACATGTTGTCTCTTAAATGAATGTGGGTTCCTTGAGATGTTTTATTTTTGTCCTCATGTTCCTGATGTTTAGCACAGTGCCTGGTACACTTGGCGACCAATTGATTGGTTCATGTATATACCAGCTAATATTTTTATTAAAGAACTTGGTGGCACATTTTCAGCTTCCTAATCTTAATGGCCATCTTCAGCTAAGCACGGGACCTTCCCTGGTTCTGTCTCTTGCACGGTCTTGGTCTTCTTCAAGCAATCGTGATTCCAACCCTGAAATGTGGGTTCATGATTATTGTCATGTCTTCTTCCATATGTTTTTCAAAAGCTTGGCGGTTGCTTGGAATACTGCTTCAGGGACCTTTGTGGAGGCTCTTAGACATTTGTGTTGGAAGAATTCCCCCTGGGGCTCTCCCCTGCAGTAAAACAGAATTTATATGAGGCACTTAGAACCAGGGCAAACTGCAGGAGAGAAGTCTGACAGGTCTGTCCTAATCCTCACCCAGACACATAGAAATTGAAGCAGTCTGTGAGAAAAAGAAAGGGTCAGGATAGGGACAATTAGCACAGCCATCTGGAGAAAGGGGCGTTGGGGGGCTGGATTGTCTTTGGATGCAGGAAAGGGGGCTGGGAGAGTCCATGCTTGGGCGTCTGGGGTTCTTCCTATCAACTTTTTGTGAAATAAGTACTTCTACCTGTCTGTTTGTCCGCTGAGAAGATGATCTATCACCCAGTCTGTAAAAATAGTTCTTTCTGGGTCCATCTCTTTAGGCCTCTGTTGTGGTTAGTTGTCTGACTGTGGTTATCCCTACGTCTGGTTCTCTGTCTCTCTTGTATCATGTGTGTTGTGTGTGTAAAACTCTTTATGTGGAGACTGGGAATTTTCATTTTTCTTTTTAATGCATTCGGAGTAGTAACCCAGAGCCTTCAGCTCAAATACCTGCACTTGCCATTTCAAATTAGCCAAGCTACAAACACAGATGCAAAGGACCAAGGCACGCAAAGGGAGAGACACAGTGCTCCAATGAAAGGCCTTCAGTGTTTGCAAAGAAGCAGACAGGGAGAAACAGTGACTACCCTATCACACACCTGTCCAGGGGTTCAAAACATCTAGAGATACACTAGAGCATGGATTCTTAACCTAGCGTCCATAAACTTTTTTTTTTTAATTTTGGTAACTATTATAATATACTTCGTTTTCCTTTATAATCCACCATATTTTAGGCCTTTAAAAACATTATTCTGAGAAGGGTCCACAGGTTCCACTAGACTACCAAAGGGGTTCAAGACACCAGAAAGGTTAAGTACTCCTACACTCTAAGTTAAGTGGTGCAATAGAGAGAGAGAGCTGGCTGGAAAGGCCATGCCCATGGGTTGCTTTGGGTAAAAATATTGTGATAGCTGCCAACACATACTAAAACCATTTTATTTGTGTTTTTACTTTTCTTTAACAGTTGGTTTGTTCCTTCACCTAAGGTTTCCCTGCTAATATCAGAATTTGCCTCATACTTAGATTTCTATAATGAAAGGTAAAGCTCCCGTAGATCCCAAGCAAAGCACTCAAGCTAACACACAATATAGAACAGGTTTCATTTAACCCTATAGAAAGCCTCAAGATTCTCACTAAGCCCATATATATAGTCAAGATAACTCTCCTTCCTCTCTGGTGGGGTTCCACTTCTAGGGACCTAGGGACAAATCCCCTATGGGGAATTCTTCCAACACAAATGTCTAAGAGCCTCCACAAACATCCCTGAAGCAGTATTCTAAGCTACGGTCAAGCTTCTGAAAAACATATGGAAGAAGACATGGCAATAATCATGAACCTACCTTACAGAGTTGGAGTCATGATCACGTGAGGAAGACCAAGGCCATGCACTAGACAGAACCAGGGAAGGTCCCGTGCTTAGCTAAAGATGGCCATTAACATTAGGAAGCTGAAAATGTGTCTCCAAGCTCTTTAATAAAATATTAGCTGACATATATATGAACCAATCAATCAGTCAGCAAGTATACCAGGCACAGTGCTAAGCAATGGGGACAAAAATAAATATGCCCCTTTCTAGAGACAGCTCTCTATACATTGAATACTAATCTGGGTGCCCCCCAAAGAGATTAATGTTTTAACCTGTTAATCTTTCCTTTGGTTAATCTCACCTCCCCAAATGACCTATGTAGTCCTCTTGACTTATACAGCTAGGTCTCAATTAGTTTGAATAATGAATCTCTTAAAGTTGTCACATTATTTGAATTCACGCAATTCAAAGTTACAATTTTATGTAAAATATAATCGTTGGTCCTAGCCCAGTAGACATTTGCAATGAAAATTTAGATAATGCCAATGACTTCATAGGATTTATTATTCTCATAAATCTGAACTAGTTGTAATATTAACCCGAGATTAGGGTTCCTGGAGAAGAGAAATCACTCAAAGACGATAGAGATCCAATATCTTTCCCCCAGACCTACACAGTCCACATCACTCACAGTACAAAGGAAGGGCAAGATCTTAGTTTGAACCCTCCACATCATGGCTCTATCCCTTGTTATTTCTAAGCTCGAGCTTCTGTTTGGTCAAGGAACACCTCCTCTAGGCCTAAAAGACTTGTTCCGGGGCTTGGTATCATCCAGGAGTTCCTCTATGACTTGACAACTTCTATTCCTCTGTTTTTGGCTTGTACTTCTGCAGCTTTCAGCTTGTCTATCTCTGCTATTTCTATTTGCTGCCATTTCTGAAACAATGAGGCTTTCTGCTCTAGTAGTCATGTCATCCCCTTGTGTACATGGAGGGGCTTCAGAACTACACAGGCTTTCCTTCAGTCAACTAGAGTTTTACATATCTAATGGACTCCTCTCTCTCTCAGTTTTTTATTTACTTTTAAAAAAAATATTTGTGTATTTCCTTCTTTCTAGCTTTCTCTTTAGAGGCCAAGTCTGAAGCTATAGGTTGGGCGTGAAAATAGCCTTGATTCAATCAATCATCTTTAATGTGGCAAGAAGACCCTTTAGTTTATCAAGGAGACATCATCAATACCAGAACAAAGACCTGACTTGTTAACCTTGTTAATAAAAAGTCATCATTGTCAAGAAATTAATGTTAATTAATGTTTTTAATTAATTTATAATTTATAATGTCATTAAGTAATTAATTAATCATTTGTGATGTCTTTCATTAATTAAAGTATACATCTTTAAGGAAGTATAAGAGGGATGAAGCAAGGCTTTGCCAGGCTCCTCCTAGGCATGGCCTCTATCTGAGCGAGAGCCTAAGTTTCCTCATCTCTAAAAAGAGGAGGTTGGAACAGATGGTCTTCAGGGTCACTTCTAGCTCTCCAAGTACTATGATCCTGGAAGAGTTGTTTGGGAGTATATAGGAGAGATACAAACACACAGTGTTCTGAGGAAGAACTACCTCCCAAGTTGTGATCAGGCCTCACCCATTGCCGATTATATTTTCCCATTGGATGCCCTGCCGGTGTCTCATCATCCTTCTGTCCACATCCATCCCTCTTCCTAACTTTTCTTTTCTGTATCTGTCAAGGGTCACAGCACCCTTCCAGTCACACAGGTTTGCAGTCTTGGAGTCATTCTTACCTTCCCACACTCCCTCCTTCCCAGTAGCCCCCCGCATCTGATTAGTTGCCATGTGTCGATTTTGTCTGCGTGACATGTCTTCTCTCCACTCACACAACCATCACCCAAGTTCAGGCCCTCATCACTTCTTAGACTATTTGCCAATTGTCAGGCTCTCCCCATTCTAGTCCGTTCTTCACAATATGCAGAAGGGATATTCCAAAAGCACAGGTCTAACCATGTCAACCCTTGCTCAAAAAACTCCACTGACCCTCTACTGCTTCCAGGACTAAATAGAAACTCCTGTATTTGGCATTTAAGCCTTTCACAGTCTGACCTTAGACCACCTTTCCTCCTTTTCTTATTCTATTATTTCTCACATTTTCTTGCTGCTTATCCTTCTTTGATGAGGAGGACCTGTGACAGCATGAGGGTGATATCTTGACTCTCATGTGCACAGGATCACATTCTCCAGTCTAACCAAACTGGCCTGCCTGTCATTCCTCACTCATGACATCCCTTCTCCTATCTCTGTGTCTTTCCATGGAACAGTTTCCATTCCTGAATGTACCTTGGCCTCTTAGACCTCCTCACTTCCTTCAAAGGTCAGCTAAAGTACCACTTCCTAGATGAGTCCTTCCCTGACCCTCCCAACTGCTTTGTATATATTTTGTGAGTGGTGTGTATGTATGTATATGTATATAGTATATTCATATGTATGTGTGAGCATATCTATATTTATCTGGACAGCCAAATGATGCAGTGGATAGAGCACTGGGCCTGGAGTCAGGGACATCTGAGTTCAAACCTGATCTCAGACACTTACAAGCTATGTGACCCTTGGGAAATCACTTAACTCCAATTTGCCTCAGATCTTCATCTGTAAAATGGAGACACGCTGGAGAAGGAAATGGCAAACCCTTCCAATATCTTTGCCAAGAAAACCCCATTACAAAGTCCATGGGGCCATTATAATTAGATGCATCTGAACAATAACAATCTGTATTTGCATATACACACACACACACACACACACACACACACACACACACACAAACACATCCAGGGAGCAGCAGCATGGTGTAGTGGATTGAGGTCTTGGCCTTGGAACCAGGACGACCTGGGTTCAAATCCCATCTGTGACACATGCTGGTTATGTGACCCTGGACAAGTAATTTAACTGCTTAATGCTCCAGTCATATAATGTGTGTAATTTGTAGACAAGGCACCAACCTGCTTTGTTGGAGCAAGCTTCCTCATCTGGGAGTTCCCTACAGCAATGAAATCAGAGGGCCAGTCCTTAATCCTATTGTTTTTATATGGGCATATGTTGTTTCTACCCAAAAGATTCTAAGTTCTTGGAAGACAAATTGTTTCATTTCTGTCTCTCATTCTTAGTGCCTAGCAAAGTGTCAGGCACATAGCAGCTCCTTAATAAAAGCCTGGCAATTAACTAACTGAATAGATCACTTCTAGCTGGGGAAACCAGGAACATTACATGGAGAACACTGGAAGGATACCTTTGGCAACTTTGCTCTGTCCTTCCCTCCCTCCCTTATCACACTCACAGGCCTTTCCTAGATGATACAACAGACTTAGAGCCTCTCCTACAAGGGCAACCTCGTCAATACTAGCTGTTGCTTCTGGTGCCATGAATGAATGCTCTCATTTTCTATGGAAATCAAAAGAAGAAGGACTAGGTGCCCAGTGACCATGATGATCTTGAATTTAAATTCTTGCACCCCTTTACTAATCCCCCAAAGGGAACCTGTAGAAAGTCAGCTGAACAGCTTTTTTGGGATATTTAGACCTTCGATGATATATTGGGTTTGAAATGCCAAAGGAGAGAGTGAGGGGCCAGAAGTGAAAGCCTGCTGCTTCTTCTTTGAGAGCAATAGAGATAAACTTACTGTACATTTGTCAGGAACTCCAAGATGTGGACTGTGAAACTTTTTATCAAGTATTTAGCGAGCTGCTACCTCTAGTAACAGTCCAGCTGTGCTCCATCTGTTGTCAACCATAGTGACCAGTACTTGCCAGACTAATGTCTAGCAAATGAATACAAGATACTGCCTCCCCTGTGTTCATAGGGGATATGTTCTAGATGTCCTCAAGGATGGAGAAAACTTGTATTACTTTACTGTTTCAAGCTGGAAATGCAAAGCACCAAGATGTGAGACCTATGAGACTCCTAGTGAAAATGTAGGTGAATCTACAGGGTACAGACTCAAGAGGCCTGATTTCTGACCTCTTTCCAGTGTTCTTTTTCCCTCTTCCTGTGTGTGTGTGTGTGTGTGTGTGTGTGTGTTTAGTGCTCTTTCCCCCAATCTAGCCCCAGTCTGCTCTGTCTTTCAGAGACAGATCTCCAAATAAGGAGGGGAGGAGGGCCATGAGGACAGAAATCGGGAGATGATAGAGAAGGTGATTATCTATAGGGTTTCCAGAGTGGGGTCTGACCACTATGATGCTAGAAACCATGAATCAAGGCTCTACAAGGCTTTCCTGTACTTACTCAAAATTATCTAATTCTAATGCCTTCCCTCTGTTATTTCACATAACTTGTTTGTACATATTTGTCTCCATATTGCCGCCACCCCCCCTTTTCGTTGTGAGCTGCTAAGAGTTAAGGACTGTCTTTTGCCTTCTTTGCATCCCCAGGGTATAGCACAGTGCCTGGCACATAGAAGGTACTTCATAAATGCTTATTGACCGACTGACTTTATTCTAAAAACAATTCATTTTGAATATCAATCAGAAGGGTTTTTTCTATATCATACAACATTTACAATATAAGCTCCTTCAAGGTAGGGGACTTTTTAATTATTTTATTTTTATCCTCAGTGGTTAGCAAAGAGATTGGCACATAGCAACACTTAAATGTTTTTTCATTCATTCACTTGTATCCCTGCCACCATCCTTGCTATTAACTAAGCATAAATAATAATTACTGACTTTTGTACAGCCACTATTGCATTTGAATCCTACAACAACCCTGTGAAGTGGGCATTTTTCTCACTCTTTTACAGATGAAACCAGAATTCAGAGATATTAGGTGACTTGCCATTGACCCACAATTATTAAGTATCGGAAGCAAGATTTGAACTATGGTTTTCCTGACCCCAAGTCCAATACTCTAGTCACTACACCAAATTGTCTCACTTAAGCTGGCCAGTGAGGAAGGCTTCTTCTTGTCTAGTTCCATAAGAAACTCCATGTTCTCATGCTGATTGGCAATTGCTCATACCATGGGCTCCATTTTTCGTAAGTAGGAAGTGTACTGGTCTCCTGTTTTGAGTCTAAAATAATCAGCGGGGAATTAAATCCTGTAATTTGAAAGCCTGATTTGGGAGGGCCCTAATCTAGTCATCCCGTTCACATTAAACAGTTCAATTTATAATTTGGCTCAGTTGACTTTCCTTCAAAATCTGGCTGCTCCACAGCAATTAACCACATGCAAATGAGTATTTTGAACATTCTTGTAAAATAAACTCCAGTTTAATCTGAGTTTAACCTGCCACTGGATAGTCAGATGGCCTACCTAACATCTGCAGGTGGAACCTAGCTCTACTACTTACCTGAGCAAGAGCTTTCAACCCATGGTCATACACATAGCATTACCATAGAGAGAGGCATATGGATCTTTTCAAGAGTGTCCCCAAATAGGTCAAGGAAAAAGGTAGGGGTGGGGGGAGAGCCACATGTAAAAAAATATTCATAGCTGCTGTTTTTGTTGCAGTGTAGTGAAGGACTGACCAATAAGAGGGCTCAGCCTGATTCAAACCTCCCTTTCCCCATAGACTTCCAACATTCACAGGGATTCTGTGTATTCTGTGCCTGTTTCCTGTCTGCTTACTCTGTGGCGAAGGCAGGCTTTCTTCAATTGGCTTCTGAGCTGAAACTGAAAATGCATAGAAAAAAAGACTCCCATGGGGGCAACTTGATGTCTTGCTTTTCTGGCAGTGCTCAAGGCAAGGATTGCTGTAAGTCCTGGGGTGGGGGTAGCAGTGCTCTTCCGCTGCCAGTTACCTATATTCTCACCTGGGCTGACATGTGGCCATGAACTGGAGGTCTGTTTCTTTGCCTATGTGAGTTTGGTTTTTCCTCTTCTAAGGTGAAGGGTATTTGAGATGGCTGTGACTTTGTGAGGCTTGAAAGGTCAGAAGTGTGAGTTGCCAGAGCTCTAGGAGCTGGCGTTCATGCTAGAGTTTGCTGGTAGCTTATCCCAGTGAAGAGTGATTTGCTGATTCCAGCTCAACAGTAAATTGAACCCAGCTTCCCAGATACTAGTTTCTTTCAGCAAGGGAGTACTCTATCCACTGGCTCTACCACCTTCAGAAGTGAACTTGTTAAGGCAAAAGCTTGGTAGCAACTGCTTTATTCTTGAGCCTACTCTCCCCAGGGACTGAGGTGGTATAGGAGAAAGTGTGCCCCTGGTATGTTTTGTATTTCTGTCCTCATTATATTTACTCAGTAAATATTACATTGTAAAAGCTAATTGATATAAATTGGTTAAATGATATAGGAGCTCTGATCACTTCATTGATGCAATGGAAATACTAATTGAAACTGGTGATTGATTTTTTGGAGAATACACTGGAACAGGAACTTGAACTGAAAGCATTAGAAAGATACTCCTAACTTCCCAGGGTACCCCTAGAACTTTGAAGGTGAGGTATAGCTAGGTAGTCGTATTCAGGGGCCTGACAGTTCAGTGGGATTTGGAGTTGGGATACAGGTCTTCAGATTGCAGAGAGGTTACAGTAGCAAAGATTGGGTAGTAAAGAAAGTGCCTATAAATTGGGGATGGAATGAACAAATCATGACGCATGAATATAATGGGATATTATTGTTCCATAAGAAATGATGAAAGGAATAGATTCAGAAAAACTTGGGAAGATTTGTATAAACTGATGCAGAGAGGTGAGCAGAACCAGGAAAATGTGTGTGTGTATACACAGTAACATTATAAAGAAAAACAACTTTCAAATACATAAGAACTATGATCAACTTTATGACCAATCACGACTCTAGAGTCTAATGATGATATTCTATGCTATCCCATTTTCTGACAGAGGGAACATGGTATCAAGGTGAAGAATGAATCATGCATTTTTGGACATAACAAATGTATGAATTTTGTTTTATCTGCCTATGCTTATTTGCTGCAAGGGTTGTATTTTTCTTTATTTAGGGATGAGAGTGGGGAATTGTAGGGAGAGATTGTCTAGCAATTTGCTGTTAAGTCGTTTATGTCTGACTCTCTATGATCTCCTTCGGGGTTTTCTTGGCAGAGATACTAGAGTGGTTTGCCATTTTCTTCTCCAGTTCTTTTTACAGATGAGGAAACTGAGGTAAGCAGGGTTAAGTGACTTGTCCAGGGTCATACATCTAGTAAGTGTTTTAGGCTGGATTTGAGCTCAGACCTTCCTTACTCCAGGCCCAGTGCTCTATCTATTGTGCCATCAATTGCAAATCATGGTCTCTCTTTGCCCTACCTTCTCCTCTTTCCATCTTGACTTAAGATTTTATTGATATAAGGAACTCCAGGTATGCAGACTCTCTTCACTGATGTAGGTGAGCAACTCATCTATAACTTAAAAGTCTCTGAGTGATGTTTAACACACTGAGGTCTTAAGTGATTTGCCCAGAGTCACCCAATAACAGCTAACAGTTATATATAGCACTTTAAGGATTACAAAGTATTTCTATATCTCATTTGATCCTCACAACAACCCTGGAAGGCAGGTACTATTATTATCCCTGTTTTACATATGAAGAAACTGAGGCTAAGGGTCTTGCCCAGGGTCACACAACTGGAGGGCAGACTCAAACCCAAGTCTTCCAGGTTCCATGGCTGGTCCTCTACCCATTCCATGAAGCCTCTGTATTACTCACTTTTAAAATTATGACATCTAAGCCTATACAGATGTATCATCAATGGGGAATGTTATTTTTTACTAAAAGGATTTACAGAATAGCTTTCCTGACACAAGAACAAAAGTAGACCCATTCTCCCCACTCCCATACATAACTCCCATCCACCACCCTCTTAAATATAATTTTTTTTAAAGCAAAAGCCTTATTCAGTTTTCTCTTGCCTCTGGTTATATTGTGAGAATCCCCTTGCTACTACTTGTTGAATAAGTCGTGTGTGAGATCTGTCTGCTGTAAATGCTGATGAAGCAGGACTGTTTTTCCATCTTCTTTTTTTTAGCCTGTGGGGTCTCCCATTTCATGCTTCTGTTTATCCAAGTTTTATTTACAATATCCTAATAAATCTACACATGGCAGGATCATGTGGATACAAGAGCTGTTTCAGGGGTTACCCACGAGTGCTGTTATGTTAGGAAGCATATGGCAATGCTTTGCTACTGAGGACAAGGTAATCTCCCGGTGAAGATTGAAATCAGGCTCTTGGCTTCTAGGAAGGAGACAAGGGACCAGAGAGTTTCCAGGGAATGGCAAAATCACCAGAAGCAGTGCACTAAAATTCAATTAAATTTAATTCAATAACCAGTTAATAATTGACCGCTTCATTCACTGCCCTGCGCTAGGTGCTGAGGATTCAAAGATAAATACCTAACCTCCAGGATCTTATAATCTAGTAGGGAAGACAAGACAGATACACAAATAACTGTAATTCAAACTAAATGGTTAAGACAAGAGATACTAAGGGCTGAGATAGCACTGGGTGGGAGGAATGTGAGCTTTCTTCTAACTCAGAGGAATAAAGCAGACTTCCTGGAGGAGGTAGTATTTGAGCTGGTCTTTGAAGGATACGCCTGTATTTTAGCAAGTAGACATTGGGGAACCAGGCAGAAGGAAAAACACAGTTGGCAGAGGGCATGGTGTAAATAATTCAAGAAAGCAAGACCAAGTAATCAAGTAGTACAGATTGGCAAGATCATTGAGTACATAGATGAAAGGAAATAGACTATCTACCAAGCCTAAAGGGTTTATCGCTTGTCAGTGACCAGAGCACCCACATTCACAATATACTGCATCTTTAAAGCACTGAAGTTTGTTGTTGCTGTTCAGTTGTTTTTCAGATGTGTCTGATTCCTCATGACCCCATTTGGGGTTTTCTTGGCAAAGATACTGGAGTGGTTTGCCATTTCCTTCTCCAGCTCACTTTTCAGATGAGGAAACTAAGGCAAACAGGGTAAACTGACTTGCCCAGGGTCACACAGCTAGTAAGTATCTGAGGATTTGAACTCAGGTCTTCCTGATCTGGGGCCCAACACTCTATCCACTGAGCTATCTAGCTGCCCCAGCCACAAAGTAAGTACCTAATAAATGTTTCTTGATATATTGATTGAATGCAGTGAATAATCATGACTTCAGAAATTGATAAGCATGAAGCATGTCTTTTGTTAGACAGACGGTGGACTAACGTTGTAAAAGGAGTCATTTTTTGTCAGATGTGGTCAGTATGATTTGTTTTGCTTGACTATACTTGTTACAAAAGAGAACTTTTGATTGAGGGAAAAGGTGAGTGAGTGGGTAGTGATAGAGAAAAAAAGAAAAGAGCATCAATGAAACACTAAAAATAAACCAAAGTAAATAAAAATAAATTCAGAGGGGGACACAAACAGAGCAATTTTGTTATTTATTGGTCAATTTAATATACATTTTTATATAAAAACAAACTGCATATAATAGAATATATGTATACATATGTATATTTGTGTGTATGTATATGCACTCACAGATATTTTCATATACAGGAAAAACACGTGTTCTGGAACTATTAGCCCAACTACCACTTCCAAATCCTGGTTGCTAAACATTTACTAGCCCACCCTTGCCTACAGTTGTGTGCCCACCTACAGGTGGGCAAACCTCAGCTTCCTTGTCCATAAAGTGGGAAAAGCAATTCTTGAACTACCCACCTTTCAAGGGTGTCATGATGAAAATGTGAGTTACCAATAGCAGCATCCATAGCTAATATTTATTTAGAACTGTTCATTAAAACAAAGTATGGTGCTGAGAAGTGTAAGATACTGTTACAGCCATGCCAACAACTAATCAGATCAGAGAAGTCTTCCATGTAAGTGGTGCAGGTGGCTGCCTGCCTACAAGGTGTGATTTAATGGGTCTGAAAGGTCTGCCTGCTTTCCCCAAATAAAACAAAAGGCTTGGCAAGGGGAAATTGAAATGAAAAAAAAATTTAATGAGAAAATTTTTTTCTTAAAATTAACTAGAGTCCAGATAAAAATATTTGGCATAGTAATAATATAGAAAGTGAACAAAACAGCAGTGTGTGTATGTATATGTGTATAAATGTATAGACGTACATATATTTATATACATACACATATGTACATATATGAACTTTCATTATTTATATAGATGTGTATGTTACATGTAGTTATATAATTATATATGATAGTTATAATAAACATACAATATAATAATATATAAATAACATACATTTATTATACATATAGTATATAAAAATTATTATATTTTGTATGTTATATATTGAGTATGCATATAATATGTGTGCATACATACATATGTACATATATTCTCTTTCAAATTATATCTTTTATTTCTATATTATCTTTATTTCTGAAAAGATCCCTTTTTATTCCTTTGCATAGGAAACCACCCCTTACAACAAAAAATAGAAAAGAGGAAAAAAGCAGTTCAACAAAACTATATCAACTATGTCTAACAATATATACAATGTTTTATATCCACAGGCCCCTGACTGCTCAATGAAGGGATGAAGGTACATTTTCTCATGTCTTTCTTCAATAATTATAATTATGAAAGAATTGGACTCATTTTATTGTTCTTTCCATTTACATTATTGTGTCAGATTAGTTTCCTGCTTCTGCTTACTTCATTCTGTATCAGTTCATACAAGTCTTCCTATGATTCTCTAAATTCTTCATATTCATCCTTTCTTATGGTACAGAAATATTCCAAGACATTCATGTACCATAACTTGTTTGCCCATTCCCAATGGATGGTTATTTACTTTGTTTCCAGTTCTTTGCTGCCATGAAAAGTTCCACTTTAAAATTTTGATGTCTATGGAATCTTTGTTTCTGTCCTTGACTTTTCTTATCCCTAGCAGTGGAATCTCTGAGTTAAGGAATATGAATATTATTATTGCCACTTTTAAAAAAAATACAATTTAACTACTTTTCCACATAATTACAAATTGTTTTCCAAAATGGTTGAACTAATTTGCAGTTCTACCCACAGTGTATTAGTATATCTATCTTTATGCAATTCCTCCAACATTAGTTATTTCCACTATTTGCCATCTTGCCAGCTTGCTGAATTAAGGTAAAATCTCAGAGTTATTTTGATTTGCATTCTCTTATTATTAAATATTTGGAGAATTCATACAGTTGTTAATAGTTTGCAATTTTGCTTTTGAGAAATGTATGTTCATATCCTTTGTATATGCAAATTTATGCAAATATTCCCATTAATCTTTGAATAACTCATACCTATTATTTCTTGCTGGAGAACAATTAGATTCATATAACACAATTTATTTGTTCAGTCATTCCCCAGTCAATGGGCAATCACTCTGTTTCCTGTTATTTTTTGCTATGAGGTGAATATATTTTCACAGAACCTTAGCATTGGAAGAATCCGTCTGGTCTAACTGAGACTGTACTTGGCTAAGAATCCCCTCCATGACATAGCAGATTGACCTGGGGCAAGTCACTGAATTTCCCTAAACCTCAGTTTTCTCATCTGTAAAATGATAAGGTTAGACTAAATGACCTCTAAGGCTCTGAATCCTATGGTAGTCCCTCAGAATTATTCTATTTATTTAGCTCAGGGTTCTTTGGCTGCCTGAGGCAATCTCCATGGCTACCACTGAACGGGCAAGACTGGGAGGTGGATATACTCTAACTTTAAATTTTCTTTTGCAGAAGGCTGTCTTCTTTTTTTAAATATTCAGGTAGCCGCTAAAGTTAGAAGCGTTTCTCTCTTGTGCATTCATAATTCTGGCTAAACCTGGGCCTTCCAAAAATAATACCAAGGAGGAAAACTCCGAACCTTATTGCTTTTGTGGCTTTTTTTTTTTCTGCTGGGGCCAGCTTTCGGCCATATTTCCAGTGATCAGTCTGTACTCCTAGTTATATACTAAGTACATAAACTGTGTCTGCTACAAATGATGTTTTTCTAGCCTGTCCATATAGCCTATTAAACAGGAGTTGGAGCTTTTCCATCCCTAAAGAGAAGGTCTTGGCATAAATAATATTGTCATTTGGGAAGGCTAGACATAGTTTGAAGAAGTGACCTTGTAAAAATATTGTCTGAGGTATGACTGAAGCTAAATTATCTGACAGGGAGCTAGTATAGTCTGGGCTCTGGGCCCTCCTTGTAATGAAGTCCCTTCTTGTAGTAATGGAATCATCTGAATTGAGAGCGTAACCAGATACATCAGGAGTTTTTAAAAGCTCAAGTACCAGCCTGTTTATGAGTCCCCTGAGTAGAGAAGATGGCTAGGCCCGGCTCTGGTGGTTTGCATACTCAGATGGCTTTGACTTTTTTTAGGGGCAGGATGTCCCAGAGAAGCTCCACTGAAACCCTGTCCTGAGCTAGAACTTACAAAGACTTACAAATACACTGCTTTCCTTCCCACAATTCTGTGGTAGTACAGGTATTATTGCCCCCATTTTACAGATGAGGAAACTGAGACTTAGAGACGTTAAGTAAGTTCCTCAAGGTCACACAGCTAGTCAATAAATCTAATAGCCAGGACTCATCATGGTTCTTCTGACTCGGAGTCTAGTAATCTTTCCACTACCCTATATTGCTTCTGATGAATGCACTAGGATGTTCTCCGTTTGACTCCATTGGTAGCCTGTAAATTGAGGTATTACGATAGGGACATAATCTCAGGGGACTAAGATACAAGCACTGCAACCAGCCACCTAAGCAGCCAATCAACAGTCTTTTGTTACTATTAATAACAACAGCATTTAGATAACTCTTTAAGGTAGGCGAAGCACTTTATGCACATTATCTCATTTGAGCCTGACAACAACACTGTGAAGTAACTACTATTATTATCCCGATTTACAGATGAGCAAAACTTTGACTGGGAGAGATGAAATGACTTGCCTCAGGTTATGAAGCTATTAAGTTTAGGAGGCAGAATTCCAACTCTGGTCTTGATTTCAGGTTCAATGCCCTATCCACGGCACCCAGTACCACCTACCAGGTGCCAAGCACCATGGTACAACATATTAAACGTACGGACATTACTAGTGCTGGAAGAAACTGAGCACCCTTAAATCTTTAAAACTATTCCTGCTCTCAAAAAATCGTGCAATAATCACCTAGAGCCATAGACATTTCAGAGCTGAAAGGTTATCTCTTCCAACCTTCTCACTTTATAGAAGAGAAAAGTGAGGGGAAGTGACCTGCAAAGGTTACATTTTAGTGGGTCAGTCAGGTCTCCTTGACTTCCAGATCCCTTTCCATGATACCATTCTGGGTAGTCAACTGTTTCATAGCATGTCTTGTCTCCCCAACTAGATAGCAGATGACTGACTCATCAGGTCAAACCCAGGGGAGGCTGATAGATTATGTTGCTGCTTGCTCACAGTTTAAAATTACTCGGCCACAGAGAGCTAGGGGGGAGGGCAGGATGAGTCATGACCAGAACACCTGGGCTCCTGATGTTTGCAAGAGTTATAAAGGCATTCAGTCAGCACCAGCCTGAGGCTCCATTTCTGGATGGATTTGGGGTGGTTTTACCCAGTCTTAAGGGAGGAAAAAGCAAATGATCTTTGGGAGGTGGGTTTGGGGAGTGGAGAGAGGCCAAGCACCCTGATAGAGGGCAAGGGTCCCTGAGGGTATTTGACATTGAATCAGGGCAGGGCCTAGTTATCATTCATGATCAACGCTGACATTGACAGAGTACCAGTGGAAGTCAGGTTTAAAAAAAACAAACCCCCAAACTACAACTAGGTAGTACCTCTGCCCTCTATGGAAGTGTCACGAGTAAATTTTCTGTTTGCTATTACTCCAAAATTCAGACCAATATGTGACTTATATGGAAGCAAATATGGCTCAATACCTTATTCATAAAAAAAGAAATTTCTAACTATTAGAGCTGCCCAACATTGAAATGGCAGCCTTGTAAGATAGTGTGAGACCCATCACTGAAAGATCTAAAGCTAGCAACTCCTTTTTCTTTGTTACAAGGGTAGGTTCAGCTAGCTGGGGGTTGGGATGCAGGTTGTGTACATAGAGAAATGATTCTGATAGAGAAACAAAATGCAAAGATAAATTTTAAAAGATAGCTTTCCCCCCCAAAATGTTTTAGTTAACAAACATTTATTAAATCTTACTGTGTGGCACCTACTTTTAAAATAAAGATTGGACAGAAAAAAACAGGTGCTATAGCAGGGTTTCCTGAATTTGGAAGGAATTTTAGCTAGATGACCTCTAAGAGCTCTCCCTGCTCTAAGACTAAGTTTCTGGTTTCTAAGCAAGAGACCTCTCTATTTCCTCTGTACCTCATCTAATCCAGAGAGACCTCTCAATTTAATTCTATTCAAATTGGCCATTGTTTACTTCACTTCCCTTTCTGCCTAGGCTCCTGCATCCTCTGGACTTCTCTACCATATCCCAGCAGCCTGCTCACCCTGGATAGCCCTCTGTCCCTGCAGTCCCTTACTATGATTGGTAAGCTCCTCCCAGAACCTCCATTGGTGGAAGTATCTGCACCAGTCATACTCACTCCTTCACTCTTGTTGCAGCTCCACCCCTGGCTCTGCAGATTTATTCACTACATCCCTAAAGTGACTACCTTCTCTCCCTGACCCTCTGCTTTTTTGTTCCCTTTTGTGGGTTGGTTTTCCCCATTGGAATGTTATTATTGTTGTTGGTGTTGTTCATCCTTGGTTTTTGAAGAGGACCAATGACATCACAGGCGACAGTGAGTTGAATTTAAGTGAGGCAGAGTTGCGCAAAGCCGTCAGCTTCACTCTCTCTTCCAGAGTCATAGAAGTACGGTGGCAAGACAAAAGTCAGGATGACTGGCGATGTCCCAGGATGCAGTGGATGGCCATGGTATCTTCGATGTCTGACCAAGCCCAAGAGCTCCATAGCACCTGCTTCAGTCACCGTCATGGTCTTGGAATAAATTGTTCTCATCCTTCTAGTCCACCACAGGAAGTCTTCACGTGCTGGGAACAGACACCTGACACCTGTGTCGTTTAACAATGAAACAATTGTTTATTTATCTAATAAGCCTATAGAGGTGAAATGAAAACAAGGGATGCTTATCTGAAGACTCTGGTAAAGTTGTCTGGGACCACGTGATGGTTTCTTTCCAGTGATCCAGAAGATAGCAAAATGATGGGTGACAATGTGGTCCTACCTCCTTTGGCAAAATACAATTCAATGTTTTTATGTCATTAATCCTGAAGCTATACTTTATCTTTTTCTCTCCAAATGAGACAAGATTTAGAAGCCTTAATTTGGAACCCTCTAATTTGTCCAGTTACATTAGGAAATCCTTAGGACCCCGCTAAGAGCTCACAGACAAGCCCATCAGTTACTGCTTTAGCCCGTCTGCTGAGAGGTTTACTGGGGATTGGCCCCTGGGGCTGTGCTTCAGCTTCTTGGAGCCACAGGTGAGTATTAGTGTTAGAATATAAGCACCTTGATGTCAGAGATTTTCTTTCTCTTCACTTGTATTTGTATTCTCAGTGCTTAGCATAGTGTCTGGCACATAGCACTTAATAAATGCTCGATGACTTGGCTTAACATGTATTAATGCCAAAATATGAAAAGCAGAAGTCCTGTGACATAGCACAGGGCTAACCCCATAACCTAGTCCTCTGCACCTTGAAGATTTGTTTACTTTGCTGTTGACAAAGAGTGGGAGGGGCCTTTCTGAAATGTTTGCTTAGGGTCCCAGAATTTAAACACAGGCTCCCCTTGGCCATATATGAAGCATAGGCCACACATGGCCCCCTGGGGCTGAGTTCACACTTGTCAGATCAAGAGATAAGCGGGGGTTCCAAGGCAGGAGTGGTTCTTGCAGGAAGAGTCCTGCTCCCAATATTTCAACCCTGTAGTTAGGAAAGGGGTGTCACAGTTAAAATAGAGAGGGGGTGGGTCATTAGCACAAGAAATGAAGCTTCTGGTATGTATCCAATGGAGTCCATGGCCAGGAAACAGAGGCAAGGTCATTGGCTGGAGCTCACCCAGCCCCTCGAGGAACTCATGGGGGGAAACAGGCAGAAACCTATTCGTGAGGATGGCATGTTTACAACCTCTTGGCACAGCCCCGAGGCTGCAGAAGCAGCCAACATGAATCCCATCGATCTTATCTGCAAACTAGCTGCAGGAAATTCCACCCTCCCTGTGAGAAAATGTAGACTCTGTTTCCAAGAAGAGACAGCTTGCATTCACCAGGCCATCTCAACTCCCCACCCCCATTTCATTTTTTTAGCTGAGATTTAGCAGAGTAAAGGAGGCAACAGAATAATGCTTACCTAACCTTCGCCTCTGCCTCAGGCATGGGATCGGAATCATTCCTCAGATTGTGACTGTCTCCATTTTGAGATAGAAGATCCCCAATGGGAGACAATTGTTAGTCCCAACCCCCAACATCGTTATAAAGATCACAGGGAACCCCTTCTTAGTCCTTTGCAATTTCTAGGTCTTCTTTTATTTTTATGAGCCTGAGGCAGAATGGGGCCATGGCTTTAAAGACAAAGTATATGAGTTCAAACCCTGGCTCTTCTACTTACTTCCTCTATGACTTTGAATAAGTTGCTTTACCTTTCTAGGACTCAGTTTCCTTATCTGTCAAATGTGAAGGTTGGATTTAATGACCTC
Source organism: Vombatus ursinus (assembly GCF_900497805.2). Classification (NCBI taxonomy): domain Eukaryota; kingdom Metazoa; phylum Chordata; class Mammalia; order Diprotodontia; family Vombatidae; genus Vombatus; species Vombatus ursinus. Next base: position 10,616,293 of record NW_020954550.1, read on the forward strand.
TAAGTTTTCTCCTCGGCCTCAATACGTCATCACAGCCTGGAAAAATATTCCAATTTCCATCCTTGCATGCTTCTTCTATGCTCTTACTATGTCCTAATCCAAACTGCAGTTAGTGTATCTAGAAATCTGTTTATATAAATCATAGTATCATTTGCTTTGCATTTTGCTAATGTACTTATGTAATATCATTTATTATATTTGTCTGTATGTAGATCATCTCCCCCTAATTAGACTGTAAACTCAATGAGAAAAGAGGTGTCATATCTAAATTTTGTACTTCTTCCAGCACTTAGCACACAGTTCAGCACACAGTAGGTATTTAATAAATGTCTGTTGAATGAATGAATCAGTGAATCAAGCATTGGATCCAAAAAGCTATCTCTCTTTCCTCATTCAACCCTCTGGTCTCCTAATCCAAATCTCACCTGCTGCTTTGGGAAGAGTTCCCAGCAGTTTGGGTGAGTTCTTGAAGGTTGCTTTCCTTCTTTGTCTGATGATAACCTTTCCCTGTGAAGTTTGCATTGAGCCCCCCAAGAGAAAAAATATAAAAAACAGAAATCCAATCCTCCCAAAGCAAAGAAAATGAACTGAACAATGTGGTTAGTATACAGGTGTGTGACATTCATGTATAGAGGGAAAATATAGGCAGCATATATAGATCATTGACTTTTAACCTTTAAGTTCTAAAAGGAAAAGATTGCATTGTGTGGTGTGTATATGTCTATGAATAAATATATATATATACATTATATATACATGCACACACACATATGTATATATGTACATAAGTGGCACAGTGGATAGAGTACCAGGCCTAGAGTCATGAAGACCTGAGTTCAAATCCAGCCTCAGACACTTACTATCTGTGTGACCCTGGGCATGTCATATAATCCTGTTTGCCTCATTTCCTCATCTATAAAATGAACTATAGAAGAAAATGGCAAACCATTTCAGTATCTTTGCCAGGAAAACCTCAAAAGGGGTCACAAAGAGTCAGACACAACTGAAAAACAACTAAATGCAAATATATATATGTGCATACATACATATGTATGTGTATATATATATATATATATGCATTTGTATATATATGTAATTCATTTGCCTGAAGAAGCTCATCGGTATTGTATGTCAGTTTCATTATGGTATGCTTGGACAGGTTCTGGATAATGGATGATGCTGTCATGCTTTCCCAGTGACCAATGGAGTGAAGCATGGATGTGTGTTTGCTTCCAGGTTTTTCAGCATGATGTTTTCAGCAATGTTGTCAGACAGCTTCAATGAAGATGAAAACAGCATCAAGGCCAGCTATTGCACTGATGGTGATTATTTAACTTGAAAAAACTACAAGCCAAGACTAAAGTGGAGGAAGAATTGGTGCATGATTTTTTGTTCACAGGTGATTGTGCACTCAATGCAGCTTCTGAGGCTGAGATGCAACAAACTATGGATTGATTCTCTGCTGCTTGTACTAATTTTGGCCTAACAATTAACACCAAAAAAACACAGGTTTTCCACCAACCTGCACCACACTATCCATACATGGAACCATAGGTTACAGCAAATGGAGAAATTTTGAATGCTGTGCCTAAGGTCACTTACCTTGGCAATATATTTTCCAGGGATATACACACAGATGTTGAGGTTGATACATTTATTCCCAGAGCTAGCTCAGTGTTTGGGTGACTCTGAAGGAAAGTGTGGGAGAGAAGAGGCATTAGATTACCTACAAAACTGAAGGTCTACGGAGCTGCTGTGCTGACCTCATTGTGGTAATTGTTGTATGACTGTGAAACCTGGACAGTATACCAGATGCCATGCCATGGAACTGAATTATTTCCACTTGAATTGTCTTAGGAAGATTCTGACCATCACCTGGCAAGATAAGGTATGGGACACTAAGGTCCTTTCTCGATCTAAACTGTTAAGCATTCAAACTACCAAACAGAGCACAACTCCGATGGGCTGGCCACATTGTCTGAATGCCAAACATACATTTGCCTAAAAGACTATTTTATAGAGAACTTGCACGAGGCAAGTGCTCATATGGAGGTCAGAAGAAGTGATACAAGGACACTTTTAAAGTCTGTCTAAAGAACTTTGGAATTGATTATGTGACATGGGAGACACTGGCACAGGACCACCCAGCACGATGTGCCCGCCTCAAAGAAGGTGCTGAGTTCTGTAAGTGAAGCAAAGTTGCAGTAGCTCAAAAGAAACATGAAATGTGCAAATTTAGAGACATCTCCACTCTAAATGTTCATCTGGACTACTTGTGCCCCACCTGAGGTAGAGCCTTCTGAGCTCAAACTGGTCTGGTCTGTCACAGCTGGACACAGTGTACCTCGACTCCAACATAGTCATATTATTTTGGTCCTTTTTGAGAATGAAGGACAACAACCAAACAATATTTGTGTATGTGATAAATACACATGTGCACATGCATGTGCGTGCACATGCGTGTGTGTGCACACACACACTTCTATATGGATCTAAGCATGCCGCTTTGGCTCCTAATCATGAAACAATGAACTCCTCATTACTGGATGCTTTGAAGCAGAAGCAGGATGACCTCCAGTCAGAGAGTTTGTGAGACAGAATCCCTTGCAGAGATAGATAAAGCATTTATTAAACATTACTATATGCCAGACACAGTGTTAAATGCTGGGAATACAAGTTCAACAAGAGGAAGCAGTCCCTGTCCTCAAGGAGCTTGCATTCTGATGGAGGAAGGCAACACATTCAAAAGCCAACTGAAAAAAAAAGCCAGCTGAAATGGGATGGGGAGGGTGAAGAGAAGGTAACTCATATAACAAAAAGAAAATTCTTAACAATAATCCTAAAGATATGAGAAACAAGTTATTTCTGAAAGGAGGAGTGGAATTGGATGACATCTCCTTGGCCCAGTTGGGACTACTTTTAAATGAGGTCACACAGACATCCCAACCCTGGCAAGGTAGAGAAGTAGTCTAGGAAGGGAGCCATGGAACCAGGTTAGAGGTAAGCGTGGCTGGTATGGGTACTTTCTCAAATGTAGGTTTTTTCTCAGATACACCTAATAAGGTTTGTCTAGATGACATCTAACACTTCAAACTCTAAGCTCTCATGATTCTGTGAAAGACCAACCCTTATAAAGACCTAGGAAAATGCTTTGCTGAGCAGCAGCATTGGCTCTAGGTGTCCCTCTGAGAATCCTCTTTTCCACATGAACTTGGGATCCAATGCCTTTATATTCCCTCCTGGAAGCCACATACATACCTGTGTTTTAGACCCCTTTCATTTGAATCAAAACCTGTGTCGCATTCCTTGTAGTAATGAGTTCTCAATAATCCACTAGCTAAGGTGTTCTGAGCACATATCCATGGGTTACCTTTCCTAGGAAAGGTATTTGTATTTTAAGTTAGGTATTCAACACCAGAGACCAAAAGAATGTGTGAAGTGAGATCTCCAGATGGCCCTCGGCCAGGGCCCATGCCCAGGAGAGAGGATGTTTTGAGCAAAGACTCCTTGTGGTCCTTACTCTGTCAGTCCAATAACTGTGAGTGCTGTATTACTATTGAAAGCACATTATAATACAAGTGAGGAAACTGAGGCAAAGACAGGTTTAAGTGACTTATCCAAGTCACACAACTACATAAGTATTTGAGGTAGAATTTGAACCCAGATCCTCCTGATGCCAAGTCTAGTGCTTAATATGATGGTCAATAAAACACCTGGTGGGTTGAAATAAATAAAAATAAATAAATATGCAGTTTTACTCAAGAGAGAGATTATTTAATAGAGACTATTAAACACATGGACTATTAAGGATCACAGGATTTAGAAATGGAAGGAATCTTTATAAATCAACTTGTTCTAACTTTTAATTTTTAGTGAGTTGATTCCTAGAGAGATTAAATAACCTGTCCCGCATCACACAGATGATAAGTAGCAAAACTGTTTTTAAACCCAGGTCCCCTGACTCTAAACCTTATTCTTTTTCCAATATACCAAGGTTACTTAATTTTAGTTCACTACATGCATACAATTCTAACAAAAATGACTCATATAATAAAAATAGAATTCTTAACAATAATCCTAAAGATATGAGAAACAAGTTATTTCTGAAAGGAGGAGTGGAATTGGATGACATCTCCTTGGCCCAGTTGGGGCTACTTTGAAATGAGGTCACACAGACATCCCAACTTGTAGCCAAGAGAGAGAAAAAGAAAGGAAAGAAAAAAGATGGCTTCCAACTCCCTTGCCCACCAGAAGAACAATTTATCCCAGAGAAGTTAAGGAGTAGGATGATTGCTGCTGATTCATTGAAGAGAAGAAAAGCTTTAGAAAGCCGTTGCTTTCCTGTCTACTAGAGAAGGGAATGGCCAAAGGTCACTCACAAGGCCTGTATAATAAAATGTTGCTTACTACTTCTGGTCAAGTCAGGTCTCACACAAGGATCGAGTCCTGCTCAAACTTCCATTTTTGAGACTATGAGGCAAAATGGAATATTGTCCATTCTAAGCTTTACTCTGTCTCAAAGACAATGGCGAATTCTAAGAAAAGAATCAGTTTTTGATTAAGGATGTTCTACCCTGTGAAAATAATCAGAATGACATTTCCTCAATACAGTTAACATGATTTGTTGGGGCCCACTTACCATTCTGACTGCAGCTCAGCTGGAAAGGGTAAGATATTATCCACCATCCTATCTCCATTCCAAACAATTAGAAGGTAACTGAGTCAACTATTAATTATGATATTGTCAAAGACTAGCTAAGCAATTGGGAGGGGGAGAGAAAATTCAAATGTGAATTCAAATTCAAATTATTTTTTAATATGTCCAAGTCACTACGGCAAGTGGTGAGAAGACAAAGATAATGATGTGGTACCTGTCCTCAAGGAGCCTTCTTTCTATTTGTGGGACATAGCAAGTACAGAGACGAGTGTTATACAGGGTATTCATGGAGGAAATAGCATCTGAACTGAAACTTGCAGGAAGATACGGATTTTGAGAGAAGCTCTTCTAATCCCAAATCCAATATCCTTTCCACTACACCTTACTGCTCTGCTACAAAGTAAGTGCTCATCTGCTATGCAAAAAGAGAGGGATTGTCTGGCATTAGAAGTATATGCCAGAAATACCAGTAATAGCACCAGGTAGTGGTGACAGAAGCAGCAGCAGCTTTGGGAGCTCTCAAGCCAGAGACGGTGGGTTGGCACTTGGTCGGAAAGAGACTACGGGGAACCTTGTGCTAACACTGAATATAGGACCAAAAGCTGTTTGGCAACTGCATTGACTGTACACACTTCTGGGTCATAGTTCAAGGGAAAAGAGGAGTACTTTCAGTCAAAAGGGAGTAAGAACCCTGAGGGACAACTGTTTAATAACTCCACTTCATATGCCCACTTCTGGGTCATAGTTCTAGGGCAGAGAAGAACATTTTTGGTCAAGAGGGAGGGGAAGCCCTGTAGGGCCATATCACTTCTGGCCCTAAGGGATCAGGGATCCTGAGGAAAAGTATCATTTCTGGTCCCAAGGGAGAGGGGATCCTGAGGAGAAGCATCAATTGCAATCCCAAAGGATAAAGGTCCAGAGTATAGACTAAGAGAGCAGTTACCACACCTCTCCCCAGATCACCCTACCTTGGAAGCACTGAAAACTTCCAAACCCCTAGAACTAGCTCTGAAAACAGCAGTGCAAAAAAGTTTGAAGCTTGAGACAGTACCTCTGTCTCCCACCATGCTGGGAACAGAGCTCAACATTAGCATAAAGTTCAAAATCAAGAAATAGGGCGAAAAAATGAGCAAACAACAAAAAAAGGAACCTGATCATAAAAAAGCTACTACTATGGTAACAGGGAAGATCAAGAAACAAAATCAGAAGAAGAAAATGAAGTCAAAACAGTAACAAGCAAAGCCTCAAAGAAAAATGTGAATTGGACAGAAGCTCAATAAGAATTCCTGAAAGAGCCAAAAAAATTTTTTTTTAATTTTTTTAAATTTTTAACATATGTTTTTAAAACTTTGGGTTACAAACTTTCTCCCTTCCTCCTTCCCCACTCTCTCTCATTGAAAAGGCAAGCATCTCGATACAGGTTATAGATGTGTAGTCATGCAAAACACTTCCATAGTAGTCCTGTTGTGAAAAACTAAGTATATTTCCCTTCATCCTATCCTACCCTCCATTTATTCTAGTTTCTCTTTTGACCCTGTCCCTCCTCAGAAGTGTTTGCTTTTGATTATCCCCTCCCTCAATCTGCCCTCCCCTCTATCAACCCCCTGCTCTCTTGTCCCCTTCCCCCCTTATTTTCCTGTAGAGTAAAATAGATTTCCATACCCCATTGTGTATGTTATTCCCTCCTTAAGCCAAATCCTATGAGAATAAGATTCACTCATTTCCTCTCACCTTCCCCCATTTCCCCTCCACTGTAAAAGCCTTTTCTTGTCTGTTTCATGTGAGATATTTTACCTCATTCTACTTCTCCCTTTCTCCTTCTCCCAGTATAATCTTCTCCCACCCCTTAATTTTATTTTCCAGATATCACCCCTTCATCTTCAACTCACCCTGTGTCCTCTATCTATCTTTCTATCTATACAAACATATAATTTTTTCCCTCCCACTACCCTAATACTGACAAAGGACTCATGAGTTACAAATATCATCTTTCCCTGCAGGAATGTAAACAGTTCAGCCTTAATAAGTCTCTTATTATTTCTCTTTTCTGTTTACCTTTTCCATGTTTCACTTGAGTCTTGTATTTGAAGGTCAAATTTTCTATTCAGCTCTGGTCTTTTCCACAGGAATGCTTGAAAGTCCTCTATTTCATTGAATGACCATTTCTTACCCTGAAGGATTATACTCAGTTTTGCTGTGTAGGTAATTCTAGGTTGTAGTCCTAATTCCTTTGCCCTCTGAAATATCATACTCCATGCCCTGCGGTCCCTTAATGTAGAAGCTGCTAAATCTTGTGTTATCCTGATTGTGTTTCCACAATACTTGAATTGTTTCCTTCTGACTGCTTGCAATATCTTCTCCTTGACCTGGGAATTCTGAAATTTGGCTACAACATTCCTAGGAGTTTTCTTTTGGGGATCTCTTTCAGGATGTGATCAATGGATTCTTTCAATTTCTATTTTGCCCTCTGGTTCTAAAATATCAGGGCAGTTTTCCTTGATAATTTCTTGAAAGATGATGTCTAGGCTCTTTTTTTGATCATGGCTTTCAGATAGTCCAATAATTTTTAAGTTCTCTCTCCTGGATCTATTTTCCAGGTCAGTTGTTTTTCCAATGAAATATTTCACATTCTCTTCTATTTTTTCATTCCTTTGGATTAGTGTTACAGTGCCTTGATTTCTCAAATTGTCCCTGTCTTCCATTTTCTCCATTCTAATTTTTAAGGAAGTATTTTCTTCAGTAAGCTTTTGGACTTCCTTTTCCATTTGACTAATTTTGCTTTTAAGGGCATTCTTCTCATTGGCTTTTTGGACCTCTTTTGCCATTTGGGTTAGGCTATTTTTTAAGATGTTATTTTCTTCAGTATTTTTTGGGGTCTCCTTTAGCATCACTCTCAGTTTTTCCTCTACTTCTCTTACTTGCTTCTCAAAATCCTTTTTGAGCTCTTTCATGGCCTGGGACCAATTCATATTTTTCTTGGAGGCTTTGGATGTAGGAGCTTTGGCTTTGCTGTCTTCTTCTGGTTGTATGTTTTGATCTTCTTTGTCATCAAGGTAAGATAATATAGTCTGACTCTTTTTGCGCTGCTTGCTCATGATCCCAGCCAATTACTGGAGTTAAGGTAGGAGTCTGTTTCCAGTGTGGAGAATGTACTGTCCCAGGCTTCAGGAGTTTTGTGCAGCTGTGTTCAGAGACACTTCTAGAGACCTGTAAATTTTCAGTTCTTCCAAGGTACTATGATCAAGGGCGAGGTGTTTACTCCTTTCCTGGTCTGTGCTCTGGTCTATGAGCACTCTTTTCTGTCTTGGAACTGTGAGGAGGGTTTCCTCTCCACAGTCACTACAAGCTCCACCACGCTAGCGCTCCTCCTCGCCCCAGGACCACTACCCAGAATTGTGACCCAGATCCAAACATGGGCAAAGCAAGGGAATTCTGCAGCAGCAGAGAGATCCCTGCAATCCCCCTCTGATTAGCTACTCAATTCCCCCTTAGTCTGTGAGCCGGAAGCTCAGGAGGCAGCCGCTTACCCCGCTGAGCTCGGGGAGTGGAGCTGAGACCATCGGCTTCTCTCTCTCCCTGCTGACACAGACTTTTTCCACTGACCTTCCAAGTTGTCTTTGGCGTTCATGGGTTGAGAAGTCTGGAAACCTCCACAGCTGCCCGTGATTCAGTCCTCTGAGGCCTGCTCCAGTGTGGCTGGGGACGTGCACCCATGCCAAACTGCATTCCTCTCCCTGCCTGGCACGATATACCTTTCCAATCAACCATCTAGGCTGTCTTGTGCTAGAAATTTGTTTTGCTCTGTCTTTTTGTGGGTTCTGCTGCTTTAGAATTTGTTTAGAGCCATTTTTATAGGTATTTGGAGGGGTTTGGGGGAGAACTCAAGCAAGTCGCTGCTTTTACTCTGCTATCTTGGCTCCACCTCCTCCCGACTCCTAAAAAATTATTTTCAAAAGCAGCTAAGAGTGGTAGAGGAAAAAAATCAGTTAAGAAACAAAAGCAAAGGAAGAAAATTATGAAAAGACAATGAACTGCTTGGTAAAAGAGGCAAAGAAAATACTGAAGAAAATAACAACTTAAACATAATTGGCCAAATAGAAAAAGAAGTACAAAAGCTCACTAAAGAAATTAGATTTGGGCCAGTGGAAACTAATGACTCCATGAGACATGAAGAAACAATAAAAGTCAAAAGAATGAAAAAATAGAATAAAACATGAAATATCTCATCAAAATATAATTGACCTGGAAAACAGATCAAGGAAAGATATTTTAAGAATTATTGGATTACCTGAATGCCATGATCAAAGAAAGAACCTAGACATCATATTTCAAAAAATTGAAAGAACCCACTGATTACTACCTGAAGGAGACCCCAAAATAAAAACTCCCAGGAATATTACAGCCAAATCCCAGAGCTCCCAGGTCAAAGACAAAATACTTCAAGCAGCCAGGAAAAAAAAAACTATCCAAATAGTGTGGAAACATAGTCAGGATCACACAAGATTTAGTAGCTATTATATTAAAGGACCAGAGAGCTTAGAACATGATATTCTGGAAGGCAAAAGAGCTACGATGATTACAGCCAAGAATAGATGACCCAGCACAACTGAGTATGATCCTTCAAGGGAAAAAATGGGTATTTAATGAAATAGAGGCCTTTTGAGTATTCCTGAGGAAAAGATCAGAGCTGAATAGAAAATTTGACTTTCAAACACAAGACTCAAGAAAAACATAAAAAGGTAAACATGAAGAAGAAATCACAAGAGATTCAATAAGGTTAAACTGTTTACCTTTCTGTATAGGAAGAGGACTCACATATCTTCTAAAAACTTTATAATTATTAGGGCAGTTATAGGATTCTACATGGAAAGGGAGTGTGGGAGGGAATTGATTATGTTGGGATGATGTAAAAAAATGGATAAGTGAGAAAGAAGGATTCCCTGAGAAAAGGGTGAAAAGAGAGAAATTATCTCACATAAAAGAGACATGTAAGGAAGAGCTTTTACAGTGAAGAAGAAAATAGTGGGGAGGCAGTGCGGGAAATGCTTGAACCACACTCAAAACTAAATTGATTCAGAGAGGTAAAATGTGTGTGTGTGACACACACACACACACACACACATATATATATATATATATACACACACACACTCAATTGGTAATAGAAATATATCTTACCCAACGTTACCCAGCAAAGAATTAGGAGGGAAAAGAGATAAGAGAAATGGGGGGGAGGTGATAAACAGAAGGGCAGATAAAAGAGGGCAGTGGTCAGAAGCAAAGCAGACTTCTGAGGAGAAACAGGACACAAAGAGAGAAAACAATAGCCAGAAGAAAATAGGATAGAGGGAAATACAGAGTTAGTAATCATGATTGTGAATATGAATGGGATGGATTCACCCATAAAACAGAAATGGAGAGCAGAATGAAAACCAGAATCCAACAATATGTTGTTTATAAGAAGCACAGTTGAAACAAGAGAGATACAGAGAGTTTAAAAAGGGGCTGGAGCAGAACCTATTATGTTTAGCTGATGTAAAAAAGGCAGGGGTAGCAATCATGATTTCAGACAAAGCAAAAGCAAAAATAGATATAATTAAAAGGGATAGACAGGGAAACTACATATTGCTAAAATGAGTCATAGACAATGAAGTAATACCAATACTAAATGTATATGCACCAAATAGCATAGCATCCTAATTCTTAAAGGAAAAGTTAAATGAATTACAGGAGGAAATAGACAGTAAAACTATACTAGTGGGGGACCTCAACTTTCCTCTCTCAGAGCTAGATAAATTTAACCACAAAATAAATAAGAAAGAAGTTAAGGAGATGAATAGAATCTTAGAAAAGTTAGAGATGACAGACCTCTGGAGAAAACTGAATGAGAACAGAGAGGATTATACCTTTTTTTCAGCTGTCCATGGCACCTTCACAATAACTAACTATGTATTATACACAAAAAATAAAAGAAAGAGCAGAACAATGAATTGGGTGTGAAACTAACCAACAAAATAAAACACCAAAATGGAAATCCTGAAACTCAAAGGAGAGGTTAACATAATTAAAAATGAAAAAAAAAACCTAATAAATAAAACTAGGAGCTGGATTTATGAAAAAAAAACACAATAAAATAGATGAACCATTGGTTAGTCTGATTTTAAAAAAAAGAAAGAAAACCAAATTACCAATATCAAAAATGAAAAGGGTGAATGCACCAACAATGATAACATTAAAGTAATTATCAGGAGTCATTTTGCCCAATTATATTCCAGTAAAACTGACAATCTAAATGAAATAGATGAACATTTGCAAAAATATAAAATGCCCAGATTAACAGAAGAGGAAATAGAATAATTAAATAACTCTATCTTAGAAAAAGAAATTGAATAAGTTGTCAGAGAGCTCCCTAAGAAAAAATCCCCAGGACCAGATGGATTGATAAATGAATTCTACCAAACATTGGAGGAGCAATTAATCCCAATACCATAATAAACTATTTGAAAAAATAGGTTAAGAAATAGTCCTACCAAATTCCTTTTATGACACAAATATGGTTTTGATACCTAAATCAGGGAGAGCAAAAACAGAGAAAGAAAATTATAGACCTATTTCCTTAATGGCTATCTATGTAAAAAATTTAAATAAAATACTAGCAAGGAGATTACAGAAATATATCACAAAGATCACACAACTCTGGTAAGGTATGATTTATACCAGGAACACAGAGCTGATTCAATACTAGGAAAATTATCAGCATAACTGACCATATCAATAACAAAAACACTGTGTAGGAAATTATCAAAGCAATAATCAACATATGAATCAGCAAAACAGATATAACAATCTAGTCTGACAGATTATATAATATACTACACCCATAGTCCCCAAATTCTATTCACAATTTTGCAGTTAAAGTCTGTATTGGTCTCCCAGTCCTTCTCACTTCACACTGCATCAATATATTTGCCTCCTTACGCCTTTTCAAGTTCTTCATATTCACATTCATTGTTTCTTCTATTACATTTATATATCACACTTAGTTTAGCCATTTTTCATTCGGTGGACAGCAACTTTGTTTCTAGTTCTTTGCTAGTTAGTCAAAAACATTCTTTAAGCTTTATTTTGTTTAATTTCTTTTTTTGTTTTGTATGGCAATGGGGTTAAGTGACTTGCCCAGGGTCACACAGCTAATAAATGTTATGTGTCTGAGGCCAGATTTGAACTCAGATCCTCCTGACTACAAGACCATAGCTCTATCCACTGCGCCATCTAGCTGCCCCCCCAAAAAAAAATTGATTAAGAGCCTACTATATAGTGAGAGGATTCTGGGAAGATGGCAGAATAGGTCAGGAAACTTTGGGCTCTCCAAATTTCCTCCACAGAAAAAAGACAGAACATCACCTCAGAGGGAATATAGAGCAGCAGAAACAAACAAAAGTCAGGGTAAAGCAATTGTTTTCCTAAGACAGATCTCCTCAGAAGATCCCAGGAAAAGATCCCGCTTCTAGGGGTAGAGGTTCAGCCTGAGTTAAGTGTCCACTCTGCAGAATCAACAAACAACAAGCCCTGGGGGCAGCAGCTGGTGTTGGGAGGCAGCCTCAGCCTTCGAAACTTTCATTTCACTGACAGTGGATAGTGTGGGGATCTGATGCCGAGTAAGAGACTGAAGGACCTTCCACTGCCAAGGGACATCAAGCACAGCTGTGCTGACCAGATGCAACTGCTGTGGGGCAGAAGGAGCTAGCACACACCTGCTGAGTGCAGTAGCAGAGGGGCGGAGACCCAGCTGACTGTGGGCACTTGCAGGAGAGCAGAGTCCCTGGTTTCAGTCCCAGGGCAGACAGAGAGTTTGTAGTCACCAGAGGGACCACAGGGAGCAAGATCATTTGCAGGATGGTGTGGCTGGGGGCCCTAGCTAGGGCTTGGGAGTGGAAAGGAGAGCCCAAGGTTGAACCCCAGGACAGACCTCAGAAAATAAGAGTAAGAAAGACCTGAGGCTTGGGACATCATTTCCCATACCTCGGGACTAAAACTCATTTTCACTAATAGCTGTTAAAAACAAAATAAAGCAAAAATAAATAAATAAAAATGAATAGGCAAAGGAGAAAGAACCCAACCATAGATAGTTACTATGGGGATAGAGAAGATCTGGGTTCATATTCAGAGGAAGATAATGCAGCTAAAAAAGTCACTCCAATTTCAGTGACAAATGTCAAATGGTCCCAAGTATAAAAAGAGTTCTTGGAAGAACTTAAAAAGGACTTTAAAAATCAAATAAGAGAGATTGAGGAAAAATTAGGGAAAAAATGAGAGCAATGCAACAAAATCAAGAAAATTATGAAAAGAAGGTCAACCAACTTGAAATAGAGAATCAAAAACTTAAGGAAGAAAATAATTCCTTGAAAACTAGAATTGGGCAAAGGAAAGCCAATGATGTTCTAAGACAACAAGAAATAATAAAACAAAATCAAAAGAATAAAAAAAAGAAGAGAATGTGAAACATCTCATCAGAAAAACAACTGATCTGGAGAATAGATTGGGGAGACATAATATAAGAATAGTCAGACTATCTGAAAAGTAGGATTAAAAAAAAGAATCTTGATAGAATAGTACAAAAAATTATCAAGAAAAATTGCCCTGGAATTCTAGAACAAGAAGGCAAAGCAAAAATAGAAAAAAAAAATCCACTGATCATCACCTGAAAAAGATCTGAGGAGAAAAACTTACAGGAATATCATAGCCAAGTTTCAAAGCTCCCAGGTTTAGGAGAAAATATTGGAAGCAACAAGGAAAAAAAAAACAATTTAAATATCATGGAGCTATAATGAAGATTGCACAAGACCTAGCAGCTACTACTTTGAAGGACCCTAGCTAGGTCCTGGAATACTGTATTTCATAGAGCAAAAGAGCTGGGGTTAAGACCAAGGGTAACTTAGTCAGCAAAGTTAAGTACAATCCTAAATGAAAAAAAAGGCTATTTAATGAACTGAAAGACTTTCAAGTATTTGTGACAAAAACAGCAGAACTCAAGGGAAAATATGACATATAACATCCAGGAGAAATATAAGATAAACATTAAAGACAAATTATGAGGGACTCAATAAGGTCAAATTGTTTACTTCTTTTTTTGTGAAAATATTATCAGTACTTTTATGACTGTCACTATTATTTGGGTAGTTTGAAAGAAAGGCTTGGGCTGAGCTGAGTATGATGGGGTGATTCTAAAAAAAAATAAAACTGTAGGGAGAGATAAAAAGGAGTAATTAACTCATACAAATGAGGCATAAAAGGAAAATTTGATACAGAAGAAGTTGGTAGAGGGGAGGGCAGGTAGTCCTGGAACTTTACTCTCATTGGGAATGGTTTAAAGAGGGAAATATACACATACACATATATACAGATACATATGTGTGTATACATATATACACATATACATGTGTGTACATATATATACATATATACATGTGTATGTATGTATATATATATATACATATATGGGTATAAAAGTCTTCTAAATTCGAAAAGAAATAAGAGGACAAGGGGATAGGGTGGGAGAGAGGATAAAAGGGGGCTCTTGGAGGGATGGGTAGGTTAAAGAATAGGAGGGCAAGGTAGTGGGTAGAAGCAAAGCAGAAGATTAAAGAGGGATAGAAATAGGGTGAGAAAGATAGTGAGGAAAAATAGGAAGGAAGAAAATACCCAAGCTTAGAATGTGAATCTGATTAATTTACCCACAGAATGGAAATTGTGAGCAGATTAAAAATTTGAATTCAACAATATGTTGCTTTCAGGAAATGTTGTAAAAATGGGAGATATACATGAAGATAAAATAAAGGTCAGGAATAGAATTATAAGAGAAAAATAGAGAAACTATGCTAATGTTTCAGCAATATTGTTCAATATTGTTTTAGACCATTTAAAATAACTAGACAGTATAAAATACCTGAGAGTATACCTGTCAAAACAGACACAGGAACTATATAAATATAAACATAAAATACTTTTTTATACAAATAAAGTCAGATCTAAATAATTGAAGTAATATTTATTGTTGATGGGTAGGTAAAGCCAATATAATAAAAAAACCCAACAATTTTACCTAACTAATCTATTTGTTCAAAGCCATCCCAATTAAATTACTAAAGAAATGATCTTACTGAGTTAGAAAAAATAATAACAAAGTTCATTTGGAAGAACAAAAGATCAAGAACTTCAAAGAAACCAGGGAAAAAAGATGAAAAGGAAGCAGACTAAGCAGTATCAGATCTTAAACTAGATTATAAGACAAGAACACTGTTGAAGTATAAAATGGATAATTTTGATTATTTTTAATTAAAATTTTCTTGTATAAACTTATGCAGCCAAGAATAAAATGAATGCAGAACATTGGAGAAAAACTTTCATAGATATGTCTCAGATAGGATGTGATTATGTTGGAATACTGCTGTGATGTAGAAAATAATGAGGGGGTTGATTTAGAAAAACATGGAAAGACTTGGACTATCTACCTTCTACCATCTACGCTTACTATCCACCTTCAGAGAAAAAGATGACAAGTGGAAATAAGCATAGTATGGCTTTACATGCATGTGTATGAATGTATATATGTATATATGTTTAAAGATATCTAAATATATGTGTGTACATACATACATACATATATATATACATAGATAGACAGATATGCATCTGTGCTTAATTGTAACCTTCTTTAAGGCTGGGGGGAGGGAGGGGAAAAATAAAGTAAAAAGTGCACAGCCAAGAAAAAAAGAAAACATACAAGGAAGCAAAGAAAAGCTGGGCAGCATTGGAAACAATGTGTACTATTTATTATATAGGTTTTATTGAAATGGAAATTTATTGTTTTACATTGAATTCTCTCTTATGTTCTGCTGTGTACATGGCATTTTTTTCTTTTCACATTTTGTATTTTTGTTTAAAATAAATTTTAAAATTTACCAAAAAAGACAGTGCTGTGAACCTTAAAACATCATAAATTTTTTTAAATAAAGAAGAATAAAAGCTCAAAAAAAAAAAGAGCCTACCATATGTCAGGCACTTTGCTAAGCATTGGAGATACAAAAAGAGGCAAAAAAAACCGTCCCTGCTCACACTCACTAATGGTGGAGATAGCAAGCAAACAAATACATACAAATAAGCTATATACAGAACAAATAGGAAATAATTACAAGAAAGAAGATACTAGAGTTAAGAGGGGTTGAGAAAGGTTCTTTGTAGTACATGGAATTTTAATTGGGACTTCAAGAATGCTGGGGAAGGCAAGAGGCTGGGATGAGGAGGGAGGACATTCCAGGAATGAGAGATAGCCAGAGGAAAACATTCATAGCAAAGGAATGGAGTGTCTTATTCATGGAACAGCAAGGAGGATAGTGTCACTGAATCCAAGAACACGTGGCAGGAAATAAGATGTAAGAAGAGTGGAAAGGTAGGAGGGGCCTATGTTATGAAGGGCTTTGAAGATTTTGTATTTGATACTTCAGGTGATAGGGAGCCACTGGAATTTACTGAGTGTGGGTATTGGGAATGGGGATGGGAGTGACATTGTTGGACTTGTACTTTAGGAAAATCACTCTGCTGGCTGAATGGAGGATGGATTGGATTGAGGAAAGGCAGACCCACCAAGAGGCTATTTCAATAGTCCAGTCATGAGGTTATGAGGGCCTGCATCAGAGTGATGGTAGTGTCAATGGAGAGAAGGGGCATGTCCGAGAGATGTTACAAAGGTGAAATCAGCAGGCCCTGGCAACATGCATTCCTATTAAAAACAGTAGGAAACACAGGAATCAACGGAGCCTTTCGGACCATGATAAGTAGTATCTACCTAAAACCAAGAGCAAGCATTATCTGTAACTAGGGTAAACTTGAAGCCTTCCCAAAAAGATCAGGGATGAAGCAAGGATCTGCATTATTTCCACTATTATTCATTATTGTATTAGAAATGCTAACTATAGTGATAAGACAAGAAAAAGATTGAAAGAATAAAAATAGGCAATGAGGAAACAGAACTATCTCTCTTTGCAGATGATATGATGGTATACTTAGAGAACTATAGAGAATCAACTAAAAAACTAGTTGAAATAGTAACTTCGGCAAAATTGTAAGATATAAAATAAACTTACATAAATCATCAGCTTTCCTATATATTACCAACAAAACCTAGCAGACAGTACAAAATAACTTAGGAGTCTAGCTGCTGAGACAAACTCAGAGATTATATGAATACAATTACAAACACTTCACACAAATAAAGAAAGATCTAAACAACTGGAGAAATATTAATTGCTCATGAGAAGGGCAAGCCAATATAAAAATATTGCCATGCCAATCAAATTACCAAAGAATTATTTTATAGAGCTAGAAAAAATAGCAAAATTCATCTGAAATAACAAAAAGGTCGAGAATATCAATGAAAAAATGTTAAGGAAGGCAGCCTAACAGTTCCAGATTTCAAACTATATTACAAAGCAGCAATCTGGTACTGGCTAAGAAACAGAGTGGTGGACCAGTGGAATAGATTAGGTACACAATGCACAGTAGCAAATGACCATAGTAATCTAGTGTTTGAGAAACCCAAAGATCCAAGCTTTGGAAGTAAGAACTCACCATTTGACAAAAATTATTGGGAAAATTGGAAAGCAGTTTGGCAGAAACTAGGCATAGATCACCATCTCACATCATATACTAAGATAAGGTTAAAATGGTTAAATGATTTAGAAATAAAGGGTGATATCATAAGTAAATTAGGGGAGTGTGGAAAAAATGTACCTGTCAGATTTATGGATAAGGAAAAAGCTTATGACCAACAGGTGAAAGAGGGGATTATGAGAAATAAAATAAATTATTTTTATTACATGAAATTAAAAAGCTTTTACCCAAACAAAATTAATGCAAGCAAAATTAGAAGGAAAACAGGAAACTGGGGAGGGGGGGAAACTTAACAGCAAGTTTCTCTGACAAAGTCCTTATTTCTCAAGTATGTAGAGAACTAAGCCAAATTTATAAAAATAAGAGCCATTCCTCAGTTGATAAATGGTCAAAGGATACAAACAGGCAGTTTTTAGAAAAAGAAAACAAAGCAATCAATAACCACAGGAAAAAATACTATGAATCACTGTTGACAATAATCCAAGATGATTCCAAAGGACCCATGATGAAAAATGCTATCTATCTCCAGAGACAGAGAACTGATGAACTCTGAATGCAGATTGAAATATACTTTTTTTTAAAAAGCTGTACATACATATATATATATATATGTATGTATATAATTTCCATCCTTCAAGGATCTGTAATTTCACTGATGTGGATGATCTCTCCTAGAAGCAAGTAGCAACCCTCCTGTCATCTAGTTGCTATAAATGAAAGATTACCCTAGAGCCAACCTGGGGATGAGCTTCCCTGAATTTACCTAGGCTGATTGTCAGATGACAGACATTCAGTCAAGTAATAGGCTATTACTAAAAGCCTCTTTTTTATTTTGTATGTTGTTGACATCATTTGTTGTCATATTCATTTCAAAATATATTCCTACTCTCCTACCCAGATATCCATCCCTTCTAACAAACAATTAAAAAAAGAATCTATTAAAATTACTCCTACATAATAAACATAGAATCCATAACGGTAATCCTAAGCATATGCAATGTCAGAGCAATACTTTTCCCTAGCCTACTGACGCTTCCTGAACATGAGGGCTTTCCCAATCCAGCTGGTATGGGGCAGAATGGGGAGGAAGAGAGATTTCTTTTTCTTCTTCCATTCAGCAGAAGTCTGTCTCTTTCAATAGAAAAACTGAGGGGTGGAGGGCTTTCCAGACTCTCTTACTACTCCATCCTTCCAGATAGGAGAAACCCAAGACAGAGAGCCAGTTCAGGCAGCCCAATGGAATGGAAGATGGTCAGTGAGGTAAAAGCAAGTACTTCAGAAACGCTGATTGAATGCTCCCCCCCCCCCGCTATTGATTCTGGTTAAAAGTAGTTTCATGCTCTTGGTAATGTGCCTTCTACTAGGATCCATGTTCAGTTCTACCACCAATGATAAGACCACCTCCTATTGGAAGTTCTACCAATGACTGGAATCAACTTGCAATGAGGAGAGTGTCTCAATACAGGTCAAAGAAGGTGTAGAGGACACCAAAGTCCATCACAAGGAGATATGGAGCATGTAAAACAGTAAAGCTGCCAGCCTTACCAGGGATGAATGCAGTCATCTCTCAGTGCCACAGTTTATACATCGCTAAATTAGATGACGACAATTCTCTAAACTCTCGCCCAAGAGATAAAGGCATTGCTAACACAATATGTGGACACCAATCTCCCTGCAAAGAATTGGGTAGGTTACACAGTTGTCCTGAGATCAAGAGCAGAACATTCCTTCGAAGTTGTTTTTCTAGACTGTGTCAGTACTTCGAGGTTAGCTATCCCTAGCTGAACTTCCCCACAAAAGCTGCGTAAATAGTCTATGACTCCTGTATCAAAATGAACAATTTCCATCCATATCCATAGTCTCTCACTTCAAGTGTCATCGTTCAAGTACTTCCAAATAAGTCTGGAACATCGTCCCCACTTACCGGAAAGGAAAGGAAAGTTGCAGCCAAGGAACGTGTCTTGAACCTCAGCTTACTCCCTCCTAAGACTGGTATCTAAGGGCCAGAGCATATTTTCCCCCTTTTAGGGAGAAGTATGGAGGATTAAAGTAATTTCTCTCAAATCCTCTACATTTCCACAGCTCTGGGAGCACAGTCTCACTCACCATGGGGGCATTTATTTTAAACTACTTCCAGCATGAACTGGCGGGAGCTAAGAAAATACCACCCACTCCCCCCTATCCTCCCACCACACACACACACACACACACACACACACTCTTGTTTTCAAATTCCTTTCAGGTTTGGAACTTATTTGAACAATTTTCATTTTGAAACATGAAAAGGTGGAGGAATCCAGCCCTTCTTTGCTAACAGTGGACAAAGATAAGCATCTCTTCACAAAGGCACAATATTATGTTACCCTTCTGGAATCCTGGTAGCCGATGCAAGTTGTTTTTGAAGCACAATGCTACCCATGAGGCCTACGCCAAAGGAACCAGACATTCCAGATTTACTCAAATAATTCCATTTTTTTAATGTAATGTTCTGGCATCTTAGTGATTTCCATATTTGTTCCAGCTTTCATCACACCCTATGATATTGAATGGTGAGATTAAGAACAAAATGCCTCTTTCAATAACTGGACCGTTTTCCTACCTTATGGCTATCAGGTACAGGACGAAGTTTGTCAAAAACTACAAGGGGAAGAAATACCACCTCTTTGCTCAGAAAGTGCATTTCCCTGAAACAAAAGCAAAAAACAAACAAAAAAACCAACAACCCCCCCCCCAAAAAACTCCCCAAAACAACAACAAAATACCTGTTTGTGGCTTTTCACAGAAAAATAAAAGCTGGAAGCTATGGAGAACCTTGAAGAATGCTTTTTCATGAAATAAAGGCCCCACAAGGAATTTTGTCTGTGGTTTCTTCTCAGAAAGGCATGTGTTGATTATTCAGTGTAGAGAGAGGGTTACTTCAGTAACAATTGAGCCCCAGGAGCCTTTCTGAAAATCAAGTGAGATAATGTATGTACAGAACTGTGTAAGCCTCAAAGCACAAAGAAATGTCAATGATTTTTTTTTTCTGAAAATCAAGTCCCAGTGCCTTGAGAAAGGAACTTTGGGAGGGGAAGGTTCAGCCATAATCATTTGGGAGCTAGTTGGAGACATTCACCTGCTCTAAGCCTACTTTAGCATCATCAATGTTGCCTGTAAAATTTCCAGTAATACTTGGGCTGCATAGCATAACAGGTTAACTGAGAGATGAGAGATGGATCTTCCAGCTTTACGTGCCAGACCTTTTCATCGCCTGGAGCATGCCAAACGCAGCATGTCTGGATTTTCCCCATAAAGAGCATTTGATTAATTGATTTATTGAGACCAATAAGTCTCCAATAGCTTAAACTAGTCCCAGATGATTTCCTTTTCAATAAAAAAAAGATATTGAAACAAACCTTGGAGGGAAACATTCTTCCAACTTGTAGCTTGAACCATGACTACTGCAGACATAGTGTAAAGGCATAAGATGCACAAATCATAATGTTAGAGCTGGAAGGGACCTTGGAGACCGTCTTGTCCAGCTCCTTCATTTTACAGACAATGAAACAAGACTCAGGGGAGTTAAATGACTTAGTCAAGGTCATATAGGTAGCATGCATCAGATGCGGGATTTGAACCTAAGTATCCATTCAAATTACTGAATCTATATTTCTTATGGTTATAGCATGATTGAAAAAAACTCCATTGTGGCCATTTAGTGGGCAATTCACCCCTTTCCCGAATCACTTTGTATTTATCATATATACATACATACATATATGTATAATATATATTATATATACACATATACATACACACATACATATACAAATACATATACATATACATACACATACAGATACACATATACCTATACATATACATATATGTGTGTGTGTATATACATATATATGTGAATATATACATGTATGTGTGTGTGTGTGTGTGTGTATATATATATATATATATATATGTAGTGCTCATCCCTCTGTATGGACAAGCTGTCCTTCCTGAACTAAATCGTAAGCTCCTGGTGCAGGTGCTGCCTTGTCTTTAAATCCCCAGCACCTATCTCGGTGGCTGGCACATAGAAGGTACTAAAGACACGTTTGTTGATTGATACCATTTTTAAGTTCCAGTGTTAGCCATTTCCTGTAAATTGAAATTCTCAAGAGTAACTTATAATTGTTTCAATAGTTTATCAATGAATCTGTGTCACTGAGAAAGTATTGAAAGAATTAATCAGTTAGCCAACAAGCATTTATTAAGTGTCTACTATGAGCAAGTAAAGCCCTGTATCAGATGTGATAGACAGAAAGACAAAAATGGACAACAGCCCCTGGTTCAGGGAGTTTACCTTCTATGGGGGTAGATAGCACATACATATACAAGAACATACAAAATAACCTTTTGACCCAGAAATAGCACTTCTAGGTCTGTATCCCAAAGATATCATACAAATGGGAAAAGGACCCACACGTTCAAAAATATTTATAGCAGCTCTTTGTGGTGGCAAAGAAGTGGAAATTGAAGGGATGCCCATCAATTGGGGAGTGGCTGGATAAGTTGTGGTATATGAATGTAATGGAATACTATTGTGCTATAAGAAATGTTGAGCTGGCAAACTTCAGAAAGACCTGGAAAGATTTATATGAACTGATGCTGAGTGAAATGAGCAGAACCAGGAGAACATTATACGTAGTAACAGCCACATTGTGCAATGACTGACTTTGATAGACTTAGCTCTTCTCAGCAATGCAAGTATCTAAGACAATTCCAAAACACTCATGATGGAAAATGCTGCCCACATCCAGAGAAAGAACTGTGGAGTCTGAATGCAGATTGAAACATACTATTTGCTCTTCTTTTCTTTCATTGTTTTGTTTTGTTTCTTCTTTCTTGTAGTTCCTCCCATTAGTTTTAATTCTTCTTTACATCGTGACTAATGTGAAAATAGGCTTAATATGAATGTGTAAGTAGAGCCTATATCAGTTTGCACGCCATCTTGGGGAGGGGAGAGGAGAAGGAGGGAGAGAAAATTTAAAATTCAGAATCTTATGGAAATGAATGTTGAAAACTAAAAATAAATACATTATTTTTAAGAAGGGGGGAAAGAAAATACAAAATAAAAATAAGATAATTTTTGTGGGGGAGGGTGCCCACCATTGGGAGGATTAAAATACATTTAAAATGAAATTCACAGTCTTCCTCATTTGTATCTTTGAAAGAAATTCTGTTTCATTTTAATAGTGGATGCTGTTACATGGTTTAAGTTTACGACTTGACCTACTTTTAAATGTTCATAGCTAAACATGGTTACTAGAGTCTACTTATTTTTAAAAGAAATCCAATGTGTTGGTATGAGGAGTATAAAACATCACATCACAAACACCTCACCCATTAAATTGAGCTTCTTTTTTATGTAGGTCTTGTATCAAGACGGTAGCCATCATCGACTCCTGGTCATGCAGTGGGGTAGGTTCTCTTCTAAGGGACAGACAGTTCCCCAAATAGGAAGGACAACATTGATGAGACCAATGCACAAAGAAAGAAATAAACTAAAAAGCCATTTTGGTTTCTGTTCCATTAGAAACACATGGAAGAAAAAATAAGGTTTGCCAAATGGAAATGTACTAAATCACTGGGGAAATAAATGTTATTTTTAAGCTTCTAAGAGGATATTACAAATAATGCAGAGGACTGGGGGGAAAGAATGGAAAGAGTTCAAAGAGTGAGTGTCCGTTTAACCCTTGGAACAGGGTAGGGCTGCCAAGGAGACAGAGTAGAGAAGTCACAAGAGCATTGAACTAATTCTGTCAGGAGACATGGGTTCAGGTTCTGTCTCTGCTACTAATGAGCCTTGAGCACAGCATATGACTTCTCTGTGCCTCAGTTTGCTTACCTGGAACATGGAGATTGGACTAGATGATCTCTAAGGTCTTTTCCAGCTCAAAGACCTGATGCATGCTCTATGAATGGGCATGGGTAGTTACAAAAGGGATACCTTGAGAAATAGGAGATGGGAACCTTTTTGGATTATGTAGAGTTTAGAATGGTTTGGCCTAGGCTCTCGGTAAGCTGCCTAGCAAGAAGCAGACATTTATCAAGAAGCTAGGACATATACAAAACTCTATATGGGGATGAAAAGATCTGGGGAAGCAAGAGAGAGATAAGGCCAACACTTTGGGTACAACTCTTTAAAAATAGGACTGGTACTGGAGTACCAATCAATCAACCAATCAATCAAAAACAAGCATGTATTATGATGAACTATATTATGCTGTAAGAAGTTATGAAGGGGATGGTTTCAGAGAAACCTGAGAAGACTTGTATGAACTGATGCAGAGTAAAGTGGACAGAACCAGAGCAATGTATATTATGACAATGATATGGTCAAGACAAACAACTCCGAAAGTCTTAAGAACTCTGATCAGTATAATGACCAACCGTGATATATATCTAATGTACACACACACACACACACACACACACACACCAGACATGGCCAATTCAGGAATTTGTTTTGATTGATGAATACATGTTTATAATGAATTTTGTTTTTCTTTCATCCTCAATTGGGGGGGAAGGTGAGAAGGTGAATTTGTTTTTTGGCTAGGCAATGGGGTTAAGTGACTTGCCCTGGGTCACGTAACTAGTAAGTGTCAAATGTCTGAGGCCAGATTTGAACTCAAGTCCTCCTAACTCCAGGGCCAGTGCTCTATCCACTGCACCACCTAGCTACCCCCAGAAGGTGAATTTTTGCTGATTGAAATATGTGTGTATGTAATTTTTAAAAATAACAAAACAACCTAACAACCATTTATTATGCACCTACCATGTGTCAAGTCCTGAGGATATAAAGACAGAGATGAACTATTCCCTAGGAGCTTATACTATATTAGGGGAGATGACATGTACATGTATAAATATATGCAAAATATAAACAAAACCATACAATAATCTCTTTGATGGCTGTTGGGAAGCCCAGTCCTATCTGTGATGGCAAAAGTTTAATCTCTTGTTTTGGCCACCAAGTCCTTCAATACCTAGATCTTACTCTCTACCACTTTATAACTTTATGACCTGTTGCTCTCCAATATCCCTCCACCCCAAAGATCATTATAAGCTATACTCTATCGTATTCATGGGGTATCATGGCCAAAGAATTCACTGCCAAGTGATCAGTCTAACTGGTGATAAGTTTCTCTTCATTTAGCTAGGCCTGTCTTTGGAAAACAACTTTGTTCATTCTCAGGATCTTTCCAACATGGTAAAACCTGCCAGAGCTTGGGCTTTGCTGGAAAAGCCTCCAAAAATTCAAGTGATCTCCCACCATGACGAGGTATAAGATCAGTCTTTGTTGAGGAAAGAATTAAGTGCAAGGAGGAGGACAGACTAGAGCTCCTTCAGAAAATGGAAAAGTTCCTTTAATGATCCCAGAACTCTCTCAGAAAAGAGTCCACCTTTTTTATGTCAGTATTCTCCCAGACCTGTTATATAGATGAAAGAAATGGAAAACAGCATCTAAAGAAATGAAAAATAAAAAAGTATCACATAGAATTCAATGAAGAGGCACATAGTAAATGTGAAGACGTCAAAACATAATCAAGGAAGTCAGGAATAAAGAATATCATTGAGGATATGTATGACAGAAAAGGCTGACAACAAGGGAGGGCAAATGATGACAGATGGATAGCTTGTGTCAATCAATAAGCATTTATTAAGCACCTGTTGTGTACCAGTCACTATGCTAAGCACTGAGGCTAAAAAGAAAGATGAAAGATAGTCCCTACTCTCAAGGAGCTCACATAGGGGAAACAACATAGAAATAACTGTACAAACAAGATATATACAGGATAAATTGGAAATGATCAGCAGAGGGAAGGAACTAGCATTAAAGAGGAACCAGGAAAGGTTTCTCATAGAAGATGAGATTTTAGTTGGGAGTTGAAGGAAGCCAGGGAAGCCAGGAGACAGAGATGAGGAGGGATAGAAGGCCAGGCCAGGGGAACGGCTGGTGAAAATGCCTGGAGTTAGGAGATGGAGGGTCTTGTACAAGGTACAGAAAGGAAGCCAAGTCCCTGGATCACAGAGTACCTGGAGGAGAGTAAGATATAATAATGCTGACAAGGTAGGAAAGAGTCAGGTTGTGAAGGGCTTTGAATGCCAAACAGAGGATTTTGTATTTGATCCTGGAGGTGATAGGGAGCCACTGGAATTTATTGAATAGGGATGTGATATGGTCAGATCTGTGGTTTGGGGAGAACACTTTGGTAGCTGAGTAGAGGATGGACTGGAGTGGGGAGAGACTTGGAGCAGGGAAGCCAACCAGAAGGTCAACTGGCATGAGGTGGTGAGGTCCTGCACCACAGTGGTGGCAGTGTCAGAGGAGAAAAGGGGGCATATATGAGAGATGTTATGAAGTTAAAATAGAGTGTACTCCATTGGTATCTTTGCAAAATCAGGGGAAAATGAGTGAGGCCTCCAGCACATTGGGTGGATCCTCTGAGGCAAATTTTTGGGAGGATAAAGACAATAGTCGCACAGGATGGGCAGGCATGGATGCATCATTTGAGGGAATATCCAAATTGGTTAGTTGCCGTTCGGTTGTTTCAGCTGTGTCCGATTGTTTTCCTTTGTGTGGGACACTGAAGCTGGATGAAAGACTGTAGTGGAACTCCAGGCCTAAGTCCCAGGGCCAAGTTTCTAGAGGCCATTGTTGCTTACTTTGCTTTTTCTTCAGTCCTATGAAGGGCCTTGGTTTCATCGGAGTATCTGCCTTCTAGATTGTTACTATCTCTATACCTTAGTAGCTAGTCTTCAAGTATGGTGGTGGGGGCCAACAGTCTGATGATGCATCCATACTTAGCTAAGCTGGGTCTCAGACAACCATCTAGTACTGGGTCCAATCTTAAAGCTTTGACATCTGGGTAGGAACTATCAGGGTTTGTGTTTTCCTGATAAAGCTTTTGGGAACCAGGGTTAGTCACCCCCATGCCATAATGAGGTGTCCAAATAGGGTTTTACTAGAGGGACCTTTTTTTTGAGGTAATTAAATCCTTCCCTGTTCTTCTGTCCATGTAGTTCCAGATCATTACAGAGCCCTAACACAATGCAATGACACCAGCTCATGTTTTTAATTGTGTTTTAGTAAGTTAGTTATCCAGACTGACAACCTGGGGGTCATCCTCAACTCTGTACTCTCTTCCTCCAAATCCAATCATTTGACAGTTTCTGTCATTTCTATCTTCATGATAGCTCTTATTTACATCCCCTTCTCTCCTCTAACATTGCTACTACCCAAGGGCAGGCCCTCATCACTTCGCACCTAGACTATTGCAATAGCCCTTGGCCTTCCTACCTCAAGTCTGTGATCTTCCTAAAGCACAGGGATGACTAGGTCACGCTCCTATTTAAACAACTTCAGTAGTTCCCTATGAAATCTTTCAAAGTCCTTTGTAACTTGCTCCCTGCCCCCTTTTCAGACTTTGTAAACCTTACTCTCTCCGACTCTCCCCTGCCCCTTACTCTGTGATCCAGTGATCTTGCTGTCCCCCCATGTTCTTCATCCCTTTCTCGTAGACTCTGGGCCCATGGTGCTGCTCATGACCTATTCTTGGGTTCATCCAGCAAATGTTTAATAAGTGACTCTCTGGGGGACAGGGGATATGTGTACAATGCGTTTTGTCATTTAGTCTTCATTAATAACATCTTTTCTAACACTTAAGACTAGCCAGGGATGGGGAACCTGTGACCTTTCAGATCCTTGGGTGCAGCCTTTTGATTGAGTCTAAATTTTACAGAACAAATCATTTTATTAAGGGGATTTATTCTGTGAAGTTTGGATTCAGTCAAAGGGCCACACTCGAGGACCCAGAGGACCACATGTGATCTTGAGGCCGCAGGTTCCCCACTCCTGGTCTAGGGTCACACAGTAAGTGTCTGAGTCACAATTCAAACTCAGTTCTTTTTGACTCCAGGCCCAGTGTTCTATTCATTGTACCACCCAGCTGCTTAGGCTGGTTGACTTTAACAGACTGAATGAATTGTGTAGAGGGGATAAAGAAGACTGAATAACCAAAAAGTAACTGAGGGTTTGAAGCCTGGGTATGGCTATAGAACCTGGCATGTCTCTGCTTAATTAAATTCATTAGGCTACCAGGAGGTCAAAGTTTTAAAGTGTTTTAAAAGCAAGAGTATTTTCTCTCTCAAACAAAATGACCTCACTCCAAGGAAGAAAGTGCTGATTAATTATGGAGTCCAGATGAATCCCTGGAAAGACGAATCCCTTGGCCAAAAGCAAGAGGTTTGGTGCACAGGGCTTGATGCGAATCCCAGACTCAGCCAAAGCTGACAGTAGATTCCAAATGGTTTGAATCTGAGGTTCTCTGTGGTGGCTGACAGATTGAACTCGATTACCAGGGTGAATGAAGTGGAAAGGTCTAGTCACTGGCAACGCCAGCAGCTCCCCATCAGCCTAGCTAAGAAATAGGTCAGCACTCCCCCTTCCCCTCTTCCTCCTCCTTGTCTTTCTCCTCCCCTCCTCCTCCTCCTTGTCTCCCTCACCAGAGCAGGTCCATCCTGTACTGTCATGTGGTTGAGAACCAGACTAGCAAAGCTCTTAAAGATTACTATCACTACAATGGTGAGACAATCGTTGGGCTTCAGCCTGGTCCAGTGCTGGAGCCAAGAAGGGTAATTAGATCCTAGATAATAATTGGAAAGTGCTTCAGGAGAGACAGTCCTCCCCCCTTTTTTTCTTCTTTTTTCTCTTCACGGAATAGGCTTCCTATGATTGTCTCTCTGAGTGAAGATGTAAGTTATGTCATTATATTATTAATTATATTGGATTTTGAAGATTTTTTAACACATCCTTTTGCCATGGGGCCATAGTCTTCTCTGAGATAATCCCAGAATAATTGGCAAGGGATAAATGGGAAAAGTTCATTAGCACACTGCTGGAGAATGTCAGTGAGGCCAGAGATCAAGAGAAAGTCTGGAAGTGGACATTTCTAGACTGGCCCTTGACCTTGCTTTGTGAGGCGATACTAAAAAGCCTAGAACTGGGGAACAGAACTTCATTGTGTGAGATGGATGCTCATATCAGGAGAGGAGCTCCGAGTAGCTAAGGAAATGCTCACACCCGTCAGGAGAACTAATTAGCACAAACCTTATTCCCCATTTCCCATGTTTCTATCTATCCCTGAGGAAAAAAAAAAAGAAAAGCAAACTATCTGGCTGCCTAATGAGTGAAGTCAACCCAAGCTTTTAAGTGTCATATTCAAATAAACTGTGGGCAAAGTCAGGCGTCTTCTCACCTCCCTCGTAGGATTACTGTGAGAATCAACGGAGATAACATATGTAAAATGTTTTGCGAACCTTGAACTGCTATATAAATGCTAGCTGTTATCATTATTCTCAAACACATCAAACTTAAGAAAAGGAGCTGAAAAATGAGGAGAAAATTTCTGCGAACAGATAAGGGCATAGAGATGGATGAATGGATAAAAAAAATCCTTAATTGGGCTCTGGGGATACAAATAGAAAAGTCAGACAGTGCCTGCTCTCAGGGAGCTCCCATTCTAACTAGAGAGACAATAGAGACAATATTTCAGCTACAAATCTGGGGGAAAGGACCCATGATCCATAAGTGCAACAGCAAAGGTGCCTCTTCTTAATCATATCCTCTGGTAAAAATCTTATCAGCTCCTGGTGTTGAACCAAGGAGTTTGGGGTCGAGAATTTTCTGTCTTCAGCAGCTGCTGTGGTGCAACACCTATGGAAGCAATCCACTGGGATTGCTTGCCTAAGATGAAGGCTGTGAGGCAGATCCACTCAGAGTGGGGGGGTGGTGTGCTGCCATTCCCAGGGTTCTTGGTCCTATCTGCCCATTGGAGGGAGTTGGTCAGCAAGTTGGTGGTAGCAGTGGTGTCAAGGAAGGCAGAACTCTTCTCCATAATGATTGGTCCCCTCAGTAATGGCTTCATGTCTGGACTGGGAGCAGGTCTGATGAACTGATGAACATGTTACTCATGAAATCCTTGAGTTCAGGGTCCTGGGCTTCCTCCATTGGAGTCTGAGGGATGGAGAGGTCATAGGATCATAGGATTCTAGCTTTAACTCATTAATTTTACAGATAAGGAAAATGAATCCCAGAGAACTTAAGTTATTTGCTTAAGATCACACACTTATAAGTGGCAGAAACAAAAATCAAACCCTGGTCCTCTGACTTCAGAGGCAGTGCTCTTTCAATTAAAGGGCTCTTCTTTAGGATAATAGGATCATAGGATTTCTCAGTGGAATAGATTTTATAATTTTAGTCCAACCCTATTTTTTTTCTTTTGCAAATGAGGAAAATGAGGTGCTGAGAAGTTAACCTTCCCAGGCCACACAATCTTATACCATGCTTTGTTCCTTTGCTCAGGTCATTGAATTTTTCCTTAACCAAACCAAACAAGTAGCTAGAGACAGACAACAATGCATGATACAGTGGGAAAAGTGTTGAAGTCAGAAGATTAGGTCCAAGTCCTCTGACATGTGATAGATATGTGACCTTGGGGCAGGTAACTTGACTTCTATGAACCCTTGTTTTCTTATTTGTAATACTGACTTTGAGATGTTTAAGGAGTGGATCTTCCTTGGATCATAAGATGATACATAAATCAAGAGCCAGAAGCAGAAACAGAAAAAGGATATTTGAGGAAAGAAGGGAGCCTGGATCTGACAGTGGGGCCCAGGCAGAAAGGTGAGGCAGTGCATTTGGGTATCCTAGGTAAGGGTTGGAAATTATATCCCCTGGGTATGCACAATGAATTTGGAAGTAGACAACCTGACTCTCGATCTTAGTTTTGCCGCTTACAATTTGCATGACCTTTGGCATACCATTTAACTTCTCTGGGCCTCAGTTTCCTCACCTGTAAAATCCAGGGGCTGGACTATGTGGCCTCTGAGATCCCTTTCAGTTCTAGCTTTAGGGTCCTATGATCCTACTCTTTCAATCTAGTTACTGAACCAATTTTGAATCCATTAATTTCATTGTTGCCTCATCCAGCTCTTTCCCTCTTTACAAGAATCGTAGAGAACACTGTTAAAAATTTCATTACATTATATCTCTCTCATATACATCATTTCCCTTATCTACCAGTTCAGTAATTCCAAACCCCGCCCCCCCCCAAAAAGGCAATGAGGTGAGCTTGGGACGGCTTATACATGAGGAAGCTGCTCTGGCTCCTTGTAACCACTTCCTCTCTGGATGTTCACCAGCCATCTCTTTAATGATCCTTTCTAGAACTTTCCCTGGAACTGAAATCAGGCTCATAATTTTCACACTCTGATCTTTTCATCTTTTGAAAATTGGAAGCTTTGTTTCTATTTTTGCAGTACCTCTCCCATTTTCCATTATCTTTCTAACAACAACAACTAAAACAGCTTATATATATATATAATATACATATACACATACACACACATGTATTTGTATAATATATATTAGCTATTATAATAATAAGCTATTATATATGTAACTATTATATGTACATATATACATACACATACATACACATGCACACATATGTATCTATATATGCAGAGAGAGAGAGATTTTAAGGTTTGTAAGGTATTGCAATTTAAATATATTATTTTCTCATTTGAGTTTCACAAAAATCTTGTGAGGTAGATGCTATTATTATCCCCATTTTAAATATGAGGAAACTGAAGCTAAGGGGTTAAGTGATTTGCTCAGAGACACACAGCTAGTGTCTGAAGTAAATTTGAACTCAAGTCTTCGTGACTCAAAGTCTGGTATTCTACACACCTAGCTGCTCTCTGTATCATTCTGCTATCACTGATAGTAGCTCAGTTATCACATATGCCAGTGTTTTCAGTACCCAAATATGTTCATTCAATTCAGATGACTTGAACTGATCAAGCCCAACTTGATGCTATCTTACTATACACCACTTAGTTTGAGTATCAAGTTTGTATGTCATTTTTGTTGTCATCTTCCAGTGTCTTTTTCTTTGACAGAGAAAATGGGAGCAAAATAATCAAGCAGCTTTGCCTCTTCTCTATCATCAGTTATCATTTTCCCACCCACCCCAAAGGTTCTAGATCCCTTCTCCCTCCCAACAGCTTAAAAAAATTGTTCTGTTTCTGTTGTTTTTAGAACTTCACTCACCAGCCTCAATTCATTATAAACTTTAACATTCCTGATACTATTTGTATAAGATTATGCCATATTTTTATATTCACACTCTATTACTTAGCCTTGCT
Organism: Vombatus ursinus; assembly: GCF_900497805.2. Classification (NCBI taxonomy): domain Eukaryota; kingdom Metazoa; phylum Chordata; class Mammalia; order Diprotodontia; family Vombatidae; genus Vombatus; species Vombatus ursinus. The sequence goes on from NW_020954550.1 coordinate 10,647,869, forward strand.
TCTCTTCTGTGCATTTCTTTTAACAGTTTAGGTTGGTTAGTGAGTTCCCTGTGCATCCACATTTGTTTCTTCAGGAACAACAGCAACAGCAGCAATAACATTTTACCTCCTCACTGCAATTGTTGTTTTCTATGTCTTCTGAATATCATTCTGGAGCATCTTCCATACTGCTTAGGCTGACTTCTCATACAGCGTTTTACTCTGTGGAATCTTTCCTCTGAATCCTTTGAAATCTTCTTTCCCAAAGTCTAGGATGCATGTCAGATTATGCCCATATTTTCTCTCATCCATCACAAATTCAAGAGGGAGCGATCACTTCAACCTCAGCAAATAATTTCTCCCTGTTAGTAGTAATCCGACAGAAAACAGAATTTCCCCTTATTGGTTCTTCCACCTTTTGAAGGATGAAATTATCAGATTTCCAAGTCAGGCTTGTGATATGTTTCCTAATTCTTTATTCACACTCTAATGACAAAATCACTTCCATTTCTCCCTTCGTTGACCTTCACCCAAATTTTTCTGTCATGTTTCCCCTCTCTGGTTCCTGAATTTCCTTACATGAGTATATCTTCTAAATATACAATACTATTTCAGTTCTCTTTTACTATCCTGTTTCATTTGGATAGAGTATCTATTCTGTTTCATTTGGATAGAGTATACTTGTCAAGAGCCTTTTTTTTTTTTAAGCTTAAAGCCCTTTTGATTAGATTTGCAAGACACCAGACAAATGCATTCTTACTAGCCTTTGTTAGGTATACTCCATGTCTGGCCAGGAATCTGACATTCCTATATTTTAAGCTGTGATACAGAAATCCAAATCTCATTCTCAGACACCACCTTCCTGGCCAGCCATTCACATCCCCAATTAATTTTTCTCTTCTTCATCCCTTGCCTACAATGGACAACAGTGAAGAAAATACAACCTGTGACCCTATGGTCTTCAGTCTCTTGTCCAAGATTTCATAACTATTGGCAATGCTTTCTGGGTTTCTGCTGGCAGTGTTATTCATGCCCAAAAGGACTCACCAGAAGTGGTTAGTTGTCAAGTTGTTTTGAGAAGGCTTGAAAGGGTGCTATTATATCTTGAACATATGCCGCCATAAAGACAATACTCCCAAGTCTCGTTGATGCTACTTGGCAACAACTGTGCCCTGTCCAAGGCAAAATAGTGTGTTAATGCTGAAATTGCAAATGGCAGTTAGTCATGAAGGAATGTCATGGAATCAGGATTTGGAAAGCCCCAGCAGGACTGAGGAGTAGGGTAATGGGTAGAGAGAAACACCTAGGAGAGTTCTCTGCAACTAGACTGCTGCCACATTTGGGTTCCTAGAACCTGTTTGGGTTCACCATCTACTCAACCACTGTACCTTCTTTCTCTGATTCCCTTCTCGCTCCCGACTATCTATAACTAATCATGTGATACCACAGCAATACAAAAGGACATTTACTTAAATTAGAATGCAAGTGGACATAACAGGAAATTGGAATTAAACAACAGTGTGGTTCCTTGAAAAGCTCATTGGCTATTTGAGTCAGAGGAACTAGGTTCAAATTCTGCTTCTGACATTTACTACCTTTGTGAATCTGGGCAAGTCACTAAACTTTCCTAGGTCTCAGCCTTCTAAGTTGCCTCTAGGATTATTTTTCTAGTTCTATGTGATACTGTAAAATGCTCTCACCATTTCCCAAACTACAACTTCCCAAACTTCCAGGGAATGTGTATGGTGAGTCCTTTTGCATTGATTCATCAGTCTGGCACTATAAGTTAGCAAAAACTTTTTATTGTACTCCTAGTGCTGAAAACCACAGAAATTTAAGGAAGGATAAAGGGTGTTAGCAACTTGGCCAGCAATGAATTAAGCCCAGGAGTTTCAGGGTATTGAAGGTGTTGTAGCATTAAAGTATTGTCAACATAGTTTCTCAGGACAAAGCACCGGCTTTGTTGTAAGATTCAAATCCTATCCATGTTACTTATTATCTATGTGACCTTGGGTAAGTCATTTAAACTTTCCAAGTTTCCTCATCTGTAAAATGGGGTTGGGGTGCCTAGACAACCTTTGAAGTTCCATCTAGCTATAAATCTGTGATCCTGTGATAGGAACCAAAGGTGGGAAGGCTTTCACAATCATTTCTTCCCACACAGAAGAGGGTAAACCTTTCTGTTCATAGTAGTAAGTATTAGACTCAGCTATGGCTCAACTTCCTGACTCTGTATCCATTTTCCTCCCCCTTTTCTGCTGCTCTGTCCTCACACGTCCCATCTCACAAGAATGTGCACCCTAGCACCCACCAGGAACTCTGCAAATGCTCCCATCCAATGACAGCCCAGGCTGGAGTAACTTCATTACTTTCTATGCTCTACACAGTCTTGTATTTCCCAAGTATAACAGGTCTCGAGCAGTAAAGGTGGAGCTGAGATCTGAAGCCAGGTGAGTGAGCAGTCCTGAGTTAGGTTGAATATATATCTCAAAGGTAAGAGCAAGAAGCTTTATTGGAACCATTCATTCATACAATTAATATTAATTGCCTGCTATATATCATGCATACGCTAGATGCTAGTGGAGATAAAAAGATGAATAGGACAGTGTCTTTGCCCTGCAGGACCTTACCACCTAGTGGGAATAATTGTTGTTGTTATTTAGTCGTTTCAATTGTGTCTGATTTTTCATGACCCCATTTGGGGTTTTCTTGGCAGAAATACTGGAGTGGTTTGCCATTTCCTTCTCTAGCTTATTTTACAAATGAAGAAACTGAGGCAATTGGGGTTGACTGACTTGCCTAGGGTCACACAGCTACTAAGTGTCTGAGGCCAGATTTGAACTCAGGAAGATGAGTCTTCCTAACTCCAGGACTCTATCCACTATGTCATCTAGCTGACCCCAGTGGGGATAATTAGATAGGCACTTATTTTGGTATTTGAATGAATCCAAGATTTCTTTACAGTGGGTATTTCCTTTTCAGACATACTCTCTCATCTATGCTTTTTTTAATTCTTAGTCAAGGGTCAGAAAATTACAGCCTGTGGGCTGAATATGGCCCATCACCTCTTTTGTCAGGACCCAAGCTCTGTTCGATTCTTGTCCCTGTTCTTCCATAAATCATTCAGTGAGAATTCACCCAACATAGGTGAAAGCCTTCCTTCCTCTGTTTCTTTCAATCTCTTGGGCTGCACCACTTGGTTTGTCCATTTGTGCTAATTAACTGGCTTTCCTGTCTTAAAAAATATTTTTTACGATATATGTCCTTGATGTCTTTCAATGACACTTCTCATGTGCAAGACCTCATCGACAATATGGTGCAGCCTACTCATCCCTATTAAACATTTTCTGATTGCTTGAGGGGTCATTTGCAATTTTAATCAAAGTTTAAAAGGCACAAAATAATACAGATAAACATAGATATGATTGTAATTAGAATACAATAAATGAATGAGTACCAAGTTCTATAAGTTCAGGAAAGGCACCAAAGAGTTGAGGGTCCACTGAATTTGTCATCTGGGGTAACAAAAAAAAAATAATGACAGAAAACATTTATATGATGTTTTAAGTCTAAGAAAGCAGATCCAATCAAGCAGACAGTTAAAGAGCGTGGATGCACACAAGAACCCAAGGACAAGGCAAAGCGGTGGTCATATCAAACCAGGCATTTAGTCTGGAAGCAGGAGTACTTAGGACGTGAAATTTAGAGTTAGAAAAGACCTTATAAGTGATTTCTAGGTAGTGTGGTACAGTAGATAGAGTGCTGGATTGAGAGTCAGGAAAATCTGGGTTTGGATCCAACATCTGACACTTACTGGATGACTATGAACAAATATTTAATTTGTCTGAGCCTCAGTTTCTTCATCTGTAATGGGGATGGTAATCTATTATGAACCTCAAAGGAGATGGTATAGTGGGTAGAGCATTGGGCCTGGAGTCAGGAAGACTTGTATTCAAATTTAATCTCAGGCACTACCTGTGTGACTTTGGACAAGTCACTTAATCTCTGTTTATACTACCTACCTCCCAGGGTTGTAGTGAGGATCAAATGAGATGATATTTGTAAAGCGCCTAGCACAGTACCTGGCATATAGTAAACACATATAAATGCTAGCTATTATTATAACTATTATTATTGAGCCTTAACTTCCTACAAAAATGCTAGCCTATTTCTAGGTCAACTATAATATAATCTGGGTCAATCCCCTCATTTTTTAATTGAAGAAACTGAGGCCCAGAGAGATTAACTCGTTTGCCCAAGGCACCTAATAAGAAAGGCTCAGAGGACACTTAGTAGGCCAGAGGCTGAGCAAGCAGTGAGAAATCAACCAAGTCCCAGGTGCCATAGAAAAATGTCAGAGGAAGATTAACCTAAGAACTCCCGATGGAAGCCCATGAGTCCTATTAGCAAGTAGCTGATGAAGTCATCCTGGATAGATGGGGAGGGTGCAGGCTTGTCTTGCCAATTCTGCTTTTCTGCAAGGGGCATCTTCACCCTTTTCTCTCACTGACCAACATCTACATCATAGCTGTTTAGTTTCTATAATTAAAGATTTTTAGATCCCCTGGCTTCTAACACTTTTGGGTGAGGGTCACTGCATTCAAGGGATAATCTACCTCTCTTTTTCCTTCTTGAATAAGGTTTTCCTTTGGTACCATCAGATAACTCAAACTTGACTTACTTTGGGTGGAGTGTGGGATAGAAGGTACCTCACCCAAACTGAAAAGCTTTTCCTTCCAAGGGCTAGTTGCTTGGGAGTTTGGTGGTGGGCAGTGGAATGCAAATGCATATATTATCCACATTCTCACATGGAGCATTTTTTTGTGTATATCAATTAAGCCCATCCCCGCTTAAGCCAAGGGTTTTTCAGAGTCGGTCTTATTCAGATGTCAGAAGTGCTCTCTTCTGATGCCATGTCATGCTCAATGTCACTGGCACATCAAGGTCCCTCTCCAGCAGTTATAACATTATCAAAGCTTATGACATGTTACATGTCTTTAGGAAGCAAAGATCTCACTTCAAAAAGTATTTGCCATGCTGATAGCACATTCAGTCTTTTTACAGGAGGAGGGTAGGGAGGTGGAGTGGCATCTCTCTACTTTACGATATACACAACTAGTGGCAATCACCATGTCGGGTTCAATCTCCTTTGTGGGGGAAGAACCTTCTACACTAACTGGGTGAATAAGGTATAATGGAACAATCTCAAGCTTCTTAGGAAGTAAAGTTTCTTTTACATCAGGGTGAAGACTTTCTCTTCTTCCATTTCTCCATTCCCCACTCCTTCCTTCTCTTCACCCTTTCCTTCCTTCTCTCCTTCCTTCCTTCCTTCTTTCCTACCTTCCTTTCTTCCTTCCTTCCCTCCCTCCCTCCCTCTCTTCTTTCCTTCCTTCCTTCCTTCCTTCCTTCCTTCCTTCCTTCCTTCCTTCCTTCCTTCCTTCCTTCCTTCCTTCCTTCCTTCCTTCCTTCTTTCCCTCCTTCCTTCCTTCTTTCCCTCCTTCCATCTCTCCTAGTGGGATAGGATGATCTTCTCATATCTTTTCTTTACATTATATCTGTATACCACAACACTTGTAAAAATATGATAAAAAAGAAACTAGAATCAGTGAAGGTTATACTGACAGCTCCTCCCGTGATAGCTACCAGTTACAGAATGTCTCTGCATGCTCCAAAATCCATGTGGAAATTGCATTAGCTGCAATTTGCACAAGCTCATAAGACTGTTGTTCCCTGTTATACTCACCAGATGTGCTCAGCTTCATGCTGGCTCAGGGTGAGAGGGGACCTGTCCCCCATTACAACTAGATTGCCTCTAAGGTCCCTTCCGACTTGGAATCAATGATTCTAAGAAAGAGTGATAGAGCAAACCCAAGAAACCTGTTTACCTGTCCACAAGGGAAAAAGGAGAAGGAAGTCAAGTGAATTTAGGCTTGCTTCTTTAATCCCCACTTACTGATCCTATTCTAGACAGGCCACATACTAAGATGTAAGCCTAATTAGCTCTACCCTTTACCATAGGCTTGTGTGCCAAGGCCCACTTTTATGTCTAGATAAATAGATATTTTGTGTCTCACTTTTAAAGTTTGTATTTTTAAAGCAAAATTGAATTGCTAATTAAAATAGAAATTTAGCTAAATTTTAGTTTGATGATTTAATATGCTTTATGAGTTCCCTACATTGAATAAATCACAGGACCAGTCTCCAACCTCATCCTTTGTTAATAAATATTCATATTTTTAAAAATTTCCCAGGTTCACATCATGATGAAATGTGTTATATACACATTTTCTCAATGCTAGCATTGCTAGACTTGTCAATATCAGTGTTGTCACTTTTCTACCAAATCAGCTATGAATTGAATGGATTCTGTCATATTCATAACAGAAAGCTGCCTCCTTAATTCCAGTGTGGGTTGGTGGGGGTAGGGGGTGGATTAGGGGGGAGGGAAAGAAAGGGATTGATATTCCCTTTTCCCAAGGGACATGTCACTTTTGAATCAAAAAGGTCTTTTTTTTGTTAGTAACAAAAATTCTGCCTCTTTAATCCAGATGTCACAAGACTCTTGGGACTCACTTTCTTGAAACCTATTGCTGAAGCTGATTGGAACAAGGTTGAGGGATTATCATCCTTACTCCCAATTCCAAATAGCTAGAAGGTAACTGGCCATCAATTGCTAATTATTATATTGCAAAGGTTAGCCAAACAGGTAGGCTCATAAGGACATGAAATATATCTTGATATACATCAACCAAAAGCCTTAACCTACTTTGGCTCATTTTTTATGATTAGAACTGAGGAAGGATTCAGATGTACTCCAGTCTTCAGATAATCCTGGACCTCCATGATATGGTAGGAGCAATATCCTAATCCCTGCCCACATGCAAGTAAGACTAGTTTTTCCTTATGGAGGCGTAGATTTTCCCTATAGAGGAATAGGCAGTTCACTTCACATTCACTTGACTACAAAACAGGCAAGAGGAGTTCCAGGCCCTCTCCGATGTATGACAAATAATGTAGGGCAACTCAGGCAAGAGACCTTCACTTAGCTGAATCAACCTGAGGTCTCTTCAATACTTATCCTTGTTGAATACCTTTTGTCCTGATCTGGTTAAGTAAATCTCCTTTTATTAACTGTTGCATGATCTATGAGTGTCTCAATTTGTTATCATCTTGAACTTTAATTACGAGGGACCTTGCCTGAGTCAGACCCAGCCCAGAACAGAATTAGGGCAGAAACCTTCAAACTTTTCTCTGACAGCCTCCAAATCAACAATAAGGTGGGTCAAATCCAACTAAGAGGAAGTGGTTAGATATAATTGCAATTGGTCATCAGTTTCTCACGTTCCCTGGGTCAGAGCTAGCTACTACAATCATGTACATCTGAAATCACTGCCTATCTCCAGGAGGCAGAAGTGCCATGCTAACGACACAGTCTGGTCTGCCTAAGTGATGATGCTGAGGTCAGATGATTGAGTTTCCCAGGTAGTGAGGGAACTGCAAAAAACAGTCATTGTATATTCAGTTTATTCCAATAGGGTATCAGAATTGTCTCTACTCTCCACTGGCTTTGTATGTGAAATTGATGAGGTATTTCCCAGGGTAACTTGAGAACTTTGCTGTCATTTGGAAGACATGAATTCTCAGAGATGTCACAGGATGAGACTCAATAGCATGGAGTCCATGCAGACATTCGGCATTGGATCCTAGGTCTCCTATTCTCTTTGAAGCAGTATTCCCACAGTCTAACAGAAATTATAGAAGGCTCCTGTGCTGCACTGTTTTCCATCGTAATGATCACACACACCAGTGTCAAAGGTAATAATAGCTCCATCTGGAGAGGAAAAAATCTGAAGATTCTCCTTCCTCCCTCCCACCTGCTAAAAGAGGTCAGATTCCCAGTTTACACGCACCAGAAGCTAGCCTGCTGTGACTCTATCAATTAGTAATCAATCAGCCCTATTGCTGATGTTAAGTTTTATTCCTCCTACTTGATTGGATAGAAGGAGCACTAGTTAACATGGCTGAGGTTTATGTTCTAAATCTGAAAGTTGGGAGAGAAAGCTAATACAGGGAATGGCAGTCAGGATCCCAAAAGATTTTGACAGACTAGAATGAAGGGCCAACTAGAATAAGATGAGATTTGATAGAGGTAAATGTAAAGTCCTAAGCTTTGGTTCAAAATATCAACTTCAAAAGCCTGCCCAAGTCAGACCATATCTATAGAGAGAGAGTATAGCTGCAAGGTGCCAAGATGAGTTACCCAGGACAGGAAAGAGCTGACCAGCCTTCTATTTGCCTGGAGAAGGGGTGTGTTTATGAGACCTTGCCTATGGGGTTGAGGAAGAAACCCAGGACACGGCCATAGATGTATATCTCCATTTTGGTTGGGCAGACTGTGAAACACATGATATAGAAAATAAGCAAGGCAAACCTCAGCCCTACTGGGCCTTCTAAGTGAAGGGTAGAGAGCAAGATTTATAGAAAAAATGTTCACAGAATTCTAGGTGGATAAACACCAAGACAAGCTATCACAGCCTCCTCCAACATAAGTAAGCCAGCTCATTAGAATAAAGTAAATCAGTAGATGCCTGTTTTCCTAAGGAAAGAGGAAGCATTTCAAGTGTTAGTAACCTCCCTCCCCCACCCAATTTTTTCCATGGGAGGAGAGAAGATAGGCCTTAGAAGAGGAGATGCTCTCAATATAGTAGGAACAATGAGGTGCTATGAGTCAAGGGAACACTGGTCTTCCATGTGACTTCTTATGTTTCACTTTGTTGGGGGACTGTTGAAACAAATGAAATCTAATGGATTAGGGTCTTCCAATGGACAATATATGCAGGCCTGCACAACATATGGTCCATGGCCCACCAAAGCGGCCCTCGAGTGATATGTTGTGTGGGCCTGCTTTACATCCTCTCCATTTTTCATGGAACATCCAAAATCCTTTCGTGGTCAACAAGCAGTGCGAAGGCCGTAAGTGTCCTGTGGGCTGAATGTTGTGCAGGCCTAATACATGGGTTCCATATAGCAGGAAGCTACTGCTGTACAAATGATTTAGTGGGTACAGAGACCAGCCTTGCTGGAAGGAGTACATAGTGGTATTAGGGCATTTGATAGAATCTCGGTATTCTTGTCTGTAAAATGGGGATAATAATAGCACCTACCTTACAGGGTTATTTTGAGGCTCAAAGGACAATGTGTGTAATGTCCATTGCAACTATTACTTGGTGAGAGTTAGTGGATATTGTGGATGGAGTTAAGAGTTCCTGTTGATGGAAGGCCACCTATCTCCTTCCTATGAATTGTCATTGTGGCACACGTGAAACATTTGAAGCTATCTCCCTGTTCATCCAGGTTCACGGCCTCTACTACTCCAGTATTCTGATAGTCTGTATTGTGTGAAGAACAAAGAATGATAAAGTCATCATTTCTTATGGGAGTTTAACAAATGCAAAACAATCACCACAATGAAGAGTCAAAAAGCAACCAGACATTACTTTACATCCAGTAAACACTTAATCGGCTTGCTGAGCAGAGAGGTATGGCAAACAAAGGCAATACTGGTTTAGAATATGAACTCATTTGCAAAATTCTACAGAGGAAGATGGTGAAAGATTACAAATAGTGTCATCCCATGAAACGATGAGAAGCAATAGAGGGAAAAACAAAAAAGTAAAACACCTGGCATGAGACTCAAAATGCCAAAGTATCTCAAGAGTATTTAAAGATGAACCTGGAAGAAATAAAGTCAGTATGCACTTACAAACAGAAGAAAAATGGAAAAATTTATGACTTTTTAAGTTCATATTTTATCAGAGACACATTTGATCATTCTTATTAACCTCCCTGTGAGAGAGTCAGGAGGTAATAATATCTTGTTACATAGCTATTTATGGAGTGAAGGAGGTCAATAAGTAGGCAAAAAATAGAAGATCTGTAAGATTTTTATAATAAACTAATGACAGCAAAGCCACTCTAACATCCAGTCTTCTTATGATCCCAAGAAAGCAGAAACTGTAGCAAAGAAACAAAGATGGGAAGAATATCTGGATCAAAGCGACTGTGTACTTTACAGAAGGTGTATATTGGATACAACATATGTTTCTGTGGTTATTGAGAGATTGATTCTCAATATATTCATGTAATATCTTCTTAAAATAATTAGCTTTATCTTAAACCTAGGGACAATACAATGTTGCTTATTAGCTCCATGGGGTTCTCTTCTCTATTGTTTTAGGGACTTTGTATTAGACAAAAAGTTAGAAGTATAGTTACAATCACTCTGAGTACCAGTTAGAAAAAGTCCTAACATTTAAGTGTAGATTTAGTTTTATCTGTCTTTAGTTAACTCTTTTTGGATGAGAGGCAAAATTCAGGTTACTGGAGACTTTGGGTAAAGGAGTATATGGCAAGTTCAGTCATTTTTCCATTGAGTCCGACTCTTTGAGACTATTTGGGGTTTTCTTGGCAAAGATACTGGAATGGTTTTGCCATTTCCTTCTCCAGTTCATTTTACAGACGAGGAAACTGAGGCAAACAGAGTTAAGTGACTTGCCCAGGGTCACACAGCTAGTAAATGTGTGATGCCAGATTTGAGCTCATGAAGTCTTCCTAGAGTCTTCCTGACTCCAAGCCCAGCGTTCTAACCACTGTGCCACTTAGCTGCTCTGTAAGTAGCACAGGATATTACTATTTCTGTTGGTAGACAGGCACTGGGGAGTGAAGTTGGGACAGGGACAGTTTTTTGAGAATTCCTTTCAGTCCTTGAGGAGGTAGGTAGTTCTGCTTTGAGATGTTCATAGGGACAATGGCCCTCCTTGCTATCTTCCGTCTCTTTCACAGCTCAGTCCTAGTTCCTTTTTGTTCTTTTACTTGTTGTTCATGAGTTCCCTTCTCAAATATGGATATCTCTAATCCTCCTTCTCTGATGTCTAACCCCTGAGATCTCTCCAGGCTCCCAATGCCTGTCGCTTAGCTCTGGCCCGGTTTGCTATTTTATACAAGAACCAGAGGGCATGATGAAATTTTTGCCACTCTGAATGCCCTTCTGTCAAACTAACTCTGGCTTATTCAAGGACTTTTTATACCTAATCTAAAGTCTTTGATTAATTCGTGAATCAAAACTTACTCTCACTTCATTAAGGCATCAGGGAATATTACCCCTTCAAGTGGGATGGGGTAACTTGCTTGATTTATTCAACACCCCACTTCTACATTTGAAAAAAGGGAAAATGCTAAATGATTAGGGTAAAAACATCATGAACGTTATTATTATTGAAAAAGGTAATTTAAGAGGACAGCAATAACTACTGATCCTTTTCCTGCTTTCTCATTTTTATGGGACTAATCCATACAATATGTTGTCAAAGACATGCTTGAAAAAATATGAGAAGCAACTAAGCAGGCATTTCCAAATTGTATTTTTCATATACAATAATAATATACATATACATTAAGAAAATCACTGATAAAGGCCCGAAAGGGGAAAAAATCAGGCTTTTGCAAATCATATTCAAAAGAAGACCACATCCTTATAGTAGCAGCGTTGTTTATAAAGCACACAGAATACAAGATCACACTCTACTTATTGTTTGTGGATTCAATAAATTCAATAAAGCAAAATTACCTTGCAAAGGCTCTACTCCAATGAAGTCTATCTCCCTTGCATATGTTAAAATCATTCACGACTCATTGAAAGATGCAATGCTAGAGACAACTTTGAAAACCCTCTGGGTATTAATGCTGACCAGGGACTAAAACTGAGAGATGTATTCTTGCCAAAGGTGTTTGTCACTGTCATGGAGGATGTTCAGCACAGAGTTCAAATGGAAAAGGGATTTCCTACTGATGCAGAGCTTCTCCAGATGCTCCTGTTTGCAGGTGACATTGTGCTGATCGTATCAAGTCCCTGGAAATTTCAGATCGTCTTCTCTTATTAACCCTTTGTGATCTGGCTTCTGACCTCATCACTCAACTAAAATTGCTCTCTTCAAAGTTATCAATGATCTCTTGATTGCCAAATTGAATGGTCTTGTTTTCAATCCTCAGCCTTCTTAGACTTTCTGTAGTCTTTGATGCTGTCAGTCACCCTCTTCTCCTAGAGGCTCTCATCTCTCAAGGTTTTTGTGACATTGATCTCTCCTTGTCCTGTCTACACGATAGCCAGTTCTGAGTCTCCTTTGCTGGATCTTCATTCTGGTCATGCCCATTGTCTGTGTAGGTCCCCCAAGGTTTGGTCCTGGGCTCTTTTCTCTTCACCCTCCATACTGTCTCACTTAGGGATCTCATCAAGTCCCATAGGTTCAATTATCTTGTCTATGCAGATTCCTCAGTCTGTACGAATGTCTCTTCTGAGCCTCAGTCCCACATCACCACCAGCATCTAGGACATCTTCAACTGCATGCTCCACTGGCATCTCAAACACCTCAAATCTCAAACAAGTTCAAAATAGAATTTGTTATCTTTTCCTCAAACCCTTACTGTTGAGGGCACCACCATTCTTCAAGTCACCTAGGCTTACAACTTTGGTATCATCCTTAACTTTTCCACATATTCAATCCATTGCCAAATTTTGTCATTTCTATTGTTAGAACATTTCTCATATATGTCTCCTTTTCTCCATTCACACAGCCACGATGCCTCTTGATTAGACTACTGCAGTGGCCTTCTGACTGACCCTCCCTGCCTCACGTCTTTTCCCACTGGATGGATTAGAGTTCATCCTCCAGACTACTGCCAATGTGATTTTCCTAAAGCAAAGGTTTGACCATGTAACAGCTCCTCCCTCCCCCAATTCAATAAATTCTAGTTAGTGGTTTTCTATTATTTCTGGGATCAAACATAAAATCCTCTGTTTTGTGTTTAATGTTCTTTCCAACCTGGTTCCTTCCTACCTTTCCAGGCTTCCCTATGCTTTCACTCCCCTCCATGAATTCTAAGACACATTGACACTGGCCTATCTGATGCCTCTTGCCCATGACGCTCCTTCTCTCATCTCTGGCTCTGCCCTGGCTAGCTCCCAGATTTCTGTCTTCTTGTTTCCCTGCATTCCTTCAAACCTCAGTCTAAATCCCTCTTTCTGCAGGAGGTCTTTCCTGGTCTCCCCAGATGCTAGTGTTTTATCTTATGAGATTACTTTCCAGCTACTCTCTCTATATACATATCTTGTATGTTCCTGGTTATTTTCATGTTTTTCTCTCTCATTAGAATGAAAACTATTTGAGAGCTGAGATTGTTTTTTCCTTTTATTGTATCTGTAGCACTTACCTTAGTGCATGATATATAGAAAGTGCTTAGTAAATGCTTACTGGCTAAAGGAGATCCACAATAACTCAAAAAAGTTCAGCCTAACAATTTACATATGGAAAACTGAGTGAATGAAAGAATGCCTGTTGTCTAGATTATCATATGCAATTGATCGATCAGCTCATTTAATATGTCCATCAGAACATAGATCTTTAATAAACACTGTGTAGATTGACAACTGGATTCAACATTGAATAGGAGAAACAAAGCATGATGGATTGGATGTGGGAAATTGTGCCATTCTTTAGACAAACCCAACCTTCTCTTTAAAACAAAAACTCATCTTGTTAGTACCGATATTGTTCTGGCATTGCTTTATGGCTACAAGTCTTGAAATATGGCAAGCTCTGTAGCGTCAACATTTTGGGTCATGCAACAGCAACACATGGTAGTAAAGATGTAACATATGACTAGTAATGATTCATGCAAAAGAAGCAGTTAAAATACATTTTCAAGGAAGTGTAAATATGGCTAGAAGAGAAGGTGCATTGATTTTAGAGTGAGAGTTAGGGAAAGAAGGAAAAAGTTATTTATTAAGCACTTATGTGCCAGGCAGTATGCTAAGCATTTTACAAATATTATCTCATTTAATCCTCAGAACAACCCTGTGAGGTAGGTTCTATTATTGTTCCCATTTTAAAGTTGAGGAAACCAAAGCAGACACAGGTTAAGTGACTTGCCCAAGGTCACAAAGCTAGTAAGTGTCTGAAATTGGATTTGAATACAGGTATTCCTGACTCTAGGTCCAGAGCTCTATCCATTGTACCACCTAGCTGCCTCATGACATGGTAGCTAGATTTTGCAGTGCATTGGTAACCTATAGAAAATTCTTAGTACTTTGGGTGGTAAGCAGCCCACTCCTCTCATGGAACATTTACAAGAGACCATGGCCAAATGTGCCACAGGATGGCTAGTGATCTGCACTGTTGGAAGATATGCTAGCATGAATGAGATCACCAGTCTATTACAGTTTTGAAGTATGTAGCTTATCTACTTACATAGCCCTAACCTATCTCTCTGCTGACCTCCAGGCCCATCTTTCCAACTGCCAAGTGGACACCTCGACCTAGATGTCCCGAAGACACCTTACAGGCAGTATGTCCAAAATGAAACTCATGATCTTTCTCCCCAAATCTCCCCCTCTTCCTAGCATTATTATTACTGCACTACTCTCCTCCCAGTCACTTAGGCTTATATCCTAGGTGTCATCTTTGGCACCTCTCTATCTTTCATTTCCCATCTCCAATCTATAGACAAAACCTGTTGATTTTACCTTTGTAACATCTCTCACATATGCCTCCTTCTCTCCTCTGACACTGCCACATCTCTGGTGCAGGTCCTCATCACTTCATTCCTAGATTCTTGCAATATTTTGCTGGTGGGGCTGCCTGTCTCCCTACTTCAGTCCATCCTTCATTCAGCTGTTAAAGTGATCTTCCTAACTGCATGTCTGGTCACATAACCATCAGTAAATCAGAGTTCACAGGAACTAAAGGATAACTAAAGGCAGGGGCCAGGAGCTCAAGCACCAGCAGTAGACCTAGGGTTCCACTGAAGCAAGGGAAACTTTCAGAGGTCAGGTGTGAGGTGTCATGGACCAGAACCTGATCATTCTAGGAAACCTGCTGAGTCAAGACAAATCCCATGGCATAACCTCTTCATGGCTTTTAGTTGAGGGAAGGGAAGCCAGTTTTTTTTTTT
>NW_020954550.1:10662863-10812261 GCF_900497805.2 Vombatus ursinus
GGGAAATTTGGCTGAGGATGATTAGGGAATGTGATAAGTGGAATAGGGCAGCTAAACACCTTTCAGGGGATTAATAGGAGAACAGAAAGATAGTTTGGAATCTGGTTATGAAAGGCCTTAAGGCCATACTTGCAGGTAACAAAAATCCAATGAAAGTTTTGTTTTTTGTTTTTTAAATCAGGAGAGTAACATCATCAAAGCAATGCTTTAGTAATATTACTTTGAAGAACTTGGAAAGGGAAGGTCCTGAAGGCAAAAAAACCAGTTAGGAAACTACTAAAGTACTTCGAATGTGAAATGAAGACTAGGCATTGAACGGTGGCAGTGGGTTGGAAAGAAACAGATGAATAGTATCACAGAAGGTATGTACGTATTTTGTTAAGAAATGTAAGGTATTAAATAAAGTTGAATTCAAAGACTGTGTATTGTTAGATAATGCTGGTCTTGAGAAAAGTTCAAGATTTACAATGCCACTAAAGAGAAAGATGTGAAAATATCATCTTTTTATGGAACTTTGAATATTATAGGGAGGAAGCTGCTGTAGGTCACTGTGTACAAGGGACGTGATTTTACCCACAGTGTAACTAAAACAATCGTGCTTTAGAATAAGATTTCTATTTAATGACAGTCTAATACGGCATATGATCTCAACATGTAAATACTTCATGATCAGTGTGGGTACCTCCTTTATCACTGCAGACCACAACCAATTTACACCTTTCCAGCTTGCATGATTCTAGTCTATGCCCTTCCATAAATCTTCCATGGAAGATACAGCAATGCACCAGATATCACTTAATATTTTCTATGGCTCTTTTATTATTTTTGTGGCTACCAATGTAATACCCGAGCTATTCATCTGTTAGATCTCACTCTTGTTACATAATTGGTTCAACTTTTCTAATTATACACGCCCTTGCTAGAGGCTATGTGTTAGAAGAATTTGGTAGAGGAAGGAACCAGAGGTTCCTGAAATACCCCAAGTGTGACACGTAAAGCTGACCTACAACACCACCATTCTAATATGACACTTCTGGTGCATAAGCCGTCACTGGTAATATGACACAGTCTGATCTTAACCATCATGTGTCTTTGAGTCTTTTGGATCACCTGAAATTTTCAGTTTCCTTGTATGCTTGCCTTTCTACAGTTCCCTACAGACCAAATATGGTGTTATGGAAGGCTCAACTTTATCAGCTCTGGAATACTTGCCCGGCATCTTGAGCTGTCCTGATTGGTGAATAATTCACCTAGCCCACTATATCATGCTAGCCTCAACAATGTTTCACTTTGTTGTTGCTATTCAGTTGTTTTCAGTCATGTCCAATTCCAACTCTTCACAACCCCATTTGGAGTTTTCTTGGCAAAGATAGTGGAGTGGTTTGCCATTTCCTTCTCTAGCTTTTTTTTTTCTTTAACAGATGAAGAAACTGACGCAAATAGGGTTAAGCGGTTTGTCCAGGGTCACACAGCTAGTAAGTGTCAGAAACCAGATTTGAATTCATGATGACGAATCTTCCTGCTTCCAAGTCCAGTGCTTTATCCACTGCGCCACCTCGTTACCCTAATGCTTCACTTTAACTACAGCCATCTTTATGCCTGCCATCACATGTACTTCCTCCCAAACTTTCCAGTTCTGTAGCCACAATCAAACTGATACTGCCATTGCCATACTGGAAAGGGTATACCAATCTACCCTTCTATGGCTCCAATCAACATTCTTGTTTACTTTCCAAATCAAAACACCTCTCTCTGGCCACCATTCTCCTTTACGTGCTGCCTCTCCCTACTAGAATATAGTGCTTGCTCTAAGTACTTGATACATGCTCATTCATTCATTCATTGATACATTTATGTGAAATGATTTGCAGCCACACGACATTACTGGGAAAAAACATTAGTGTAAAAATGATGGTCTTGGAAGCAGCTTAAGATTGTTATGTGCTACAAAATTTCCCAAATGAAACCCATTCTGCTCTGCTCCTCCTATTCAATTTTGGGCCCAGTTTCACTGTCCATCTGCAATTGCTGTCTTACATATATGTACAAATGGATTAACTCATTGCACTATCTATCCAACTTCATGTCATAATCTAGGCAATATGCATTCTTCGTCCACTTGTTTTTTCTGTGTTATTAAGAGGCTGATCCCTTCTGAATGGTGATGGATTTCACTAAGCAAACCTTCTAGTGTTTATTATAGGGCTTGACATAATAAACACAATGTCATCTGAAAATAGAAGCTTATGGAGGATCTGACCATCTGTTTAGGGATCTTCTATGTAGACTTTGTGCAAGAATCTCTAAGACAGGTAGTGAGCTCCTTTGGCTAATATATACCTACTTATTTTATATGCTTCTTAACACTGATTATTAGGCGACAGCTATGAATGATGTTATCTTTTTGACTGTACCTTATCAAGTGATCTTTTATGATTTCAACATAGTAAAATATCTTGTTGGAGGAGAGTACTTAGGAAATGCACTTTGTTCTACCAAGTCAAATTTTAAAAAGAAAATGCCAAACAATAATGTGATTGAAACTTATATTCTTCAAACTTCTTAGACAACTGTGTGTCTGTAAAGAACTCATCTGTTGTAGAGAATTATCCGTAAAAGCCTGCCTGTTCCTTTCTGATATTTTTATCATTGGTGTAAGACCCCAATTAACTAGATCATTCTAAGAATATGGAAGAAATAGAATGGATCTGCCAGTGTTACAATAGTCATTTAATTTCATAATTGATTTCCTGCCTTGGTGCTTAATGTGTTGTAGAAAGAAATAATGTCGTTGAAAAAAATCACATGGGGAAAATGGGGCTGGATCTGACCAGATGACTACAGAGGAAAATTTGTGTTGAAGGTGACATGATTTTTAAGAGACCTGGAGACAGATTTTTAAGATATGTGAAAGAGGAAAATGTTCTAAAGGTGTGGGGGAAAAATGCTAACTGGGAAAAGATTAGTAACAGTCAACCCATATACTGACTTTCATAGAATCTATCCCATCTGGAAGGGAATTCGGGTCACATTCTCTGACTCCTTTCTTTTATAGATGAAGAAATGGGGGCCAATAGACACAAAGAGTTTTGCTCAAGGTTGCAAACAGATGAGCCAGGTTTCAAACCTAAGTTGTCTGACTGCAAATCTAATTCCATTTCCTCTTCATTACAGGTTCTTCAGCATCTAGTTTGTTTACTCTCTTTTGGTTTATGTGTTCTAAAGTAGAATTTTGAAATGTCACTACCTCTCTGAGTTATTATGAGGATCAAATGAGATATTTGAAAGTGCTTAGCACAGTGTCCAGAACATAGTTAGCATTAATATAAATGCTTATTCCTTTTCTTTGCCTTCTTAAAAACCTCTGATGGCTCTCTACTGCTCATGGGATCAAGTACAAACTTCTCAGTCTAGGGTTCAAGGCCCTCTATACCCCAGTCATAATCTTTTCTAACTCTCATGCTACTCCCCTATAAGAAGTCTTTACTACATTTACAGAAGCCTCATGCCTCAATATTTATTGCAACTAGACTCATTATTTTAAAAATTTTGCTCATTCTGGTTCATATACCTCCTTCCTTCCCCATTAGTCTGATATTCATCATTTATACCCTACCTCTTCCATGAAGAGCTTAACCCTTACCATCCCAGGCTACAGTAACTTTAATTATGACTCTTCAAAAATCTGATTCTGTACTTTGTTAGAATCTAGATATCTGTGATTCCTTTCTACTCCATGATACTAATTTTATGTTAATTATAATATTTATAATGATAATTACTACTAATATTAAATCAACAAGCACTGGGTATAAAAAGGGAGAAATGAAACAATCTCTACCTTAGAGGAACTTGTATTTTATTGAGGGAAGAAGGGACAACATGTACATATACAGGTATATATGAAAATATAAAAACATCTCCAAAGTTTTTTTTTCCCCTCCAAGGCAAGGCAATATACATATTCTGCTCTACCACAGCTATTTCATTTCTGCGCACACAATAGATTTCAGTAAGATTGATATACATTTCAGAGGCAACAGTGTTGGTCATCTTGGCCAAAAGCTAACAATTATACAAGGCTTTAAGGTTTGACAAGTGCTTTACATACATTACTTTACTTGATATTCACAACTTGTGAAGTATGTGCTAGTATAGTCCATTTTACAGATGAGGAAAAATGAGGCTGAGGGATATTAAGTGATTTGCCCAGGCTCAGACATCTGCTAAGTGTCTGAGGTGGGATTCAAATCCAGGTCTTCCTGATATAAAGTCCAAAGCTCTATCTACTATAACTACATTGCCTCCTTGTACTGTTATCTAATTGTTTCACTTTTGTGAAATCTGTCTCCCGAACAGGACCATAAGCTCGTCATATAAGCCCTTATAAAAAATGATTTATGTATTTTTCAAGGATATCCTTAATGAAAACATGAGGGGAAAAAACTATCTTATGTTTGTGTTTTGTACTGTGGTAGCAGTAACTAGTGACATAAAAAATCCATCCCCAAAGGATGGAGGTATTAACTGACATTAGCATTTGGGTGAATGCCAGATAGTGGCGAGTCATACGATATAAGTCTTAGAGCACTGAATGACAAGAAAGTGCCATTCTGATATGTTTCTGGGTTATAAACTTTCCAAATCCAGGCCCATTCCAAAACAACAAATGGGATATTTGATGGAATATATGGATATTGATGAAGGCCCAGGTTTGGGTAACTATAAGAATACCAGATCAAGAGTGACCAATTAAGGTAATTTGAGAGAGAGAGCTTTATTTGAGTTCCCTTCACTGCCCCTTAAGTATGATGGGACTGGGATTAAGTTTCCTAATCCTATGCTGAACTAGGCCAGGGCCTATATACTCGCTTTGGGAAAAACTCACATCCTCATAGCCATCCTGGAATCCTTACTAAGAGCCATAGGGAAAGGTGTCTTTTCTCTTAAGAGAATCTCAGAACCTTAGAGCTTTAACAGGCCTTAGAGGTAATTGAGTCCAACCCTTTCACTTTCGAGATGAGGAAAGTAAAGCCCAGAAAAGCTAGATGACTTGCTTGAGGTCAGGGGAAAGTTGGGACTGGATCCCAGGCCCTCTGACTCCATTTGATGTTGCCCTCATTAATTCATATTGGCTGCTCTGCTGCCTCCACTCTTACTACCGGAGTTTGTGTTCTGTAGCCCATCCTATTACCCCTGCTGGGCAGTGGAATATTTTATTGAGGTGGAAACTAGAATTAAAGTCAAATGTTTGTTTTTTTGTCATAGTACGTGTCACACAATGCAATTCTGTACCACACACAAGTTATACTAAGTGCTACATGTAAAAGATAAGTGTTTAATGCTCTGCCAGTATTTGCAATGGGACAAGGCCATGTCCTCTAATGATATCTTATGTTGTGGTCTGAGCCTGTCTAGGACTCAATATTCTTTTTCCATCTGCACTATTAAACCTTAGTGCTTGGGGTGATGTGGCACATTCACTTCAATTCCTGGTACTTGTTGCTTCTACAAAATTATGTATAATAAGCACAAGATTACTAGGTTAACTCTAATGAAAGGCTTTAAGATTTCTCAGTGCCAAAGCCAAAATATTGGCACCAATATTCTAGCCCAACTAGGCCCTCCAAACCTTTGGCACAGATAAGTTAGTTATAACTAGTATATATGCTAGTCATATACCAGTCATAGTAAAACATTGGTTCCAAGAGGGTACTGTCTATCTAATGAGGTTGATTAATACCTATAATGGGGTGTGGCTCTATCCCCCTTGTCACCTAGGGGTAGTGACATTCCAAAATTCTATTTTAGAACACGCAAACTAGAAGAGAGTAAACAAACTAGATGCTGAGGAACCTGTAATGAAGAGGAAATGGAATCAGATTTGTAGTCAGACAACTTAGGTTTGAAACCTGGCTCCTCTGTTTGCAACCTTGATCCCATTAGCAGACAAGTCTTTAAAATTATATTTACTTTGGGCAATTTCTCAAATTCAGGTATTTTTATAATTTTCATACTATACTTCTACTTTGCACTACAGGGGAGAAAGTTCAGCTTGATTTTGAGAAAGAATATAAATGCACAGAACTAACTACTTTATTATTTCATAATGGGAATTTTTGATTTCCTTTTATTAATTTTTATTATTTGGGGCTCAGGGCCATTCCTTCTATAGCTTCTGGTTAACTGAAAGCCTATCTTCTGTTAATATTAACCTCACCTGACCAAAACCTGTCCTATGGGGTGTGAAAATTTACCTAAGGCCTTAAACATTCCTTAGATAAAAAGCCAGAGGAAGAATCTCAACTGTTCCTGATTCTTTGCTGACATGTAAATCTTCTCTCTCAGTCAGTCTACTGGTGAACCCTCTAAGTGTAGTTTAATCTGTAATCTGACTTAGTTTACCTATAAAGTCTGTTTAACTAGGTTTGTTTATGTATGAGAGTATGACTGTTTAATGAAATTTGTTCAACTTTGGAAGATGGGATTATGGATCTGTATTTTATTTAACTTTTATGGCCTAAGAGGAATGTACAAGATTGCAATATGTAAAAGAATTATTTCTCTGTCTTGATGTAATTTTGCCTATAAAAGGCCTTGTCAGAATCCTAATGATTGTTCAGGTTTATTGTTTTTTCTAAGGCCTGAACGCTTGAGCACAATAATAAAAGTTAGGTTTTTACCTCTATAATTTCTGTATTGTGGAAAATATATTTCAGCAGCACTTACCTACCACATGAACTCAGAGAGGAGATATTTCTCCCATAACAATTTCAACATGGATTTAGGCTATAAATTTTCAGGTCAAACGTAGATTTAAAAATATGGAAAGAAACTTGAGATGAAACAATATGGTAAATGGTTAAAAGTGTCTAAGTTTGAAGCCTTCTCTATCATCTTTCAACTTCTTTGTTCCTAAAAAATTTTTTTTTAATAAATAGGCAATTTGGTATTATCAGCAACTATGTTTACTGTGAAGAAGTGAATCACTCCAATAAACAGGCATTACAAAATTCTGTGGAGACATTTAAAATAAACATTACCACTCAGCTTATGATGTCAATAAAATGAATGATACTAAAAACATTGTCTAGTGACTAAATGTAAGCTTTTTCAAAATTCTGAAGCTGTCTGTCTGAATGGTCTTCCCTATTTTGTTCCCATGTTTGATGCTGGATATTTACTAAAAGGGTCTGAAATCTTTGAATGGTTTCCCAGGGGGGCTGCATGTAAATTGCTTGGGGGTTACAATTAATCACCTGGACCTTATGTCTCACCATTCACACAATGAGCTCTTACTCTATCACCATTAGGGTAAGTGGGACATGAGATTAAAAAAAAAAAATCTAACGAATGAAGAGAAAGGTGAGTGCTTTTCACATATCTTTAGAATGATAACCAAAACAGTGTGGCTTAAAAAAAAATGAATACTTTCCTTCAAAGTCTCTTTTGGCTGCTAAATTCTGTTTTATTTCTTTTTGTTCCTTTATAAGAAACTTAGTATGTTACGAATTGCTGAATGACATTGGATATTCCCTAATATCCACTCTCGGGAATGCCCATTTTGTTGTGTAAGGAGCAGGTGGCTTTCTTTTTAATAAAGCTCTCCAATTTGCTGTCAGACACAAGCCCAGAGCCTTTTCAGGGCTAACCAAGCTTTATCTGACCAAACACAAACTGGCACATGGACTTCATCCACACCGTCATATGAGTCCCTTGGCTGTAGTCTTCTGACATGTATCTAATCAGTTTTGTAAATTCTAAGCTCAGGGAAAGATTCTCCAGCCATTCCAGTATGTGATGCTGTGGGACTCAAGGAGCAGAGTGGCAATGAGGCCTAACACAGCTGCTTGACAGTCCGCTGCCAGTCACTGCCACCAAATAGTGGCACCATCTTTCCCAAGAAAGAATCTTAGAAATTTTTTACTTAAACTTTTCTATCATGTGCTTCTGCTTAGGTATCCTAATAACACCTCCTCAAATGCCTTGTTACACAGTGAAATCTGGTAATAATTATCAAGCACCATACACACTGTTTACAATAGAATAATATTTCTTTTTTTTTCTTCTTCTCCTCTAGACTCTCTCTTTTTTTTTTGCATAAAAAGTAGAATGCTGCTGAATAGTACCCAAATGTCTGTTGTACGCCATGCCAATAAAGCAGTTCAGCCAAAAATGTGAAGGGAAAAGTTTGCCAAGTAAAAGAAAACATAACAAATTGGTAATGGTTTCTATCTTGACAGAAAATGAAAATGATCCCTCAATGTGTGGCCACTCATGTGGACACATACAAATGTCTTAGAAGCAATCATTTTACCTCAGATAACAGACCCTGACAGTATAGCACAACACACGGGCTGATTTTTCACTTCTCAGAAAAGCAGCAACCATGACCTACCAAATGGTCAAGGAACCATGTAATTTATGCATAACACACACGCACATGCCATGCCCTCATAATATTTGCTACAAATCATCCTAAGCACATGATTTCTTTTTGTTGCACTGAGATACGCTTCACAAGAGAGGGTCTAAGTCAGAAGAGGTTTCTTAAAGCTGAATTAGCTTAACTTGATCAGACTTCCCAAATCAACGGAGGGCACTGATGGAGGAAGAAAATGATTCCGTGCAAACACTGATAAGCATCATTTCTCTTTATGTAATTTATACTGCAAATGAAAAAGAGCATGTAAACTGTATTAACAACTCTAACACTCTCATTGCTTCATGAAAAACTCAATTATCTCTTTAGGAACAAGTAACATTATGGTCACCACGTAACTCATATAGTCCTATGAAGGACTACACATGCCACAGCCACTTACTATGTGTTAAGTTACCGTAGTTATTCTGAAAGAAGCATTTGCCAATGCTCCCACATGTGTACAGTATCCTATGAAGTGGGATACTTAGGAGATCATAATGAAGTTAGAAATAGGAGTGTACCTATTCAAGACTTACTAAAGATTCTCTTAAATTATTTGCTTTTATTTCTGAAGATTAGAGATGACTGGCTAACATCAAGGACTCACTTCTGTAGGCTGAAGGTTTTACATTTTGTTTAATACTTTAATGAAGGTGCTAAATTGTATATTTTATGCTGAAAATATAAACATCAAAATATAAACATCTAGCTGATACCTGAAACTCATGAGGAATAAAAAAAATAGGAGATCACAGAATAAAAGAGTTAGGAAGAACCTTGAAAGGGTATATGTTTTGCCAAGTTTGAAAGTCAACTTGAATTCTGTGGGTTATAATTTTCAAATGAAACTTGTGGGGTTTGAATTTGTTGGTGACTTTCCTGTTCAATAAAAAAGGACTTAAATGGCTTATAAAAAGGTCAAAAAACAATTATGGGGCACCAAATAACTCTTACCAAAAAAAAAACCATTTTGATGACTTAAGTGTAAATGAATTAGCAACACATGGATCATATTTCTCTTAAAAATAAGTATGGATTTAAAAATAAGGGGAAAAGCCACGGCATATTTTGTGGTGGCTGAATCCAAAGCATTTGAAAGATATTCTGAAACACTGAAGAAATTGAGATGAAGTTAAACTTGTCTGGTCATAAAACAAAACCAAACTATAGGATTTGCCTATACAATGTACAATGATTACAATGATCTATTTACACACAGATATTCATATAATCAACATTTACTGAGCCCTCACAATGTAGACAGAACCAAGGGGAAAAATGCAGGAAATAAGTTATAATTCTCACCCTTTAAAAGCTTATAATCTGATTTGACAGATATGATCAACACAAGTGTGTGTATTTACTTACATACGTACACATACGACAGAAATGTATGCATAAGCTACATGTGAACAGACATATGCACAAATGCTTTCAGTTTGAATGAAGTGATTAGTGTGACTTCATGAATAAAAACGCATTTATTAAGGGCTTACTGTCTTCAAAGTACTGCACTAAAGGCCAGGAACACACATAGAAAAGCAGAAACCATCCCTATTCTGAAGAAGCAAACATTCAAACAGGGGAAGATGATACAGACAGGAGATTTCTACTGCAAATTAGAGGGAAAAGTTCAATGATCCTTAGAGTGCAGAAGCAAAGAAGATGGTAACACATCTTCTTTAATGTCATTTCCTCTGACAAAATCATATCCTTTTCTGATATTGAACTTTCTGATGGTGACAAAGACTTAGTGGGGAAATTTTTCTTTTCTGAGTCTTTGGTGTCTACGGTTGCTGATCTCCACCAGGGTTGCTTCCCTGGATGATGGCTGTGGGCTGGGCTTTCTAGCAGGACAGGAATCTGGGAGAGAGAAGATGATTCTTTTCCTAGGGCTCTTGGGCTTACTTCCTCATTGGTGGTAGCTGGTCAGAGGCTAGTGATAATAGTATCAAAGATACTCTCCTCCAGAGTAGCTGTTTCCTTCAATGATGGCTACAGAGGCCAGGCTATAGACCATTGGGCACTGCTATTTCTAGTGCCTTGGGTTCTCTATCAAAGTCTGAAGGGAAATGTTGGATGAGGTGATAACAGGGGTTTGACTTGTCTGGCACATGCTGTCTCTTATCCCTCTCTCAGGTTGCTTTGCTAAGTGAGGTAGGATTAATCTCTATCATTTTATTTGTACCAACATCACCAAGTACTTATTAAGTTCCAAACATATGTCAAGTTTGCACTTGTTTGTATTCTTATGTGGATTCTCCCCAGATTTCCCCATTAGATTGTAAACTTCTCTTCAAGGGCAATGGACATTCATCTTTGAATTTCTCCTTCAGGACTCCTAACTTGCTAGTGCTCAACCAACCTGTTGATTGACTAATTTTATGAAGAACGTGAGTCAAGAATAGGATGCTCAAAGAGGGAAAATACTCAGTTTGGTAGAGAGGAGGGAATATTTCATTTCAGGCTGCAGCTATGGCATATGAATGGACCAAAAACTAAAGAGGTGAATCATATGTGTGGGAGGTTAATTTTCTTAGCTTGTTGAAAAGAAATTGATCCTGGGTGTAGTGGGAGAAAAGGCTGGTTAAGTTAGAGGAGGCTTTGGATACTACATAATAAGCAAAGCCGAGGAAATAGAAGTTCGGTAATAAAAAGAATAATTTTCACTTTTTTCTCTGGGCAGCACTGAATAAAAGTTAAGAACAAGAGAAGTAGATGCTCTTATATTCATTATTTCATAACATGGCTTTAAAAGCCAGCAAGGTATTCAAAAGACAAATATGGTGATAGGAAGTAGAGATCTGAAGAAAGATTCAGTATTACAGAATTAATAAATAGGTTTTTAAATGTTGAGGAGCATAAAGAAGAGAAGGCATATGTTAGGGGAGCTCTATGGATCTATAATGGGTAGATGAACAGATGACACCTTTGGGAGATTGCTTTTACTTAACAAAAGAAAAGTACACTATAAAGGTTTGCCTCTAGATTAAGAGGTCCCGTTACCTAAGCTCATCAGTCTATCTGATAAAGGATCAATATTATAATGCTACAATCTAAATCAGAGGTGTCAAACCTGGAGAGACCCACAACATTCCTGAATGTGGCCCAACCAGATTAAAATGTAATTGGGAAATATTTGACAAGATAAATAAAACTACAACATAGATAATGTTGATATGTGGTTTTCTAAGTCAATAAGCAGCCTACAGGGATCCTTATGTAGTAGCCCCCATTTCTATCTGAGTTTGGCACCACTGCTCTAAAAGACTGAAGATGCACCCCGGAGCTGATGTCAAGAAGACTGGGATTTCATGGTGCCTGTGGTTTGTCCTTCGTTCTCAAAGAGGACCAGGACATCAGTGAGATGATGACATGACTTGCAATTGGATGAGTGAGGGAGGGCTGTGCAAAGTCACCACCTTCACTTTCTCTTGCAAAGCCATCTGGGTCCAGTGGCCATGTATTGATCAGGAGGACTGAAGACGCCCAGGATGCAGTAGGAGACCTTGGCCTTTTCAAGCTAAGGTCTTTTCAAGTTCTCACTTTGAGTGAGGCAACTCCCAATCAGTGAATAGGCCTCTTTCAGAAGTGAGTCAAGGGATGGCCCCTTTAATAATAATAATGATAATTAATAATAATAATAATAATAATAATGATACATCAAACTGGGAGGGGAAGACCCTCAGGGTTGCTGGCCAAAAGAGAAACAGTTACTGTTTACATTCACTCTGAGCCAGGAGGGTGCCAAAAATTGGGATTTTAATCCTAAACTGATGATTTGCTATTTGTATGACCCTAGACAGATCATTTTATCTTACTGGGCCTCCATTTCCTCATCTTTTAAAAGGAGATTTTATTAGATGATCTCTAAGAATTTTCTCCCTCTGAATCCCATGACACTAAGGAAGTTCCAGGTGAGAAGTTAAAATACTGTTCTAAGCTTCTAGGATGGCCATTTCTTGTTCTTAAAAACTGATGATTGATTTAATTTCATGAGTGTGTCAGCAATGCCATCTCCCCATTTGATGTATTAAGAAACTGAAGCTCTCTTACTTAGGTTAAGACAATAAGTAGTACGATGGGGAGGAAGGAGCACTGGACTGAAGGTTAAGAAACTTGGGTACTACTCATGGATCTGGAGCCCAGTCATCGTTCCTCATGAGCCAAGTGACTTCACTAGGTCTTGTTTCCTTTATCTGCAAGATAAAGATGCTAGACTAGATTCATGTTTCCTAAACTGTATTTCATGGAAACCTGGTGTTCCATGCAAAGTGAATATGGATTCCATGAAAAAATTTCAATGGTATCAGTATTTTTCCTTTTAAAGATTAAATATGAAATTATATATAAAAATGTTTGTTACAGATGATGGGGGGGGTAATGAAAAATGTCTTCTATTTTGTTCCACAATTTCCCTAACCTCTATTTCTTCTAGAGATATTCCATAAACCCACCCTCTCCAACCACCAGCATTTATGGGTTCATTGATACATTTCAAGCTCAAAAGGACTCTGCTTTAGTTCAGAGGAGCACCCTCTGCTTTTCCATACTCTGCACATTCATTTCATGCTGCTTTCCTGACTCCAAGTCCTTGCTCACACCATTTCTAGTGCCCAGAATCCCATTCTTCCTCGTTACCTGCTGACTTTCTACATATCTCTTAAAACCCACTCACCACATATGCATTCCCCCAAGAAGGCAATGGCTTGTTCTACCTCAGACCTCACCAAAAACTCTGCCTGCACCTCTCATGCACTAACCACATATTGTTTTATATCACAGTTATTTGTTCATGTGTGGTATCTCCTGTTCCTAGTCTTCAAATTCCATGAAAACAGGGACTATATCTTAGCTAACTTTATATTTCTCTCAAAACCTAGGGATAGCATGGTGATATGAACACTGTAGGTAACTGATACATGTTTGTTACACTGAATTAAATTCTCAGCTTTTTTTTTTTTTTTTTTTTTTGCTTTTTTGGCAAGGCAATTGAGGTTAAGTGACTTGCCCAGGGTCACACAGCTAGTGAGTATCATCTGTCTGAGGCCGGATTTGAACTCTGGTCCTCCTGACTCCAGGGCCGGTGCTGTATCCATTGTACCACCTAGCTACCCCTCAGCTTTTTTTTTAATAGTTAATTTCAATAAATCAAAGCCCTTACCATCCTTCATCATCTTCCACTTCAGTTTCAGAAGTTTCATTTTCAGGAGTTTCAGAGATGGCTTGAGTGAGTTTAGATTTAAACTGGTTCAACAATGCCAGTGTCTGAAATAACAATAAAGTTTTGTTAATTTTCTGACAATATTTGCTGCATTTAAAAAATTCATTATTATTTGAGAAAATCACATTAGGTATAAATAAAATCAAATCCTTATGGTGGCACAACTCCTGGATACAGTTCTACCTGGAACACAGCAGGTGCTTAATACATGTTTTCTTCAGGAATTCATTCACATAAAATGTCTTGAGATTGAGAACTAGACAGAAGTTATGAGATGTACTATGAAGATCTTGTCTACATGAATTCTTTCTAGATTTGCACTGAGATTTCTCAGTCTCAGATGATGGCTCTGCTCTGTGTAAGAAACTTTCTCTTCTCTGTTTAATGTGTTTTTTTTTTTTTTAAGGCAATTGGGGTTAAGTGACTTGCCATGGGTCACACAGCTAGTAAGTGTCAAGTGTTTGGTCTGAGGTCGGATTTGAACTCAGGTCCTCCTGACTTCAGGGCCAGTGCTCTATCCACTATGCCACCAACTGCCCTTAGTTTAATGTTTTGAGGTGGAGGAAAAGAGATTCAATTTTGGGAGCTTCTCTACACAAATTCACTCTGCATAAATGGTAAATTTAAAATTTTCTACATTTCCACATTGCTCACATTCATGTTAACTATCTTACTGACACTCAACACTTTGAATAGCAAGACAACTGTTTATCTTTTTATATATACAGTTTTACCAGGAGATAGGTTTATCACATATATAGCCAACTCTCAATTGTCTATACTTAACGCGATTAGACACATATTCATTAAAATGACCCAGATATCATTTCACTTGACTATGGGATACATTTCCCTTTTTTTTTTTCCCTTTTGCTTTTTGGTGAAGCAATTGGGGTTAAGTGACTTGCTCAGGGTCACACAGCTAATAATAAATGATTTTTTTGTTTGGTTGGTTGTCCTTTTTTTTTTTTTGCTAGGCAGTGTGGTTAAGTGACTTGCCCAGGGTCACACAGCTAGTAAGTGTCAAGTGACTGAGCCTGGATTTGAACTCAGGTCCTCTTGATTTCAAGGCCGGTGCTCTATCTACTGTGCCACCTAGCTGCCCCATGACTATGGGATACATTTAGAAAAAACATAATTAAACATTCACCTATTAAGTTCCCCTGCTTTTGGCTCTGCCTCCTATGTCCTCTGCCAGAGTCCTAAGACTTGGCTATGGGGTGAGGCAGTCACTCCACTAAAGTCTGGGAAAAAATCTGTACAGTAGACATGTTATCTCATCTTTTATCTTTATTTTTTAGAATTTTTTTTCTTGGGTTGATCATATAACATCTCTGAAAAGTAAGGAAGAGTAGTTATTATCATCAGCTTATTTTTTACCAGTGAAGAGCTGGGCAAGCACAGACCCTAAGTGAGCTAGCTGCCTGTGGTAGCACAGCCAGTCAGCGTCAATGCTAGAAGTAAGACTCCAGTTCTCTGGAGTCTGCCTGACAGTGCAGTGCTCTATACTGCCAGAAACACAAAATGAAAATATAGAATCCCACATCTGCAAGTTTTTAAGTTAATGAAATTCCTAAAATGGAATAATGAATTTGATTCTCCAACTTATAGGCTAGACACCAAGCTTGCATAAACCTGGAGCAGGCTTAGTTTATAAATCAGGAGATGGGGCAGAAAGAATTCCAACTCTGCTAGGAGTAGAGCAACAGTTTTCATGCACACGTGGTTCCTACGGCATCTGGGGTGCAGAAGAGACTGTGATTGGCTAAAGTGATTTAGTAATAATCTTTAATTCCCTGCTACTCATGATGAATGCATGATTTCTAACTTAATATTTCTCTACTTCACCAGGTGTAAAATTCAATTTAAGGAGACAATCTTTTCCGTGAAGGTTAATGGATACTTTGCTGTGCTTTTGTGCACAATGAGGAAAAGAAAATAGAGCAGAATAACACCAATTACAAAATTAGGTGATCAGGTTAAAGGTCACAAACAAATAGTTCTCAAAAGAAGAAATGCAGACTATCGGCAACCATAAGGAAGAATGCTCCAAAATTTTAATAGTAAGGGACATGAAAGTAAGACAAATAGAAGGCTTTACTTCACACCCATCAGATGGCAAAGACAACAACGGAAAAAAGGGCAAATATTGCAGAGGTTGTGAAGACCAGCACACTGATAAACTGATTTGGAAGAGTTGTGAATTAGGCTAACTGTTCTGAAAACAACTTGAAATTGCATTTTAAAGGTCATCAACTGTATACAGCCTTTGCCCCAGTGATATCTACTTGGCATTTACCCCAAGTAGGTCAAAGAAAGAGAGAAAGGTTCATGTATATCAAAAATATTTATAGCAGCACAGTTTTAATAGCAAAGAACTGGAAAGAAAGTAAGTGTCCATTGATTTGGGAATGGCTGAACAAATGATGGTATATGAATGAAATGTAATATTACTTCACAACATTACTTCACTGTCAGAAATGACAAATATGAAGAAATGAGAGAAATTTTGGAAGATGAGAATGAACTGGTTAAGAAAAAAGTAAATAGAATCAGAAGAACATTTTACACAATGATCATGATAGTATAAAGAGAAACAACATGAAAAGACTGCAGAACTCTGATCTCTCAGCAGAGAGGTGGTGGCCTCTATGTGTGGAATAAGGCATATATTGCCAGACATGGTCAATGTATTGATCTGTTTTATTTAGCTGTACTTATTTATTAAAAGGGAGGGTTCTACTGAGGAAGGAGGGAGTCAGCTGAAAATGATAATTATGTACAAAAAGGAAAGACAATAAAACACTTTGTTAAAAAAATCAAGTGGCTAATCAATATCCTGATATGTCCAATCTCTTAAATAAGTACACATTATTAGAAAACATATGTGACAGCTTAACATACATATAGTTACTAAGAGAGTGTTGCTATCCCTGCCCCCCAATTATTTAGTAGGTGTTAAGGGAGAGGGAGAGTATCAGAGTTCCTAGTCAACAGCAGAAGGGCCAGATTTTGATTGTAAGCAACAGTGATGGGCTTGTTTCGTTTTGTTTTGTTTTTTCAGATGTTTACATCCACAAAATACTAGTCTGATGCCTCATCAGAGTGTGAATATGACTGTGGGTTCTTGAAGACTAAGGTTTGGGAGGTGGGGGAAAGGAAGGGACTAAGAGTATGTCAAACATGTCACAAATAGTTCCTTTCCTGTGTCATCGAGGACTAGGTGAGATCACATCACAGTTTCTTTTTATACTGAATTCCTTATTGATATGGGGAGTGTGGTAAGGCAGCAATGTACAAGATATGATTTATAATGAGGCT
This sequence comes from Vombatus ursinus, assembly GCF_900497805.2. NCBI lineage: Eukaryota > Metazoa > Chordata > Mammalia > Diprotodontia > Vombatidae > Vombatus > Vombatus ursinus. The sequence goes on from NW_020954550.1 coordinate 10,679,834, forward strand.
GATTTTCACATGTGGTTTGTGCAATGAGTCTCAGTTTATAGTCACTGCGCAAATGTGTGATTTTGCCACCTGTATGACAGACAAAGCATGATATGATGGAAGAAGCGCTGGATCTGGAGCAGGAGGACCTGGGTTTGGAGCTCTGCTACTTGCTATCTACGTGATCTTCAACAAGTCACTTCACTTCACCTCCTGCTTTGGGCCTACATTTTCTCATTTGTAAAATGAAAAGACTGGACCCGATGACTTTAAGTCCTAATCTCAAGATTTAGTTCCTTCCAGCTCCAGATCCTATGCCACACATCATTCTGCAAAGTTTAATGCTCACACTCGAGGTGGTAGTCTGAAAACAAAGACATGAAGAGAGCTGGTGGATGTTATGGATTTGGAGGGATAGGGATTTACATTTTTGTTGATGATAATACTGCACATCAACCACAGGGTGCACAGAGATTCTATTGTATGTGCTACGCTAATGTTTCGCATTTATTTAAAAATAAAATCATGAGGAGTTCAAGCTAATGTTCCCTCTCTATTTTCTGACAGTCTGGTATAGGGAAAAGAGAATTCTATTTGGAGTCAGGCAAACTGGGTTAAAAACCAGGTTCTGCTACTTAATATCTATGTGACCTTGGGTAAGTCACTGGACTTCTCAGTGCCTTAGGTTCCTCATCTGAAAAATTAGGAGATTGGATTACATGGCTGTGCTGTTCTTTACTTTCTAAATCCCAATGCCTGGAGCACAGCAGGGGCTTCAGTTGTTGTCCTATGTTCTCAAAGAGGAAAAAAATGACATCACTATGCTGGGGTCAAGCTACAGTGTGTCCAACCATGGCTGATCAGACCAATATGAGCATGGAAGGCTCTACCACAGGTTGGGCACAAATAGTCCATGTGACATTTGGAGTAGAGATGGCTCTAAATTTGTACATCTCATGTTTCTTTTGAGCTACTGCAATTGACATGGGTACGCTATACTGGGTGGGCCTATGCCAATGTCTCCCATATCCCACAATCAATTCCAAAGTTCTTCAGAGAGACTTTGAGAGTGTCTTTGTATTCCTTCTTTTGACCTTCATGTGAGCACCTGCTTTGTGTGAGCTCTCCACAAAATAGTCTTTTAGGCAAACGTACTTTTGGCATTCCAACAATACGGCCAGCCCGTTGGAGTTGCACTCCCTGAAGCAGACTCTGAATGACTGGCAGTTCAGCTCAAAAAAAGACCACTCAGTGTTCAGTACCTTATCTTGCCAGGTGATCTTCAGAATCCTCCTAGGACGATTCAAGTGGAAATGATTCAGTTTCCTGGCATGGCACTGGTATATTGTTCAAGTTTCACAGGCACACAACAATGAGGTCAGCACAATGGCTCTGCAGACCTTCAGTTTGGTAGGTAGTCTGATACCTCTTCTCTCCCACACTATCCTTCCCAAACACTGAGCTAGCTCTGGCAATGTGAGTGTCAACCTCATCATCTATCTGTAGATCCCTGAAATGTATAATGCCAAGTAAGTGAACTTATCCATAGCCTTCAAGGTTCTTCGTTTTTTGTAACTGATGGTTCCAAATATGGATGGTGTGGTGCTGGCTGGTGGAGAACCAGTTAATTGTTAGGCCACAGTTAGCATAAGCAGCCCAGAATTGATCCATACTTTGTCGTGTCTCAGCTTTACAAGCAGCATAGAGTGCACAATCATCTGCAAATGAAAGGTCACAGACTGACTCTCCCTTCACTTTAGTCTTGGCCTGCAGCCATTTTAAATTAAGCAGGGGCTTAACAAATGCTTGCTGACTGATTTCAAAAGTCCCTCCTAGTTTTAGTCTTCAGTATAGTCAAATTTGTTTCTTATCAAAATGGTTGTGGATGCACTGTCAAAAAAGATAAGAGTTAAACGGAGAGTCAATATTTAGACTGATCTGGGAAACATTTTCTGTTATAAAAAATAAAACCATAAGGAATTGTGACATCATCCTAACTTTCCATAAATATCTCACATCAATCAATCACTCAGTAGGAATTTATTAAGTGCCTACCATGTGCGAGGCACTATTCTGGACAACAGGGATTGAAATACAGAAATGAAATAGTCCCTGTCCTCAAGAGGCTTGTATTTCATTGACATAGACAACATGTACATATAAAAGTGCAGGTAAAATAAATACAAAGTAATTTTCAGTGCCCCTGGGCAGCTCTCTAAGATTATAAGTAACAGATAAATTACTTATTTGCAGTCTTGGAGTGAGTTTCCACACTGAAACTTTGTTAAACTGATAGAATCCCAGGTTTGGTCCCAAACTCCCCTCTCTCTATCTTACACTTTAGCCAAATTGGACTAAAGAAGAATCCACTGTTTTAAACTCTCATTATTTTTAAATAGCAACAGACTTCTCATATACCTGAAAGCCTCATCTCCATGGAGCATGGAGAAAACTGTGGAGGCCCCTCTTTTTTGCAGATGCAAGACTTGAGACCTCCCTAGAAACTGAGATTAAACTTGCATCTTTCTCCTTAAATCGAAAGGGGCCTGGCGGTCTGCCCTAAGAGCCAAATGGATGCGGGGTTGGCATGTGCTCAGAGAGATGGGGCGGCAAGGAATGAAAAACATCTCCCTGGCCTTTGTTAAAGGCCTCCTGAGTTCAAGACTTGCTTCTCTCTGGCTGTTTTACAAAGGCGATGGAGGACAATGGGCAGAAAAGCAAACAGAACTAGAACAGGACAGATCTTAGGCTGGGTTGGAGAGGATCTGCATGGAGGCATCTCTACTTGGCACCCACAGAAGAATCAATTGCTCCATCTTTTGGCTTTCCCAGAAGGAACAAATGATGAACCACATGCAACATGGTTCCCCAGCATGATAAAATCCTGTTAGAAGCTGCTCCAAAGACATGTGCCTCAGAAGACCATATTCACTGGGCCAACAAGGTCTCCTCTGCATGAGGGTTGTTTTTTAGTAAACTGCAGTGGTAGAGTCACCACCATTTTTCTAAAATAAACCATTTAATGGATTTTACAGACAACCCTTTATAGTGGCATAACACTTTACATACAAGGTCTACTGGATCTTCATAATGACCCTGTGAGGTAGGTAGTGTATTATGAGCTCTGCTCTACAAAGGAGGGAGCTGATACTTGGGTGACTTGCCCAAGGTCACACAGGTAGCCAGGGGAATAGTCAGGATTTGAATTCAGGTATCCTGACCTCATGCCCAGCACTCTTTCTACTAGACTAGGTGCCTCTTCAATTCTAATGGGAACAAGGCAATGATGTAGGTTTTGTCAGCTCCGTATGATATGCTACTTCTTTTTCATGATTGGTATATAGTAGGTTAATTCTCTACAATTACAATTTCCTCTATCTGATTTTTTTGTTGAAACTTCTATGATCGATTTCACAGCTAAGCAATGAAGCATAAACTTTTCTCAACAGTAATTAGGCATCATTTATTATGTAGTTCCTGATTAGACTAATTTATCAAAATAGGGTGATACTGATTAAGTTCACTTTTATTTTGTCTGCTTTATTTATGTGACTAAACAGGCATGGTTCCTCAACTGGAGTAACTTGAGAAGAGAGAGCAGGATGTACACAGCCACACTGAAAATAAACAGGTTTTTGGAGTGCTGCTGATGATTTCAGTGAAAGGCAACCACCTAACATGATGCATAGCATGAGAGGTTTATTCCATTAAGCCTTAAATATCCCACTGACTATAATGCTATGCTAACTGTGGAAATGATAGAGTGGCTTCCTCTTTTCTTTCTTTCTTTCTTCTGATATTTTTGAGCTTCATAAAATATCACCTGCAATAGAAATATAAGTATTCTATATTGGTGCTACTGTGCCAATCTGTGATCCCAAATCATGTTTAGGTCAGAAACCTAAAGAGATATTCACTGGAGCTAGGTGGCTATGCCAATATGGCAAGCTGGCATGTGAAGAGCAGGGTTTTGTGATTCCAAAGGATCTGACAACCTGTGGTTTTGCATGACTGTCACACTGTAATTGACACACAGATATGTATGTGTACATACACACGTATATGTGACCTTTCTTTCTGTTCTTAACTTCCTTGCTACCTATGACTTAAGAGTGGGATCCCCAAATCAAAAGTTATGGTCATATTACTAAGTTTTTAAGCATAATTCCAAATGGTTTTGCAGAATGGTAGGACAATTCACAGCTTCATCAACAGTGCATTACTGAGACTGCTTTCCTAGAGTCACACATTCATTATTTCCATCTTCTGTCATTTTTGTAAATTTTCTGGGTATGAGCTAAGACGAACTGTTTGGATTTCCATTACTCTTATTATTAGTGACTTGGAGCAATTTTAAACATGGTTGATAATAGTAAGTGATTATTTCCTAATTGTTCACATCCTTTGACAATTTACTTTATAGGGAAAGGTTCTTGATCTTACATATCTAGACTAATTCCCAATATACCTTGGATGTAACATTTTATACAAAGATTTCTCCTCAAATTATAGTTTCTTTTATTATCCTAAGTACACTGATTTTGTCCATGGAATAACTTCTCAATTTCAGGTAATCAACAGTATATCTTTTCTTTCTATGCTTGGTATAAATCTATCTTGGTTATAGTGAATGATTATTTGGATTTAATGCTGTAGTCTTTTTTTAGGATTTTATTTATATTTTTACATCACTATTCATTAGTGAAATTGGTGTATGAAATTCTTTCTCTGGTTTAGGTATAAGAATAGTATTTGTCTAATAAAAAGAGTTTGGTAGGATGCTTTGTTTCTCAGCTATTAAGAATAACTTGGGCATTAGAGATACTAAGTGATCTTTAAATGTTTGATAACATTCATCTGTAAATCCACCTGCACCACAGTTTGGTTTTTCCTTTGATAGTTTCTTTAAGGATCTTTCTGGGGAGGTAGTACTTTCCAGACAAAGAATGAAAAAAAAAATTTTTTTTTTTGGTTCAGACTTATGATTTCATTGGAATAGGGAACTATTCCCTCTGCTAATGCAGAGCCTACTCTGAAACTTACTGAGGCACTGAGAAGTTAAGACTAGCCCTGGGTCACACAACCAGAATGTATTAAAGGCAGAAGCTAAATTCAGGTTTTCCTGACTCCAAGTCTGGCTTTCTCAATACTTTCTATACTATGCTACTTTTCCATAATCAAATTAAGATACATTCAATGTAAAATCAAGATGGAGCCAACCCTTTCAGGCATGTCTCTGGGAAGGCTTCTGAACAGTTACCTGTTCTTCCCGGGATGATCCTTTTTTGGGTTGTTGCTTCTTTAAAGCTTCATATTTTTTCTTTTCTCTTCGATATTCAGCAACAGCATTATCTGAAGCATCATCTTCCTCTGAGGAGTAAATGGGATATTTAACACAGTTAAAAAAACAAGATTTTCACTTCACAAGATTATTCTAGGATTGCTTGTGCTCACAGCAACAAAAAACAGCACCTGGCCAACAAGATATAAACCTACCTGGTAGACAGAAAGAAGCATGAAAAGACTTCTACGAACTGTTGAAAAGTGAAGCAAGGAGAACAAGGAAAACAACAAACACAATGAGTAGAGCAGTGTAAATGGAAAGTACAATAACAACTAAGTAACTGAAACTGAATGTAAGTAAAATATATAATGATCATATTTGGCTACAAAGAAGAGATATGAAAAGACTGCTCCCCTCATTCCTTTAAAGAGGAAGGGGGGTCATAAGTATGGAACAGTGCATATAGCATCAAATTTTTCAATAGGTTGACTGGTTTTTCTGATTCCCCTCCCCCCCTTCCACTTTTTTTCTATTCTTAGCAAAGGCGTGTCTTTGTGGAGGGGGAAGGTGAGGGATTCAGGGAGAAATTTAGGTGATGTAAAAAAAAAAAAAAAAAAAAAAGGATGTCAATAGAAATCTACAAATCTATTAAATCGCAAATTGAATCCAAGAGCTTGACTCCACTAGAAGCCCTTCCTCAACTAAATACCCTCCAACTGACCAACTAGACTTCATAATTGCTTGAAATTTTCTCTGTTATTTACTATTGATTTTATGTTCAAGGCGTTGTCAGTGAATAGTACACTGTTGGTTTTGATTTTTATAGCCAACATGTTTACTTTAACTAGATCATTTATGAAAGAGATGAGGAGACTCAATCTCTGATATCTGACTAATTGAAATCATCTGGTGTTTGTCAGTATTTGATAAATCCACTATTACCCAACAACAACAAAAAGAAATTTGAGGCCATTTCCCTCAGGTCCTTCTTCTCTACTCTAGATCTCAAAAGCCACCAATATCATTCCCCATTCTTTACTCCAAATCTGATAAAGGTGGGTCTTCTCATCAAGGGTTATAATATCTCTATACCTCTGATCCCATCCCCTATTGTCTCTTGCCCCAACAATAATTATTTCCTCTCTAATTATTTATTTCCCTCTGTCTACTAGATCTTTCACTGCCACTTAAAAATATGCTTAAGTCTCCCATTTCCTTAAAAGTTCCTCACTTGACCTTATCATAGTCTCAAGCTATGGTCCCATATCTCTCTATCTTTTTAATTTCCAAACCCAGAGAAGGAGCTGTTTCTATTCTCTGCTTGCCACTTTCTTTCCTCTTACACTTTTAAACCCCTTCAGATATGGCCTCTAATCTCCGTCACTGAGCCTACGCTCTCTAAAGTTACCACTGATCATCTCTCAATTGCCAAATTTGATAGCCTTTTCTCAAGCCTCATTCTTCTTGACCTCTCTGAAGAGTGTGACACTGTTGACTACACTTTCTTCTTTGTGTTTCTGTGACTATTCTCTCTTGGTTCCTCCTGACCATGCTATCTCATTTAAAAAACAACCACCACCACCAAAACCACTTGACTTTGCCACAATTACATGCAAATAGTAGGTACTTAATATTTGTTCGATTAAAAGGTAATCTTAAATTTTAAGTTATTGTCCTCTTATCTCTCCTTCCTTTCATGGCTACAGACTTATACAAATGTCTAGATTCACTACTTGTTCATGACTTGACCCCTTGCAATCTAGCTTCTCATTCACAATTCAACTAAAACTGTTGTCTCCAAAATTTTTAATTTCCTTCTCCTCTTGGGCACTCTTGTCCCTTAGCTTTTGTAACTACCCTTTCTCGTTTTCCCCTAATTGGCTACCATGGCTTCTCAGTGTTTCCATTTCCCATTCTTTTAGCAAGGTATATCCTGCCTCTGCTGTTACCACCTGTGAGACCTTGGGAAAACTGTATAACTTTATTGGTCCTCAGTTTCTTAATATGTAAAATGAGGTAGTCGGACTAGATGACCTATGAAGTCCCTTATAGTTCTATACTTAATGATTTACGAGATTAGGGTTTTGTCCTGGGCCCTTTTTTCTTCCTCTATGCTCTTACCCTTGGTGATCTCATCTGCTCTTCAGATTTAAGGATCACATCTATTAAGACAATTCTTAACCTACATATCCAACCCCAGTATTCTGTTTGAACTCCTGCCCCACACTGTGAACTACGTGCTAATGATCTCTTCCTGGGTATGACATAGGTACCTCAAACTCAATTTGTCTAAAACCAAACTTACCTTTTCCTTACTCCCAACTCTGCCCCTCCTCCAGACTTTCTTGTTTCCAGTATCTTCCAAATTATTTATGTTATCAACCTCAGAATTATTCTTAACCCTTCCATATCCCTCCCCTCACCAGCTTTGCCAAGTTAATATATCCTTCCACCAATTAATGGTCAAGTTTTGTTGATTGAGCCTCTGCTCACACAGCTACCTCTCTAGTTCAAGCCCTCATCAGCTCTCATTCAGATTATTGTAATAGTCTCCTAAGCGGTTTGTCCTGCTTTTAGTTTCAGCCTAGCATTGAAGGCCTACTCCTCCTTCCTCCTCCCAATCTGACTCACATAACCCTTTCCAGGCTTACTTCATATTATTCTCCTTTAAGAATGCCATCCTTTACTATTAGATACTCCTTCAACTAGACATTCTCCCACCTGGGTGCTTTAGTACAAGCTATTCCCTATGTCTAGAATGCCCTCATCACTTGCTTCTGTTGCTCATGATTCTTGTCTGGCTTTAAGACTCAGCTTAGGGGTCATTCCTTCATGAAGCCTTTCACGATCCCTCAGTTATTAGTTTTCTCTTTACCCAATTTTCCTTGTACTATATGCATTTTTATATGCTGTACCACTCTAATGTAATGTAAGCTCATTGTGGGAAGGTTGTGTTTTGTTTCTATCTTCCTATTCCAAGTCAAGCACAATATCTTACATTTAACAAGTATTTGTTGAACAGAAACTATAATCTTAAAAGTTAATTTTATAATATAATCCCCTAAAAGTATGATAGAGTGCCAGGGTTGGCCCAAGGGCCAAATCCAGTCTGCTACTTGTTTTTCTACAGTGAGTGAGTGAGCTAAGAAAGGTTTTTGCATTTCAAAATATAACAAAGCTTTATTTTAAAATGTAAAAAACATTCTCAGCTCACAGGGTGTACAAAAAACCAGTAGTGGGCCAGATTTGCCTGTGGGTTTGCTGCCTATCAATCACTGATATAGTGGAAAGGATACTTAGGAAAGGGTATCAGGAACTTGGACTCAAGAAAGAGCTGGGTTCAAATTACCACATCTGATATTTACTACAGATATGACTCTGGACACTCCACTTAAATTTCAACCCTTAGCTTGCTCATTTATAAAAATGGAATAATGCTTGTAGTACTTGTCTCAAAGGGTTGTTGTGAGATTATATGACAACGTCCACAAAAATGTTGTGGAAACCTTACTTTATAAATGTTATTATGTGATGTTATAATCATAAATGTTATTATGATTATAGATTCTACAAGTAGTTTGATAATAACCATTTCTCTTGTGGGTTGGAGGCTCTCAGATATAGTGATATTTTTATTTTGCTTATGTTTTCCCCTTACATTTACTTTTCATACTACTTAACCTCTACTAGAAAGGTATATAAAATGGCTTTTAAAAGAACGTATTTCCTCAGTATTTAACAAATAACATTTATATTCAAGTCTGTAGTTATGTTTATGAAAAGGAGTATGGGTACACATGCTTCTGTGGATGTTAACACTGACATCTTAATATTTTAATAACAATAATCAAGTTATTATGATGAAGTATGTAGTTATGCCATGTTATAGAAATATACAGTACAAGGTAACCAGTGATTGTGATGGGAGGCATCTCAACAAAAAAGGTGAAAGTCCTAAGTTTCACTTATAAATTTCAGGAATTATTTACTCTGTGCCATGATTGCTATGGTGATGACCAGCAAATACAGACATAGAAGAGGAGAAACTAGTGAAGATTTGCATTATTAAACTGAAGTAATAATTAGGCTGTAAGTGCCCTTATGATATAAAAAGTGTTTTTAAAGAGAAATAATCTGGTAAACTTTGAAATTTAGGGTTATGAAAAAAATCTATCAAATATAACAAAAACCCTAACTAGGGTAACTACCAGAAGCTTTGACTCAGATAGGTAGGGTTTTTTCCTACTACATTCTTTATCACAGGGCTTCTTAACTTTTTTTTTTTTTTTAGATAGCTTTTGGCTATCTGGTGAAACCTACATATCTCTTCTTGGAATAATTTTTTGTTTTTTAAACCCACAATTGAAGGAAATGCTAAATTTCAGTTAGAAGTTAGTGAAAATAAAGACGTAATTTTTTTTCTCAAAGTTAATAGATCCCTGAAATCTAATAACAGATATAGACCCCAAGATCTATAAGGCTATTCCCTCTCCTTAATTCAATTCAGCAAACACTACCAAGGCATCTACTACATGAAAGACAATGGGAGTTTACAATATAGTGGGGAGCAAAGACATGTGCAAAACTATGCTACAAATTAGAAAAAGATTAAGTGCACAAGAGATTACATGTACCAAGCTCCAGTGACCTTCACAAGGACAAGTCTGTATCACTGGAATAGGGATTGGAGCTGTACTTGGGATTCATTTGGCTTACCTGAAACCAAAAACACTGCAAGAAAACTGGGGGTCTTGCCCTCTAATAACAGATCTGGCTTCTTTTCCCATAGGCATATTGAGTAAGGCGTGTTTTTTGATAAATGCCAGGGATCAATAGACTTGGTGCTTGAGGACTAAAGGATTACATTTATTTCAAAATGGTTTGGCACTTACATAGGAATAGCTATTAAGCTTATTACAACTCCTTTTAGTTTCAACTACTTGGATAGTCTGAGGATTTTCTTTTGAGTGGAGTTATTAAAAATTCCATTCTAATTTGACTCATTAGATTTCTTCAGCTATACTGGATAACAGAGTGGGAAAATTCCATTTACTTCTAACCAGAGATATATAAATAAAGGTAGAGGAAAAAAAGGAATAGCAATGCCATAGGAGGCTGGGTGTGTTAGAACACAATTTAAATGTTTTAAAGATGGTTTCACTAATTAGCCTATTGCCATTATACACACTCTTAGTGAAACATGTAGCAGTTCGGTTTGTGCTGATTTTATCTTGTGATAATTTTCTCACAAACAGCCATAAAGCAAAAACACATGTTCCCAAGAGCAACAAAGAGCAATTTGATGCTACTTTATGTCTGCAAGCCCATACACATGATTAAATTGATGTAACTCCAAATAATTAAAATTCCACACACTACTGGACATGCAGTAATACATCATAGCAAATATTTGATTCTTTTTTTTTCACTAGAGTAAAAAGGGTAGATAAATTTTAAAGAACCTAATTATAATTTGAACACTAAGAAAGGCAGGCAGGCAAGAGAGAGAGAGAGAGAGATAAAGAAAGAAAGGTTTTCAAAGATTTTTTTTTTCAAAGATTTGGTCCCTTCAGTAGTGCTAATATCAATCTGTAAAACTTCTAGAGTTGTCCTGTCCAAAGAAATATTCAGTACTATTTTATTATTAACAGGATTCCTTCTTAGCTGTGCCACATTTGTTGGTGAATTCGGTTCAGTCTTGTAAGACAAAACTCCAATACCTAGTGGATAACATTCATAGAAATCAGAGGCAAGAACGACACATTAGGTCATTTATCCTATCCACCTGCAAATGCCAATGAAAAACTGATAAGCAAAAGTCAGTTTTGCAACCAGAATTAAGATCACAGTATTTTGTACAGAAAGATTGAATTGATCCAGAAAATCTTTTTGAGGTCAGAAAATCTGGCTACTAATGTGTTTCACAAGTACAGTGATGCAGTCCTTTACCAAATGCAAAACATCAGGTAAGAACAGAAGCAAAATGAAATTCACGGCATGGCTATTCTCTACCCTCCAACAAAGCAATGGCCATAAATCCTCCAGGCAAGGGCCAAATTCAAGGAGTTCTAGACCACCTGACTACTACGTGGCCTGCTACTTGCATGGCTCTTGGCTTTTCTAAAAGTTTTAGTCACTAGGTTTAAAAGGTTCCCCTTTACCCCCAAGTTTTTACTTTCAGCCAAAATGAACAAGGAAACAGCTTGAGAACAGCTGTGAGGTCTGCTTGACTTTCATTATGTACATTTGTGATACCCACATTAAGTCCTGCCTAAGGTTCCATCTGGACTACATAGAAATAGTACAGTTGAAATGTTTTTACATGGTACAAACACAGCAAATGCAATGAAATCTGCTCAAATCTAACTGGATGGAAGATCTGGTTAACTGCTCTACTTCCCAACTTGGTATTAGAATCAGGAGGTAAGAGACTGCAAGTTCTAATGAAGCTGAATCCACAGAATTTGTTAACTCATTAAAAAAAAAACACAACCCTCTGACGTTGAAAAAAATCCATATAAAATAAGGAACATTAGCCAGCTGCAGAAGTAATCTACCCTAAGAGAAAGTGTGTAAATTGGCTGTTGATGAGATTAGGGTGTTTCCTCAACCATCCTCAGGGATATATGGATTCCAAGTGAATCTAAGTTGTGATCTACTCAATCAGACTGTAACATAACCCAGAAAATGTCATAATCTCTCTCAGCTTCAGTTTCCTCATCTATAAAATGGGGATAAGGCTGTTGTGAGAATCAAATGAGATAATATATGTGCTTTGCTATTTGGCTATTAATGTTATGAGCTTTTTCTATTGCAGTGCAGACTGAAATTTGATCCTGGACAAGTTGCTATCCTGCTATTATTCTTTTATATTTAATATTGTACAGACTATTGCATGACAGACAAAATAACTACTTTTCTGTAGTTAAAGTGTTAGGACATAAGGTTATTTTTAGGATCACTGAAAGTATCCGTGGCACAACTCTAACAGCAAACAGGTCAACAAGGATGATATGCATCTCATCTTGTTCCCACATGACTCTGACCTCTTCTGCTAGATTGGTATGTTTTAAAAGCTTTCCATTCTGTATAGCTTGGAGAAAAATATTTGGTAAAATAACTTCTGTTAAAAATGTCCTCATGGGTCAATGTTACAGTCAAGAAATTGTAGATAATCGTTCAGTCTGATTCTAGTAGTTTTTTGAGTTATCTGAGATATTTTGAAGTGCGTGTGTACGTATGCATAAATACAAATATATAAAATCTATAGATATAGATAAGATTTGTCATTTGTCAGTCCATGAAAGACAAAGAGTGTTTAATTTATAATTTTGGCTACCAAGTCCTGTCTTGATAGGTACTACTTAATAGATGCTAAAATTTTATGGCCTACACAGCACAGTTTTTGTCACATTCTTGTATAAACTGCAATGATCATTAAGTTTGGGCTCTTTAAGAATAGAGAAACAGGCAATGTGGTATAGTGGATAGAGAGCTGGCCTCAGAGCAGACACACGAGTTCAAGGCTCACCTCAGACACCAATTGGCGGTGTAATCAGTCACTTAATATTTCAGAGCTTTAGGTAATTACTAAAACTATAAGAGAAAATGCCTGTATAGATAGGGGGAATTTCTTCATTTTGGGAGTTCCTTATACTAATGAAATTGCAGGTGCAGTCCCTATCCTTCAGGATAATCTTTTGATAGTTTCTGGAGGAAATGACCAGGTCCTATACTGTCATCATAAACTCCTCTGGCTCCACATACAAATAAGCATGGCATTTGTTTGATGTTTCTTTGTGGACATGTTTTGAGTTCATGTGAGTTTTTTCCATGAAGAGTGTTGTGATTCCATTCTTGGATCTTAGCTTTTTCATAGACTTTATCCAGAGGCAAACCACTTTGGGTTACATTCCACAAAGCCAATGGTGTGTATCTATTATTAGCCTTTACTATTACATTGTGAAATGATATTTCTATAGGTTTTTCACCTGTTTATCTTGTACTGTAAGAATTTCCATCAATCTTGCAGTCTTCCTAAATGAGTCTGCCTAAAAAAACTTTGATCAATCAATCAATCAATAAACATTTATTAAGTGCCACTTCTTGCCAAGCACGTGCTAAGTACTGGGTATAAAAAAAGAGGCAAAAGACAGTCTCTGCCCTTAAGGAGCTTACAATTTCATGGGATAAGTTTCAATAAATAAATGATTTATTAAATATTTATTGAATAAATAAATGATTATAATTCAATAAATAAATCAAGGGAAATGGCCTTTCCATATGCTGTGTCTAAAATGAAAACATAAGTCCATCTCATATTCATATAATATTTTCCAAAAATGCACAAAATAAAAAACTGCAGGATACATAAATAAATAGAGCAATTCTATTATGACTTTACTAAATTTAATATGCATACCTATAAAAGCAAAATATCACACAAGTGGTCGGTTTCTTACAGTCCTCTTCTTTTGTATATTGAAATGCTCGTGCTTATTGATGACTGTTATATTCACAACAGAACATTTTAAAAATTCATTCTTATAAGAGGTCGTTCTCATGTAGCACACTGTTGTTCCCATTTGAGGGTGTTATTTTCCCTTTGTCTTTCAATTTTCTTTGTCCAGCATATTACCCAGAATTCTTTGTCTTTGTCATATTCTGCACCATATGATGTTTATCTGGGCCTATGTTATAATGTACTGCCTCAACATTCCACATTTGGAATGTTCTCCTTCCTTACCTCTATTCCTTGTACCTCTCATTTTCCTTCAAAGTTCAGATCAAGTGCTGTATCCTTTAACAAATTTTTCCAGTCCCTTCACTCCCTCTTTTGCCTGTTTTATATATAACTATTCACCTACCTGTGAACATATAACCCCTGAGAAAACTGTAAACTCCTTAAGGAAAGGATTTATATGTCCAGTGCCAAGCAAAGAGCCTGGCACATAAGACACTTAATAAATACTGTTTGATTAATTGGCTGCATGTCATATTGCTGATTCATATTGAGCTTACATTGTAGCCCATTAAAACCTTTAGATCTTTTTTAGACAAATTATTATGCTGCTCTTATATGTGGAAGGTTAATTTTTTTTAAAGAAGGTATAAAATTTTACATTTATCCTCATTTAATTTTAGTTCCTTAAATTCAGTCCAATGTTCTTTTTTGGATTGTGACTCTGTCACCGAGTGTTAGCTCCCCCCCCCCCGCCCCTCACTTTAAGTATGTTATCTTTAAGTTTAGAATCATCAATAAACCTATGAAATAGCCCAGGAAGAAACACAGATCCAAGGAAAACTCCACTGGAGGCCTTCTGTCAAGTTGACAATGAACTCTTTGAGTTTAGCCATTCAACCAAATTCTGAGTTCATCTACTTCTGCTAACAGATAGCCTATGATTCTTCCTATTTACCTTAAGAATAGCATGAGATACCACCAAGCTTTCTTGAGAAGATGCCTCCATCTCTGTGGCTTTTTTCTCCAATTGGTGAGTTCCTCCTCTTCAGTTTCTCCTCCTTTTGAGGAAGTACCTATAACAGGTATTATCACTGCTAACCTGGCTCAGTTCCTGACTCTCCAGACTACTCTTTCACCTGGCCCCAAAGTGGGTTGCTTTGCCCCCTTTTCATCTTCCTTTTATGTGTGGTCTTCCCCACTAGAATGGAAATTCTTTGAGGGCAGGGCCTGTCTTTTTTATTTATACTTGTATACCCAGTGCTTAGCATGGTGTTAAGAGGTAGTAAGGTTTAATAAGTGCTTTATCTAAATCTAAATCTCTAATCTTACCAAATGGATCACTTACATAGTAAGGTTTAATAAATGTTTTATCTAATTTAAATTTCTAATCTTATCAAATAGATCACTAAAATCTAAGTAAAGAGTAAATTCTACCTACAATAATCTCTTAATCTACTGGGTTAGCAGACTAGTCAAAATGTTTACTAACCATTTCTCTAAAAACTGACCAAATTTTCCTCAGAAATAGAAGTCAAATTCACTTTCTTACAGTTTCAAAATTCATCTTTTTCGAAAACTGAGAAATTTGCTCTTCTCCAGTCCTAGGCTAACTCCCATTTTCCACAGTCTTTCAGATTTCACTGACGGCGGATCAGCAAGCACATGCACCAGTTCCTTCTGGACCTCAAAAAGCAATTCATCTGCACCAGGTGACCTGAATTCATCAAGGGCAGCTTGGTACTCTCGTCTAATCTAAATCTGATCTTTTCAAACAAATCACTGAAATCTAGGTAGAGGGTATATTCTATCTTATTTATACTGGGTTTTGATTCTCTATTTTTATTTTGTCTTTTCTAGTCCAAATGTCATTGTCTTTACAGAGAAAACAGAAATAAAATGAGAATTAAGTACCTTTGCCTTTTCTCTGTTGTCAGTGATCATCATTCCATCCGTTACAAGATGTGATACTGTCTCTTCTATGATACTTCTTTTTCCTCCAAAACTGATTAATTTTCATGAAGTTTTAAAAATATGTTAAGCTAAAACATATGCCTTCTAACCAACTGTGATCAGAGGAGGGTAGAGTACAATGGGACTATCACTTCTTTTATTTTATTACTATAGCTTATGATTATCTTAAAGTCACTTAAGACCTGCCAAGTCTTCTTTACATGATATATATATATATATATGTTTTTTCCATTTCGTACTTCTGCTGTTTTTTTTTTTAAGTCAATTGCAGAATTTACAATTATTCCTCTTAAATTCCATCTTTTCAGTGATGTACATCATTCTCTACACTGAGATGTTTTGGATCCCAATTATGGCCATCCAACATATTAACTATCTCAGCTTCACATCACTCCCAGATTTGGTAAGTATGCTATCTATATTTTCATCCAAAAGTGGCAAAATGTGTTGCTCTCAATAGAACAGAGGCCTAGACTCTGAAGACCTCTTTTGGTCAGATTTAGTCAACTGGCAAATCAATCAATTAATCAAGTAATAAACATTTATTAAGCACCTAATATGTGCCAGGCACTTTGCTAAGCAATGGAGAAGGTAAGACTGGGATTCTGATGGTCACGAACAAATATTAATTGAACAAAGTATGGAAACTGGGCTATGAACCATAAACAGAGATAAGCATAGTGATGGTCAAAGTATGAGACCAGGGTTTAAATTTGAGATGTCAAATGATCACAGATCACAGAGAGGAGAAGAGAGGTTGACAGAAAAGGGCTAAAAAGGAAATGGGAACCATAATCTGTGAAATATTTTTATTTTGGGGTATCAAAGTGAGGAGCAAGAGCTGAGATGAAAACAAAGTGTCAGGAAAAGTAGGATAGTAGTAAAAGCCAGAAAAATCTAAATAAATGTGGTAACTCAGAGGTACCAACTAAATGAATCTTTTACTCAACACATCCTCTAGTGTTTAAGGCAGGTCTACCCATGCCATTGATTCCATTTTCAGTTTATTACAGAAGATAGTTATCAGAAGTCAGGATCTACACATTTCTAGTTTGAATTGGTTCAACTAAATAATGTCTTTTGCATATGGTCATTTAACCACTTATAAATCTATTATCAATGATCTCACATTTCTCTGCTTTGTTCCCAAGGATATCATGAAAAACATGTCAAATTATTTGCTGAAATTCAGTTACATAATATTGATGACATTTCCATGATTTACCAGTCTAGGACAGAGGCACTGTGTTAAAAGTAGGTACAGAGTTGGTCTTGGAGTCTGAAAGACCTAGGTTTAGATACTGTCTTTCACATACAATAGCTTTTGTAAATAATAGCCCAAGTGACCTTGAGGGAGGTGCTTAACCTCCTAATGCTCCATGCAATTTTTTAAAACTGTAAGTTACAGATAAGCTGCCAATCTTCATCAGTTAAGAGAGTTCCATACTGAAAATACCCTACACACTGATGAAACTATAGGTCAGGATGGATTCCTCAGTTCCATGCTTTCTCCCAATCCCAACCCTGAAAAATCTAAAAACCTAAAGCAAAAATAAAAGCCAGTCTAATATTCTTGTCAAAAAAGGACATGAAGTTAACATGGCATGAGTTGTTCTTAATGATTCCATACTGATTACAAATGACCACTGTTTCCCCCTTTCTAAGTGCTTTAAATTGTCCATTTAATAATATACTCCAGAATTTTTCTCTGTGACCTCATGGTTCACTGGTTTTTAAGTTGGTGGAATACATATTCTTTGCCATTTAAAAAATCAGGATGTTTGCCTATCACCTTTCTTCTAGTATTTCTCTGAGATTTCTCAAAGATCACAATCACCAGACAGTGGCTTAGTGATCATATCTATGAGTGCTTTCAACAGTCTGGGTGTAACTCATCTTGATCTGGAGACATAAACTCATTAAAAGAAGCTAAGTGCTCTTCTGACATCTTCTTGACGATCTTTGGTTCCAATGTTTCTTACCCCTGTTTATTTTACCATTCTTAGTCTGAGCTCCCTCAGTGAAAGACAAGATAGAAACCAAAAAAGCAGTTCAGTTTAATTTTCTTTTTTCCCATAATAATATTCCTCTGTTTTCTATTTTGTAAATATCTTTTCATTTATTTAATCTATGAACATGTTATATCCCCCTAATAGGATGTAAATTCTTTGAGGTCGGATATTGCCTTATTTTTGTATCTTCCACGTCTAACAGTGTGCCTGGCACATAGTAGGTACTTAATATTTGTGAGACTGATCTGCCTCAAACAGCAGTTCCCTCTTTTTCCTGTTGCTCTTCGCCAGAAATACATCTTTTGTTTTCTTTAGCATTTCATTGCAAGCCTTGGCTAATTCTGGGCTTTGATTTTCTTGATAGTGTCCTCCCTTGGCTACATGACCCTTGAGCTCCCTGGGGAAGTCTTCCTGTACTTGTGTCAGTCTCTTTAGCTGCTGCTTCTCCCTTTCACAGTACTTAGAACCAGAAGAGACCCTAGGAGTCATCTCGTCTAACCCCTTCATTTTTCATATGAAAAAAACAATTTTCTGGGAGGAAACTAAGATTCAGAGAAGGTGAAACGACTTGTGCCAGGTCATACAGGTAGTGAAGAATAGACTGATGATCTGATCCCAGGGCCTCTAATTCCTGCACCAGGGCTGGAACTTTCAAGGACTTTTTTTTTAAATCTCCCCTTCAAATCCTGTCTTTTTTGGGGGTGGGAGGTTAAGAAGTCATTTGTTCTACCTTTTGGTTGGCTGGATTACGCAATCCTTTTTTTTTTAAACTATATAAGAATGAGAATTCCAGGATTCACTGATACTATGACAAACAACCAAACCTTTGTTGCACCAGAGATAATATTAAAAATGGCAACACATAAGTCATCATCCAGCAAAGCAGAAACACATCCAAAGAGAACTGTGCCAATAAATTGAAGTGTTCTCTTTTAAAAATAACCTCCTTGGCTTTGTCTCAGTATTTCTCTACTGTCATAAAAGATATGTGATGATTTTTACCAATGATTTTCTACAATCCATACTCTAAAAGGAACAACTAAAGAGAATCATAGCATTGCACAACGTCAGAATTAGAAGAGACTTCAGACTTCCTAGGAACCAATCAATACCAACTACCTATTGGACCCTGAAAACAAATAAAAAATGTATCTTTAAAAATAGATTATGATTATGAATAAAAAAGAAAACATTTATTATGGAGAAAATAGATAATGAAACATATAAAACAGAGGTACGTTCATATGAAATGTAGCATTTAAGTTGTATAAATCAAATTCTTAAAAACTGAAACTTATACTAAAAGCACTGGTGGGAATTTTGTAGAGAACCCATTAGTAAGTAACAAGGAGGAACTTTTTGCAAAGAGAACAGTAATTTATGTTTTGTATCTTTGTATTTTCTTATATTGAGTTTGTTTAAAGTGAAAACACCAATTATCTAACTGTCATTTCGGTTGACTTCACAGGCAGACTTGAATTTCATTTCAAATTCCTCTCTCATTTCTCTCTCAGAATAGCCAAAGGGCACTCAGTAAGAGGGGAAGAAAAAGTAGCCAGGATCAGTTGAAGTGAAATGACTTAAAACCACATCTAGGAGGGACAGTTAAAGGGAGAAAAGAAGACTGAAGGACGACGGGATTGCTCTCCTTCGGTATCTGAAGGGCAGAGGAATTAGATGTGTTTTTCTCAGACTCTTTTACAACTGGATTATCAGAATGTCATTCTCTAAAAGTCTCTTAGTCTTCATGAGATGGCATCCCTTCCCTTCCCAAGTCTCCAGGGTCACAGGATCACAGGATTGAATTGCAACGAATGTTAGAGATCACTTAGTCCACCTTGCTCATTTTACAGATGAGAAAACCGAGACCTAGGGATATTGTGATGTAGGTCCATAGATAGTAATCATAACAGCTGGAATTTGAACCCAGAGCCATTGACTTCAATAATAATACTTTAACCCGATCATTCATACCTATCTTTTTTTCTTGAACCCATACGCTAATAAGATTATTTTGGCACAGTTCAGATTGCAGTAGGAGGCATGCAGGTTCTTATAGATAGGAGGCTACTGTAATAGGGTTTAGTGATAAAAGTGTGAACTAAGGTGGTGGAAAGGATCTTGAGAAAGTATCTAGCAACTGCTTTGATATGGTGAGAGAGAAGAAAGAGTCAATGATGATATCTGAATGACCGAGAGAAGGATAACATCACTAAAAAGGGGGGAATTAAGGGAGAGTTGATTGTTTTTTTAGGAAGAAGATGAATTTTACTTTAGATATGTTGAAATTAAGGTATTGGCAGCATGCTCAGTAGGAACAAGAAGGCAGTTGTAAATCTGCGTTTGGAGCTTAGGAGAGAAATCAAGATCGGAGACTTAGAGGTTTGAAAATGCCCACGCTTTCCCGGCAGCCATGAGGACTGAGAAAGGCTTACTGGAAGAAGTGGCACCTGAGCTGAATGGGAGAGAGGGAAAGATGGGGGGCAGGAGGAACGAGAGAGAGAGAGAGAGAGAGAGAGAGAGAGAGAGAGAGAGAACAAGAATTCCAGGCATGTGGAACAGATAACAGCATATCAAGGAGTTGAACTGGCATATGTGAGAAGTAGAAAGTTAAGTCATTATGGCTTATGAAGGTTAGAAAAGTAGAATATATACAGAAGCAGCTGCTTAAAGATAATTTTAAAAAGAGAATTGGTTCATCTACAGTAATATTCTGAAGCTTAAGATGGCATCCCTCTTGAAGAAAGTCTGTGTTGACAATCTCAGGTGATTTCTTCACTCCCCACTCCCAACTAATATTATACTTTCCTTGGACTTGCATGCATTTGCAATGCATTTTTCATTATACTTATTTGTATATCTTCCCTACTAGACGATAAGCTCCATTAGGTAAAGGTGATGCATCTTTTTTAAAATCTGGGAAATTTCCCAGAGCTTAGCACAGTCCCCTGCACTTAATATTTATTTTCTGAGTTGTCACTAAACTGAATGGGATCCTACTTGTATTTGGATGGTGGTAATTGTGTGCACAGTAAGGAAAGATATTAGTAGAAATGTTAATAAAATATAAATATTTATGAAACAAGAAAAGTAAATTCAAGGAGCATTTATTAAGCACTTACTATATGCCAGATACTGTTCTAAGAACTAGGGACACAAAGAAAGTAAAAAACTGTCCCTGCACTCAACGACTTAATTTAATGGAAGGAAAAAAAAAACAAAACACCAAACTATGTTGTAAAAGCAACTGCATAAATATTTATTTGCTGCCCTTTATGTACAAGACACTATGCTAGGTGGGGATACAACACAAAAATTAAACAACCCCTACCCACAAGGCATTCTGCAACATTTTACTAGGGGAAAATAACACAGATAAGTGAGCATAGGCAGCGTGGCCTTGTGGAAAGAATGTTCACCTTGGAGTCAGGTTCAAGTTTTACCTCTGACATAAGTGGCCATTGGCAAGGCTAAAAATTATAGATGGAAGAATTTTCGCAATAGGGCTTCCCTATACCAGTAAAATCACATGTCTAGACTTCTCACCACCCCAAATAGGCACAAAATATGGAAAACAAAGAAGAAAAAGTGATGTTTCATGCTTTCACAAACCACAGGACTAAGGGCACTGTACTAGGTTTTTTGGGGCACTTAAAATTATTAATATATCATTTTTTAAACCTGGCAGGTTGACAAAATGGAGAGCCAGCCTCCAATAGGGCTCAAATCCTGTCTCAGACACATAGTGATCCCAGGCAAGTCAGTTATACTTTTAATGCTCTGGGGAAAGGCAGGGAAAGGAATAAGTATTTACATAGTGCCTACTATGTGGCAGGCACTGTGCTAAGTGCTTTACAAATATTATCTCACGTGATCTTCACAATAACTCTAAGAAGTAGGTACTAGTATCACTCCCATTTTACAGCTGAGGAAACCATGGCAAACAGAGGTTAAGTGATCTGCCCAAGGTTACACAGCTAGAAAATGTATGAGGCTGGATTTGAATTCCAGTCTTCCTGACTCCAAGCCAGGCACTCTATCCACTCCACTACTTATCTGCCTAAGAACTGCCTTTATGCAATTCCCTAGGATTTTAATTAAGGAGAAGGTGCTGACCTATACTGGAGGAAAAAGGAAAGTTTCATCAAATTGAAGTTCCCTGTATCAGTGAAATCATGGGCCCTGTCCCTATGCCTCTTTTTTTAAACAAGATAAGAGGAGGCCTGTCTAAGGATGTCAATAGCAACAAAAAAATTATAACTTTCACATCAAATAATTATTTTCATATTGGAGGGAAAATAAACAATACAGTACAAAGAGTAATAGAATTTGGAGCCAGAAAACTTGGGTTCAAATCCTGGCCTGTGATCCATGCCATGTTGGGCAGGTCAGTCATTACATTTCTTTGGGCTTTAGTTTCCTCCTCTGCAGTATGAGGGAGTTGAACTCAAAGACTTCTGAGGTCCCTTCTAGTCCCAAATCTATGATCGTCTGAATTATCTTCAGAGTATTTGCTTTAGCATGTATAATTTCACAAAGCATAGGGATAAATACTACCATAAGGTCTAGTTTGCAAATATTTCTGTCTGTACAATGACCTAAAATGAGAGACTGACCTGGTATTCATTCTAATTAGCTTAATTTTAATCAATTTTCATTCCCGGCATATGGAAACTCTACTAATTGAACATGATGGGCTCCCTCTGGTGGTTAAGATAAATTTCTATATTTTCACAGACATACTTATCTAAGAAAAGAATTTAGGAGATGACTGTATTTTTTTTGGAGGGTGGGGTGGGGGCGGTTATTATTTAAATAAGAGATAGACTACCTAGAATTATAAAGCATTTTAAGGTATCCTTTACAGATATGATCACATTTGATCATCCCAATATCCTGTAAGGTAGGTGTAATTATTATCCCTATTTTACAGGTGAGGTAATTGCAGCTAAGAGGGGTTATGTGAGTTAATACATAGGTTTACACAGCTAATAAGTGACTAAGGTAGGCTCTAAACCTCGGTCTTTCTGACTCCAGGTCCAGCACTTTATTGACTATGCTATCCAGCTGTATGGTTTTAATTTGGGTGGTGGTATATTTTTATTCTTATGATTCATTTTCTTCATGTGTTGGTGTTAAATGCACCAGGCAAGTTAAAATACAGTAATTTTATCACTCAATAATATTTCCAGATTTGACAAAAATTACTTAGTCCATTTAGTCACGAAATAAAGTAAAATATAACTAATTACCATGACTTTTGCTACTGTATACATAGACATGGTTGAAAAATGTGTCTCCTTAAAACATTTACCAGAGTTCAGTGCACACTGAGTGTGTTCTGCTTTTTTGTTTGTTTGTTTGAGAGAAGAAATAATTTGGGCCTAAAAATATGTCCAAACTATCAGGAGAAGCATATTTCTTTTTGGAATACACATTAGGGTAATTAGTATCTGAAGTTCAAGTTTGGTTTTCATAATAATTTTGCAGTGAGGTAGGTTGGATGCATATGAAGAAAGTTTTCATATATAAGGGCTTTGAATATCGATGTCACACTGGCCATCCAATTGTGATTTGTTTGAACCTCTGTGGGTAGTAATTATAATAGCTCAGACTCTACAGGGCTTTACTATAGATGATGAATTTTCCTCATAACCACTTGTGAAGTAGATAGTAAAAGTAAGATTTTTTTCATTTTGAAACTCGGAACTGAGGCTCAGAGTTTAAGTGATCAAGCATGTTGCAGAGTCAGAATCCAAATCCTGGTACTACGACTACAAAAATGATGGTTCTTGCCACTATGCTACTGCCTCATGTATTCATAATTGTGAGAACTCAGTTTTGCTTCCTCCTTCTGCAAATGATGAAATGAAGGTCCAGTCAAGTTAAGTCCCACGGCCAAGATCCCACAGCACCAGCAGTCAGACACTCTCAGAGCTGGGATGAGAACTCTGGTCTTCTGCATCCTACTCCTCTGTTCCTTTTATTATACAAACTTTCTCTTTGTGATGTCATAACTATAAAGTCATGTTGCTGGACTCTTAAAAAAACCTTTTAATTTATAAAAAATGGCAAGTACATTTATGAAAAGAAAATTTTCAATACTGATTCAAGTCTATAATTCTCAAATGTTAGATAAGGACTTGGAGTATCTTCACATTTTAAATTAACTCTTCTTATCATGAGAACAATTTGAAAGCAAAAATCCCCAACAGAACTTACAAAATCTCAACTAATTTTTTAGAAAAATAATAGCATATCTGGATGTAAAATAACAATTTAGACCTAATTGTATCATTCTGGTATTTCGCAAACTAACTTTTTCTATTTTATTGTACTCTGTGAATTGGTTTTTTTTATCAGCAATGTTGCTTCAACTGTTAAATCATGACAAACAACTTTATTACATAAAATTGCTAAGAATTATTGATGGAAAGGAACAATATTTCCTTCTTTCAGGAGCTCTGCTTTACCCTTCCAGTCACTGGTCACAATTGTGCACTTTTGCTTTCAACAATGTTGTTTCCTTCCAGGTAGTTTTTAAGATGAACATAGATCGTTTATTGATATGGTTTCTGGGTAAAAATAGTGACGCTACACTTTATGCCTCTCCAGCTCTTGTGAATAACAAGTAGCTAGCACTATCAGATGGCAGTTTTGAAAACACTACTACTTTGTGCTGTCACTATGGACATGGTAGATACAAATTATATATTCCATGTTATGAAAACCAGGAAAAAATATAAAATTCTTCAGAATAAAGAGATTTCACTCTGTCAGGGGAGCTACTCAAGAAATAAGGCAATGCTATTTGAAATTACTCAAGGCTAAAGTTAGTAAAGTTGCTTAAACAATGTCTTGAAGAATAGTAGCATTTCTAATGAAGTTTTTAAAAAAACCACCATTATGTTGTAGCATTTATGTTTATTATATCAATACTGTATTTGCATGGCAATTTTCTCCAAGTAGCTTGCACAGTTTAAAGATTTACTCTGATGAGCCCTTATACTAAACCATTGCTATTCCACTATGGCAGGCAATATTATTCCCAATCCCCATAAATGAGGAACTAAGAAATAAAGTGACTTATCCAACATCAGTGCCTAAGGCCAGGGATATGTCTTAATAGGTCAAAAACTCATCTCTGCTTTCTTAAAGACATCAATTTGGCTTTCTTCTCTCATTAGAGACCTGAAGTTTGACTCCAACCATAGATACTTCCTCACTATGTGAGTGACCGTGGGGAAGTCATTTCATTAACTTTGTCTTCCTCGTCTGTAAAATGAAGTAAATAACAGCATCTACCTTACAGTGATATTGTGAGGATCAAATGAGTTAACCTATGTAAAGTGCTTTGAAAACCTTAAGCAGTTAGGTAAATGCTAGCTATTTTATTCATTCATTCATTCATTTTTTTAATTTATTTTAGGCAATTGGGGTTAAGTGACTTGCCCAGGGTCACACAGCCAGTAAGTGTCAAGTGTTTGGTCTGAGGTCAGATTTGAACTCAGGTCCTCCTGACTTCAGGGCTGGTGCTCTATCCATTGTGCCACCTAGCTGCCCCAATGCTAGCTATTTTATTTTTGTTTTTTTGTTTTTTGCTAGACAATGGGGTTAAGTGACTTGCCCAGGGTCACACAGCTAGTAAGTGTTATGTGTCTGAGATCAGATTTGAACTCAGGTCCTTCCTAAATCCAGGGCTGGTGCTCTATCCACTGCACCACCCAGTTGCCCCATGCTAGCTATTTTAAACAAGTATGAATGAAGACAGACAAGTAAGACTGCAACTTACAGTCAAACAAAAGGGCACAAGAGTATTTGTAAGGTTTTCTATCACCAACAAAGGGTGTTAAAACAAGCAGTATCAATACTAAACTTATATGCACCAAATACCACAGCATCTAAATTTTTAAAAGAAAAGTTAAATGAATTACAGGTGGAAATAGATAATAGGGCTATAATAGTGGGGTACTTTAATTTTTCCCTGTCAGAACTAGACAAATCTAACCAAAAAATAAATAAGCAAGAACTAAAGGAAGTGAATAGAATTTTAGATAAGCTAGGTATGATAGATATCTGGAGAGAACTGAATGGAAATAGAAAGGAATACACCTTTTTTTCTCAGTGGTATATGGTACCTTTAAAAAGCTTAACCATATGTTAGAGCACAAAAATTTTATAGCTAAAATCAGAAAAGCAGAAATATTAAATGCTTCTTTTTCAGATCACAATGCAACAAAAATTATATTTAATAAGAGACCATGGAAACACAGGAAAAAAAAAACTAACTGGAGACTAAACAACTTAATCTTAGAGACTGTATGAGTTAAAGATAAAATAATAGAAACAATCAGTAATTTCATTAAAGAAAATAACAATAATGAAACAACATATCAAAACCTATGGGATATGGCAAAAGCAGTCACCAGAGGAAAATTTATATCTCTAGGTGCCTGCATCAATAAAAAGGAGAAAAAGCAGACCAATGAACTGGGTATGCAGTTAAAAAAAAAAAAACTAGAAAAAGAACAAATTAAAAACTCCCAATTAAACACTAAATTAGAAATCCTAAAAATTAAAGGTGAAATCAATAAAATTGAGTGTAAGAAAATCATTGAATAAATAAATAAAACTAGGAGTTAGTATTACAAAAAATCAATAAAATCAATAAACCATTGGTTAACATGATTAAAAAAAAGAGAGAACCAAATTGCTAGTATCAAAAATGAAAAGGGTGAATATATCACTGAAGAAGATGAAATCAAAGCAATTATAAGGAGTTATTTTGCCCAATTATATGCCAATACATTTAATAACTTATGTGAAATAGAAGAATATTTACAAAAATCCAAGCCCAGATTAGCAGAAGAGGAAATAAAATATCTAAATAGACCTATCTTAGACAAAGAAATTGAACAGGTCATAAATGAGCTTCCTAAGAAAAAAGCACCAGGGCCAGAAGGATTTACAAGTGAACTTTATCAAATATTTAAAAGACCAACTAATTCCAGTATTAAATAAATTATTTGGAATAACAGGCAAAGATGGGGTCCTACCAAACTCCTTTTATGAAACAAATATGATACTGATACCTAAACCAGGAAAAGTAAAAAGAAAGAAAATTACAGATCAATTTCATTAATGAATATGGATGCAAAAATCCTAAATAAAATACTAGCTAAAAGATTACAAGATATATTACAAAGATTATACATTATGACCAAGCAGATTTCATACCAGGAAGGCAAGGATGGTTTAACATAAATAAAACTAATAACATATTGATTATATCAATAATAAAAGTAACAAAAATAAAGTATTTGACAAAGCATAACACTCATTTCTATTAAAAACACTTGAAAGTATAGGCATGAATGGACTTTTCCTTAAATTGATAAGAAGTATTTACTTAAAACCTTTAGCAAGAACTATTTGTAATGAGGATAAGCTAGAAGTCATCCCAGCAAGATCAGGCATGAAACAAGGATGCCCACTGTCACCAATATTATTCAATGTTGTATTGGAAATCCTAGTAATAACAATAAGAGAAAAAATAGAAGGAATCAGATAAGAGTATGAGGTAATAAAACTATCTCTTTTTGCAGATGACATAATGATACACTTGGAAAATCCTAAAGACTCAACTAAAAAGTTAACTGAAATAATTAATAATTTCAGCAAAGTAGTAGGATATAAAGTAAACTCACATAAATCATCAGCAGTCTTATATATTACCAATAGGATCCTGTAGGAAGATACCCCATTTAAAATAATTCTAGACAGCAGAAAATACCTAGGAATACACCTACCAAAACAAACCCAGGATGATCTATATGAACAAAACCATTAAAAAAAAAAAAACCTTTATACACAAATAAAACCAGATTTAAATAAATGAAGAAATGTTAATTGTTCATGGGTAGCTAGGGCCAACATAATAAAAATGAGAATTTTATCAAAATTAATCCACATATTCAATGCCATCCTGATTAAATTACCAAAAAATGATTTTACGGAGATAGAAAAAATAATAACAAAATTCATTTGGAAGAACAAAAGGTCAAAAACATCAAAGGAACTAATGGGAAAAAAGGTAAAGGAAGGAGTACCAGATCTTAAACTATATTATAAGACAGTAATTATCAAAACTATCTGATACTGGCTAAGAAATAAAAAGGTAGATCAGTGGAACAGAGTAGACATAAGATCCACAGAAGCAAATGAATACCATTATCCAGTGTTTCACAAGTGTAAAAGACTTAAGTTTTGGGGATAAGAATTTATTGTTTGGTAAAAATTGTTGGGAAAGCCGCAAAGCAGTCTGGCAGAAATTGAGCATAGACCAATATCTTACACCATTTACCAAGATAAGGTCAAAATGGATAGATGACCTAGACCTAGTTATAAAGAGAGATATTACAAGGAAATTTGAAGATCATGGAAGATATTACCTATTAGACTTATGGATAGGTGAACAATTTATGTACAAAAAAGAGAGAGAGTACTGTGAGATTTAAAATGGATAATTTTGATTACACTAAATTAAAAAGTTTTTGTACAAATAAAACAAATATAGCCAAGATTAGAAGGAAAGCAGAAAATGGGGGGGAGGGGGGGTTTATAGACACTTCCTTAAATAAAGGTGTCATACCTCAAATATATAAAGAACTTTGTCAAATCTATAAGAATGTGAGTCATTCCCAATTGATAAATGGCCAGAGGATATGAAAAGGCAGTTCTCTAATGAAGAAATCAAAACAATTTATAGTAATATGAAAAAAAAATGCTCTAAATCATTATTGATTAGAGAAATGCAAATTAAAACAACCTTGAGATATCATATTACACCTATCAGATTGGCCAAAATGATAGAAGGGGAAAGTGACAAGTGTTGCATAAGATGTGGAAAAATTGGGACCTTAACTCATTGTTGGTGGATCTGTGAGCTGTTCCAACCATTCTGAAGAAAGATTTGGAATTATACCCAAAGAGTTACTAAATTGTCTATACCCTGTCTACCCAGCCATACAACTATTAGGTCTGTTTCCCAAGAGGATTAGGGAAAATGGAAAAGAACCTATATGTTCCAAAATATTTATAGCAGTTCTCTTTGTGGTGGCTAAGAACTGGAAATTGTAGGGATGCTTGTCAACTGGGGAATGGCTAAACAAATTGTGGGATACGTTCATGATGGAATATTACTCTGCTATAAGAAATGATAAGCTCAGTGATTTTGGAAAAGGAGAGACCTCCATGAAATAATGAAGAGTGAAATGAGCAGCACCAAGATAACATTGTATACAGTAACAGGAGTATTGATTTAAAAACAACTTTGAGCAACCAAGCCATTTTGACTATTATGAATACCCAAATTAACCTCAAAGATCCTATGAAGGAAGATGCTGTTGGAATACAGAAAAGAATATTGCTGTAGTATAGGAAATGATGAGCTGGTTGATTTAGAAAAACATGGAATGAGTGGTGAGGCGACAAGAGAAAAAATATCTGAGTTTCCTGGTTCCTAGTGTGGAAGTCTATTCGCTAGCCTCTGCTGCCTCTCGCCCAACGAACTATGCTTCAGGAGGTTTTTTTAAAAAGTGAAAAACAAAATTATTAGCTTCTTGCAATTTTTTTTAGTGACTTTAAAAGGGACCCTTAGAAAGGCATCTTAATATGATCAATATCTTTAAACATTTTCCCCCCTAGACACATATGTAAGTTCAGGTAAGGCCTTTCATGTCTGTCAGAATATTCTGAGCTAAGTATAAAAATATGCTAAATTATTTGAAAACAACATGTCTGCTTTTCTTTGGCTCAGTTTTACCACATCAGTTAGCATTCTTGGTTGGCCTCTTAAGACAGCTATTCACACTTGGGTTCCAATTCTATCTTCACCCCCTAGACCCTCCTCCAACCCCCAACCTAATTAAAACCCTATGACTGGGGCAAAATAAGTATAGTAACGAGTCAACCATATTAACAGAGATTTGTCAAACAACAATCTCATCTTAGAGAAAAAGTGCTTGACATGGTTACAAATCACAGAGTGCCCCCTAGGTATTAATGCCATGGTTTGCAGGATAATACTGGTCTATCATTGGGCAGTGAACATCAGGCACCTAAAATGATAAATTTTTAAACAATAAATGTTGCTTGATTGGGATATTTTTAGATAGTCAAAGAACATATAAAATGATTACTCTAATGAGTAGTAGTATGGCATAATGGAAAGAGCACTGTATCTGAT
This sequence comes from Vombatus ursinus, assembly GCF_900497805.2. Lineage (NCBI taxonomy): Eukaryota > Metazoa > Chordata > Mammalia > Diprotodontia > Vombatidae > Vombatus > Vombatus ursinus. The sequence continues at coordinate 10,709,791 of NW_020954550.1, forward strand.
ATTAGAAAGACCTGGGCTCCAATTCTGATTTTGTTTACCAGCTATGTGCCCCTGGACAAGTTTTTTAGCTTCTTCTGGACAGTTCCATCAACTATAAAATGGGGTAAATGACACTTGTAGGTAATATCTACTTCAAAGGATCGTTGCGAAGATAAATTAGAATCACAGATCACAGATCATGAACTTGAAGGAACTTTACATATAATACATATAAAATGTTTTCTAGCAAAATGTTAATCATTATAAACATCCTAATTATTATTAAATTCTATTTTAAACTATTATGAAACTTCAAAATCAGAGTAATCATAATAGAAATAGTTGACATTTATATAATAGTTTTTTATGTCACCATATTTAAAATGCATTAGGAGACCTAGCTATTTAAAGAAATATGTAAAGGTAATTTGTAAAGTGAATAGTGAGATCTCTAGATTTTTATAAATAGATTTTGCTTACAACAGTTTTCATTTACATTCTTCACTTTCCTAAACCTAGAATAAACAAATTTTACGGACATAACAGAAATTCAATTCAATTCCACATTTATCAAGAATTTGTAGCACGCAAGTTACTGGGGACAGAGAGAGATGAAAAATGACAGAGTTCATGTCCTAAAATATCACATGTAGTCTGATCCCTTCATCTAGAAAGGAAAGAATTATAAAGCAAGTTAATGCAAGGACAGGTCAAAAGTGATAGTTGCAAAAAAGAAACATTAGAGATTTGGGGAGAAAGCGATCACATCCATTCAGGGAGGATGAGGTTGGCTTCATGGAAGAGATAGCCAGTGAGTTGAGTCTTGAAAGAAAAGATGAGTTCAATGGGTGAAAAGGTGGAAGGAGTCTACTAGTGGCACATGGATGGATATACAAATGCACTGAGACAAGATGAGTTCTGGGAATGGCTAATACTGCAGTTGGGGGGTCAGTAGTACAAAAAGAGATTGTTCTCCAACCCTACCTTTCCAACCTCTTTTTGTACTAATGTCCTTCTCTATATCCTAGCTTTGAACTTTAGAATAGGGATGTTTTCAAGAAAATCCTATGGACAATGGAGAGCAACTGAAGAATTTTAACAGGAGGAAGAAATATAATTAGATAGGCATATTAACAAAATTATTGGCAACATGGAAATAACAGAAGTTGTACTTTCCTACTCAAATCCTATAAAGGGAAAAGAGTTACAGCTGGAGGCAACAGGTCATTCATCATGACCAAACATGAAAGCCTTATGTAAATACTGGGGAAACTGTACTTTATGGAAAGAAGGAAAATGGTGGAAAATGTACATGATGAGAGAATGTAAACCAAGTCTAGGTGGGCCACCAATTAAGTTAAGCACTGACAGAAAAGCAATCCAAAGTTAGACACAGAAGTTTACAATGAAAAAAAGCCCACAAGAAAAGGAAATAAAGTTCTTCAAAAAGTAAAGAAGATTCAGAGAGATATTAGGAACTGCAAGGCATTGTGGTGTAGAGGTCCCACCTTCTTTACCCTTAAACTTTAACATCTTCTCTGCTGCACTAGAGATCTTCACATGCCACGATATCTATGTAATTTTAATGCCTCTGAGTAATCAGTTGTGCTACCTAACATCAAAATAATTAATAGAAAACATATAGGAGATAATGCTCAATGTGATTTATTAATTGAAGGAAAATTACTTGCAGTCAAGGATATAATTGAAGTGTTATTCTCTACAGGAAAAAGAAGATATGATAATCTTGAATCACTTTTTGAAGTGTGCCCATTTTAAAGGATAGCAACAGAAACTGGACCTGTGATTCCACTGGTATAGTGAACCTCCAGGGTGACTAAATTCCCTCTTTATCAATGCAAGTCCATACCTTCTTTGCAACTTATGGTCTTACATGCTTGCCTAAAGAAGGGATGTCAGACAAATAGAAAAATGAGACACTAATCCATATATAAGGATTTTTGTTGACCCATAATGATTTAGTTTTGAAATGTAACATTATCTATGCTTTATTGTATTTTATTTATTTTGTTAAATGTTTCCCAATTACATTTTAATTTGGCTTGGGCAGCTGTGGGCCATATTCTTGACACCTCTGGCCTAGAGCACTTTGAGCTAAAGCGACATGTCTAGGATCACACAGACAGTATGTGTCAGTTAGGACTTGAGCCCAGGTCTTCCTGATTTTGAGGCCCATTCTTTAAACCTTATTCCATGCTTCCTCTCATCCTGCCAATTTTGAAATGACTAATCCTTTCATACATTAAGTTTATCTTAGGTTACTTGACTAGTTCCACAAACTGATCTGGTCACTGAAGCAATCTTACACTTTCTCCTTTAGTGAAGTGAAAAATTTCTCACCCTCTCATTTCAGATTAGACCATAATTATGGACACATTCTCACTGATTAATCTTTTTTTATCCTTTGGCTCATTTACAAAATATAGAGACAGCACAGCTGAGCAGACTGTGTACAGAATTGGGAGTTAGTTACTCTAAATTCTATTCCCAATTGTATCATTCAATGAAAGCCGGTAGAGCTGAGAAAGGGGAGGACAGGAAGAAAGGGACAGGCAGTAGGTCTTGAACCTGTCATATATATTTATTTTGCCCAATTTTATCAGGTAGTAAAGACTATTAATAATTATTACCTTTAAAAATATGTTGTAGTAAATTAATTAATGAAATATGCTATGGAAAATCATTAAGAATAATTAAAGTGCTGATAATAGCAATACTCACAATTCTTGATCTAAACCAAAAAGTTTTTTCATCCAGGAGAAGGTCAGACATCCTCAAAGTTTCCAGTGAGGAGAAATCATCAGCTGTTGGAGGCAGTGATAAAGTAGTGATTTCGGATTGCTGTCTTTGTCATAACTTGACCTTGGAGAAATTACTTTAGCTCCCTAGGTCTCGGTTTCTTCCTCTGTAAACTAACAGGGTTGGCCCCTGAGGTCCCTTCTATCTCTGCAGTTAAGATACTATGTGCTTGTGGAGGGCAAACACCTACTTTTGCCTTGGCAGAACATAACTCACTAGAAAATGAATTTCATAAGCTCCATTTAAGAGTAAGCACCAGAAGTATCTCATTTAACCCTGTTTTGAATCTACAAATGATACCACTATACCTTTTGTTTGTTTGTTTTAAGAATATACCAGGAAACAGGAAAAAGGAAATTAATCTGCATGTAGCAAAACCAAACTTCTATATTTTTAGGAGTTTCCAAAACTTTTACAGCCATCATTTCATTAATTCTTAACACAATACAATGATATAAAGGGCATTTAATCAAATGCCTTGCAGTGCAGTGGAAGAGCACTGGGTTTAGATTCTAAAGGTCCAGATTCATGTCAGAGGATCAGAGATTTAGAGCTGGACAGAGCTTGTGCTGCCATTTGGTTCAACGTCATTTTTACGGAAAAGGAAACCATGGCCCGGAGAGCAGATTGCTTCCCTAAGGGTCATCATACAGATAAGTGCCATAGGCACTAGGTACTCTGATTCCAAATTCAGTCCTTTTTTCATTGTCCATACGGTGTCTCTGAAAGCAGCCATTAACAAGCAATGTAACCTTAGATAGATCATTTACTGTTTCTGAGCCTCAATTTCCTAAGAAGGCTAGACTATATGATCTCTAAAGTTCTACAACTGTGGATCAGAAGTGACTCAATAGGGGCAGCTAGGGGGTGCAGAGGAAAGTGCTCCGGCCTTGGAGTCAGGAGGACATGAGTTCAAATCCGACCTCAGACACTTGGCACTTAACTAGGTGTGTGACCCTGACCAAGTCACTTAACCCCAGTTGCCTAAGCAAAAAAGAAAAAAAAAAGGAGCGACTTATTTATATACCTCCCAAATCAAGTGAGGCCAAGATGAGCTTATGCATTCCACAATCCATCCAAATTGTCTATCTGAAACCACAATCTCTTGCAGACCCGCATCTAAACCACAATGTCTTTTATAAAATATCTTCATGATTCATAAAATAAGTGTAGATTGATGGTACTGTGACATTTTTATAAATAAAAGATACCAGGTGATTATGATATGCTATAAGAAGCTATTTCTGAGCTTCAACACATGAACTGAAGAGTCTTCACTGTCATCTAATATGGGTCAAATCCTCATTACTAAAACTTAACAGCCAGTAGCCTCAAGTTTTATAAACAAACAAACAAACAAAAGGTTTAGACTAAACTGTAATTAGATTGTAGGTTTGGTAAATTAATTTAATGAGGAAATAAACTGTCAAGCGTTAGCAAAATCAAGATAATTTCATGTTCAAAGAACAGCTTAAGAAAATTCCAAATAGGGTTATCACTAAGATTAAAGGGCTATAATGCATATAAAGATCCTCTCTAAACACGGCTAACACATGCCAAGAATCAGACCTTGTTTCACCTGATTATGATATATGCACCCTGGAAGGTAACTGCTATATAGTATATAAGGTCAATGTGTACACACACACACACACACACACACACACACACGAACACACATACATACAAGACTATACATACACACATGCATACATACATACACATACATACACACACACACACACACACACACACATACACACACACACACACACATACAAGTAAAAGGACCATGACAAGTAATGGGGTAATAATACAGTGTAATGGAAAGGCTGCTGTGTTGGGAGGCTGGTGAGCCTGACCACAGTCCCAGTTGGTCATTTGCTTATGACTCAAGATAAGTCAATTTTACTCTCTGGGTCTCAGTAAATGACATCTGTAAAATGACCAGATTGAATTAAAAGGTGCTAAAGTTCCTTTTAAAACTCTGAAATTGTGTGATTCCTGACATCCTTCAAATCTCAGCTAAAATCCTCCCTTGTTCAAGAAGCCTTAATCTTAGTGTCTTCCTTTGAGATTATCTCCAATTTACTCTGTATATGTCTTGTTCATACATATTTGTTTGCATGTTGTTTCCTCCATTAGACAGTGAGTTCTTTGAAGGCAAACACAGTTTTTTTTTTGAATCCTTAGCGTTTATCAATGCCTGGCACATAGTTGGCGCTTAATAAATGCTTGTTTATTGTTGATGGACTGAGGTTTAGGTTTTCATGGCCAGAAAAATTTAAATTTCATCCAGAAATGAAATACATAAATCTAATTTGAATGATTAAAATTGGACTTTGTACAGTTAATTTAATTTTCCATAACTGAAATAAGGGAAACAATTTAAAAGAAATTTAAATTTAAATTTACTGAAATAGAATTCCACTAAGATCCTACCCTGTGATGTCTCTTTATGGTTTAAGGACACCTTGGGTCTTCAAAGGCTAGGCACTGGAGGACAAACTTTGTTAGGCCATAGTTTCAAGCACATTCTGAGATGGATTATATTTCTCATTACCAAGGACTAGCCTAGCTGAGAGGCTCATTGCTAGGGTAGCCACAAAGTAATAATGTTTTTGGCCACTGCGACTCTTGAAGCCCACCTATTAAGTTACAGAGGCAATGCAACCTTTGTCAATAGAGGGACAATGTGCTGAAGTACTGAGACTGAATTTCTGATGAGCTCTACAGGACACTGAGGATGCACAGCACATAAAACAGCCTACAGAAATCTTTTTTTTGGCTAGGCAATGGAGTTAAGTGACTTGCCCAGTGTCACATAGCTAGTAAGTGTCAAGTGTCTGGTCTGAGACTGGATTTAAACTCAGGTCCTCCTGACTCCAGAGCCCATCCTCTATCCACTGCACCACCAAGCTGCCCCTAGAGAAATCTTAAAGAAAGCAAAAAAGAGAAACATAAAAACCTGCAAAAAACTGTATAAGCGATATTCTCCCTAATGTATGCCTGTACAGACACCGGGTAGCTTATAAGACATCAGAGTAGAACTTCAGTAGAAGAGGGTAAAAACAAAGAATAATTAAAATTGTTCTGGATACCAATGATAATACATTATTTAGAAGTTCAAGAACACTGTGACAGAATAAACTTGTTCTAGTTTGTAATGTTCAGAAGGGGGATTGTGGTTAAAGTCTGGGCATATTAGTTTCTTTAGGTTGTTGAGCCCTGAAAATAAGCATGTAGGGACAGAATCAGCCTGGGCACAAGGAACAAAAGAAGAGAAATATTTTCTCATAATATTTAGTATTAAGAGGTTAACTCTTTTCAGTTAGACTAAAAAAAAAGTAAAGCAACCTATCCCTCATCAATGTTTGAGAAATTATCTTCAAGGTTAAATGTATGCATTTGGGTATACTTCTCCCCTTCACAAAAATAACACCAGAAGTCTGGGCAACAAAAGTTGTCTCAAAGGAATGATGCTGAAGCTTCCAGGTTTCTTGGTTGTTTTTGGAAATTTGGAAGCATTTTCATTTCCTAAGTTAAAGTAAGTATGAGCAGTATAAACTATATCAAAATTTTACTAATGGTTCTGAAGTGATAAATTCTAAAAAACTGAGAGGTGATTAAGTTTAACTTTTTTTTGAGCTATCAAGAAAAAAAAGAGTAATTCAGATTGTTTGGGGGTTCCATCACAACTTCCAAAGCAGAATTTAAAAACTACCTCAAGGGTGTTTGTAGGTCCCTGGTCATATTAAGAATTATGGCTTCCAATGTGGAAATTGTTTTCAAATACTGTTTCAGGGTAATATTGTTCTGTACTAAGAACTTAACTTTCTATTACCATTATTATCATGTCTTTAATAACCCACATTTATATAGTGCTTTAAGATTTATATAGCACTTTCTTCACAACTGTGTGTGGCACTCAGTAAATGTTTTAAAAGTGCTTTTTCATTCATTCATTCATCAACTCTGTGAAATGGGCAGCGTAAGTATCATCCCCATTTTTATAAAAGAGGATACTGAAGTTCACAAAGGTTGAATTATTTACCCATAGACTTAGAGAACATCTAAGGCATGATTCTAATTAAGGTCCTCTTTCTCCAAGTCCAGGGACCCAGACTAATGTGATAAGCAGTCATTCCGACCTTCCTGCCTTTACTTGGGGCTATTCCTCATACAGAACATTATCTTTTTTCCCCTACACCTAACATAATTGTTTTAGGCTCATCTGAAAAACTGTCACCTCCATAAAGTCTTCCTTTGTTTATCCAGTCCTTACTGTCTCTCTCTTCTCTGTACTTACAGCTATACAATATATTTTGGCAAAATGATGTGCTACTGTCTTACTATAACTTTTACTTAATATTTAAGAACAGAGTCGCTTGTTTCATAAGTCTCCTCTCTCCCTTCTCTCCACTACCCCTGGATAACCTACCTTCATTTAAATGTGTTGAATGTGGAATCCCAGAGTCCACCCTACAAGAAAGGTGGCCTCCTGGCAATGTTTATGTCTGATACTCTATTTCTCTCTGTCCACAAGACTTTCATCATATTGGATCAGGCCAAGGAATCAATGTTACATAACATTTCCTTTGAGTTAAATGTTTCATGCCCTAGAATGAACAGGATTTTAGTGGCTTTATCCTTTTCATTTGTTCCAAATTGAATGTAATTAGTGATGGAGTGAAATGGTAACAGATTTTCTTCCCTACTGATACACTGCAGTTACTTCTGCTACTCCTCTGATTGAAGTATTTATAGTTCATTAAAAAATGTTCTGGGGCAGCTAGGTTGCACAGTGGATAGAGCTCCGGCCTTGGAGTCAGGAGGACCTGAGTTCAAATCTGGCCTCAGGCACATAATGTGTGACCCTGGGCAAGTCACTTAACCCTACTGCCCAGCAAAAAAAAAAAAAAAAAGGTTCTAAAAGTCTTACACATAGACTTAATTATTAACTGCTGACACTGTCAGGTGAGTGAAAGTCAGGAAATAAGAATTTTTCCTCTACTGACTACACTGTTAGGAGACTTAAGGTCTTTTCCTACTGCAGTTGGTAACAATACTGGCACGTGTACTGGCAGCAGAAGTGAGGAAATGTCACTGCCAACATTTAGGTGGGCTAAACTTAAATCTGTTTAAAGTAGCAGCGGCATCTGGGCTGCTGTAGGAGTGGTGAGGACGATGCAGACTGAGGTATGTGTACTGCTCACAAACACATACACACACATCATCTTTTACAGTGCTAACATTGTTATCTGATGTAGCAGTGTTGACAGAGCTTGAACTAGTGCCCGTCCTTTTGATGAGGAACGAGGTGGAAAGGGTGCTAGCTGGAGGGAATGTTTCCTTTTTAGGAGGCAGAGAAATAAGGTGATACATGAAAACACTGTTGGAGTAGCATAGCTTAGGCTGCCAGTGTGGCCAAAGTTTTCAGCTTCAAGATAGAAGAGAATAGGAAAGTTGGTAAAATCAATGGTCCCTGTGTAGAAGAGGCCACTCAAGCACTCAAAGGAAATAATCAGTTTCAGAGAAATAACCTGGTGGGCACAGATTGCAGCCACCGAGCCAATTTTAGCTGCAGAAAGACTGTGTTCTGGCCTTTTGTGTTTGGCAGATTAAGTGCAAGAATTACAGAGAGGACAAGAATGAAATTGATCTTAACAGCTAAGAGGCCTGAATGCTGATCATGCCAATCAGAAACCACAGACAGCCACTGATGCCAATATAAAAACCACACTGAAAAGAAAAGCAGGAAATAGAACATGGTACTTGTCTAACCACAGGAGAAAAGTGTAACCAGAGACAGGTAACTTTTTTTTTCTTTAAACAATTGGAGGAGGTGATGAAAGAAGCAATGTGACTAGGAGTTTCATCCATGAGAGCATTTCCAAAACTCTGAGAAGGTAAATTAGAGCCAAGGGCACAGGCAAATATTCCTTTCTATTACAACTCACTGCATCATCTGGTGATCTCATGGTCTAATGACTTACCTCATCTTCATCTTAGAATAGGGCTGGGGACTGGAACTGGGATTTCATTGGTATAGGGAATTCACAGGATGAGGAAACTCCCTAGGCCAATGCAAACCGTCAAATTCTCTGCAACTGACAGTCTTAGAGCTGACAGCACTTGGAGGTTTGGGCGTTCCACTAAACCCAACCATTCTGAGAATGGGAACCTTCAGGCAATGATATAATCATAACCGTTGAGTATGATAATAATCCCAATATACCCCAAATCCTGAAAGTTTCTATAAAGCATTTTTATTGATCAACTGATCAATCGATCAATAGAGAGAAACATATCTATATAATCAGTGCAATTTCAAGGTTAAATATTTCAAATTATGTATTAGGAAATTAGTAATCCATGTATAGTTTGTGTATATGTTTGTATAGGTACATGTCTATATAGCTACAAATATACATATACATATGCCTATGCATGAATACACATGGAAGAAAGAAGAGATAAGAATGAAAGCTACTTGTGAGTGTATAGATGCATATATGTAATATATGTGCATATTTTAATATATGTATAGAAGCATGAAAATAGGCATATTTTCACACATCTATGTATCTTATATATGTAAATATATAGATATTTTTCATGCATCTATACACACAGTAGTTCATTTGTTTCAACAGAATGAGCCACTAAATACAATTAAATTCAATAAACATTTAACTAGTGCCTACTATCTGCAAGCCAATGTGCTAGGCAGGGGGCAACCAAAATCAAAAAGCAAACAAATATCGGCTTCAAGTCCCTTTCTTCCTGGGAAGATATAACATGCAGACAGATGAGTAAACACAAGGCAGTTTGAAGAGGGAGAACACATTTAACAACCGGGGATGGAAAAAACAGGAAGGCTTCACAGAAGAGGTGGCATCTCAACTGAGCTTTGAAGGAAGGAATGCTTTGCTTGGATAGTGAGCAGATTTTCCTTTAATATTATTGCTTTTTGCTTCTCTTCTTCTAGACTGTCCTGTGCATTGCACTTTGTGCATCTGCATTCCCAATCTACTCTTTCTCTCTCTCTCTTTTTTTTTTTTGCTGAGACCTCCCTCAGCATTACTGGAGAGATTCAGAGAGCCCCTGTTCCACATGGCATCTTGTCCAATGGTCTTGCCCCACTCCCTCTGTTTCTCAGTATTTTTGCTTGGCACCAGCAATTCACAGCATTGATATTATGGGGCTGACTTATGCAGTTTGGGTCTCAGAGGCTATGGGAAGAGGGAGAGGGGGTGTGGGGTTCAAGCCCAGACACATGTCCTACCCTTCTCCCTCTGTTCTTCCACTCTTCCACTCTCTTTTGTAGCACAGACCAATGTTGGGCCAAACAAACTTTCACAGCCTAAAGCTGGAATGTCCATGGCACTGAGAAGAAGGTGGGGATGAGGTGGGGTATGGAGGGGTAGAGTGTGGGGTCAAATTTTGTTGCAAGTGTGCATGTCAGGGCCTAGGATCAGCTAGTGCAGCCTGACTGCTGTTGTGAAAGCAGTGTGGGAGGGATGCTGATTGAGATCAGGGTAAGTATCTGCTCATTTAAAAAAAATCTTCTTTTGGATTATGAATGTCTTTGACCATGGAGAAAGCTTAAGATTCTTTATTTTTGGCACATAATTTCTATTTTGGAGAGGTTTGAGAGGTTGTGGGGAGCAGAGAAAATGTCTAGTTAGCCATCTTGTTGGTCATTGGTGACCCAGAAATCATGATGGAAGGAATACTAAATAACATAGTTTACTGCCTTTCTTTACCTGTGTACTCCTTGACCCCCAAATAGAATAATCATACATTCACTCATCTAAGGAGGTTAATTTAAAATAACTACTTAATGATTAGATTGTATTTATTCTGATAACTGATGAATCTGGAAAAGACAAATGAGGGAAGACATACAGGAGAGGAAGGAAAAAGCTAAAAACGGATAGCGTTAAGAAGTATCTGATAGTGAAATACATGTCATTGTGCATTGCGATTTTTACAAAGTTTATCTACTTTTCATGATAGCTATACTAGCAGCAGATGGCAGATAAATAACACAAAGCCAACAAGCAAATACATTGAACGATGTGATCGGTCAGTGCAGACAAGATAGCCAGCACTAGCACAGAAAATGAGTCCTTTTCTTTAACTTTCCTTACCTTCTTAATTTTGAGAAGACACTGACAAAACAACAACTATGTTCTTTTTCAGGGAGTAGTTTATTCTTCTGGTAATGAAGAAATGATAAGACTAAAACATACTACTAAAGATTCCCCTAGTCAGTAACTATTATTGTTATGGGAAAAAATGCTGTATCTAAGAGCTGGGAGGCCCTTGTTCTGGTTTTCACCTCACTCTTTATTGGTTCTGTGACCTTAGACAGCCATTTAACTTCGCAGGGCCTCAGGTACATCATGTTTAAAATGGAGATACTAATCTCTGCCCTACCTATTTCTTTGGTGGACCAAGTGAGACAAGCATTGTGAAAGTTCATCAGAAAGATAAAACATAATCTATATTCTTATCCTTAGTTAAGTAAAAATATTCTCATGATTGCTTTATGAACTGTAGTAACCTATTTCTATTTGCTAAACAAACATGTGGCTTCCTGCTTTGGTTAAAATGAACTTAGTATTTTTGAAAGAATAATTATTTTTTAAAAATTATAAATAATAAAAAAGCCTTGGTAAGAAATCAATGTTGTGGGTACTTTTCTTAATAAATCTGAAAAAGATACTTTTTATATTATCCTTTCCCCTCCAAAATTAATATTGCTGATGGAACCAGGAGGGTATAGGCTACATTGTTTAATAAGGATGCAAAGTAAGACGAGTACAGAATAACATTTGTTTTATTCATCAGCCTCTTTTTTTCTTGCCTTCATCTTTTTTGACCTCGGATTACAATCATACTGATGAAACACTTTACCACAGCTATCATCAGTTTTTATTGAGAAGCATACAGGATGCCCTGTTTTAAACATTTAAGAGTTTGAATGTCTGCTTTTTTCTTTAGAGGGGTTATATTTCTATGTTCCATGCCAGCACTTTTTTTTTTTCATTTTCACAGATACCATTATCTTCTTTCTTTGGGGCTCACTTTTAGATACTTGAATACAATGGGCTCCTTTCACTGGACAACAAAAGGTAAACTATTAATAACCTTAATACAGGCACATATGCAGAGGCATAAAATTAAACTTGAAGCTTCAGATGATTAAACTAAAATTTCACTTGTACTGCTGAAAGCAAGAAATATTATTTAGTCTACAGAAACCTGTAAGTAGTAGCAAAACAAATATTTGGTTGACTTTGGAACATTAATGTTTTTATTACTTGTGACAAGCATGGAAAATAAAAACAGTCTGACCAAGCATATTCCAGTCTGCAAATAACACACCTATTAGTCAATCTCGTGATGCATACTAAGATGTGATTTTAAATTTAAAGATTCTCATAGTGTGGAATGTAAGCAGTCTCTTCATATATGGAATGCAGATTCTATGATATGTATTTATGTAATAATTACATTATCCAATTTAACTAGGAGGAAAACGAACTACTTTTGAAGTTTTTCTTTGTTAGTATTAAAAAAAAACAAAAAACCCTTAATTCCAACCAAATAAAAACCCGTGGATATTGTCATATGATAGGGGCATTTCCATTAAAAAATTTAAAGCCTATCTGGTACACTGGATGCAATAACTGTTCATGGACTATGTCTAGGCATTTTAACAAGCACTTTGATCATTTGCATTATATTGCTAAAGTGTTATATGGAAACTGAATAAGAAATTAAAACTGGGGTAAAAATAAGGGATAGAGAAGCAATTCTAAAGGGATAAGGACTTCGAACAGTGGACTGTCATATGATACCATGTCTGGATGCTCCCCGGAATGTTAAGGTTTAGGTCACAGCTCAAACTCCTACATTAATAGGAATTAGGTAAGGTAAACAAATTGAAGGATTTATGTAGATATCTAATGGTTCCTCAGAGTGAGTCTAGAAGATTAATAGGTACTTTACTTTAGATGCCCTGCTTTAGGGCACTACAGAGCATGTCCTAAAAGTGAACAGGGCTCAGTGATTTTATTCTTTAAGTTCCTTTAAAAAGTGAATATACCTGGTAAAAAAATAACTATTTCATTTCTCTATTAAGCCCTGCCCATTTTGATAGGGTAAAGGAATCTTTACTTTAAAAAAAAATCTGTTATTGTTCTCTGTATTAATTAACTATTGCTCTACTAGCAGAAATATTCCACAGCATTTTGAGATATGACTTGATTGGCTAATCCTGGCTGTTATTATAAAATGTGTAAAACACTGAGGTGTATGTGTGCCAAAGGAAGCACCTTAGTGCCTGTCACAGAGGAGGCCCCAGATCAAAGTGAGATTATTCCCTAAGGCTACTAAGGTCCAGACACTAATCTTGGTAGATGACATGTTGATCGTAGCCCTGAGTGAGTTATTGCAGAGGCTGCAGAATGAGATCTAAATCATTCAGAAGACTCTGACAATTATCCACAATGGAAAAATAAAGTGAATGAAGAATGCCTATTGTTTAGAGCTGTAGTGCCAAACTCAAACAGAAAGAGATCCCTGCAGGGCCACATATTAACTTTGAAAACCAAAAATTAACATTACTTATGTGACACTGTATTTTTTATTTATTTCGTTAAACATTCCCAATTACTTTTTAATCTGGTTTGGGCCACACTGGCCCATGGGACTTGAGTTTGACACCTCTGATCCAGACAATAATATATGGCTGCATAGACAACCTACAGAGTTGGTCCAACAGTACAGTTACAGTGGACAGATGCTGCAAATGGACGATGAGCTAGACCTAGAAGAGAATAGGAGAAAAACGACTTGGCTTGCCTTTGAGAAGATAACTTTTTTTGTATCATATTTTTAATACCAATAATTTTCTGGCAATGATAGGTGGCAATTAGTGATGGAATACTATAGTTGCCAAAGAAGTGAGAGTAAGGATCACCCAAAGGACAATGATGGGTTTGAGCAACCTACAACACATTACAAATGAGAAATTATAGAGAAGAAGCATCTTAAAGGATGTTATCAGAGAAAAAAATGGGTAGCCATAAAGTGAGAGTGAAGAATAATCCAAGGACAAATTGTGTTCCATTGGATGCCAAGAGGCATCCAATGCAAAGGCAAGATGTGAGGAATTCCCTCTCCAGCCCCCGCAATGGGTGAACTCCCTGAGATGAATACACAGGACTTGATGAAAGCTGCGAAGAAAGAAAAGCTTTGCATAATTCCATCTGTGCAATTCACATTGTTGGAAAGTACACCCACATAGTGTCAACCTGAAATATCTCCATCCAAATCTTTGTATCACTTTGGTACATTTGATAGAATAACTCACACTACAAAATTGGCCATAGAAAATTCCCTTTAGGATTCTAATTCTTTTCCACTAATGTTTATATAACCATTTTCTATATTCTTGAAAATAATGTTTCTCTTATCTTCTTACCTTACCCTGCTATTCCTCCTTTGGATGAGTATCTAAAGACTTACTTAAGTCGGACTCATCTTTCAAGATCAAGTTCAAGTCCAGCTTTAATCTCATCATCTTTATAAAACCTTCCCTGACTATTCCAGCCAGTTTTCTTCTATCTCTAAGCTCCCATAGTACTTACTGCTTAAAATCAACCAATTTATTTAATTAAATAATGCCTTCTATTGCTCTCTATTAAATATAAATCTAATTTTCTCAACAAAATGATACGCTTTTCACAGGTAAACTATCATTTTATAATCCTTCTGTAAGCTCAAAAACCTCTACTGCAAGACTGGCTATAGAGAGGGTACTCAATAATGCTCATTTGTTTCTTTACTGCTAATAATCTAGGATAAAAAAAAAATAAAAATTTCATCATTTACTCTACCAACAGTAAGGATATAAAATTTCACGATGCCACTTTGTACATCTTGTAACTTGCAATGAGTAAAACATTCTGTTAGAGCAGTGGGGGAAAGAGAAGGTAGAGCAACACAAAGTATAGCAAAAAAGAGCACTGGACCAGGAAATTTAGGTTTTAGGGCTCTGCCATGAAATAGCAGCTTAACCTTAGGCAACTGAGTTCCTCTATCAGTAATAAGATGAATGGTTTAGAAAGGATAATTTCTAGGTTTCCTTTTGGCTCTAGAATGCTATGATTTTATGAATAACCCCTTAGTTCCTGACCACAAGAAATCAAAATTTGGTAGGGGAGATAAGATACGTATACACATAAATATAATTAATACAGGGTAGCATATACATGAAATATAACCAGGAAGGTACAAACAGAACACTAGGGGAGTTTAGAGGAAAGATGGATCACTGAGGGTGGGTGGAGGAGAGAGGAGCAATAAAGGAAAGAAAGCTCTGGGGAAGAAGCAGTATTTGAGTTGACTCTTCTTGAAGAATAGGTAGGATTTATTTGGGGGTAGATAGGAAGTGTGAGAGGCTGATTCATATACAGGGAACATAAGAAATAGCTTCAGAAGAGGTATTTTAGGAAGACAAAGTCTGCTTTGGCAGACATGAAGGGTATGTGCAGGGGAGCAGTAAGAGACAAGGTTGGAAAGCCAGTCTGGGGCTGAAAGGTACCAGCATTTCAGGCTAAGGAGAACTGATTTTATTTAGTGAGCAGTGAGTGATTATCAAAGATGTTTAAATAATACTTTAGGAAAGTTAATCAGATAGCAATATGCACAGTGAATCAGATGATATCAGTTTGGTTAAGAGAATGCTGCAATTGTCCAAGTGAGAAATATCAAGTACATAAAACAGGGTAGCATAAAGGAAAATGGAAAGGTAGAGTCAGATGGGAAAGACATTAGGAAACAGAAATTGATAGGACTTAGAGAATCACTTAGAATTTAGAGTTGGAAGGGACTTTAGAAATCCAACTCCATTTTAGGAAGGAAAGTAGTGGTCAGAGAGATTAGGTAACACTGTTGACTCATAATAATCTTGTAATCTATTAAAATTTCCAGATCTTTTTCAGATCATTTCCCCCTATCTTATGAAGCTGATTTCTTAAACCCAAATGTACATTGAATCCTATCAAATTTTACCTTATTAGATTCATTGTTAGATTCAGTTTTCCAGACTATCAAAGTACTAGCTGTCATTGGCAAATTTGATAAGGATGCCACCTATACCATTATCAGGGTCACAGGTTAAAAAGCAGAGGACTAAGAAGGAGCCAAGATGACAAAGTAGAGAAGCACTTAGTCCAGCTCTCCCAAATTCCCCTTCAAATACCTTTAAAATAACGCCTCAAATTAAATGCTGGAATGGCAGAACCAACAAAAGGTCAGGTGAAGGTATTTTTCAGCCCATAACAACTTAGGATGTCAGCAGAAAACGTCTATCTCAGCAAGGGTTGGTCAAGTCTGGAGCGAAGAGCAGATCATGCAGCCTAAGCCATTCTATGAGTCCGGCTTTGGAGGTGAATGCATTGGTGGCAGCAGCAGCTTCAGGAACTCTTAGGCCACGGATGGTAAGGGGTCAGACAACTAGTTAGAAGGAGCTTACCAAGGACTTTCGCTGGTGCTGGGTTCAGTACCCTGTTGTATTTACTGCCCATGCACAATTCTAGGTCACAGTCCCAGAGCCAAAATGAGTGATATCACTTGTGACTCCAGGGAAGCTGGGGCCCTGGTCCCAGATCCAAGAAGGAAAGGAGTGCTTGTGGTCACCCACAGGAACGAAGGGATGCTGATTCCAATTCCAAGACTGAGGGGAACACTAGCAATTGTGGTTGCCAGAGAATGGGGCACTGGACACATACCAGGGCCAGGACAAATAGCTAATGCTGGTGCCTAAAGGGGAACAATGTCTTCTTCTGAGTAAAGATCAAAAAACAGGCCAGAAGAATAGTGACTACAGCTTTCCTTAGATCATACTACCTTAGGACCCTCAGAGTTAGCTCTGAAAATAGTAGCAAGCAAGGCCTGAAGCTTAGGATATGCTCCCTCCACCTGGGGAACAAAGCCAAACTTTAACCTTAAGTTCAAAGTCAAGAAATAGGCTGGAAAAATGAGCAAACAACAAATAAAGAACCTGACCACAGAAAGTTACTACAGTGACAGGAAAGATCAAGATATACACTCAGAAGAAGACAAAGAAGTCAAAACAGCTACATGAAAAGCCTCAAAGAAAAACATGAATTGGCCTCAGGCCCAAAAAAGAATCGAGAGGGATGTAAGGAAATTATGAAAAAAAGAGTTAACAGCTTAGTAAAGGAGGCACAAAAAATACTGAAGAAAAATAACATCTTAAAAAAAGCAGAATTGGCAAAATGCTAAAAGAGGCACAAATCCACTGAAGAGAAGAAAACCTTAAAAAGCAGAATTAGCCAATGGAAAAAGAGGTATAAAAACTCACTGAATAAAACAATTCCTTAAAAATTAGACTTAGGCAAATGGAAGCTAATGACTCCATGAGACATCAAGAAATAATAAGACAGAATCAAAAGAATGAAAAAATAGAAGAAATCTGTGAAATATTTCATTAGGTAAACAAAATAGATTGAGAGGAGATAACTTAGGAATTACAGGACTACCTGTAGGCAATGATCAAAAAAAGAGCCTAGATATTTTTTTCAAGAAATTATCAAGGAAAACTTCCCTGGCATCCTTAGAACCAGAAGGTAAGATAGAAATGACCTCTTGAAAGCAATCCAAAAATAAAAACTCCCAGGAATATTACAGTCAACTTTCAGAGCTCCTGGGTCAAGGAGAAAATATTGTAAGCAGCCAGAAAGAAATAATTTTGGAGCTACAGCAAGTATCACACAAGATTCAGCAGCTTCCACATTAAAGGATTAGAGGGCTTGGAATATGATATTCAAGAAGGCAAAGGAGCTAGGAATACAACCAAGAAAAAATTATCTAGCAAAACTTAAGGTAATCTTTCAGGAGAAAAGTGGGTATTTAATGAAATAGAGAACTTTGAAGCATTCCTGAAGAAAAGACCAGAGCTGAATAGAAAATCTGACTTTTAAATACAAGACTCAAGAGAAGCCTAAAAAGGCAAACATGAAAGAGAAATCACAAGGGAATCAATAAGGTTAAAATGTTTACATTCCCATATGGGAAGATGATAATCGTAACTCCTAAGAACTTTACCATTATCAGGACAGTTAGAAAGTGTATAAATAGATGAGGGCATGGATTTGAGTTGACGATGATGGGATGACTTCAGAAAAATAAAATTAAGGGGTGAGAAAGAGGGATACACTGGTAGAAGGCAGAAGGGAGAAGAACAGAGAAAATTATCTCACATAAAAGAGGTGAGAAAGGAAGAGCTTTTATAATGGAAAGAAATGGTGGGCAACACTTGGACTTTACTCTCATAAGAACTGGCTTAGAGACAATAACATATACATTCAGTTGCAAATAGAAATCCATGTTATCCTACAGGGAAGTGGAAGAGGAAGAAAATAAAAGGAGGAGAGGGAGACATAAGCAGGGAAGGTGGATTATGGGAGATAATAGTCAGAAGACAGAGAAAGAGAGAGAGAGAAAGAGATAGAGAAGGATAAACAAGGAAAAAAAAACAGGATGGAGGGAAACACACAGTTAATAATCGCAACTGTGAATTTCAATAGGATGAACTCACCCACAAAACAGAAGTGGAAAGCAGAATGGATTAAAATCTAGAATCCAACAATATGTTGTTTACAAGAAACACACTTGAAACAGAGAGATACACATAATAAAAATAAGGAGCTAGAGCAGAATCTTTTGTTTCAGCTGAGGTATAAAAAGCAGGGCTATCAATCATGATTCATCATAAAGCAAAAGCAAAAACAGACCTAAGAGATAAGGAGGGAAACTACATTTTGCTAAAAGGTACCACAGACAATGAAATAATATATTAATATTAAACATATAAGCACCAAATGGCATAACACACAAATTCTTAAAGGAAAAGTCAAATGAGTTACAGGATAAAATAGATAGTAAAATTATACTAGTAGGGAACCTCAACTTTCCCCTCATAGAACTAGATAAATCTAACCATAAAATAAACAAGAAAGAAGTTAGAAAGATAAATAGAATATTACAAGAGTTAGAAAGGATAGGCTTTTGGAGAAATGAATGGAAAGAGAAAGGAGTATACCTTTTTCTCAGCTCTACATGGTATGTTCACCAAAAAACTGACTATTTACTATGTGAGTAAAAACCTCACAACCAGAAATATTCAAGGCAGCTTTTTTAGATTATAATGCAAAAAAAAAAAAAAAAAATTAAATAAAGGGCCATGGAAACAGAGATTAAAAATGAACTGGAACCTAAATAATCTAATCCTAAATGATGAGTGGGTCAAAGAAAAAAAATCATAGAAACAATCAATAATTTCATTAAAGAAAATAATAACAATGAGAAAACATGCCAAAATTTATGAGATGCAGCCATGGCAGAACCTAGGGGAATATTCATATTTCAAAACATTTATATCGATAAAATAGAGAAAGAGTAGATCAGTGAATTGGGAATGCAATAAAAAAAAAATGAGAAAAAGAACAAATTAAAAATCGCCAATTAAACACCAAATTGGAAATCCTGAAAATCAAAAGAGACATTAATAAGACTGAAATAAGAAAACCACTGGGTAAAAAAGAAGTTAAATCACAGATTAATTTGATTTCTTTTTCAAAAGAAGAAAACCAAATTACCAATATCAAAAATAAAAAGGATAAACTCACCACCAATGAAGAGGAAATGAAAGAAATAATTAGGAGTTATTCTGCCTAATTATATGCCAACAAATCTGACAATCTAAGTGAAATGGATAAAAGTTTATAAATTGCCCAGATTAACAGAAGAGGAAATAGAATATTTAAATAACCCTATTTTAGAAAAAAAAATTGAACAAGCCATCAAAGAACTTTCTAAAAAAAAATAAAATCCCCTGGATCAGGTAGATTTACAAGTGAATTCTACCAAACATTAAAAGAACAATTAATTCCAATATCATATAAACTATTTGGAAAAACAGGCAAAGAAGGAGTCCTACCAAGTTCCTTTTATGACACAAGGTGCTGATACTTAAACCGGAAAGAGCAAAAACAGAAAGAAAACTATAGACAAACTTCCTTACTGCATATTGATGCAAAAATTTTAAATAAAATACTATCAGGGAGATTACAGCAATGTATCACAAAGATTATGACCAGGTGAGATTTATACCAGGAATACAGAGCTGCTTCAATATTATAAAAACTATCAGCCTAACTGACCATATCAACAACAAAACCAACAAAAATCATAATTATCTCAATAGATGCACATAAAGCTTTTGACAACATACAATACTCATTCCCATTAAAAATATCAGAAAGCACAGGAAAATGGAGTTCTCCTTAAAATGATGAGTAGTATCTATCTAAAACCACTAGCAAGCATTATCTGTAATGGGGACAGACTAGAAGCCTTTCCAGTAACATCAAGGGTAAAAGCAAGGATGCTTTTTATCACCACTATTATTCAATATTGTTCTAGAAATGCTAGCTATAGCAATAAGACAAGAAAAAGAAATTGAAGTAATAAAAATAGGCAATGAGGAAACAAAACCATCACTCTTTGCAGATGAAATGAGATATACTTAGAGTCAACTAAAGAATTAATTGAAATAATTAACAATTTCAGCAAAGTTGCAGGTTATAAAATAAATCCATATAAATCATTAGCATTTTTATACATTACCAGCAAGAAGAGAAAAAAAGAAATTTCATTTAAAATAACTGTCAGCAATGTAAAATACTTGGGAGTTTACCTGCCAAAACAAACCTAGGAACTATGTGAACACAATTACAAAACAATTTCAAACAAATAAAGTCAGATCTAAACAAATGGAGTAATATTAATTGCTTATGGGTAGGCTGAGACAATATAATAAAAGACAAATTCTACAGAAATTTATTTACTTATTCAGTGCCATACCAATTAAATTACCAAAAATTATTTTACAGAGCTAGAAAAAATAGTAACAAAATTCATCTGGAAGAAAAGGTCAAGAATATCAAGGGACTCAATGAAAATAATGTGAAGGAAGGTGGCTTAGTAGTACCATAACTCAAACTATTACAAAGTGGTAATCATCAAAACATTTTGGCACTGACTAAGAAACAGTGGTGAATCAGTAGAATAGATTAGGTACACAATACACACTAGTAAATAACCATAGTAATCTAGTGTTTGACAAACTCAAAGATCCAAGATTTTGGGACAAGAAATCACTGTTTTATCCAGGAACTATATGAACATAATAACAAAACACTTTGCACACAAATAAAGTCAGATCTAAATAATTGGAAAAAATATCAATTGCTCATGGGTAGGTCGAGCCAATATAATAAAAATGACAATTCTACCTAAATAATTTACTTACTCAGGGCCATACCAATCAAATCACCAAAAAATTATTTTATAGAGCTAGAAAAAATAATAACAAAATTCATCTGGAAGAACAAAAGATCCAGAATATCAAGAGAATTAATGAAAAGAAATGCAAGGGAAGGTGACCTAAACATACCAGATCTTAAATTATATTATAAAGCAGTAACTATCAAAACTACTTGGTACTGGCTAAGAAATAGAATGGCGGATCAGTGGAATAGGTTAGGCATACAAGACACAATAGTCAATGACCATGGTAATCTACTGTTTGATAAACCTAAAGACTCCAGCTTCTGGGATAAGAACTCATTATTTGACAAAAACTGCTGGTAAAACTGGAAAATAGTATGGCAGAAACTAGATATAGACCAACATCTTACACTGTATACCAAAATTAAGTCAAAATGGGTACACAATTTAGATATAAAGGCTAATACCATAAACAAACTGGGAGAACAAGGAATAGTTTACCTGTCAGATTTATGGAGAACAGAAGACTTTATGACCAAACGAGAGATAGAGAACATTATGAAATGCAAAATGGATAATTTTGATTACATTAAATTGAAGTTTTTTGCACAAACAAAGCCAATGCAACCAAGAACAGGAGGGAAGCAAAAAACTGGGAAAGAGGTTTTACAACCAGTGTCTCTGATAGAGGCCTCATTTCTAAAATACATAGAGAACTGAGTCAAATTTAGAATATAGGTCATTCCCCAAAGGATGAATGGTCAAAGGATGTGAATAGGCAGTTTTCAGATGAAGAAATTAAAGCTATCAACAGCCATATGAAAAATTGCTCTAAATTACTATTGATTACAGAAATGCAAATCAAAACAACTCTGAGGTACCACATCACACCTATCAGATTGGCTAACATGACAACTGGCAAAGATGTGGAAAACTGGAACACTAATGCATTGCTGGTGGAGTTGTGAACTGATCTAACCATTCTGGAGAGCAATTTGGAAATATGCCTAAAAGGCTACAAAAATGTGCATACCCTTTGACCCAGCAATACCACTTCTAAGTCTGTATCCTAAAGAGATCATACAAATGGGAAAAGGACCCACATGTACAAAAATATTTATAGTAGCTCTCTTCCTGGGGATAATGAATTGGAAATTGAGGGGATTGCCCATCTTTTGGGGAATGGTTGAACAAGTTGTGGTATATGAATGTAATGGAATATTACTGTGCTATAAGAAATGATGAGCAGGCAGACTTCAGAAAAACCTGGAAAGACTTAAATGAACTGATGCTGAATTAGGACAACATTGTATACAGTATCAGCCACAATGTCTGATGACCAACTTTGACAGACTCATCTACTCTCAGCAATGCAAGGATCCAAGATAGCTCCAAAGAACTCATGATGGAAAATGCTGCCCACATCCAGAAAAAGTCTGAATGTAGACTGAAGGATATTATTTAATCTCTTTTTTTTCCCTTTTTTCTTTTGTTTGTTTCTTCTTTCTTGAGGTTTCTCCCTTGGTTCTAATTCTTCTTTACAACAAGACTAATGTGAAAACAGGTTCAATATGAATGTATGTGTAGAAGCTATATCAGATTCCATGTTGTCTTGGGGTTGGGGGAAAGGAGAGATGGAGAGAAAATCTGGGAACTCAAAATCTTACGGAAGTAAATGCTGAAAACTAAAAATAAGTAAATAAGTAGAAAACAAAAGAGGGAAAAAAAAGATATTTCTATTTAACAAGAATTACTGCAGTTTGGTAGAAACTACAGGCAGCTAGGTGGCGCAGTGAATAGAGTGCCAGGGCTGAAGTCAGGAATACTAGTGTTCTTGAGTTCAAGTCTGGCCTCTGACACTAGCTGTGTGACCCTGGGTAAGTCACTTAACCCTGTTTGCCTTAGTTTCCTCATCTGTAAAAAGAACTGGAGAAGGAAATAGCAAACCACTTCAGTATCTTTGTCAAGAAAATCCCAAACGGAGTCACAAAGAGTCAGATACAACTGAAACGATTCAATAATAACAACAAAGGCATAGATCAACATCTCAGATACTATACTGAGATAAGGTCAAAATAAATACACGATTGAGGGACATAAAGGGTAAAATCATTAACACACTGGGGGACCATGGAATATTTTATCTGTCAGATTTATGGATAAGGGAAGAATTTACGAACAAACAAGGAATAGAGAGCACTACAAGATAAAAATGGATAATTCTGATTACATCAAATAAAGTTTTTGCACAAAAAATGCAGCCAAGATGAGAAGGAAGGCAGGAAACTGAGAAAAGCTTTTTACAGCAAGTTTCTGTAATAAAGGCCTCATTTCTCAAATATGTAGAGAATTGAGTCAAATTAATAAGAAAATGAATCATTTCCCAATCAATAAATGATCAAAGTATATAAACAGGCAGTTTTCAGAAAAAAAGACCTAAGGTATCTATAGTCATATGAAAAAATACTCCAAATCTCTATTGATTAGAGAAATGCAAATTAAAATAACAACTCTGAGCTACTACCTCATACCTATTAGATTGGCTAATGTGACAGAAAAGGAAAATGACAAATGTTGTAGGGGATTTGTAAAAATAGGGACACTAATACACTGTTGGTGGAGTTGTGAATGGATTCATTCTGGAGTCAATTTGGAACTGTGTCCAAAAGTCTATAAAACTGTGCATATCCTTCGACCCAGCAATACCACGGTTTGTATCCCAAGAGTTTTAAAATAAAAAGGAAAAGTGATTCATATGTACAAAAATATCTGCAGTGGCTCTTTTTGTGGTGATAAAGAATTAGAAATTGAGGGGATGCCCACCAGTTGGGGAATAGCTGAACAAGTCGTGGTACATAATTATGATAGAACACTATTTTGCTGTTAAGAAATGAGGAGCAGGATGCTTTCTGAAAAACCTGGCAAGATTTACATTAACCCATAAAATGAAATAAGCAGAACCATAAGAACATTGTACATAATATGGCAATATTATATGATCATCAACTGTGAATGACTTAGCTATTCTCAGCAATGCAATGATCCAAGTAAATTCCAAAAGACTTATGATGAAAAATGTTATCCACCTACAGAGAAAGAACTGATCGACTCTGAAGTGCAGATTGAAGCATACATACTTTTTTTTTTTACTTTATTATTCCTTTTTTTTTGTTCTGTGTTTTCTCTTGCAACATGATTAATATGGAAATGTTTTACAAGACTGTGCATGTATAATCTATATCAAATTACTTGCCTTCTTAAGGAAGGGTAAGAAAGGAAGGCGAGAGAATACGGAATTCAAAAATTTTTTAAATGAATGTTAAAGTTTTTTTGTTTACATGTAATTAAGAAAAAAATTAAATAAAAATTAAATAATAATAATAATGAAAAAAGCAGAAGGCCAGCTCAGATCCCTGGGGCACTCCAGAGGAGACCTCTTTCCAAGATGACATTAAACAATCAATTATCTCTAGTGAAGACAAACTCACTACTTCCCAAGACAGCCCATTCATTTTGGACACATAAAAGGAAGGTTTTCTGTATTATCTAGCCTAAATCTGCTTCTTTGATGCCTCCAAATATTATGTCTAGTTCAGACACCTGGAATTAAGCAAAACAGGATACAGTATATTGGCTTAGAGAGGTTCAGAGTTCTACAGGAGCTCAGAGGAAGGGAAGAAGAAGACAAGCGGTAAAAATGGGATAATGGAAAGAACAAAGGGTCAGCAGTCAGAAAATTGAGTTCTAGACTTGTTTATTGCACTAACAGCTATAGGACCTTCTGCAAATCACTTGTTTTACTGTATTTCTGTTTCCCCATATGTAAACATTGGGGTTTTACTAGATGAGGTCTAACATTCTATACCTCCTGAAGAAGGGATAAGATCACAGATGGAAAGGCCAGCTTTGGAAAGAAATGATGCTTTTTTCCCTCTGAGATAGGAAGCAAAGAAGATAGGATGAATGAATATATATATTTTAAGGAAGAAAGGAGTAAAGTTGAAATAATTCCTGTTTGATGGTCTCCCGTGGGTAAAGTAGGTGGTGAGGTCATCTGCTGAGAGGGATGGGACTGGGTGGGGATGAAGGGCTTGTGGAGTATAGAAAAGAGCTAGGAACAGCCACTGCAGGGAATGGAACTGGGATTCAGCACTACTGGCAAGATGAACTTCCAATCTGGAGTTTTCTTGAATCTAGAGTTTCCTCAGCTTTTAGAATCTAGTAACGTAAAATCCATCTACTACCTACATTAAAATAGGTGACGTCAATGCAAAATAAACAATTTTGACTTTTCCTATTTTAACAGCAGAATAGTTGCCAAATTTACTGAATGATGTAACTGTTATGAAGCTGTTGCCATCCTACCATTATTGGACTAAAAGTGAAAAATTATGCCATAAAGACACAAACCAAAAATATATTTGAAACTAAAGCAGAGTTTGGAAAAAAAAATACAGTTAAACATATGAAATGTGTGTTTTCCATATATACATATATACATACAAATGTTTTACATACTTTCAAAAAGTTGAAGAACTCAATCCATTCATCTACTTCATCATCAGTGGATTTAGTTCTAACTACTATTAAGAGTACTTAGAAATAAGATCCAAGGATTAATTTAAATCTCAGTATGCTATGATACAGCAATAATTACAATAATAATTCCATTATTTTTAGAATCATTTTTACAAATAGTTGTCAATTATCTAATTCTAAATAAATGGAAGGAACCATTAACACATAAAATATAAAATGGTAGATAATTCCGTTATGGCTTTTCTTTCTGCCAAAGTGGAGTCTGACTCCTGGGATCAGAGTGATCAGTGAATAAGAGGCAGGAAGTTGAAAAGGCATTTTCTATGATACTTCAATGGAAGGGAAGGAATGATATACATAGACATTTTCTTTTCTTTCTTTGATGTGTGGCCTCATATGACCCTCATTTCCAAATTTCTAGTCTTTCAACTGCTAGAAGGTAACATTCTTTACTGAAAAATGAAAACCAATAGAAAAATAAAAAAGTATGCCAGAGCAGAGAAAAGTACTATAGAGAGGAGGCTTAGAGAGGTGGAGAAGGTCACAGACTGAGGGGGTAGGATGGAGGGAATAAAGGGCTGGAATAGATCTCTCAGAAAAGTTTGATATACTCCAGTAAGAGTCAGTTCAATAAAAATCTATTAAGTGTAGGAAAATGTATGAAGAGGATACTGTCTAAAAAGTACTGTAAAAGGTGCTGGGGAAGATGCAAAATTTAGAGAACATGATCTCTCTTGTGTTCATGAAGATTGTGATCTAATAGCATGAAGAAGCCTTCACATGGCTGAACAAGAGTTGGCTGTGGAGTATTTGGATTAAGTATTAAGTATTAAGCCTGCTAATGTTCTATGTAGGGTTAAAGAGATGCTTTTTACAAAGGGAACAATTCTGTAATGTGAACAAAACAAATGGCTTAAATTTGCATGTATTTAGTTTTAATGTGACTTTTCTGAGATGTATGAAGACATCAATGAATCAGTGTACTATATAGCAGTAGTAAGTTACTGTACATTTTCCTATAATGAAAAGAAAAACATTTGAGAATAACATAATATTAAATTGTGATATGAGAGTTGACATACATGCTGAATCCTTAAAAAAGACCTTTACTAGACCTCAGATTTTACTTTTGCCAGGATTTAAGATGACAAAAACGCCGGCGCCAAATGGGGTAACATCTAAACACTTGGCTGCAAAATCAAGCAAGCAAAACCTAACACTCCAGGCCCAGAGAGGCAGAACACGAGAAACGCTTACAACTTTAAGGCATGTAATGATTGTCTTAAATTGTTCAGCAAAACATAAAGGAATATAAAAGTAAAAATGACTCGTATTTACGTACAGCCTTTCTCCACTGGGCTTAAAGTCCTTTAACAGACATTATCTCATTGTTTTAGAAACTGTTATGGAACAATCTGACATTTATATAACACCATTCATTCTCCATGATCCCAAAGTACTTTATAGACTCTAGTGGAATGACTTTCCTCACGTTCGGTGCATTGCCTCTCACGGTTGGGGAACAGAATGTGGAAGATATTCTGAGAAGGGCAACGATGTTATGTAACTTTAGGAGAGGTCATGCAGATTACCAGATTAAATGAAAATTACAGAGGGGAGAAAGGCAGTAAAAATCCATGTTTAAGTCTTAACTAAATTAGGATTGTTAAAACTCAAGGAAGCCTTAATGATTCCAATTGACTTGAAATTCATTTTTATACCCATTAGAATAATAGCAGAATAACAGTAATTTCTGCCTTTCCCTCCTATATATCTAGATACAGATATCTGTGCATATATGTATATATACAGATATGTATGTGTGTGTATATATGCATATGTAAGTATATATGTATATATAACATTTACATGCATCTGTGTGTGTATACACACACACACATATTTCTCTTACAAGGAACAGCTCACTGGATAGGCATAAGGGGATCAATAAATTCAGAAACGAAAGCGATACTAAAATAAAAGTTAGCAATAAGATTAAAAAAAAAGACACCAAACCAGTAGTTTCCAGTAACAGTAGTCCCCTAATACTGTATTTGCTCAATCACTTTAAATTGATTTTTTAAAAATCAGTTGACAAACAACCTCGTTTTCCCAGCACATGAGCACTGGGAAAGCTTCTTTTGTTTCTGCTGTTGCCTCCCACCTGTGTGATCTTGGGCAAATCACTCTGCCTCTTCATGCTTCAGTTTCCTCACCTGTTAAATGAAGAGCTGAACTAGATGATCTCTGAAATCACTTACAGTTTAAGATCCAGTGATATAAATGGACAATGCCCAGAATGTCATAGCCATAACAAGATAATGGGTTTTCCCCCCTATTTTAATTTTTAAAAGATTCAGTCTTTTTCTTCAGGGGTATGGGGAAATTTCAGATGATGGGAAATGTGCCCTCAGCTGGCAAAAAAGAAAAGTGACCCAACCTTTCATTTTATTTCATATTAAAACATTGTTTCTGCCCCAACTCAAAGGAGTGGTTGAAGTCACTGAGGCTGCGATTTACCCAGAACCTTTCTTGAACAAGAATTCATTTGCTGAAAAGAGGTTATAACGTTTTACTGTTTGCCTTTAGGGAATTACATGCAGGAACCGAGTTCTTTAGGAGACTAGTGACATTAGTGACACTAGTGATGTTAGATTAGTGACTTTAGGAGGTGATATGAGCTTACAGAAAC
Organism: Vombatus ursinus; assembly: GCF_900497805.2. Taxonomy (NCBI): domain Eukaryota; kingdom Metazoa; phylum Chordata; class Mammalia; order Diprotodontia; family Vombatidae; genus Vombatus; species Vombatus ursinus. The sequence goes on from NW_020954550.1 coordinate 10,738,217, forward strand.
AGCCATCCCAACATCACACAAGTTGATGGCAGTAGGCAACTCCCAATGCTACTTTCCTAGCCTCAAGCCATTTAATAACTGCTAATGACTCCCAGCTCTTATTTTCTGCACAGCACACTTCCTGAAAGTATGAGTGGAAAAAGAAACTCCCTGCTACTACCTGGTACCTCTGAATTCCCCTTAGCAAGCCCATGGTGGAAAAACGGAAGGATCTTTAGTCTGTTACCCTGGTTGTAACAAGTCTGTTGAGTTTCCATAACTGGAATGCTCTTACCAATTCTTACCTAATAAGGATGTTATTTTAGTTACAGTAGCATTCCTCCCTCTCCACACCCTTATTTCCTCCAAATAGAAAGTTTGTCTTTATTTGACTGAACTCCTAGGAATAATATTAAACTGGATGTATCTTCTTGTCTCTGTCAATACATATAACTTCCAGTAAGCATTTTGGATGAGGTCTGTTTCTGGTGGATCTTTTCTATACTATTTCTTCTTTATTCCAACTTCCTATATATTTAATTGGTTAAAATGTAATTTTTGAGGGGTAATCAATCAATAAATTATTTAGTGTCCTTAGTATTGTCAGGAGTGAAAAATTTCCCCCAGCTTTAATATGAAAGCCATGAATTAACTAATCAAATTCACCCCTGATTTATAGAAATGATAGCATTAATTAATTCCATACAATGTAAGGTCACATTTGGAAGGAATTTCAAATGGGATCCTTTATAGACTCATGAAATGTATGAGTTAGTTACATTTTCTCAGTTTGTGAATATACTTAAATTGTGCTTGGAAACCTTTACTTACATCCCTCTTTGATTCCTCATCCCAGTGTGGTGGTCAAGTCAAGTCAACTACATGTCAGGTGCTGGAAATAGAACTTCAAGCACAAAAGAAAGAGAGCCTGTTCTTAAGAATCTTATATTCTAGGGGCAGCGAGGTGGCGCAGTGGATTGAGCTCAGGCTTTGGAGTCAGGAGGACCTGAGTTCAAATCTGGCCTCAGACACTTGACTTGTCACTTACTAGCTGTGTGACCCTGGGCAAGTCACTTAACCCCAAAAGCTTCACCAAAAAGCAAAAAAAACCAAACCAAACCAAACCAAACCAAAAAAAGAATGTTATATTCTAACAACACATGAAAGAGACCTGAAAATGGAGGAGAGTGGGGAAGAAGTAAAAATCCAAAGATTTCTCCAGAAAAGAGAAAGAGTGGGGCTGGGCAGGAGTAAAGAAGAGGTGATTCTGGGTTCTCAAAAGGCAAATCTGACAGAACTCAAATTTAGGCAAGTCCTATCAAACTATGGGGCAGCTAGGTCATATAGTGGATAGAGTGCTAGGCCTGGAATATATGGAAGACTCAATCTTCCTGAGTTCAAATCTGACCTTAGACAATTACTAGCTGTGTGACCCTGTGCAAGTCACTAAACCCTGTTTGCCCAATTGCCTAATCTTTAAAATGAACTGGAGAAGGAAATGGCAAACCACTCCAGTACCTCTGCTCAAGAAACCCCCAAAATGGGTCATGAAGGGTTGGACAATACTAAAAACGCCTGAGCAACAAATAACATATTAAACTATCAAGGATTTGAATACAAGTCTAGTGACAAATGAAATATATATGTCTTCTGCGGTCCAGCCTCCTAATTTCTGAGAGGTTTATAACCAGAAATGTGTGCCACTGGGTGATAAATTATTTTTTCCCCAGTAGCTCACTGAACCACAAATGAAAGGATAAAGAGTCTGTGATCTTCACTGATAGAGGAGTTCTTACACAGATCAAATCAAGGAGTTTGCCTTTAGAATTAGTCTGTAAAATCTAATTCCACTGTATGGAATTTAGTTAAGACAAGAAGCATTCACTAAGTACCCATTAGACGCCAGGTACTGTGCTAAGTTAAACACTGGGGATACAAAGAAAGAAAAAAAACAGTCCCCACTTTTGAGGAGCTCACAACTTAATTGAGGTGGTGGAAAGGCACAACCAATATGCAAACAATTATGTACAGATAGAGTAAACTGGAGATAATCTCAGAAGGAAGGCACTAGCATTAATGAGAACCAGAAAGACTTCTTGTAGAAGGTAGTATTTTAGCTGAGACATGACTCAGAAGAGGGGGAAGAACATAGGGAAGCATAGGGAAGAGCCAGTGAAAATGCCCAGGGTTGGGACATGGAGTATCTTGTGCAAGAAATAGCAAAGAGGCCACTGTCACTAGATCACAAAGTGAGTAGAGGGGAGTAAAGTATAAGAAGTCTTGAAAGGTAGGAAATGGCCAGGTTCTGAAGGGCTTTAAAAGTCAAACAAAAGATTTTATATTTGATATAACATAAAATATAAAGGAAGGAAGTAGGGAGGGAGGGAATACACATTTATATAGTGGTTACTATGGGCCAGGCACTGTGCTAAATGCTTTTTACAAATATTATTTCATTTGATCCTCACCACAACCTTTTGAGGTAGACACTATTATAATAGTATCTACTATCCCCATTTTATAGGTGGGAAACTAGGCAAATAGAGATTAAATGACTTTCCCAGAGTCACATAGCTAAGTGTATGAGGCCAGATCTGAACTTAGGTCTTCCTGACTCTGGGCCCAATGATTTATCCATTGGGCTGCCAGCTATCTCTACATACTGCATACTGGAGGCAATTGGATGCTACTACAGTTTATTGAATATGATAATGACAAGGTCAGACCTGCACTTTACACCCATTTATAGTCCTGTTGGATAGAAGAGAGCTCTTTGGCTGGTTTAGGACTTTCAGCTCAATTTAAGTCAGTTCAATAAGCATTTATTAAGAGTCTGCTAGACATAGAGCTTTATGCTCAGTTCTGGGACTACAAAAACAAAATGGTCCCTGCCCTCAAGGAGTTTCCATTTTACTGTGAGGATACCACATGTATACACTTAAATACAAAGAAGATACATAGTATCATTTTAGGGGGGGTTAAGGATCAGAAAAAACTTCTCATAGAGGGTGCCTCTGAGCTGAGCCTTGGACAAGGAGAATGGCCACCACAAAATAGCTGGAAGTAAATTATAGGGGGATTAGTATGGAGAATAGATATAGGAAGGCTAAAATTAAATCCCTTTCCCTGGGCATTCTCCTGGGAAAGAGAGTAGGATTGGAACCTTTAGTGCTAGTAGGGATCTCAGAGATAATCTAGTTCAACTCTTTCTTTTTTAAAATAAAGAAATTGAGGCACAGAGAGGTTAAGTGACTTGCCCAAACTCACAGGCTAATGTGGTAGAGTCAGACCTTGAAGTCAGATCTTATGTTTTCAAGTTCAGTGTTTTCCCACTATAGATAAGAAGAGAAAGTGAATACTATTCTTTGCTTTAGCTTTTTTGGCAAATGTTAATCTGTTTTTCTACAATCTCTCTCCTTTTCATGCTGTTGTGTCTGTACTAGTGTTTTTGTGTAATTAGATGACCTGAGTTAATGAAAAAGTTCCCTTCCACATGATACATGTCTAGGGTGATATGTATGGGATGGTCATTTTAGAGAGTACTAGGTGGGTCAAGTGAGTTGACCAAAGGAGAATGAGATAGGAGGATACATCCTTGCAGTGGTGTGAATAAGGGCAAAAAGCCAGGGATCTGTCTTCAATTGGACAGGAAGCCAAAGAGCTGTCCAGAATGGATAGGAGGCCAGGGATCTGTCTGGAGAAGATGTCAGGGATTTGTCCCCTAGTGGATAGGATCCAGAGAACTGTCCAGAGAGTGCATAGAACAGCCAGGGATCTGTCCCCAGATGAACATAAGGCCAGAACGGCTGTATGGAGGATTAGGAGGGCCCACTTGTGAGAGAAGCAGTGTGTTCCCATTATATGTTAAGGGCATCTGTTATTAAATGAAAGCAGGAAGGCAGTCCAGCAGGTCAGTAGGTTTGATCTGAGGGGAGCAGTGTGTTCCCATTGTAGGTTCAAGGGGCATAGACATAAACAATGAGTTCAACAATTTGGCCCTGTGAGAAGGAAATTAGTTGTTTTAAGTGTACTCAAAACACTAGATTCAAGTCTATGTGTTCCTGATCATGAATATCCTAATTCCACTTTCAGTGACCAAAAAAAAAAAATAGAATTCTATGGAGCAAATTTTATATTGCTCATTTAACCAAATATAGGAAAAGCATTGAAATAATATCTTTACTGACGAGATCTGGAGCTTGCAATTGTTATAAACGTTGAACCAAGACCATTTCAAGGCAGAAGTGTCTGGCTGAACTAGTGTTGACAGCAGTTTGTCTGATTCATTTCCCATCACTAATAGTATAAAGCAGAGCTGCAGAATGTGTCTCATTTTATTCAATCTATCCTATGCAACCAAGCTTGATGATGCAACAAATAAGCTGGATGGCGATACCAAGTTACATTTTTGATCTGGTAGGGAGCCTTTTTACTTCAAGAAGCCATAAGACACTATAATAGTCCATGATGAAATCATTCATAAAACTAGAAAATGTAGACTGTATGAATTGCAAGGACCCTTGAGAACCCTATAGCTCAACCTTCTACCAATGCAGGAATTCCTTTTTATAATACCCCCAAACTGTCAACTTCTATAACAACATTTCTTGCGACAGAAAACTCATTATTTTCTTATTAACGTCTTTTGTTTTTCACAATGGTAATTTCTGGTTACAGCAAAAATTTGATGCAGTATCGAACTCTCCCTTACAATAAAAAAAAACTGGGGTAGCTAGGTGGAGCAGTGGATAGACCATCAGCCCTGAAGTCAGGAGGACCTGAGTTCAAAGCCGGCCTCAGACCAAACACTTGACATTTACTAGCTGTGTGACCCTGGGCAAGTTACTTAACCTCAATTGCCTTTAAAAAAAAAAGACAATAAAGAAAAACTGTTAAGCAAAATAACCAATGCATTGACTGCATCTGACAATGTTCTCTAGGACAAAAATAGGTCTTTCTTATTACTCAGAGTTCAATTTCCTTTTAGTGTTTCTTTAATTTACATTATTGCAGTCATTATGTATAGTGTCCTGGTTTTGCTAACTTCACTCTGAATCTGTTCGTATCATCTTTTGAGGTACATCTGAATTTCTCTTATTCATCATATTTTACTGTACAATAATACCTACACAAAAATTCCATTTAAAATCATAGTTTGTTCAGCCATTCTATAGGTACCCACTGTGTTTCCAGGTCTTTGATGATACATAAAAATGCTAGTATAAATAATCTGGTAAACACAGAACTCATGACTTTGTGAGGAAGCTTATTTCATTTTGGAGAGATCTAATGTTAGAAAATCCTTCCTTGTGTTGAATTGAAAAGTGCCTCCCTATAACTTCCTCGATTGCTGATAGGCATATCCTAGAAGTACATGCACAAAAAAAATTGAGATCATTTAACCAAAATCACATGATTGAATGTTGCAAGGCTTAAAGATGCCCAGGATCATCTGTCAGCCTGTACTAATCAAGTCAAAAGAAAAACATCTTCAACAGAAGAAGGATCAGCATCAACTAAAATTTTACTTCTGATAGAAGCTAGTATGGTGCTTAGCCCTGAACACAGAAGTGTCTGCTGCTGTTGCTAGTCCGCTTGTTTAATGATACTGAGGATAAGTAATTCACAATTTATCCAAACATCTGGAATTATATTTCAACAACGAAATACAAAATTAAGCTCAAACTAAGTTGAAAGTTGACAAAACGATGATACTCTCTACCCTGGTGTAAAGCTACAAGCCATGAAAAGCAGAAATTATCAACTTTAACTTCTGAATAAACTTCATAAGCATTCTCAAGGTATAGAAAAAAATCTCTCCTAATATTTTTGAATCTTGTCATTTCAAAGACATCAAAGCCCAAGCAATCATGGCTCAGCTGAGATGAGCTAGGAATGAATGTGCCACAAAGAGTATACCATTCAACGGCAAGCAGGAAGCAGTAAACCTGCATACAGAAAGAAGACTGGCAGAGATGTTCTATGGGCAACCCGAAGCTATTTTTGGATAAGTTACAGAGTTACAGCTGAAACATGCAGGTTTGAAGGAATGGGGGATGATAGGAGGCCTCAGAATGAACCAAAAGAGTTGATTGTCCTGATCAAGACTGTTATAAACAAACAAAGACTAATGAAAAATTCTGTGGGAAGATCCTTTCAGTCATTATCCATGCTGTTATGGCGGTTTTCCCATAAAGTATTTTGTTTTCTCCTGAGAAGTACAGAGGTGTGAAGAGGCTGATATGACATTATTTTAAATGGGCTCCCTCTGCAATGGGGACCTCCACTTCCCTTCCTCTCATTCTTTTCTTAAGTTTCTACAGTCTGATTTCTGATCTCATTATTCCACTGAAACTTCACTTTCCAAAGTTACCAAGGATCTCTTAACTGCCAAATCTAATGGCAGCTAGGAAGTAGTCGATAAGAGTACTGGGCCTGGAGTCAGGAAGACCACAGTTCAAATCCAGCCTTAGACACTTACTAGCTGTATGACCCTGGGCAAGTCACTAAATATTTGCCTCAGTTTTCTCAATTGTAAAATGGGGAAATAAAATTTACCTCCTTGGGCTTGTTGTGAAGCTCAAATTAAATAATATTTGTAAATCACTTGGCACATGGTAAGTACTCAATAAATGTTTGTCCTCATCCCCTTCCCCTTTTATCAGTTCTCATTCTTCTCATCCTCTTGACAGCCTCTGACAATACTGATTACCTTCTCAGGTACTCTTTTTTCTCCAGGTTTTTATGACATTTCTTTCGCCTCACTGACAATTCCTTTTCAGTGTCCTTTGCAGGATCTTCTTCTAGGTCACACCCACTAACTAGAGGTGTTCCCAGAAGCTATGTCCTATGTCCTCTTCTCTCTCTATACTATCTCCATTGGTAATTTCTTAATGGAATCACTCACTGAGGAGCCAACTGATTCCTTATAAGGAATTATCTTCTTTATTCAGATGATTCTCAGATGCACTTATCCAGCTCTAACCTCTCTGCTGACCTCCACTCTGATCTCCAGCTGTCTACCGGACATCTTGAACTGGATTTCCCAGAAACATGTCAAACTCAAAATGTCTAAAACTGAATGATCTTCTCCCTTAAGGCTTCTTCTCTTCCATACTGTCCTATTACTGTTGAGGCCGCCACCATTTTCTCAGTCACTCAAACTCACAAACTGCTTGCTCTCTCACCTCCTATGTCTAATCAGTTGTTAAGTCATTTTGTTTCCACCTTCACTTCTCCTATGTGCTGTCTTCTCTCTTCTAACACTGCAAGCACCTTGGTACAGGCCCTCATTACTTTATGACTGGACTACTGCAATAGTCTTGTGGTTGGCCAGCCCAGCCTCAAGTCTCTCCACATTTCAGTCAATCTTCCATTCTGTTGTGAAATTGATCTTCATAAAGATTACATTTGACCATGGAATCCCACCCTCCCCACCCTCCCATTCGATAAATGCCAGTGGCTCTCTATTACTTTGAGAATCAAATACAAAATCCTGTTTGGCGTTTTAAAGTCTTTCATAACCTGCCCCTTTCCTACCTTTCCAGTCTTCTTCCACTCTGCTTACCTCTCCACACTTTCTTCTCTCACCTTCCATGTCCAATAGGTTAAGTCCTTTCATTTCTACCTTTATAACAACTCTGCTATATACTCCCTTCTCTCTTCTGACACTCTACCACCTTGGTACAGGCCCCATGATCTTGCTGTTCTTTGAATAAGACCAGCCGCCATGCATGCCCTATGCCTGGAATTCTCTCTCCTCATCTCCACCTCCTCGCTTCCCTCATCTAGCTAAACAGTAGATACTGAATAAATGCTTGTTCTTGTCCCCTTCCCCTTTAGCTGGTTTTCATTCTTCTCATCCTAGTCCAGCTAAAATTCTACTTTCTATAAGAAGCTTTTCCCAATCCCCCTTTCCCTCAGTTGATTCACTCCATTTTATCCCATGAATGTATATTTTGTGTTTGCAGTTGTTTGTATGTTGTCTCCTCCGCAGCAATGTGAGAGCCTTGAGAAAAGGGACTCTTTTGCCTTTCTTTGTAACCCATGAGCTTAGCACAGGGCCTGGCACATAGCAAGTGCTTAATAAAATGCTCGTTTACTTACACTTTTTTAAGCCTTTGCTTGAATTGTGGCATATTACATTACTTATAAGAAGTAAAATTATATATGTGCTATCTTCCTAAAATTGATTATATTTGGGGAAAAAGTAGGGATGAATAGATTGTATATTATAGATAACACTGATACTCCTAGTTATTCACTATACTGATCCTAAGCTACAGACAAAAAGAAATCAAGTCTAGTTTATTTGTTGGCAGGTACAATGTCTACAAAGAGTTAAATCATCAGCAGTGAGGGCTTTATACATCTCAAATGATTTTGCTCATGGTATTGTAATATTTTGATAGATCTGTGATTTGATCACTGTGGGTACTGCCTCTATCAGCACAGGCTACAACAAGTCTAAATTGTGTTAATCCTCTGTGACTCTTTCCATGTACCCATAAAACCTACTTTGGAATTGGTAAACTGTAATAAGATATAGAAAAGTAAGGTAGCTACATAAGATAAACCAGAAAGTTAGTGTAAGAATCTAAATTAGATTCAGATTTTTTTTTCCTTCAAATAGGAATTCAGACTCATGGTAGGCTGCATTATGCCACTAAAATCATACTACACAACCATTTAAGATAGATATATAATCAGATTAACAAACTTATGTGAAGAGAAACAAGCACTTAGCAAATTTTAAGTAGTGCAAATACAGTTTATTTAAAGTTTAAAAACAAATATACGCAATTTGAGTTTGAGACCACTGCTCTAAGCTACACTGCCTTCATCATCACTTTGTTCAACTTTGGACAGACAAGAGATTTTTGTCATCTAGGTCCTATTATTATTTTTATTTTGTACCCTAACTGTGGGGGTACTCTAAAGTTCTGTCTTATGCCATATTTTCATCTCCCTATCCTTTCTCACTTGGTAACACCAACAGTTCCCATGCATATAACTGTCATCTCTTTGCAGATCTAGACATCTAGACCCACTCCTTCTCCCAAGCTCTACTAGTTAGCCAGACAGTCAGTCAGTCAACAAGCATTTATTAATAAGCACTTTTAACACAGCAGGCATCATGCTAACACGGACATTTCAAATGAGATATATTGTAAGCATCTCAAATTTTGCAAGTCCAAAACAAACCTTTACTTTTCTTCCCAAACTCAGTCCTCTTCTAGACTTCTCTATTTCTGTTGAGGGACCCATTATCCTTCCAGGAATTCAGCTTTACAACCTTGGCATTATCTTGATTTTTCCTCTTACATGTCCAATCAGCATCCGAATCTATCATGTCTCTACAACATCTCTTGTACCCAATCCCCCTTAAGCCACGTCTTTCCATTTCTTGTGACATCCTTTGACTTTTTGTCAAAAAGCGAATGTCCTGATTTTCAAGAAAGGAAAAAGAGCAGAATCTGCCAACTATATGTCAATCCACTTGACCTTTATTACTGAGATGATTCTAGAACTGAAGAGCCAGTGCTTAATAAGTGCTTATTGACAGATTTATCAAGAACAGGTTATGCCAGGCTAGTATCATTTTCTATGAAAAGATTAAAGAGCTAGTAGATGAAAAAAAAATACTGTGGGTAAAGGTTTCCTAGATTTTAACAAGGCTTTTGATAAAGTGTCTTATACTATTCTTGTGGAAAAGGAGAAATGTGGACTATCTGATAATAGAATCAGATGGATTCAGATGTGGCTAAATGGCTGGGCTCAAAAAATAGTTGTTAATTGTTCAATATCAAGATAATTGGAAATCTCTGGGAGAGTACCCATAGGGATCTATGCTTAATCCTATACCATTTAACATTTTTATTAATGACTTGCCATAAAAATATAGATGGAATACTTATCAAATTTGCATATGACCCAAAGCTATGGGAGATAGCTAACACAGGGGATGACAGAATCAAGATCTTGACAGGCTAGAGAACTGGGTTTAAATATAATAAAATGAAATTCAATAGGGAGAATTGTTCATGTAATTTTGAGGTTTATTTAAAAGGGTGTAGCTTAGGGGAGGGGGTAGTAATAATCCTACTATACACTGTCCTTGTCAGACCTTACTTATCTGGAATACCATATCCAATTTTGGGCAGCACAATTAAAAGACACTGATAAACTGGAGAGTGTCCAAAGGAGAGTAACCAGGATGGTGAAAGGTCTTGAGTCCATGTCATATGAGGACTAGTTGAAAGAACTGGGCATATTTAGCCTGGAGAAAAGAAAACTTCAGAAAGATAACTGTCTTCAAGTATTTGAAAGATTGTCACATGGAGGGATTAGACTTACTCTTCTGGCCCCAGAGGGCAGAACTAGGAGCAAGGAGTGGAAGTTGCAAAGAGTCAAATTTAGGCTTGCGGTCATGAAAAAAAAATCCAACGGTTAGAGCTGTTTTAAAGTGGAATTGTCTGAAGGGAAGGGGTAGGATACCCCCTCCTTGGAAGTCTTCAAGCACAGGCTGGATGAAAATTTGAGGGATATGTTATTTTTTAAAAATATATTTTTACTTATTTCATTAAATATTCCCTAATTACATGTAAATTTTTTAATATTCATTTTCAAAAATTTTGAGTTCCAAATTCTCCCCCCCATTCCCTGAGAAAGCAAGCAATCTGATATCAGTTACACATGTGTAATCAAGCAAAACATATTTCCATATAGGCCATGTTGCAAAAGAAAACACAGACTATAAAAAAAAAAAAAGAAAAATAAACAAAGTTAAAGAAAGTATGCTTCAATTTGCATTCAGAGTTCATCAGTTCTTTGAGGGATATGTTATAATGAGAATTGTTTTTGTGTTACAATCTGACTAGATGGCCATGAGGGTTCCTCCCAACTCTCATGTGACGTGATTATATGGTTTCCATGCCTCTCCCCCCCACCCCCAGTTGCTGGTGCCTCCTAGCTAAATGATCCTGAATTCATTTTACACATAATTTATATATACTTATACCAAGGATGTGTAGCTCTGGATATCAATTAATCAATCAAGAAATATTCATTAAGCATCTTCTATGTACCAGGCCCCATGCTAAACACTGAGGATACAAATACAAAGAATGAAACCGTTGACTCATGAAGAGCTTACATTCTAATGGGGGAGACAACAAGGACATTTTTAAAGCTGTAACAGCATAAAGCTAAGACTTTTGGGACAACTATGTAAATTAAGAGTTTAATCAAACATTTCAAATGTTGTCTTCAGTGGCACTACTAATTTACACATAGGCCTATGTGACCAGCTGGACGGTCTGTTTTCTAAGTGGCTGCAGTGGGGCACAGAACCTCCAAAGTGCACTTTTTTTCAGACACATAATGGAAGGTATAGAGATAATAACATATATGAGTGTATGTCACACACATACCCACACACCCACACCGAGAATGGGAGAATGTAAGTTTGCTAAAGGCAGGGATTGTTTCACTCTTGTCTTTTATCCCCAGCACTTAACATGATGCAGAGCATGTGGCTGGTATACTTAAATACTTTTTGATTGAATGACTGATTGACAAGCACATCAGGAACTTGTGTGTAGTAAGGAACAACAAAGTATAGAACTTACAATGTAGGGGAGCAAATCCAGACCTTGCCTTTTACTACAAATTAAGTGGACTGTGAAGTTCAGAAGATGAATTTTATAGCAATCCTGAGTGGCAATGAATCCATTCTTTGTTTTTGGTCAGGTTTAGTAAAGCCTCTTCTGCATTTGATATCTTATTAGACAGGGGAAATGAAGGGCCTTTTGGACAGAACAAATAATGACATTCCCAGGTTTTTTGTGAATGGGGGTATGCGCCAGGGATCTTATTTGTTACATACTCTCTCAACTGGAACTGGTCCAGCATTTCAGGAGCCAGGGTCGAATTGACATCAAAATGGAAAAATCATAGTTTGGCTCACAGTAAGAACTTATTTATTCTCCTTTTAAAATTTCCTCTACAGTCTTTTTCTGTAAAACATTTTATGTTATTTTATATAAAAAATCCACAACCATTTTATGTATTATTCAGCATGATGAGCCACAATGATTTTTAAATAAAATGTGATATCAACCTTCATCCATCTTTTTTCAAATACCTAAAATAATTTTTGGGGGAGAATTGCTACTGTAATTCAAGTTTGATATTATCTTCCTCCATTGAGGAACTTTGTTTGGTATTAGTGTTACAGAGGTGAACTATAGGGTAACATACAGAGATTTAAATATATTCTAGCTAAGTAATAGAAGGGTATTATTCCTTCTTAAATTTGAATTTTTAAAAGGGGTAAAATAATGATGAGCATAGGACTGAAGTATTTAAAATCATTTTCCTACTGCACAGCTGGTTTAAATGGGATTCACTTTAGTAAAAAAAAGAATCTAACCAGCTACAAGGCTGCTAAAGTGCTTCTATGTAGCGCTATGTTCTATTCCTATTTCAGCAATAAATGATGCAGAAATGAAATGGACCCAGTCTTGCCAAAGAGAGATCTGAAATTTAAGAACAAAAATAGTTTGAACCAACATGGTATTTTTTTAAAAAAATAAATCTTAAGTTAACTAAGCTCTTTCACTTTCTTTAAATAGCTTTTAAAATGACACCTCTTAGGAAGACTTAATCTACCCAGTCAGAAAAAAGGTGGAAGTTCTCTCCTGAGCCACCCTGTGTGGAATCCTGCAATTCTCAAGCATTTCCATTGTCCTATTAAATAGGATTATCCTTTTTCTTTCACACATGTGATGGCCCACATTTGAAGACTGAAAAGGAGCTCTTCAACTCTGAATCTTTCCCCTCTCTTCCCTGGTTCACTCTACCAGGTTCCCAGTGCTCTAAGTCCTCTCAAAGGAAAAACTGCCCCCAAAGTAAACTGATCATTTCAAGCATTGAGAAAAGCTTTTCATTCAGGTCGGTCAGGGTATCGATTTGCAGATAAGGGAGTCCAAGTGCAAAAAGCCCATTTGTAAAAAGACACTTATTAGTGAATGAAGAGATATATATATATATGGGCCAGAGCCCAAATACTTGAGTTACTTAGGCCTCTATTCATGCATCCATTCAATAAATGTTAACACTTGATGATTTCATCTGCTCCAAATAGATTTAATTATCATTTCTATGCAAGTGATTTCCCAGGTTTATACATCCAGCCTAGGGGTCTCTCAGGAGCTCCAGTCATGTATTTGCATATGCTTATCAGATTTTTCAAACTGGATGTTTGGTAAACATCTCAAACTCAACATATCCAAAATAGAACTCTATCCTTTCTCTAAAGCTTCCCTCTTCTCTGAACTTCCTTGTTTCTACTGAGGACACCACTATCCTTCCAATTACACAGGTTTTGCAACTTTGGCATAATCCTTAACTTTTCACTCTCCTCCATCCCCCATCCCACTTATTCAATGAGTTGTCACATCTTGTCATTCCTACATCGACAACATCTCTCATCTCTCCCCTTCTATTCATTTACAGGGACAAGACACTAGTTCAGATCCTTTTTACCTTTATCCTATATTAATAGTCTGCTAACTGGTCTCTCCGCCTAATGAGTCTCCCCACTCAAACCTGTCCTCCATTGAGCGGCTGACTTTCCTAAAATATAGATCTGATTATATCACTTTTCCACTTAACAGATTTTTTCCCCATTAAGTTTTTATTGTATTTTTTTCTCAATTGTGTTTTTGTTGTTCACTTGTTTCTGTTATGTCCAACTCTTCATGACCCCATTTGGGATTTTCTTGGAAAAGATACTGGAATGGTTTGCCATTTCCAATTGTTTACTTTTAAATGGTGATTTTCAAGCACTTCCAAAAATATGACCTCTAAGCTCATTTACTTAACTTGCTTTCATGTAGCACCTAGCTTGGTACCAACCAGGAAATGGTACTTTCTGTACCTGCCCTCAAGAAGCTAACATTAACATTTTACTTAGGGTTGGGGATTAGATGCGGCATGTAAATCTGACAAATAAGTATAAGATAATTTGAGTGGGGGATAAAACATGATCTCGGGTGTTCAGGAAAGGTTTTGTGGAGAATGTGGCATGTTTGTGAAGTCTTAAAGCAAGGTAAGATTTCTCGAAGGCATTGAGGACCTATGGGAAGATCTTGTATGAAAGCACAGGCCCAGTGAGGGAACACTGAGTTTGGGAAACATCTCATAGTCTATTTTGGCAGGAACATGAAATGCCAGAGGGGGTGAAGTCTGGAAAGGTAGCAAAACACAGACTATGGAAGACCACAAACACATACATTCATCTCTACTATCTATCTATCTATCTATCTATCTATCTATCTATCCATTCTATCCATCTGCTGACATAAGCTTTATTGAAGGAGCTATGCGGATAGAGATGAATTAAAAGGACCTGGGTATTGTAGCTACTTACATATTTCTTAAAACATGAAAGAATGTTTCTTTGGAAAGTTGTTTTCCTGTGACATGCTTTAAGTCTTAGTCCTCTTTGATTTTCATCCATAACAATGTTTAATTTTGTCAGTCATTTAACTATTGCATCCTCATTTCCAAAAGGTATCTCCATTTAAGTAACAATGTGATCTCTTCGTTTTTTTGCTTTTAAGATTTGATTACATATCTTCTCCTAAATTGTGTCATGTTTACAAAATTTGTTAAAAGTTTACAATCTTATGAATGTTAATATTTATCAAATAAGAGACTCAATGGTGCAGCAAAAAGAACACTGGATTGGGAAGCAGGAGGCCTTGCTCGGGCACTTTTCACCAGTCATTGAGGGAAGTGAATCATTCAACTTTTCTGGACCTCAGCTTCCTCCTCATATATTTTTAAAATGACAGAGTTGAACTAAATGATGTGTAAGGTTCTTTCCATCTGTGGCATTCTGTTACTCTAAGTGTGATTATGGAGGATTTTGAACCTAAACTTTCAGGATCAGAATTTCTAATGCTCATGACACTTTTTCAGATACCTATTTTTACATTTTAACATATTGCAATTTAGTGTTTAAAACAAGCATAAACTCTGGTGTTGCGATCCTTTCTATAACTGACGCAAATGAGTTTTATACTTTAACATGATTCTTAATATTTTGACATCTTGTTAGTCTGAGGATGGTATCACTCCTTCAGTCCTATGGGGCATTTCCAATTCCTTTAATGTCACTATTAATATAATTTTGGGATTATCAGATTCTTCTACAAAATGCTAATACCAAAAAGTTGTAACTTGACCAAATGCAAAGACTTTATATGAATATTTTAAAAAAGATAATAACTTTAAAACTGTCAGCAAATTGTATTAATCATTTTTTAAAAACACACTCAACCTATCCCCCAACCATACAGATTAAACTTGTCCAAAGTAACTTTCATAGCAACATATTCACAGGTTTACACTACAAAGTTGTGAAAAGAATGATATCTTTTTCAAATATTTGATTAAGTGCTGCAAGATGTTGAAGAAATTCAATGCTCAAATGAATTATATGTTTGATGTCATTTTTGGCAACACTACAGAAAATGTCACATAAAAGAAAAACATCTTATTTAAAGGAAGGTCTTGACAGCAGTCTGGCATGGCTAACAGCTTCATCCCCAAATGGGAAGACTGGTTATAATCAAACTTGTAATGAGCGAATTAGTTTTTTTCCCCCCTCTTGAGACAATGTAAACACTTAAAAAAATTCTTTTACTTAATGACTTCTAAAGCCTTGGACCTGGAACAAAAGTAAGTGTGCAAATATGTAATATGTTCAATTTAAAGATTAAATATCAGATGTGATTCTAATATTTCTTGGAGAGCTGTCAGAAGCTGTTAACAAAGACAAGTAGTGGTAACAGAGCAGCCAACAGGTAGTTCACCTTTTGGATATTATTTTCTTTTTTGCCTGGAAGAAACCAGCCATTCACTGTGTCAATGGAAATGGAATTCCCAGGTGCCAGAGCACAGACATCTTCCAGCAAGCACCCAAGTAAGAGGTTGTAAGGGCTTTTTTATTTCTTTTTTTCCCCAAACCAAAGCATTTTTGTTTGTTTGACAGAAGCGTAAGAATTGCCTCCACCCCCTTTAAAAATATTTACCTTCCTTTCTTTATCTCTTTTCCTTGACAGAGACAGAGAATGAATGAATGAATGAATGAATGAATGAATGAATATCACTAAGTCAAAGATGGTACAGTGGAAAGCACTGGCTCTTGAGTCAGACGATCTGGGCTTGATTCTTGGCTATGCCATTTAGTACCTGTGAAGTGAAGTCATTTATCTTGTCCTATATAATGAGGATGGACAAGATGATCACTGGGGTCCCTTCTCGTTCTAAATCTGTGATCCTGAGGTTTTCACTTCAGGGTTGTTGGCCACAGACTAAGCCTCCCCCTACACAAATGAATAAATATGATTTATGGGTCCTGAACAACACTGATACCAAAAACAATAGGAAAATGTTGTAGTTTGTTAAAGTACTCTATTGGTTTGAATATAGGTTGTTCCCAAATATAGGGTGCATCCCTATAAAGAGATTTTTTGGAAAGAAAAAAAAAGTATATATTGTAAAAAAAAAAAAAAAAAAAATCACAAAAAATTAGGGATAGGGATTGGACCTCTGATTTCATTGATATAGAGAAATGGTAGATGATGAAACTCCTTTGGTTAATGCAGATTGTCATTTTCTCTGAAATTTATAATCTTGTAACTCACCCAGTCACAGAGTCAGAACTATGGAAACAATTGTGAGACATGGGAGATATTGGCACAAGACTGCCCAGCATAGCGTGTCTGCATCAAGGAAGGTGGTGCATTCTACAAGCAAAGCAGAACTGCTGTAGCTAAAAAGAAATGTGAGATGCGTAAATTTAGAGACATCTCCACTCCAAATGTTCATATGGACTATTTGTGCCTGAACTGTGGTAGAGCCTTCCAAACTTGTATTGGTGACCCCCTTTGAGAACAACAGAACACTGCTTGTGAAAACCTGATTTTTCTCTTCGAAAGCCTTCATCAAGGATGTCCTTGCTACTATTATTTGTCAAAGATGATCATGACAAATATATTAGAAGGGTAATGGGATGTAATCTTAGGCTCATGACTACACCCAGGGAAATTCCTGAAATGTCAGTATCGGTTTTTTTTTTCTTTTTCTGCTTTTTACTCTTCTCCCCAAAGTCCCTCAGTTGAAAAGAGATACCCCTAATACACTGGTTTTCAGATGTGGGTTATTCAATTCACTGGTGGCTTCTAAAATCTCCTCTAGGCAGTCCAGGCTCTGATCTTTAAAAGTCAAGTCACACATCCATAAAATGTGTGGGATTTTCACCTCATATTTTCACAGAAGATTTTAGCACAAAAACTAACACTCCCAATACACATGTCCTATACTGGTCACTTCCTCAGGCAGCAGCTGCACAATAATTCTGTATCTATGATGGCAAGCAAAAAGAATATAGCAAAAGGAACAAGGTGGGTTATAGGCACATAACATAACAGTTGAGGATGACAGCTTTAAAAAACCACAAATTAAAGTGAGAAATCACTAATCATGATATATGTTATGCCAGTTTTATTCTGAAAAAAGGAAGATTATTATTGTAGGACAAACTTTTAAATAGCACATGGACTGATTTCTGGTACAAAGACCCAATAATTCACAGGTTTGATTAAATTACTTCTCAACAATACACTGGTCACACAACCAAAATGCTTCAATTATTTGGCATCAAGGAAAATGAAAAGTCTCACAAAAGTCAATTTTCTAGGTCACTGAAACTTAGCTTTTCAACAGCAAATTAAACTTATTCAAATATATTCTCTCATGCCTTCCAAAACAGTGTATACAAAACATGACTAAACATACTGTTGATGACTGAGAGTGATCATTGCAAACAATTATATCGTAATGAAGTATAGTGAGTGAGACTTCTAGGGCTTATTGAGGCTGTCTAGTTCAAAGGATCTTGGGGTGGTTTTTTTTTAATGTATTGCCTTACCCACACTTTGTCAGCTGTCATTTTTTGCTGTTATTAATATGATTATTTCTAGCAGTTCCTCCCCTGAGCCTAATTTACTGCAAGGATGTCAGAATTATACCTAAGAGGAAATGTGCTTTGCATGAGGGCTTAAGGGACTTTCCTAATAGCAAAGTGAATGAGCTTTAATTCATGGCCTTTGTGTCATCTATTTTAACTACTCAAAGGACTTTTTTTTTGCTTTTTTGCTTCCTTTTGGGTTTTGACTATATTTTGGACAATTTAGGTTGCCACCTACATGGCACAACTTTCTACTCACAAATGACTACTATTGCTCACAAAGGAGGATGATGACCACACAATGATATCCTTTCTTCTGCAGCTGCAGTTTCCACTTAGAAATAGATAATGTCAGACTCATATGAGGCATTCAGTGCATTATATACTGACTGAGAAGAAAGGGAAAAAATAAGGAAGAGGTAGAGAAGAGAAAATGAAAAGGCATAGAAAAGAGGAATAGGAGTGAGGGAGAATACAGAATTCAAAACACAGTTGAAGAGGTTCCGATTATGTTAAAGCATGATTCTTTACTGTTAAGTTAAAAAAATATAAACTGTAACAACATAACTACACTTTACTTTCATTGTCCACAGTATGTAACAATAAAATTGAATACACACAACAAAACATCAGAATTGGTGAAAAAACAAAACTTCAAACACAAAACATTATGCCTGAACTTAAAGTTAGTCACTAGCTAGTAGGACAAGACAATGCCTAAAGAATGCCCGGAAAGAATTAACTGCTTTTGAAAAGAAGTACAATCTAAAAACACCAGGGAATCAATTCATCCTAGCAGTATCAGCCTAACATTCTAGAGTCTCTGTTTCACTTAGGAAACCAAGATTAATCTTGTCTAACATTATATATTAGATAGATGGAAAAGTAGTCAGAAATTGTACATTTCCTCAACCCTATAATGATAGAAGGGCCCCAATCTGACTTAATCCATTATTCAAAGATAGTTTGTATAGATTTTAAATGGCCCAGTGCAACTTGAGAGGTATTAAGCACTGCAAAGAGATCTTTCACAACAGGTTTTAAAATGCTTTCTTGATTTACAAGCTCAGATTGTCCTTCGTTCTTTGAATTCTGGCACTCTTCACAGAGAAGGTATTGTCCACATAGTACTCTGAGAAGAGAAGATCAGACAACTTACCTACCTAAAGTTGACTGAGGAATTTGCTCAAACCTGTATCTCTCTCTGACTATTTGGCTTACTGCTGGTTTTGATAGTATGATTAAACTTAAAGGAAATCAGAGGGGGTTGAAGTCATAATGTAACCAACAAAATTGCAAAGTTTATTAAAGTTTTAGACAAAGTCAACTCAGAAAAGTGACTTTACCCCAACCTACTGTCAACTTTAGGCAGAACTGATCATATACTATAGCAATCCTATATAGAGGTATAGACAACTGGGTCAGGAGACTAAATAGACTCTACTGCTATAAACTATCATCCTGAAGTATATCTCTTTTTGGATACAACTGGCATTTAAAAAGTAATACAACATTCCTTGTTTATTAGATTTAAATTGAGCACTTATTGCAGACTTTGGGTTAAACTAGTTTGATTTTCAGTTTCGTGTGTTCAAATTTCATCAGTATGGAAAATTTAAACTATACAAATAACTGTTTTAGAATTATTTATGACCCTTAAAGTTAGAGGCTCTCCAGAAAGCACCCACCTCAACTCTAACCTATACTGCAGTGGTCATGTAGTCTTCACTGGTAAACCTCCAGTAATTAGGAATCCACTACCACCACAGGCACTTTTGGACAGACTTTCTGATTGTTAGGAAGCTCTTCAACCTATCAAGGTGAAATCTACCCCTCTGCAATTTCCACTCAGTGCTCCTAATTCTATCTTCTGGGCAAGTAAAATAAATCTAATTTGTTCTTCCACAAGACAGCCCAATGAATACTTGAAGATAGGTATCAGATCTCTTTGTTGCCATACGCCTCCCTGACACCCCCCTCCATCTCCCCAGTCTTTAATTTTTTTTTTTCCTCTAGGTTAAGCACTGTCAGTTTTTTCAATCTGAACTTTTTTCAGTATGGTTTCGAGTGCCGTTATTATCCCGGATGCCTCCCTCTTAATGGACTCTAGCTTGCCAATGTCTCATCAAAAGGTGGCACCCAGGACAGAACACAGTGCTTCAGGTCGAGGTGCAACAGGGCTATAAGTTCCTTCCTTTTGGGACTCTATATTTCTATTAAAAGCTCAAGACTGCATTAACATTTTGGCTGTCATATCATAGTGCTGACTCGAGTTTTCTGTCTCCTAAAATCCTAGATTTTTTGTTGTTGTTGTTGTTGTTTATAAAAACATGAACTGTTCAGCCATTTTAGCCTTATCCTGTACTCAGCTGATTTTCTGAGCCCAAATGAATGATATGATTCTCTCCTTATCATCACCATACTTCCAGATACCCAGGTTCAAAACTTGGAATCATCCGACTACTCACCCTATAGATCCCAATCAGTTGCAAAAGTTTGTCAATTCTTTCTCCATCACAGTCCCCATTTCTATTGGTCTCCCTACCGTAATCCTCTCTTTCCTTTGATCCATGTTCTGCATAGTTCTTATTAACAAGCATTTATTAAGATCCTGCTATGTGGTATTTCAAAAGTATAGGTCTAACCATGTCACTCCTCTGCTCAAAAAAGCACTAGTGGATCCCTATTGCTTCTGGGTTTAAATACAAACACCTCTGTTTGACATTTAAAGCTGTTTATATTTTCAGGCTTATTACATATTGCACTTTACTGGACTAAATTGCTATTCCTCACACATGAGTCTGTCTCCCATCTCTGTGCCTCCCTATGTCTTGAATGCCTTTCCTTCTCACAGCCTCTTGGAATCTCCAGCTTTTTTTTTTTTCCAAGCTACCTCCTTCATTAGACCTCTCCTGTTTTTCCCCAGTTGCTAGTTTCCTCCTCTGAAATTATCTTGTATTTATATTAAATGTGTTTTACTCTACTTAAATGTATACATACTTTCCCCCAACAGAATGTAAGCATCTTGAGGGCAGGACCGTTTAGTTTTTGTATTCCTAGCAACTAGCAAAGTGACATAGAGTGTTTTAAAATGCTTGTAGATCAACTGATTAACTTCTATTCATTAGATTTTCTAAAGCCTTTCATCCAATCTTTAAAATATATACATATGTTAAAATATGATAATAGTAATAATATTGATGATATGGTAGATTTACATAGTATTTATCTTCCTTAATGTTAAAATCATTTTTGCATATCCTTAACTCACAACTGTCTTGTCAGGTGGGAATAGGTAGCTACTATTATCTCTAATAGCAGAGTAATAACTCTATCATGATCTCACTCAAAATTCTGCCCTAAAGCTCTGTTCTCCTGATTGGTAACTCCCTTCCCCCTCACCCCCATTTTGGGAACTCTCCAGTCATACCTGGATTGACTTCTATGAACTTCTTTTAATCCCAGTAGAGCACCTTTGCCCTGAGGCTCTGCTCTCCTAACTGGTGACTTCCTCCCTGGGACCACCATTTTAGGAAAGACCCCAGTCTTGCTTCATTTCACTCAAGCCTGGATTCATTCTCTGAATTCTCTTCCTCTTTCTTCTCATCTTTCCAGTTACTGTATATGTATAGTCTGGTCCCATTAGAAGGTAAATGTCCTTGAGTACAGTGACTATCACGTTTGCTTGCATTCGTATCCCTAGAGCTTAGCACTGTGATTGGGAAATACCAACAGCTTAAAAATGGTGTCTGTCTTTAGTCTGTCTATCTGTCTCACACGTGGGAAAATAATTGGGATTCAGAATTAGTAAATGATTTTTTTAAGGTTATGTGATAGGATTACTAGTCCAAATAGGATTAGAATTTAAGTCTCCTGACTAGCAAAAGAAACCTCCATAAACATTCAGTCAGGTAAGCAATGAAATGCTACAGTGTTATTCCCTGATCAAATGGGGTCTTTATCAGGAAGGAGGAACCAGGGCTATTATAGGGAAACCAATACTGAATGATGAAATTCAAACATGCACAAACTTTTCTGGGATCACTTCACAAGCACTTTTTTGAGTACTATCCAAAGGACCTATATTACCTTATAACAACAGGGATTAGAAAGACATCAAATGTCAGGCCTTCATGGCCTTAGATATGCTCACATAACTTCCACAGAAATCACTCTCACGTACTTGTATCCCAAAGAACGTTACATTAGAAACATAACTATGAAATATGTAGAGAAACTATAATAGAGTTCATTATAATAAGATTTTGGCCTTTATATCAAATGTGTTCATCTGCTAGTTGTGCTATATCCTTGAAGGACATTACTTGAAATCATCTTTTCAGACTGAAAGGCAGGGACATAAAATTGATTAAAAAAATGAAAAGGAGTACTTTTAAGCCAAGATGGAAAGAAAGCATGTGCCATCTATCTATACACTGTTCTATATGCCATTCTCCTCTTCTTCCTCCTTAATTATTTTTTGGGGTTTTGTTTGCTTTAGTGAGATTTGGGGATTTAGGAGGTCTTTAAATTTTGAGGGTTAAAGAGGTGAGAAGTAAGCCATGAAACCGAGTTACTAAACACCTTGAGGTAAAAGAGGCAGACATAGAATCACAGATTGAGAGCTGAAAGGATCCTTATAAGATAATAATAGTTACCATTTATATAATGTTTACTATGTGCTAGGCACTGTGCTAAATGCTTTATAATTATTATATTTGATCTTCACAAAGTAGGTGAGGTAGGTGCTATTATTATGCTCATTTTACAGATGTGGTAAATAAGGTAAACAGAGGTTAAGTGACTAGTCCTGGATCGCCGAGCTAGTAAGTGTCTGAGGCCATATTCCTGACTCCATGTCCCATACTCTAGTTACTGTACCACCTGTATAACATCCAGTCCTTTGGACTAGACTCCATCATGCTATACTCCTCCACAACCCTACCCCCAACTTCATCTTCCTTTGATGTAACAGAAACAGCACAACATCAAACACTGTCACTAGCAAGCCTGCCTTCCATGGCAGGAACCAGAGAAAACACTCTTGAAAACCGATTATTCTATATTGAAAATAGATTGTAACTGGGTCAAGGAAGTAAGACTACTCGAGGACATGAAAACAGTTGTGTCTACTTTATCATAAGATTTTAGCTCTCTATATTTTTCCTTCTCACTCTACATCTTTCTATATACCATTTAGTTCTTTACTAGAAGTTTTGATCAAGAAAATATAGTCATGTACCATGTAATGGAAATAACTTTGTTATACGACTACCTCTTTACATGTTAAATGTAAGGTTATTTACATTTTACTTGTACCTATTTTTCTTGCTTACCTTATCTCTTTCTCCATATCACTTAGTTTGTTGCCATAAATATTAAAGTGAACTTTTAGCCTTCACTTGTAGGATTAATCTATCTAGACTGACAGAGAAAAGGAGTGTCTTTAAACACACACACACACACACACACACACACACACACACACACACGCACGCAACTTGAATTGGGCAATAAATGTCTGTAAGATACTTTCCTGACTGAATCTATCAAAGTAAAATGCTCATGTGTGGACTCTAAACCACATGGAATATAATTAAATTCTTAATTATGAAACTGTCAGATAAAAAACTATCTAAAATATTTTCATTGACACAGGAGTTTTGTTTTGTATTATGCTCAATGGATACTCCTTTTGATCCCGAAAGGCCCATTAGTAATTATTTTAGGTTTAAAGAAAAAAACAGTCATTTAAGCCAATTCATTTCACAGTTGTCAGGAAAGAAAAAAGGAAACAAATCAGAGGAGTCCTCCATTGAGGACAGCCTGGTTTATGTCAGATGTGAATGATGATTAATTCTTTCTGACCCTTTCTTAAGGCCAGTGATTTTATTTATTCCTTCAGGGTTTTAGTCTCTGGCATTGAGCTTAACAAATTCAGATGGTTTGAAGAAGAATATATTACTGAGTTTTGTCCTATCATAAACCAAATCTCCATTAGCCTCACTAAGTATTTTTACCTAGCATATTTGACATTAAGAAATAAAACCAGAAATAACTAGTTTTTCAGTCTTTTTGTTAAGATTATAGACTTTTAAAGATTTGAATTATTAGTTTATCTTTAGTAGTTGGTATTGCACACAAAGAAATGGAAACCCATATGAAAGACACGTCTATGTTATTGCAGCAATTTGCTTTACTAAGTGTGCAAAAGGATCTGGATATTTGAAACATCTGGGTCTTTTTAGAATTCATTTTCAGCCCTTAAATCCATCTGCAAATTAAAGTGCCAGATATATAGCACATAGTGTTCGAAGGACCAAATCACTCAGAGTTGCCAAAATACCCAAATATTTAAATACATTAAAAATGGTCTCAGACTAAAATAAAATGGTTTATCAAAGCCAGGTATGTAACCACACATCCCAGTTAAGAAATCTTTCCTGAATGGATTCAACAGGGTACTTAGACCAACTGATGCATAAAGTTATAGAGTCAAGGTCAAATAAAACTTTCCAACTTCTTCTCATGTGATGATCTTACTCAAGAAATACACATATGAACCTCTGGATTTATCCTCTGAGTTCACAAAATCCTAACATTCAAATATCTCTGTGTAGAGGAAATTTTTGAAGTTCTGGCATGCATTCAAGGACACCTCTTGTTCTCCTTTGCTTGTGTAATGGTTCTGCACTGATGGCACATGGTATCATTTTTCATTTAATGAGAAAAGAAACACAATTAGCTTTAAAAGTTACATGTTGTAGTCATTAGGAATCTGTAAAGTTCAAAGTAAAACAAGTTTGCTGATGCTCACTGACCCACCACAGTGCAGTATGTTTTTCTATCACTATTTCATTATGATACTTGTCTATTTAGTTATTACGTATAAAAGCAGAGAGGAAAGTCAAATTCAGCGAAAGTCATACAATACCAAGGAAAGAGTTGGAACAAAGTCTTACAACATGACAAACTATGACAAATGACTGCAATTTAAAAAATAAAGCATGACTAATAATAAGGTCACTTACTTTGTAAGGTACACCATAAGGTCATTAAAAAAAAAATTAAGCCATGTGTTCCCAAGAACTCTATTAATGTAGAGAGTATGTTAATTCAATTCAATAGACATTTAAGCACCTACTATTTACAAAGCACTGTGCAAGGTATTCTGTTCAACAATCCAATAGATATTTACTTAAATGTCCATTATGTGCAAGACCCTACATGAAAGCTCTAAACTGAAGATGATTTCTGCATGGGATGTAGGAAATACAGACAAAACTGAAGGAGTACCTTAAAGAGTGTGGAGGAAGAGACCTTAGAAATCACATAACACAACTATTAAATTTTACAGATGAGGAAACTGAGGTCCAAAGACTTACCTAACGTTGTTTTATGTATACGTGTACACACACACACACACACACACACACACACACATGTATACAGTATTAGTACTTAGATCTCTTGATTCTTAGGCCAATACTCTTTGGGTTTCAAAACCCAAAACCCAATCCCCCCTACTCCCTGATTCCTTATTCCCATTCCCCTCAACCTTTCCACTCCAAAGTTTCAACCAAACATCACTGTTTGCCATTCCACTGTTGCCATCTGGAATGCCTGTTCCATTGGCAACAAAATTCCCTTTCTCTTGAATCTTTTTCCTTTTCCACTCCTTCCACCTACTATTACTGAAACCTGGCTCCCCTCTGATGGCACTGCCTCCCTGGCTACCCTTTCTAGTACTGGCTACATCTTCACTCATTCTCCCTAGCTCACTGACGGAGGTGTGGGGGTTAGAATACTCCTTGTTCCTCACTACCACTTCCAGATTCTCCCCCTACCTCCATCACTCAGTCACCTCTCCACCTTTGAGATTCATTCTATTCATATCTACTACCCAGATCTCAGGACTACTACAGATCCTCAGGACACTCTCATTACTTCCTCAATGAGTTCCACACCTGGCTCACAATTTTTTTCTCCTCCCCAATTCCAGTCCTCATATTAGGGAACTTCAACATAGGTACTGATTCTCCGTAAAACATCCTAACCACTCAGTTCCTCAACTTCTCATGAGTTATATCTCCAACTCACTTTAGTCATGCCCAAAGCTGACCATATCTTTGATTTTGTCTTCACCAATAAATGTACCAACTCTATGTTCAAGAATCCTTAAATCCCTTTATCCAACCATCATCTAATGGCTTTCTGTCTCTCCCTCTACCTTCCCTTACAAAACCATACTCTTTGTCCTCACTGTGACCTCTAATCCCTTCACCTCTCAACTGTCTCCCAGTCCATCACTCCTGCATTAACCACTCTCTCTTCTTTTCTCCATCTTGACCCCTTGGTGAGCCAATTCAACTCTACACTGTCCTCCACTCTTGAATCCCTAGCACTCTTATAATTTCCCTAATTGTATCCAGCTAAGTTTCAGCTTCATATCAATTCCTCAAAAAGACTGTGTACAATAGGTGCTTACACTTTCTCTCCTCCTACTCTCTTCTTAACCTTTTAAAATCTGGCTTCTGACTTTATTTCACCAAAATTGCTCTCTCCAAAGTTACTAATTATCTCTTAGTTGCTGAATGGTGTTTTCTCTTTCCTCATTCTTCTTGACCTTTATGCAGCCTTTGACATTGTCGATCACTTTCTTCTCCTTCATACTCTCTTCTCTCCAGTTTTTTGGGATACTTGTCTCTTTTGGTTCTCATCTTACCTATCAGACTGCTCCTTCTCAGTCTCCTCTGCTAAATCCTCATCCAGATCATGCCCTTTAACTATAGGTGTCCCTCAGGGTTCAGTCCTGGGTCCTCTTTTCTTCCCTCTCTATAGTAATTCACTTGGCAATTTTATCAGTACCCATAGATTTAATTACCATCTATCTCTATGTTCATGATTCTCAATTCTATCTATCTTCCCCAACCTCTCTGTTGACCTCAATTGCCTTTCAGACATTTCAAACTGGATATCCAGTAGACATCTTAAACTTAATTATATCTAAAACAGAACTCATTATTTTTCCCCTTAAACTTCCTCCCCTCCTACCTTCCCTATTACCGTAGAAGGCAACACTATTCTTCCAGTCCCTCAGGTTCACAATCTAGAAAGCATCCTGGATTCCTCACTATCTCTCATTCCCTATAATCCAATCTGTTGCCACAGCCTGCTGATTTCACCTTTGTAACATCTCTCAAATATGCCCATTTCTCTCTTCTGACACTGTCAACACTTTACTACAGGTATCATCACTTCATACCTGGACTAGTGCTATGATACTGTATTACTGCTGGTCGGTCTGCCTGCCTTGTCTCTCTCCACTCCAATCTGACCTTATCCTTATTCTTATTCTAATCCCTATCCTATCCAGCTATTAAAGTGATTTTCCTAAAGCACAGGTCCAATCAAGCCATCCTGATTGATTTTATAGTACAGTATTTCCTCATTGTATCCTATAAACATAAGAATCTTCTTAAAGTGATTCTAAACTCATTTCAAAATTTTTTTTGTTTTCAATGCCATTGATATTATACTTTTCCCTAATATCATGGCACATATAGATAATTTACATGGTATTGACAAGACAAAGAAGATTCAGAAATAAGAATCTTTGTTATAAATTCCCACAATTATAGGGCAGCTCTCCCATCTGAGCCCTTCTCTTCACTCACCCAGCTGACTCCTCTCTGATTCTCATCAACGACACTCCATCTCCCATCTTCATGCCTTTGCACTGCCATCCCCCATGTCCAGAATTCACTCTCTCCATGTCATCTGCTATAGAGAGTTCCCTCTTGCTCTTGAATGCTCAGGCTCTATCTTCTGTATGAAGCCTTACCTGATCCCTCCAACTGCTAGTGTTCTCTATCTCAAACTAACTTATATTGAACTACACTGCATATATTTGATTTACCTTATAGTCATACTGTATATATACACATTTTTGTATGTACTTATCTTGCTCATTTTGTTTCACAGTGTCTAGCATAGTGACTGACATGTGGTGGCTAGGTGGCAGAGCAGATAGAGTGCCAGGTCCGGAGTCAGGAAGACTCGTCTATCTGAATTCAGATCTGGCTTCAGACACTAACTTTTTGACCCTGGGCAAGTCACTAAACCCTGTCTGTCTCAGTTTTCTCATCTGTAAAATGAGCTGTAGAAGGAAATGGTAAATCACTCCAGTATCTTTTCCAGGAAGCCTAAATTGGGTCACGAAGAGTCAAACATGACCAAAAACAACTGAAGAATAATAACAACAATAACAAGAAGAACAAATACTTGCTGATTGATTGCTGATTGACACTGTATAAATCACTTAATCTCTTCAGAACTCAGATTCTTTATTTGTAAAAAGAAATGACTGGCCTGGATGATTTCTAAAGTCTCTTGAAGGTCTAACATTCTAGTAACTTCTTTTATGGATTATAGATTTGTCTTAATTATAGATAAGATAAAAAAATCACTTATTAACATTTAAATGCTAACTCTTTAAAGACATTACTTTCACTGACATTTCTTTCAGAACTCAGCATGACAATTATAGTGGTTCACACTAAAGGTAATATGCCACCAATGAATTCTACAAAGAAAAAATTTTTGGCCTATAATTTGGAAGTGTGTATAATAATCTTAGCCATTTTATTAGGTTTTTGAGATTAATGAGATTTTTTTTTTCAGCTCTTTTTCACACAACTGACAATTACGCATGATTTACTTGGTTCAAAATATATTCTGGTGATTTCTTAAGTCATGTCCCAAATCTCAAGACCATGACTTCTTCAGTGGTTATATAGTATGCTTCTCACTAAATAAGCGAAACAGCAATGAGCATGACTGAACTATGAGTTATGCTGGCTCTTTAAAACTTTTTCACTTCACTCTTTCAATATGTACCACGAAAGAGATAAGGAATTTATTAGCAGAAGAGAGCAGTTATTCTAGTAAATTTATCATATGGCATCAAAGGCAACTGACTCAAATCTCCTACCATGCTAATTGGAATTACAAGATAATTCATCTTTGTAAAAAGAAACCATAAAGTTGAGGAGTCAAAATTGTGTAAAGTTTTGGAAACTCATAATGAATGTGCTTTATAGCTTAAGAATTTTTAGACAAAGTTAAACTCTTTCTTTGGTGAAACAGCTTCCTCCAAAGACGTTCTAGCTCAGCAAAAGTAAAAATGAGATATTTGGGAACATAGTAAACTTTTACAAATAAACTGCCATATATGACTGACCAGTTTCTCAATACCATCATTTAGATTTTCTAATACACTTACATCCCACTGCAAAAAGGAAAAACAAAACAAAACAAAAGTGAACATTGCCAGTTTTAGAAGTAAATGAATCAGCACTCAAATATATACAGAAGCAAAAATGGCTCTGGAAGTCATCTTGTTTAATGCACATTGGAACAAGAGTCTCTTCTTATCAAATACACCTGAGTCATGTGACCTCTGCATGAAGGCCTTTGGTAAGAGAGGCCATTACTTCCTAAGGCTATATATTCTCCTTGTATAAAGCTCTATTTAAGCTAAACTGAGTCTCAATCTTCTTTTCACCTTCTCCTCATAACCTCAGAAATAATGTGTATAAACATGAATACCTTTGAGATGAAATATAGTTAAAAGAATAGCATAATTTAATTTTTACAGTGTGATGCACAGCAGTAAAAGCTGGAAGGGGACCTAGAAATCATCTAGTCCAATACCATCATTTACAGATGAGCAATAAAATTGAAGCTTGAAGATTTGCTACTTAGAAGTGACCTGCTGAAGGTTACATACTACCTTTGGGTCCTAAATAGCAGAGGCAGAATCTGAACCCAAATCATCTTTAAACATAGTTATATACTATGCCAATTGCCTATATTTTATACACTATCTAATACTCAATTAATAAGGATGATGGCTGTAGTGATGACAACATTTGCAATTACCTTGACTTTTCAGAAAATACCAGATTTAGAGACATTCTTTATAGAAACCTTTCTCTTGCTCATTATCCAAACAAAGTATAAGCAGATTTAAACTCTTAAGACATCTAAAGTTAGGAGAGAGCCCATAATTGATACTAGATCTTACCTTCCATTCTCTTTTCGGCTTGTTTGGCAAAAGTGTCATTTTCTTTCTTTCTTTTTGCAGCTAAGAGTTCTCGCTTTAGCAGTCGGACTTCTTTCTTGAGCTCCTCACTATAAAGACAGAACACATATACATGAGGATAAAGCAATATTGAGAAAGTAAAGTTTTCTTAGAAAAAACGGAACTGTCAGTTAATGTACATCAAACCACTGAAGTAAACAAAGGGATTATAACAATTCACTCATGTTCAATTATAAGGTGGGGAGGTAAAGGAAGTAAGTTTAAAATAAAAAAAACCCCAACAGTTTTTTCATGGAAGCAATATAAAGACACAATACAGAACCAAAGCTTAGGCTCATGTAGAGTGTGGTCAATCCAAATTTCTCAATAAGCAACGATCAATGAATCAAGGGTTTTAAAACACCTACCAAATGCTAAGCATTGTGGATATAAGTACAAAGGATGAAACAATTCCTGCATATACATGTGAGCTTACATTCTAATGGAAGAGGCAGCAAGTACATATAAAATACAGTATGATCATAAAATGAATTAAGAGATCTGGTTCTGTTAGGCCACCTTCTTTCACTCCCCCCCCCCCCGATTCCTCTGATATTTTTAATCTTTTGTTCTTCTAAATGAATTTTATTATTATTTTTTTAGCTCTATAAAAGTTCTTTGATTGCTATGGCACTGAATAAGTAAAATAATTTAGGTAGAATTATCATGTTTGTCATATTGGCTCAGCCTACCCATGAGTAAGTAATATTTCTCCAGCTGTTTATTTATGTGAAAAGTGTTTTGTAATTGTGTTCATACAGTCCCTGGCTTTGTCTTGGCAGGCAGACTTGCAAGTATTTTATAATGTCTGCAGTTATTTTAAATGGAATTTCTTTTTCTAGCTCTTCTTGCTGGGTTTTATTGGTGATAAATAGAGTTGCTGATTGTGCATGTGGGTTTATTTACCTTCTGCAACTTTGCTAAAATTGTTAATTGCTATAATTAGTTTTTCAGTTTTTTCTCTAGGGTTTTCCAAGTATACCATCATATCATCTGCAAAGAGTCATAGTTTTGTTTCCTTTGGAGGAAACAAACTTCATGGAGATGTAGTTTCCCTGATTATCTCTTTTTAATTCAGTCTATTTTTGCTTTTGCTTGGTCTGAGGTCATGATTGCTACCCTTGCCATTTTTACTTCAGCTGAAGCATAACAGATTTACTTTATTCCCTTATTTTAACTAGGTGGGTATCTCTTTGTTTCAAGTATGTTTCTTACAAACAACATATTGTTGGATTCTGGTTTCTAATCTATTCTGCTACCCACTTCCATTTTATGGGTGAGTTCATTCCATTCACATTCACAGTTATGATTACTAATTGTGCATTTCTCGCCATCCTATTTTCTTCTGTTTATCCTTTTCTTTTTCTCTTTCTACCCTGTTCCTCCTCAATAGTCTGTTTAAATTCTGACCACTGCCTCCCTTAATCTGCCTTCAGTTTTATTATGTCCCTTCCTTTTTCTTTGCTCTTCCTCTCCTACTTTCCTGTTGGGTAAATCAGATCGAGTGTGTGAGAGTGTGAGTGTGTGTGTGTGTGTGTGTGTGTGTGTATGTATGTGTAATATATTCTTCCCTCTTTAAACAAATTCAGATGAAAACAAGGTTCAAGCATTGGCTACCCCCAGGCCCCATCATCTTCTTCTCCATAAAAGCTCTTTCTTGCATGTCTCTTTTATGTTAGATAATATTCCTCATTCTTTTCTTTTCTCCTTTTTCCCAGTGCATTTTTCTTTCATACCCATCCATTTTTTTGAGATCTTCCCAACATAATCAACTCTTTCTCATGCTCTAAGTAGAGTCTTTGTAACTGCCCCAATATTGATAAAATTCTTAGGAGTTACATGTATCCTCTTATAGAAAGGTAATAATTTTAACCTCATTGAGTCCCTTATAATTTCTTTTTCATGTTTAAATTTTTATGCTTCTCTTGAGTCCTGTATCTGAAAGTCAAATTTTCTATTCAGCTCTGGTCTTTTCACTTAGAATGCTTGAAAACTCCTCTATTTCATTTACTGTGTTACTGGGTAGCCTACTCAGCCTATTCTTACTTATAATCCTAGTTCCTCTGGCCCTCCAGAATACTATATTCCAAGCCCTCTGCTTCCTTAACATGGTAGCTGCTAAATCTTGTGATATTCTAACTGCTGCTCTATGGTATTTGAATGTTTTTTTTTTTGTTTGTTTGTTTTTTTTCTGATTGCTTGATGTATTTTCTCTTTGACTTTGGAGCTCTAGAATTTGGCTATAATATTCCTAAGAGTTTTTATTTTGATATCTCTTTCAGGAGATTACAGGCAGATTCTTTCAATTTTATTTTACCCTCTGCTTCTACGATATTGGGGCAGTTTTCCTTCATAATTTCTTGAAATATGATTTGTAGGCTCTTTCTTTGTCATGCATTTCAGAGAGTCCAAAAATTCTTAAATTATCTCTCCTTGATCTATTTTCCAGGTCAGTTGTTTTTTTCCAATGAATTATTTCACATTTTCTTCAAATTTTTCATTATTTTGGCTTTGCTTTATTGTTTCTTGATGACTCATGGGGTCATTAGCTTCCACTTGCCCAATCTTAATTTTTAAGGAGTTATTTTCTTCAGTGAACTTCTGTGCCTCTCTTTTTTTCTTTTTTAATTTGGCCTATCCTGCTTTCTAAAGAGTTATTTTCATCAGTGAAATTTTGTACCTATTTTGCCATCTGGCTAATTCTGTTTTTTAAGGTGTTATTTTCATGAATACTTTTTGTGTCTCTTTTGCCAAGCTGTTAATTGTCTTTTCATAATTTTCTTGCATCATTCTCATTTCTTTTCTCAATTTTTCCTCTAACATTCTTATTTGATTTTTAAAACCATTTTTAAAAAGCTCTTCCATGAATTCTTGTTGGCTTGTGTCCAATTCATATTTTTCTTTGAGGCTTATTCAGCCTATTCTATTATAACAGCCTGTACCTGTTTTAACACTGATTTTCTTCTTCTGAGTTTGTATCTTGATCTTCCCTAACTCCATAGTAGCTTTTTATGGCAAGGTTCTTTTCTGTTGTTGTTTGCTCAATTTTTTTTTTCCAGTCTCTTTCTGGACTTTGAACTTTATTTAAAGTTGGGCTTTGTTCCTGGGGTGGGAATGGCACTGTCCCAAGCTTCAGGCTTTTTTTATGCTGCTAGTTTTCAGAGCTAGATCTGGGGACTTGGAAATTTTCAGTGCTTTCAAGGTGGTGTGATCTGGAGAAAGATGTAATCACTGATCTCCTGGTCTGTGTTCTGGTCCTTACTTAGGAAGGGTCCTTGATCCCTTGCAGTTGCAAGGGATGCTGTTAATCAGGGTACCTAATTCTTTGTGATTGAAAGTGATATTGCTTCTTAGGGCTCCTGATCCTTTGAGACTGCAAGTACTTTTCTCTGCCCTGAAACTGTGATTTGGAATAGGGGAGTTGGGCAAATAGTGTCTAGGTCTGTGCCCAGACCTAGCACAGGGGTCCTCTGGAATCTCTTTCTGACCAGTTACCAGATTTCCTTTCCATCTTTGGCTTGAGAGTTCCTGGAGCTGCTGCTGCTGCTGCCACTGTCTCCAAAGACCATAGCTAGTGCTTTTGCTTCATGGGCTCCAGGCCAGCCCTTACCCCAGCGTCACAGACCTCTCCTTGTGATCTCCTACGTTGCCGTGGGCTGGAAAAATGTCTCATTCTAATCTTCTGTTGGCTCTGCAACCCCAGAATTCTATCTGAGGCATTATTTTAAAGTTGTTTGAAGGGTAATGTTGGGAGAGCCCAGCTGTTTCCTCTACTCTGCCATCTTGGCTCCATTTTGTCTTTTAGTGGTTTGTTTTGAATGTATGGGGACTCTAATGGTCCACTATCTTGTGTTTTCTTTGGAGGTCAAGATTTTGCAGCAGAACTCTATGATGTGGTTGGAGTTTCTGATGGTAGACTCAAGTACTGTACCATTGCCGGTTATTCCTCATGCTTGTCTAAGCCAAGATCAGAACTAGATTGTAGACTGGAGGTTCCCTAACTTATTTGGCCTACTGCCCCTTTTTCCAAAGGAAAAAAAAAATTACTCAGTGTCCCTTGGGAATCTATTTTCTTTAACCCTTTAACAGTTTTTCTTTTAAATTTGAGTCATTCAAAAAAAATATAAATTTTTTTTAAAAAAGGATACATCTTACATTTAATAATTTATTGTAAATGTGTTTTTTCCCTGCATTGAAATTTTGATGATGCAATATTGCATCATGTAATCACATAGTACTGTACTGTAAACAAGTTATTACATGCACATATTCCTACCAACGCATGCTGGACTTCCTGACAACACATGACATGCTCGCCTGCCAACACTTGCTTGTTAAGACCTGTCAGGAGATTTGATCACTGATCAGTTATAACTTGCATTTTCTGTGTTTATTTGGAAAATAATGTAATCACGATGACTTTAACTCTGTTACACAACAGATGAAACATATATGAACAGTTTTTCAAAATTTTCTTATCTTATTTTCTTATGCTTACATCGCTCCCTTATTTTTATTCAATGTCCCCCAATTGCATCCCAGGCTACTATTGATGGCCCCCACCCCAATTATTCCAGACCCCCCCAGGGGGCAGCACTGCCCATTTTGGGAACCCGTGTTGGACTTCCATCAACTGATGTCTCAGCTGAGTGACATACTAGTTATAAGTCTTTAAATCTGCATATTCTCGGAGACTCCAAAGCCGCATGTATTGAATAAAGTTTATGGCCTTATTCTTGATGGCATTATAGGCATTCACTAGAAAAAGCTACATGATGACTTCAAGCCTTATTTTTGCGCATTAGTAAGTAGACTTTCAGAATATAATTAAAATGCTCTAACTGTGGCTCTCCTTGAGTCTGTTATGGTGTAATCCCAAACTTCCTGATCCTTGCCAAATTTCTCCTTGAGTGGACTGCTCTCAAAATCTTGACTTTGTTCAAAATGAATCATGGCAGGGAACCGTACACTGAAAATTACCTCTAGAATAGCCTCAGTTTCTCCTTCTGTAAAACGAGGGTTTTTTTATTTAATATTTTTTAAGGTTCCTTCCAACTATAAATCTATGATTCTAAGACCTTAGTGACTATGTAAGCCTTTCAATTCTGGATCAGCTCTGGATACCCAGCAATATCTCCTGTAATCAATCAATTAATCAACAAGCACTTATTAAGTGCCTGCTGTGTGCTAGATACAGGTGATAGGAACACAAAACTGCCTGAAGGCAAGGAAGTTGAATTCTATCAGAAACAGACCATTTACACCAACTAGAATATGTAAAATATATTCAAAAGAAATTTAAGGGTTTTGTTTTGTTTTGTTCTGTTTTTGCACTAGCAGCTGGGGGGTGGGGTGGGGATTAGGAAAAGTTTCATTTGGAAAATTCTGCTTGAAGGGGCAGGTAGGTGGTACAGTGGATACAGCACCGGCCCTGAAGTCAGGAGGACCTGAGTTTAAATCCAACCTCAGACCAAACACTTAACACTAGCTGTGTGACTCTGGGCAAGTCACTTAACCCCAATTGCCTAAAAAAAAAAAGAAAAGAAAAGAAAAGAAAATGCTGCTTGAATAGTTTTGAAGAAAACATGGGATTCTAAGAAGTGAAGATGAGGTAGGAATGCATTCCAGGTATGAGGCACAGCTGGTGTCAAGGCACGGAGAAAGGAATAGCAAGAAAGTCAGTTTAATTTATATTCGATCCTAGAATCACAAACTATTAGGGGTTTTCTGTATAGGAAAGGGAGATAATAAAACCAAATCACTTTAGTATCTTCCAGGAAGATAAAGACTAATTAATTTTAAGATCGTATTAGTGCTTTTTAAGGAGATTCACACACATATACATATATAAATGCCCACAAGGCTGTGGTATGTTCATAATGAAACCAAATTTTATTCAGATACACCCAAACTTCTCATTACAGCTAATTTCAAAGTCAAGAACCCTAACTCGTAGACAGGTTCAAAGGTTTATTATCAGTTAATGCATTAATGGCAAATGTAATAGGTTTCCCAAGCCATCTAACCTGGCATCAGTGTAACACAAAGGGCTTGACTGGATTGGTAAAAGTCAACGCTGAAGTATAGATGAAGTAGATAAAAATGTTCTTAGAGGTTTGATTACATTTCTGACCCCATCAATCTCCAAAAGAAGTCAAAAGGTCAAGGGTTCAGTTCAGATTGTCCCTTTCTGCTCTTGTACTTGTGCTTTTCCACCACATATTCACAAATGAGATCATTGAAAGGCTTGGCAGTGATGGTGAAGTTCCTCCAACTTTCTCATCAATACTACCAACCCTCCAAAAGAGCTTCAACTTTCAATACAGCCAGGTCCTAACTAGTGTGAACAATGAATTTCCAAGTCTTTGCATAGATTCAAATTTACACTACTCACAGTTACAATCATGTAACATATGGCAATAGGATCCAGCTCAAAAGAAATACGCCATGTAAATGCAAATAAAGTGATCATTTCATGGGATTTATTTTCAGCACTAAATGAGACCTAGCTGCAATCCTCTAGATGCGGCCAGATGACCAATGTTCCTACCTTCTTAGGGTCTATACTCTAAGAAACTATGTGACCTACATGCCTGACAGAGGCCCAGTAGATTTGTCAATAAACAGCTTCAGATATGCAAACTTCCAGGTGATATAATACCTTTAGTAACCTTTCTCTATTCTCCTAGGGTCTTTCTGAAGAGAAGATTATTCCGTTAAACCAACACTTCCAAATAGTTCATGTCACCAAACACCAACCTAGTAAGGCCTTCCTGAAATCCTTCCTGGGTTTCTCAACAAGTTGAAGTTACTTTGTCCAGGCTAATTCCCTGCTAACTCCAATGAGTCCTTTGTTCTGGAATGGATGCTCTCTCTCTCCTTGCCAAGGTTCAAATTCATTTTGTTCTTTATTTATCTTGACTTATTTTGCCTTTGTTTATAAATAAATGGCATCAAAGGAAAGTGACAGACCTACAGAGGACCTGGGCCTATCAGAAGAGCTCCTAGACTGAGGGGAGGGATTCATGGACCAAGAAAGAGCTGAAGCCAAGAAAGAGCAAGTAGCAGAGCAAGGAGGTGGAGAATCAAACCCAGGCCTTACTCTTCTACTATCAGATATGTAGGAAAAGAACACAAAGAAGGCTAAAGATGATGTGGGAATTGGATATTTTTTTTTTAGCAGCTTGAATGGTTAAAGGAGGAAAAACATTGCCTCTGTAGTGATCCCTACTGCTTCCTCCTTTTGATGAGGGGAATGCATCAACTCTAGAGTAGTATTATCTATCAGTCTAGAGGACTATGACAGATCTCAGTAAGATGGAGCTCACAGGGGAAGGAGGTTGGGGGTGGTGAGGGGGTGAGCTTGACTCTAGCAATGTTGTATGCCTTCTATTTTGGTCATAGAGGCCTGATCTCAGAGTTTTGCTACAAGTCTGGAAAACTATATGTGTCTATGAAGAAGGTGAGGCTAACCAGAAAATAAAAGAGTTGTCATGACTATTTATGGTTTCCATTGTGTGGCCTTTATGTTTTACATTTTCTGGTAGATAAAACAAAGCCTTTGTTAGTCTGAATACTTAGATGAGAAATGAGAGCGCTTTCCTCTTTTTAAAGGGACCTAAACACAAGTTCTAATGTTGCAATGGCAAACCTTGGGTAGTGAGCAAAATGAGCCAAATTCTGACTTTCTTGGAGGGAAAACCTAGGCTGGGTTTTGAGAAACCCCCAAGATTAAATCTGGTATCTATAAACTCAGAGCTGTAGTTCTGAGCCATGGGTTACATACTTTTTCTATGAGTTACTTAAAAATAGTGGGGTCCCAGAAATCCCTTGGGTATACACTCTAATTGGTACAATGCCACTGGGCAGATGAAAGCTATCTTCTTATCTTCTTCTGCTATGGAGCTCTGATAATATTCTTTGAGCAGGTCTAACACAGAGAACCACTGAATACCCCACAGCTAGCCCTGGAGACCTTGAACTTTTGCTTTTTTTCATGTACTGATTTACCTCCATTCTTTTATGAATGATCTGATAATCTTCCCCCACCCCTTCCATACTGATCTTCCCAATCTTCTTTTACACCATTACTATGGTTGAAACATATGGACTTCAGCATGATGCCATTCACCATACGTTCCTACAGGAGGTTCGTGAAGTCTTCAATCTCTAAAAGTGACTACTCTTAAAAAGATCTATTACCATTTCAAAGGATTGCCATGTTTACTATTGGAAGTGACAATTTTTACACATGGAAATTAAGAACATGGAGCTTAGCAAATTCTGACCATTTGAAAAAGAATAAGGTTTTTACATTTCAGATTCATAAGTAGCATCCATTTATCTTAGAGGTAAGAAAAGTGTTTTAATAGAAACAATAACCACTTTTCAAAAAGCAAGTGTTTTTATTAATATTGGTAGTTAAAAAAACCCCTAATTATATTTGACAACTATAATGAAAGGCGGGGTAAAAATACAACAAATACGTCCTGAAAATTATGATATTTATTTTAATTTGTGTAAATCTTGTATTAAACCATCTTTGAGTTGTGACAGGAAAAATACTTTTATTCCTACAGTGATAAACTAGAGAAGAACAACAAAAAATACATAGAAGAGAAAGCAACTGATTCTGGATTTAGAATTTCTTTGCAAATTCAACATTCATCCTCTCATTTCAATTTTGGCACCTGAGGGTGGTTTTAATTCATGAAATGAAGGCGTACTTCCTGGAATTTGACAAACTACAAAAATGTGCTATGTCAGCTTGCCCTTCTGTCCATGTAGCTATAATTCCATTCCCTTCTGTCACTCTTTTCATGTTGTTTTTTAAAATTATGCACTTATATAAAACTTATCTTAAAAAATACTGCCTACATAAATGCCAAGACTCTAGAAGTATAAGGAAGGTGATAATTGAAACAAATATTCTATACTATATAGAGGTAATTAATTGAATTGAGGGATTTGACTTATTTGCAGACATTTTCCCCTTTGTTTTGATAAGAGACACTTGGCCCTAGAAAAAAGTTGGGATAAACTGAGCATAAGTAAAAGTAACAGGATGCTTGGCTAAATAGTACTAAATGATAGGGAAATAATTCTATTTCGGGAATTTGTAAAAAACAAAAAATAAAACCAACCATCTGCTCATTGTATATATCATCCTGATAACCTTTTACTTTATCTGGGAATAAGTTGGGAGCTGAGGTTCAGAGAGTTGCTGCTTGGGAAGCCAGGAAGTCACCTAGGGTGCATTTCAGCCTGAAGCACTTTAGGACTTAGGGAATCAAGTGCTACAGGTGCTCTCAATTCAATTTAATTTTACAACTGTTTATTAAGTGCAGTACACTTTACAAGGTATTGAGGGAAATACAAAGTTCAGAGGAGACTGGAAAGAACTCTGGCCAGTGGACACTTGGTGATGCAGGGCTAGAACTTAGGAGATCTGGGCTGACATTCATTAAATGCTTACTATGTACCAGATACTATGCTAAGTACTTTATAAACATTATCTCATTTGATTCTTATTACAATCCTGGGAGGTAGGTACTATTATTACCCCTATTTGATAGTTGGGGAAATTAAGACAGAGATCAAGTGATTTGATCAAGGTCACGCAGCTAGCAAATGTCTGAGTTGGGATTTGAACTCTGGACTTTTTCATGTTAGGCTCAGTACTCTCTCCACTGTGATACCTGACTGCCTCTAAGTATTATAACCAAATGAGCTAATGTATTCATACCACTTTCTAAACATTAAAGCATTCCATAAGTGCTAGTTATTATTATTATTATCATCATTATTACCTCATGATAGCCAATAGGGAGGCACTGGAGCTGATTAAGTACGGGAGTGATGTGGTCAGATTTCTATACTTAAGGAAAATTACTTTGGCAGCTATATTGAGAATGGTTTGGAGTGGGGACAGACTTAATTCGGGGAGACCAATTAGGCGTCTGTTGCAATAGTCTAAGCAAAAGGTGATAAACTCAGACTACTTCTACTTCCACTCAACATAATAAAATGTAAATTGTTAAGCAAAAAATTGAGACTTAAATGGACTTAATTTCAAAAACCTATATTTGGGAAGATGATCAGACATATGAGACTTTTCATTTCCCTTTGGCTAAATTTCCACATATCTGGCAGAGACATTTTATAAATGGTAAAATGGCACATCTGTTAACCCAAATGGTTATACCAAGCAAATTAAGACCATTTACAAGTGTTAAATCTTATTGAAATTAAATGGAAATCTTGGCACATATTAACAGTATGGAAAAAGAAGCTAACTGGATAAATGCCAGAAATAATATGAAGGTGAGACTATACTAGTAGGAGCTACTGTTAACCCAAGATATGTATAATTGAAATAAGTGAGTAAATGACTACAGTTAACAGCTTTTAACCTTTTCATTCTGATGATAAGAAATCTACTTTCCCATCTTTCACCTTATTTCAAAATATTACTGCCTCAATGGCACTGATGAAAATGTCTATATCATTTAACCGTAAACTGAAATCAATCGCCTTTAAAATAATGAGAAAAGATTGATAGATAAGCTCTAGGCAAAGTATGAAGTACAATCATAGATTGTTAGAGTAAGAATGGATCTTAGAGATTATCTAGTTCAACTCTCTTTTTTTACCTCTAGATCCTCCACACCTGCATTGAAATCTTTCTTTCAAGGTACAGTTCAGTTGTTATGTCCTTTATGAACACTTTTTAAATACTCTTTTCTACAAGCAAGCCTCTCCCCAAATTACTCATGTATCTATGTCTGGACATTTCCAATGCATTGCAACTCCTGGAGACTGGGGAAAAAGAAAAACAAGCAAGAACCCTAAGGATATGGCTGAGATTCTTTAATCTTGCAAATGTAGATGAAAAATTTCCCTAAGACTCAGTTTACATGTGTCTGTGTGTGTAATAACTTTTAGTTTTGAGTAACTCTGTATAAAAATTAGCTGAGGTCTCTCCAACCCTTTGGAATTCTAAGATAGTGTAAGAAAGAAAGTATTATAGCTGATTATAAGTTTGATAAACTACAGTAAAGTTGTTCATGAGCCCATGTGACAGTAGAATATTGTCTAGCATGAATTTTGAGATTCATTAACTGTTTATATTTTAAGGTAACTAAAATTCCGGCCCTATTAAAACATTATATTAGAGGTGATAACATTCATTGTGACAGCTGGATTCTTCATCACCTTACTGGAATGAGTTTTATACTTTAGAGTTTATGGTTCAAAGAGGATGAATTTATAAGGCTTGGGGAGGGCAACACATATAATGGAAAGAACACTAGGAAAAGCAAGCTCTACATAATTAAATTCAAAGTTTCATGCAAAATCTTCTTTTCTATAACATATATGGAAACACTTATTTTACTCAGTGTTTGTAAAATTCAGAATTAAAATTAAACCTATTTAAAAAAAAAAAGAAAGAAAACTAAAGGGATGCCTTACAAAACTAAGCTTATTGCTACTTATCCTTGCTGAAATCCAAGGATGCAGTTAATATTTTAATGTTCAAAAAGAGAATTTTCTTTTTGACTGAAAAAATTAATGAGATTTGGACTAGAAATTGGAAGTCATGAATTCTAGTCCTGGCTCTGCTACTGTATTATCTTAGGCAAGTCGAAGCCTCTCTGGATCTCAGCTTCCTCCTCTATAAATGAGGGTGCTAGTAGTGTGAACTCTGTTAGGTTTACCCAGGCTTCAAGTGCCAGGATCTTTGTCTGTCATTCAAGTCTAGCTAAGAAGAGAAAGGCTACTCATTAGAAAACAGATCCAAGCAACAGGTATTTTTGGTTGTGTTTTTGTTTTTTTGTTTTGTCACAGCAACTCATAAAGACTAAGGTAGAGAATAAAAATAGACTTTTTGATTGTATCAACAGAGGGATGAATGAAATCATGGTTCTTCTGAAGTGTTGAAATAAGTACCAGATTTCAAAGTGAACAATTATGATTGAGGTCAAAACAGATGATGCAAAATTGCCTTCTTTTTGGTATTGCATTTTTCAAATAACAAAGATTTGTAACCCTGTCAAAACATCTAAACTCACCTGTGGACACTCAGAATCTACGTCTTGGAATGAAAAACAAAATTTATAAACTGGTCTTCAGATTAGTCTAATTTCTGGGTTCAAGAATCTCATTTTCTCTGTTTTTTGGCACTGGAAGACATTTAAGGCTGTTAAAATGAGAATGAAAATTAGGAGCTTTGGACTATGCATTGCTGTATGCTGTCAAATGTTGTTTTTTCCCTGGATGCTACATGTTTCTACCTGAAAGGACAAAGAAATGACTTCAGAAATCTCTGACACTGGGGCCTTTTCCCATAAACTATTCCTTATTAGAGTAAGTAATTGCTTTTTTGTTTTTTGCTCTTAGGTATTTTCTCTTTAAGTTAGGTTTGACTGAATACAGTTATACACTTTTAAAATTACCTATAATTAATCCTATAATTGGATTGTAAACATTTCATTTATTTTTTTCCTCTAAATTGCATATACCCATATGGATTAAAAATATTAGTCCAATAAAAATTTATCTGTTTACATATTCCAGTAGCCTTCATATACTTATCAGTGTCAAAGGAATTATGCAATTTATGACAGTGAGAGCCAGTATATCAGAGAAATACAGTGTTACTACTATGAATTATAGTTTTGTTTTGGCAAGATTCCTTCTTATCCACACCCTGTTTTTTTTTTTTTTTCCAGACTAAATCTACTTTAAAGTCTTTGATTAGTGACAATTGGGAGAGATGGACTAAATTAAAATTTTCAGACTGGTTTCCAATATTTTTCAAAAGTGGGTTAAAAGTTTGACCACTTTCCAGTTTGCTGATAATGTGACAGCAGAGACCAAAAATCATTACTACTTTACCCTTGATGATAAAATTAGTTAAAATCTTGTTGATATGTTTGCTCAAAAGGTTCTATTTTGCTAATGAGGACGTGGTCCTGCTAACTATATCTGAAACCCTTGCTAACAAGTTGCACCTTACTATTGTAATGGATACTCCTCTCTTCTTTATCTACCATAGCCTTTGATTCCATTACTGGATATATACCCAAGAAGGTTAATGAAAGAAAGGTCACATATACTAGACATTCATCATAGCATTCTTTGTAGTAGTTAAAAACTGGAAGCAAAGTAGGCACTCACAAGCTGAGGAATGGTAAAACAAAATGGGGTATGTGAATGTAATGGAATAGTATTTATTGTAGGGTAAGAAAAAATGAACATGAGAGATTTGATTTCTGCAACCAATAAGAGAGATAAGAGAGTACAAGGATTACTATCTCCATTTTTAAAGGAGCCATCTTAGGCTCAGAAGTATAGCTGCAGTGGCTAGTCAGCATCACTGTGCTGGAAGAGGGAGAAAGGAAATACTCAAAAAATGCTGCTGTGGCTTGGTTCTGGTGGTCTGAGGGCTCTTTTGTTTTGTGTAGTACCTGGCTGACAACTCTCTGAGAGTGAATCAGGAGAGCCTATGTGACATATTTATGTAGGTCAGAGATTCTCACTGGAATCAGACTTATAAAGGACCCCAAACTTATCCAGA
The DNA here is from genome assembly GCF_900497805.2 of Vombatus ursinus. NCBI lineage: Eukaryota > Metazoa > Chordata > Mammalia > Diprotodontia > Vombatidae > Vombatus > Vombatus ursinus. Next base: position 10,781,963 of record NW_020954550.1, read on the forward strand.
CAAATTCTGGCCCTCAGGCAATAGTTGTTTCTGCCACTGTGGACATGCAAGCCTTGTATTTGTATTAATTATTGATGGGAGGCCCTAATCCTCAAAGCCAGCAACTCATGAAACAAATCATTGTTAGATTGAGAAAGGGAGCATTCCTCGCCTTTGATTTAACACAGTCATCCTGAGGACTGGGTGATGAGCTGGTCCTAAGACTGATGAAGAAAATTTTCTGGGGCTTAGGGTAGCTATCTTCAGTTCCTACTATCAACAGATTGCAGGGTAGGAAGAAGAATGGAGAATGATGTAAAGAGATTTTTAGGTGTAGAGAAGAAGGACCTTATGGTAGAGTGCTTCTATTTCCTTATTATAGCATTAATTGAAGATCTCAGCTGAGAGGGTGGAGATGGAAGGTTGTATGGGGGAATAGAGGAGAAAAGAGATGGCTGGGAACAGTTGCTAGGGAGAATGTGATAAAGAACCAATTAGGGATGAGTAAAAGGACTGCTTGGCCACAGTGAAGGCTCAAAAGATTAGATAACAAATTTGTAATGAGCCCAATTAGCATGGCTGCATGAACTCTACTTCTGTTCTATAGCCTATGAAAAGGAGTGAAAGAGGCAGATGGTGTAAATAATACAGGGTTTGGATATAAGGAAGCAAGCTTTTTAAATTGTAAATAAGAGGATAACACCCATAATGCCTATCATAGAGGGTGCTGCTAAGCTCAAATGAGATAATATATGTAAATTGTCTCACAAACTATGGGGGCCATCTCCAGTTGTCCTGATCTATATCTTGCCACTGGACCCAGATGGCTCCAGAGGAGAGAGTAAGGCTGGAAGCATGATATCACTTTCCCGATGTCATGGTCTTCTTCAAGAGCAAAGGACAAACAACAGCAACTCACAAACCATACAATGACATACAAATCTCAGTTACTATAATGACTATTATTGTCTGACAAATTATAAAGTGATACACAAATGTCATTTACTATTATGACTATTATTGTTCATCTGACCCTTCACTTCTATTTATCAATATTATCCAAGAAAATGAACATTGTGAACTGCAGCTCTTCATGCTTACTAGATCCTTAACATCACTGCAACAACATCATCATGAACCAGAAGGAAGATGAGTGGAAGTCACATCAGTCAGGGACAACTCAGGTGCTATCCTTTGCATTGTATGAATACTCCAAAGACCAGGAGCTGGTATTCTATTACTATTACTACTACCTAACACTTATATAGTATTTACTAAGTACCAGGCGGAGCAGCTAGGTGGTGCAATGGATGGAGCACTGGGCTTGGTTGGAATCAGGAAATCTGGCCAGAGACAATTAATAGCTGTGTTACCCTGGGCAAGTTACTTATTCCTGTTTGCCTCAGTTTCCTCATCTTTCAAATGAGCCTGGAGAAGGAAATGGCAAACCCCTTCCGTATCTTTGCCAAGAAAACCCCAAATGGGGTCATGAAGAGTTGGACACAACTGAAAAAACTGAATGACAGCAACAACAAATGTACCAGGCACAATTATTTGCTTTACAATTATTATCTCATTTGATTCTCACAACAGGAGGAAGATGCTATTTTTACTTCCATTTTACAGATGAGGAAACTGAGGCAAAGAGGTTAAGTGACTTGCCCAGGGTCACACAGCTACTAAATGTCTGACACCACATTTGAATGCAAGATCTTCTTGACTCCAGGCCCAGTGCTCTACTGACTTTGTTATCTAGCTGCCCCTTTATCTCCAGGGCCTGTCTCAGAACCCATCTGCAAAATCACAGAACTATTTACTTGGGCCAGAAGAGATAAGGAGAAGAAGGTGAGGGAAAATCTTTTAAGATATCTGCAGCTATCAAGGACTTATAGGGTTTTTTAAACAAAAATGATGTATAAACTTATACTGCCACTTAACCACTGTTTCTTGGCCATGTCCCTCACAAATCTGTTCAAGTGCTGTAGGCCACCAAAGTGAACAAAGTTCTGCAGAAATTACCTGTAAGAAGCTTAGGAGATGGTTAATGTGAATTAACAACTGGACTGCCCAACCCTAATATAGATACGCCTAGTTTCCTATCAGTTTCTACTAAACAAAGAAACCAGAAAATTTTGGCCCTTCACCTCAAGACTCTCAGTTATCATTAGATCCTAGAGTTTGTAGAAAGACAAAAAGAGTTTCTCATCTAAGAAATTTTTGACTCAGAAAGGTATTACAGCTGTGTCCAATATCTGACCAGCTGGCAAGGAAGAAGGCAAAAGGAGCAAAACTAGCTACTGGCACATCATCCATTTTCATACCCCCAAAGTGGTGGATGTTTTCCATTGACCTTCTCTAGCCAAGGCCAAGTCAGCCCTTTCAGGGGACGTGTGGTGTCTACTGCTGCTCTTAGGCAGTTGTTTTCATGATGGAAAAGAGAGCAGCTACCAGGAACTGTCCACCGCTGAACAAGAAGAATTCAGAGGAACAAGGGCATATTTTTTATGGATCTAAATTTTCTCTAACTTTTTCTATTCTATGCAGTTACCTTTCATATCTTCTCCAGTTTTCTAATAAAGTATCTAAGGGAATTCTGGAGTTATCTTTGTTCTTTCCTCAATCATGGTCAAGAAAAAATATTACTTTAGAATCACAATGTAAAACTCAAGCACTGATCTTTCTTAACCCTTACCTTCCAAAAACAACTAAGGCTACAAAAAGCTCTGTGGGACTAAATGTTTCTGGAGAGGATGATAATTTTCAAGAATGGAACAGAATACATGGAATTTACTGACCACGGAGGCATTTGTTACAGACTTTGTTAAACAAGCCATTAGTCAGACATGTGACATCACACATCACTAATTCCTTGGAATAAGCAGCACTTGTTATTAGCACATACCTGTTGTTTACCAACATCTGATAAAAATTTATTATAACGCATGGAAATAACTATAAGCCAGAGAGCATATCCTTTATGTTCTTTATTCTGCTGCTTTAATCACAAAGATATGGAATTTGCTAGTAATGAAACAATAGCTCTGTTACTGATGAAATCATGAAAATGACTTCGATAAAAGTTTTCAAATACTTCAATAAAAGACTTCAAAAAATATTTTACCACTTATGGTAAAATAGTCATTACATAAGTATATCATTATCTTTGGACTCAGCCTACAATATTACATTTATCATTCTATTGTATTATTTAAAAAAAAAACAACAACAAAGTTCAAATTTCAATTGTGAAAAAAATCACAAGTCTAGACCAAAAACCTATGACATCGTAGTGGCAAAGATTAAAAAAAGTCGTTAGGAAAATATGTCCACATGTGCAGAATTATTGCTTTTATTGGGAATTACAGGGTCAAATGATAGGGGGAAAAAGAAACAAACAACCAACTAATCAAAGGGGCAGCTAGGTGGCGCAGTGGATAGAGCACCGGCCCTGAAGTCAGGAGGACCTGAGTTCAAATCCGGCCTCAGACCAAACACTTGACATTAGCTATGTGACCCTGGGCAAGCCACTTAACCCCAATTGCCTAAAAAAACAAAAACAAAAACAAGCAAACAAACAAAAAACCAAAAAAAACCCCCCAAACTAATCAAATGATAGGGGAAAAGTCATTTCAGTTAAATAAGAGATTTAAAAAATGTCAACCTTAACATAATTTTTTACAATGACATAGACATTAAAACTGCTAATAAATGTTGGTTTATACTTTGGCACATTCTATAATGAACTACAGAAAGGAAATAATATGATACACAAATATTTTAACAGAAGACACTAAAGGAAATAATGTACTCCTTTGGAGTCAGAAGCTACTTCCTCTGACTATTCATGGTTCACAGATAGTGTGAGCTGCATTAATTCTTTCCTTGCTCATTAGTCATTACTATTTATTGCACGGACCAACTGTATTTTCTTTTCTTTTTTTCTTTTTTTTTTAGATTAATTAATTTATTTTTAATTTTCAACATTCACTTCCACAAGATTTTGAGTTCGAAATTTTCTCCCCATCTCTCCCCTTCCCCACCCCAAGATGATGTGAATTCTGAATACCCCTTCCCCTGATCTGCTCTCCCTTCTATCACCCCTCCCCTTTCTCTAATTTTATTTTCTGCACATGTGGACATATTTTCCTAACGACTTTTTTTAATCTTTGCCACTACTATGTCATAGGTTTTTGGTCTAGACTTGTGATTTTTTTCACAATTGAAATTTGAACTTTGTTGTTTTTGGACCTTTTTTTTGCCATTTGGGTTAGTCTATTTTTTAAGGTATTATTTTCTTCAATATTTTTTTGGGCCTCCTTTACCAAGCTGACTTGTTTTTCATGATTTTCTCGCAAATCCTTTTTGAGCTCTTCCATGGCCCGGGACCCATTCATATTTTTCTTGGAAGCTTTGGATGTAGGAGCTTTGACTTTGTTGTCTTCTTCTGAGTGTATATTTTGATCTTCTTTGTCACCTAAGTAAGACTCTATGGTCTGACTTTTTTGTGCTGTTTACTCATATTCCAAGCCAATTGCTTGAGTTTTAAACTCTTTGTTAAGGTAAGAGTCTGCTTCAGAGTGTGGTGAATGTACTGTCCCAAGCTTCAGGGGTTTTGTGCAGTTGTTTTCAGAGATACTTCCAGAAACCTGTAAATTTTCTGTTCTTCCAAGGGCTCTAGTCTATGAGTGACCACAAGCACTCTTTTCTGTCTTGGAACTGTGAGGAGGATTCTCTCTTTACTTCACTACAAGCTCCATGAGGCCAACACTCCTTGTCACCCCAGGACCACCACCCAGCACTGTGACCCAGATCCAAGCACGGGCAAAGCAAGGGAATCCTGCCTCAGCACTAGCAAAGAGATCCCTGCAATCCCCCTCTAATCAGCTACTTAATTCCCCCTCAGCCTGTAAGCTGAGAGCTCTGGAAGCAGCCGCCAACCCAGGGCTGCTCTGGGACTGGGACTGGCACTGAGCTTCTCTCTCACTGTGGTCACAGAACTTTCCTACTTTCCTTCTCAGTTGTCTTTGCCGTTTGTGAGTTGAGAAGTCTGGAAACCTCTACAATTGCTGCTAGTGATTCAGTCCCCTGAGGCCTGCTCCAGGTTCGCTGAGGTCTTTGCCTGCATGGCCCACACTGACCTGCACTCCTCTCCCAGCCTAGTCTGATAAACCTTTCCAGTCAACCATCCAGGTTGTCTTGGACTGGAAATTTGTTTCACTGTCTTTTTGTGGGTTCTGCTGCTCTAGAATTAGGTTAGAGCCATTTTTTTACAGGCATTTGGTAGGGTTTGGGGGACAGCTCAAGCAAGTTACTGCTGTTACTATGCCATCTTGCTTCTGCTCCCCCCCAGTTGTAGTTTATAAGGAACTATTAGTATTTTACAAATTAAACCAAAGACCAAGTCCCTGTGCTTGAGTGCAACAAAAGTTAAAATATATCTCTAGGATGTCTTTTGGTTCCATGGTCTTACCCTTTCATATAATGGGTTTACTTCTGCTTTTGTTGTTGATGTTGCTGCTATAGTTTGAGGGTTTCTTCTTTTTCTTTTCAATAAAGAAAAAAATGGTATAAAATACAAGAAAGAATGCAAAATTCAAAATCACAGACATGTTGAGGTTAGGGGTGTTGGGACCCCCAAAAAGCGACAGGTCCTGCCTCCAATGAATTCGACCAAAGCGTTCTTTTAGCCAAAGAGAAGGTTTATCAAAAGGGTCAAGGTGGGAGTGACTCTAAAAATCTGCACTATTGGCCAGACTCTTAAGTAATCTGAGTGATTTAATAGGGGCAAGATGGACACATATATAGAAAGATTGCGGGAAGATCTGATTGGGAATGGACAGTAGGCTGGGGTGACTAAGAGGAACCAGAGTGTAGAGGGGATTAAGGGTGGGAAGTCACCTGGGACCATCCAGACAATGAAGAAAGGGCTGGGCTAAATTACAGGAAACAGAACTGGAGGTCTGGGCATAGGCCACAATGAAAGGTCAGTTGAAAGGATTATAGCCTTAGGTGAAGGCCAGAGACTTAGCCAAGTGGGAAAGTTCCAGGAAAGTTGGGGGGAGGGAGTTTCCAGGGCCCATACCCAGTCAAAAAGAGTTCTCTTTTTCACTAACTGCATTGAATTTAGTCATTTTGCCTCTCTAAGGCCTCAGTTTTCTCAAAAATAAAATGAGGGTTTTGGATTAGATGATTTCAAGGGTTCCTTTAGATCTAGATTGTATGACATTGAACTCTGCAAGATACCTTTTTTATCTAAGAACCCAATTTGTTTTCATTTCAAACACAACTGCGAAGCTTACACTGAATCGTGACATTTTCTCCCTAATACTTGCTGATAGTATCTTCTTATCTGTCTTTCGAGTGAGGGATTATCAAAATTAGAATGGTATTTCTCAACATGTATCTGATTCAGCCATATGCCACAATGTGAATGTGAATATGGATTTAAGTTTACCAAGTATCTATTAAACACTAAATTTAATGTCCTTTTACAAGCCCTCATTCTTGACCTCTCTGCAACTTTAGATAGTGTTAACTACTCTTTCCTCCTAGACACTTTTTCCTTCCTTGGCTTCTGTGACTGATGCTTCTTGGTTATCCTCCTATTCAATCTGCCTTGTTGCATCTGCCTCCCTTTCTTGCTCACTAAGTTCAGATATCCCTCATGGTCCTCGGCTCTCTTTTCATTTTTCTCTATACTCTCTTCTTTGATGATCTCATAGGCTCCCAGAAATTTAATTATTGTATCTAAGGAGATGATTCTTGTACGTATGTGTGTGTATGTATATTCATTTCTAATTTTTCTCCTGAACTCCAATCCTGTGTTATTAATTGTCTGAGGTATCTCTAACTAAATATGTACAAACTGGAACTCATTATATAATCCTACCCAAACACATCCCTCCCTCAAATTTCTCCACTTCTGTTGATGGCATCACTATGCTCTTGTCACTCAGTTTTGCAACCTCAGAATTATCCCCAACTCTTCACTCCCTTTCTACCCCCATATACAACTAGTTTCAGTCCTACCCCTCTCTTCTCACTCTCACCTCTGTCCCTTTTCCATTAACATAGTCTCTAGTCCTGCCTGTTACATACAACCTCTTGATATTACTATTGAAATTAATCAGTCTCCCTGTCTCTGGTTTCTTTTCTTTCCAAGCTATCCTTCAACAGCTGCTAAGATGATATGCTTAATATCTAACCATTCATTCAGAAAATCTAACAACTATATATCAGACTTTCAATAATTAAGCATTCAAGAGCATAAACCACAAAGGCTAATTCCTCAAAAGATATAAAATTCAAAACATGAAATAGTAAATGCTGAAAAAATTTAACATTTCTCTAAAAAATAATTTCCACATGAGTGGAATTAAATTAATTATTCTTTAGTTGGGAACCCACTACAGAGGAAGATATGTTTTTAATTACATGAGTTCCCATTCAGGTGGTTCTCAATCATCTGTTCTAATATATGACAGTGTGGTATAGTGGCAAATACACTGGACTTGGAATTGGGGGGAACCTGGATTCAAGTTCTGGATCTGACGTTGATTGTCTTACCACCTTCTTCATCTGTAAAATGAGGTAATAACACCACCTACCTAATAGGGTTGTTGGAAGAACCTGCCTTGCCAGCATTAAAGCACTATATAAATATAAGTTATTACTAATGACAGTGGATAATCCAAAAGCAAAGAAATTATGACTGGAGACATTTCATCAAATAACAACCCAATACACACAATGTTTCCGCTATGGGATACCAAGGAAAACAATGTGTTCTTCAGTTTTTTTTGGTCTGGTACTTTTGGTTTCTTGGGACAGTCTTTTCAACCAATGCAGATCAGCAACTTTTCCACAATTTAAAGTCTTATCCTATCAGGGTTTATCCTATCAGGGGCACTGATAGGTTAAGTGACTTTCCCAGGGTCACACAATCAGAAGGTGTCAGTTGAGATTGGGCAGGTGTCACTTTAAATTTACATTAACAGAATTTTACCAGAGGTGGATGGCTTGGTTTGAAAGATTTCAGGGAGAAGGTGTGCTTCCCACTACATAAGAGATTGTTATGAATGAATCTCTTTACTCTTTCAATCTTTTTTTGGGGCGAGGGGGGGGGTTTCAGTGGGAGCTGGTTGGGAAGGGCTCGGGAGGGAAGGCGAATAGGAGCTAGGAAACACATCAATAAGCACAATGCATAGGGAAAGAAGAGTGGAGGTGGGTAGCCAAAAAAATTGTGGCTGGGGAAAAATTCCCCAAACCTCTTACAACCTGGTCCCTTCCTACCATTCTAGTCTTCTTATGCTGTATCCCCTCCATCTACTCTACAATTCAGTAACTTTGGCCTCCTTGCTGTTACTTAGACATACGACACTTCATTTGTTTCCTCCTGTAGGTTTTCATTAGTTGTCCCCATGCGTAGAATGTTCTCCCTCCTCATCTCTGCCTCCTGGCGTCCTTCAGTCTCAGTTCAAACCCCACCTTCCACAAGGGGCGTTTCCCCAACCCTCTCAGTGCTAGTGCCTTCCCTTTGAGATTACCTCCAATTTACCTTGTATGTACATGATTGTTTGCATGTTGTCTCCCACGTTAAACTGTGAGATCCTTGAGGGAAGGGGCTGTTTTTGCATTTCTTTGTAGCCCCAGCTGGGAGATAGTGACTGGCCCTCTGGCAATGCTTAATAAACGCTAGTGGACTTGACTAACTTGGAATCACTGTGCAGATGAGGTGAGAAACACATCTGGAAGACGTAGCTGGGGGATTTTTTTTTCCTGTTTCACTGCTGTGAAGAAGCATGAGAGTCACTGTGTGTGTTCAGGGGGTAAAGAGGAATTCAATTAGGCTAGAGAATAATATACAAAGAGGCTGGTAAGGCAAGGAGACACCAAATTGTAATGGGCCTTGAACTTTAGAAAAGAAAAGTATGGAAGACTTCTGGGAGAAGAGCTAAGGTGGAAGAGCAGAGAAAGCACTCAGCAGAGCTCTCCCAATGTTCCTGTCCAAACCACTTTAAAATGTCACTTCTAATTGAATTCTGGAATGGCAGAGGCAACAAAAGGTCAGACTGAGACATTCTTCCAGGCCAAGACAACTTAGGAGGTCAGAAAAAAAGATCTGTGACATGCGAGTGGAGACCAGTCCAGAGCCCACATGGATCAAATACCAGGGGTAGAACTAATTGATGGGGACAGAAGCACTTTATGTCAAGAGGGAGCAGGAGTCCTGAGGAGCCGTTTTGGTTTTGGTCCCAAGGGAACAGGGACCCTGAGAAATATTACTGATTGAAATCCCAAGGGTGCAGGGGCCTTTCTGGACAAGGCCCAGAGTACAAAGCAGGAGAGCAGTGACCACACCTCTCCCCATATCACACCACCTTGTAAGCACCAAAAACTTCCAAACCCCCAGAACTCACTCTGAAAACAGCAGTGTGAAAAAGTCTAAAGCTTGAGAAAGTGCCCTCCCCACCTCTAACACAAAAGAAACAGAGCCCAACTTTAACATAAAAGTTCAAAAATCAAGAAATAGGGTGGAAATATGAGCATACAACAATAATAACAACAAAAGAGCCTGACCATAAAAAAAGCTCCTATGGGAACAGGGAAGAACAAGATATAAACTCAGAAGACAATAAAGTCAAAACAGCTATAAGCAAAACTTCAAAGGAAAAAAAAAGTGAACTGAATAGAAGCCCAGCAAGAATTCCTGAAAGAGTTAAAAAATAACTTTCAAAACCAAATAAAAGCTGTAGAAGAAAAATTGGGTAAAGAAATGAGAGGAAAGGAAGAAAATTATAAAAAGACCATGAACAGTTTGGCTAAAGAGGCACACACAGACAGACAGACACACAGACACACACACACACCCAAATACTAAAGAAAATAACACCTTAAAAATTGGACAAAGGGGAAAAGAGGTACAAAACTTTACTGATGAAAATAACTCCTTAAAAAGCAGAACTAGCCAAATGTAGAAAGAGGTCCAAAAGCTCACCAAAGAAAATAATTCCTTAACAATTAGAATTGGGCAAGTATAAGCTAATGATTCCCTAAGACATCAAGAAATAATAAAACAAAGTCCAAAGAATAAAAAAACAAAACAAAACAAGAAAATGTGAAATATCTCTTCATGACCTGGAAAACAGATCAAGGAGACATAATTTAAGAATTAGTGGGACTCAAACAGATCATAAAAATGGGAAAAGGATCCACATGTACAAAAATATTTATAGCAGCTCTTTTTGTGGTGACTAAGAATTGGAAATTAAGGGTCTGCCAATCTATTGGGGAATGGCTAAACAAGTTGTGGTATGTGAATGTAATAGAATACTATGGTTCCATAAGAAATGATGAGCAAGTACACTTCAGAAAAACCTGGAAAGACTTACATGAACTGATGCTGAGTGAAGTGAGCAGAACCAGGTGAACACTGTATTCAGTAATAGCAACCTTATGAGATGACTAACTTTAATAGACTTAGCTCTTCTCTTCAATGAGGGATCTAAAACAAATCCAAAATACTTATGATGGAAAATGCTATCCATATCCAGAGAAAGAACTATGGAGTCTGAATGTAGATCAAAGCATACTATTTTCTCTCTTTTTTTTTTGTTTCTTCTTTCTCCTGGTTTTTTTTTCCCCCCTTTGGTTCTAATTCTTTAATTCTCTAATTCATATCTTTAATATGATTGTACATGTATAGCCTATATCAGATTGCACACCATCTTGGGGAGGGGGGTGGGAAAGGAGGTGGAGAAAATTTAGAACTCAAAATCTTATAGAAGTGAATGTTTAAAACTAAAAATAAATTACACACACACACATAATAAAAATATTAAAAAGGAAAACAAAAAGAATTATTGGGAGTACCTGAAAAGCATGACCAGAGAAAGATACAAATCATATTTCAAGAAATTATCAAGGAAAATTGTCCCAATATCCTAGAACCAGAGGCTAAAACAGAAATTGAAAAGATCCACCGTTCACTTCCTGCGATACCAAAATAAAAACTCTCAAGAACATCACAGCCAAATTCCAGAACTCTCAGGTCAAAGAGAAAATACTTCAAGCAGTCAGAAAGAAACCATGCAAATACCATGGAGCCACAGACAGGATTACACAAGATTTAGCAGCTACCATGTTAAAGTGAAGCGAAGTGTGCTTCGATCTGCATTCAGACTCCACAGTTCTTTCTCTGGATGTGGATACTATTTTTCATCATGAATAATTTGAAATTGTCTTAGACCCTTGCATTGCTGAGAAGAGCTAATATGAAATTCCAGAAGACAAAAGAGCTGGGATTATAACAAAACTAAGTATAATCCTTCAAGGGGAAAAATAGACATTTAGCAAAATAGAGGACGCTCAAGCATTCCTGATGAAAAGACTGACTAGAAAATTTCACTTTCAAATGCAAGACTCAAGAGAAGTATAAAGACAAAATAAACAATAAAAAGATAAATCATAAGGGACTCAATAAGATTAAATTGTTTACCTTTCTATATGGGAAGATGATAACTTCTAAGAGCTTTATCATTATTTGAACAGTTAGTAGGATTCTACATAGAAAGAGGGCATTGCAATGAGCTGATTATGTTGGGATGATATTAAAAAAAATGGATAAGTGAGAAAGAGGGATGTCCTGGGAGAAGAGTGGAAGGAGAGGAAGAATGGGGAAAATTATTTCACATAAAAGAAGTGCTCAAGGAAGAGCTTTTACAGTGGGGTAGGATGGGGGCAGTAATGCTTGAACCTCATTCATATCTAAATCGGTTCAAAGTGGGAAAAAATATGTATATATATTCAATTAGTGAAAGAAATCTATCTTACCCAACAGGGAAGACAGAGAGAAAGGATGATAAGAGGGAGGGCAGATAAAAGAAGGTCAGAAGCAAAATACCTTAGAGGAGAGACAGGATAAAAACAGAGAGAGAAGAATAAACAGAAGAAAATAGGGTGGAGGGAAATACAGTTAGTAATCATATCTGTGATTGTGAATGGGATGAATTGACCCATAAAACAGAAGCACAGAGCAGAATATATTAGAAACCAGAATCCAACAATACGTTGTTTACAAGAAACACACTTGAAACAGACAGACACAGACTGGGTTAAAAGAAGGGACTGAGAAGAATCTATTATGCTTCACCTGAGGTTTAAAAAAAAAAAGCAGTAATAGCAATCCTGGTCTCAGACAAAGCAAAAGCAAAAATAGACCTAATTAAAAGGGATGAGGAAGGAAATGAAATTTTGCTAAAAGGTATCACAGACAAATAAGTAAAACCAATATTAAACATATATGCACCAATTGGCTTATCATTCAATTTTTTTTTTTATTTTGCTTTTTGGTGAGGTCATCAGGGTTAACTGACTTGCCCAGGGTCACACAGTAGTAGGTGATAAGTGTCTAAGGCCCCATTTGAACTCAGGTCCTCCTGACTCCAAGGCCAGAGCTTTATCCACTGCACCACCTAGCTGCCACTATCAATCAAATTCTTAAAGGAAAAGTTAAATGAATTACAGGAGGAAATACATAGTAACACTATACTAGTAGGAAACCTCACCTTTCCCCTTTCAGTGCTACATAAATCTAAACAGAAAATAAACAAGAAAGAAGTCAAGAAGATGACTAGAATCTTAGAAAAGACAGATACAATAGCTCTCTGGAGAAAACTGAATGAGAAAAGAAAGGAGAATACCTTTTTCTCAGCTGTACATGGTACCTCAAAAAAAACCTGACTATAAGGGCATAAAACCTCACAGCCAAATGCAGAAGAGCAGAAATACTAAATATACCCTTTTTGGACCATAATGAAATAAAAATTACATTGAATAAAGGGCCACAGAAGAGTAAAAACTGGTTGTATTAAAAATTAACTGGAATAAAAGAAACATTAATTAGAACTTAGATAATCTAATCCTAAAGAATGAGGTCAAAGAAAAACATCATAGAAATAATAATTTAATTAAAGAGAATGACAGTAATGAGACAAACTTATGAGATTCGGCCAAAGCAATACTTAGGGGAAAACTTATATCTTTAAATATACACATCAATAAGAGAGAAAAAGAGCAGATCAATGAATTGGGCAGATAAACTTAAAAAAACAAAATCTAGAAAAATAATAAATTAAAATCTCCAACTAAACACCAAAATGAATATCCTGAAACTCCAAGGAGAGATTAACAAAATTGAAAGTAAAAAACAAAACAAAACAAAACAAACATTAAATTAACAAATAAAGCTAGAAGCTGGTTTTATGAAAAAACTAACAAAATAGATAAATCATTGGTTAATTTGTTTTGAAAAGAGAAGAAAACCAAATTGCTAGTATTAAAGAAGAAAAGGGTGAATGCACCACCAATGAAAATGAGATTAAAGCAATGACTAGGAGTTATTTTGCCTAATTATATGCCAGTAAAACTACAGTCTAAGTGAAATAGATAAATATTTACAAAAATAATAATTGTTCAGATTAACAGAAGATGAAATAGAATACTTTAATAACTCTGTCTTAGAAAAGAAATTGAACAAGACATCAATGAGCTCCCTAGGGAAAAATCTCCAGGACCAAATGGATTGCAAGTGAATTCTACAAAAAATTTAAGAAACAATTAATCTCAATACTATATACATTATTTGAAAAAAAAAATATGCAAAGAAGGAATCCTACCAAATTCCTTTTATGAAACTAATATAGTTTTGATACCTAAGACAGAGAGAGCAAAAATAGAGAAAGAAAAATGTATACCAATTTCCTTAATGAATATTGATGCAAAAATTTTAAATAAAATATTAGCAATGAGATTACAGTAATATATCACAAAGATCAGGTGGGATTTATATCAGGAATGCAGCGCTAGTTCAATGCTAGGAAAAATATTAGCATAAATGACCATATTAATAACAAAAAAACAATAAAAATAATATTACAGAAAAATGCAGAAAAATCCTTTGACAAAATACAACACCCATTCCTATTAAAAACAAAAGAAAGCATAGGAATCAAAGGAGCCTTTATTAAAATGATAAGTACTATCTATCTAAAAACCAAGCACAAGCATTATCTGTATTAGGGATAAACTTGAAGGCTTCCCAATAAGATCAGGGCTGAAGCAAGTACGTCCATTACTACAATTATTATTCAATATTACAGTAGAGATGCTAGCTAAAGCAATAAAACAAGAAAAAGAAATTGAAGGAATAAAAATAGACAATGAGGAAACAAAACTATCATTCTTTGCAGATGATATGATGGATCAACTAAACTAGAGAATCAACTGAAAAACTAGCTGAAACAATTAACAGCTTCAGCAAAGTTGCAAGATATAAAATAAGCCCACATAAATCATCAGAATTTCAACATACTACCAACAAAACCCAGCAGAAAGAAGAATTCCATTTAAAATAACTGCAGACAATATAAAATATTTGGGAGTCTACCTGCCACAACAAACTCAGTGACTATTATGAACACGATTACAAAGCACTTTTCACACAAATAAAGACAGATCTAAAAAACTGAAGAAATATTAATTACTCATAGGCAGGCTGAGCCAATATAATAAAAATGACAATTCTACTTTAATGTATTTATTCACTGCCACACCAAACTACCAAAAATTATTTATAAATATATTTTATTATTTTATAAACAAAAATCATCTGGAAGACAAAAGGTTAAGAATATTAAGGTAATTAGTGAAAAAAAAATTCAAAGGAAGGTGGCCTAGCCATACCAATCTCAAACTATATTATAAAACAGTAACAATCAAAACTCTCTGGTACTGGCTGAAAAATAGAACAGTGGATCAGTGGAACAGATTAGGTACAGAAGACACAGTAGTAATGATCATAGTAACCTAGTTTTTGATAAACCCAAAGACCCCAACTTCTGGGAAAGGAACTCACTATTTGATAAAAACTGATGGGAAAACTGGAAAGCAGTTTGGCAGAAACTAGGCATGGACCAACATCTGCCACTGTATACCAAGATAAGGTCAAAATGAATAAATGATTTAAACATAAAGGGTAATATCATAAATAAGTGATGGGAGCATGGAAAAATGTACTTGTCAGATCTATGAATAAGGAAAAGTTTATGATAAAATAAAAGACAGCATTATGAGAAGCAAAATGGATAATTTTGATTACATGAGATTAAAAAGCTTCTGAATAAACAAAACTAATGAGGCCAAAATTAGAAGGAAAATAGGAAACTAAATGAAAATTTTTACAGAAATTTCTCTGATAAAATCCTCATTTCTCAAATATTTAGGGAATTGAACCAAATTTATAAAAATAAGAACCATTTCCCAGTTGATATATGGTTAAAGGATATTAAAAGGCAGTTTTCAGACAAAGAAATCAAAGCTATCAGTAATCACATGAAAAAATACTCTAACTCACTACCGATTAGAGAAATACAAATTAAAACCACTGAGATATCACTTTACACATCTAAGATTGGCTGATGCTGGATAGGATGTGGAAAAATTGGGACACTAAAGCATTGTTGGTAGAGTTGTGAACTTCCAACAACTCTAGAAAACAATTTGGAACTGCATATACCCTTTGACCTGGCAGTACTGTGTTTTCTTTTATAACATGGATAATATGGAAATATGTTTTGCATGACTTTACTTACATAATTGATATCAAATTGCTTGCCTTTTCAAGGAGAAGGAAGGGGCAGGAGTGGAGGAGAGAATTGGAAACTCAAACTTTTAAAAATGAATGTTAAAATTTTTTTACGTGTAATCAGGATATATTTAACAAAATAAATTTTTAAGAGGAGCATGAGCTTCACATGTAACCGAGAACCAACGAAAATGTTTGTGCAAAAGAATAACATAACCAGATATAAAATTCAGTAAAGATTATTCTTGCAGCACAATTGAGAAGATACTGAAAAGGAGCAAGACTGAAGGTAAAGATGCTACTGCAATAGCCCAGGGAAGTTAGCTGGCAACAAGGGAACAAGGCAACAACAAGACAGGTTGTGACAGTAGAGACAGAATAGATGAATGTGAAAGATACTGGAGAGTTGGATTTGACAGAACCTGGTAACTGAACAGATATGAGGGAAGAGAGAAGAGAAAGAATAGAAGATAACCCCAAGTCTATAAATGACAGAAGGCAGGAGGCTACACTGGTAGAAATAATAAAAGAGTCAGTTTTAGAGGAAAGGCGATAAGCTTATTTTTGCTCTGAATAATGCATTTGTTTTGAAGTATAATTAAGGTTCAGAAAGAAAACAGCAAAATGTTCCCATAAATATCTTATACTTTATTTCATCAGTTCTACTGTGATGAAGAAACCACAGTTATCTCATAAGGGGAATCATGACAAAGAATCAGAGATATTTTATTAAAACCCCCTCAACTGCCATCATCAACCTGACTAACCCTTACATTTATTCTTTTTTTATTAATTTATTTTGATTTATCAACAATCACTTCCATAAGCTTTTGAGTTTTAAATTTTTTTCCCCTCCCTTCCTCCCTCCCTCCCCAAGCCAGCACACAATCTGACATAGGCGATACACATACATTCCTATTAAACATATTTTCACATTAGTCACGTTGTAAGTAAGAATTAGAACCAATAGGAGGAACCACCAGAAAGAGGAAACAAAACACAAAAGAAGAAAAAAAAATAGCAAATAGTATGCTTCGATCTGCATTCAAACTCCATAGTTCTTTCTTTGGATGTGGATAGCATTTTCCATCATGAGGTCTTTGGAGATGTCTTAGATCCTTGTATTGCTGAGAAGGGCTAAGTCTATCAATATTAGTCATCGCACAACATGGCTGTTACCATGTACAATGTTCTCTTGGTTCTGCTCACTTCACTCAGCACCAGACCATACAAGTCCTTCCAGGTTTTTCTGAAGTCTGCCTGCTCATCATTTCTTACAGCATAACAGTAAGTTTATTCTTATTATCACTATTCCAGACTATTTCATAATATGGTATGTTGGCTATAAGCCATTATAAAATTTACTTTATTACTGATTGTTTTTGTCTTAAATATTTCACTAAAGTGTTAATTAAATTCTGTGATTTAAAAAAAAAATTAAAGTTCCATGTCCTCATAAAGTTTCACAGAATCCTAAAAGAGATCTTAGAGATAATCTAGTCTAAATCTATGCAAGATGGATGCTAAAAACTTTTAAAATAACTCACATTATAAAACATATTCACTTATAATGCACTAGACCTCCCATTCTTCATAGGGATACACAAAAATTATTTAAGAAAAAACTCATCAAATAAACTGATTTGTTACCATAGCAAATAAAACATTTTTCCTAATTTGGCTGATCTAGCAGTAGTGGAAAACATCAGATTAAAGAAAAAATGAAATCTGGTTAATAAGGAAAGTAGGCTATGTGGCCATTTATTTCGTAAATGAACAGACTCTCAGATAAGCAGAGTCAATGGAAGAGGAAGAAATAAAAGGGCAAGATAATTATTTCAAAATTATAATCCCTTGATTACATCCTGCTCCGAAAATATGTATTTTTTTGGTGAGGCAACTGGGGTTAAGTGACTTGCCCAGAATAACACAGCTAGTGAGTGTTGTGTGTCTGAGGCTGGATTTGAACTGAGGTCCTCCTAACTCCAGAGCTGGTACTCTCTCCACTGTGCCACCTACCTGCCCCATGCTTGCAAAATATTTTCCAATATACATGTAATATGGTATTTTAAAATTTGATTGAAGACCAAGGTAGTTCTTGGTGGTGGCACTCGCTTTTCTTTTACATTGTTTAATATTGCCAATTTTAGTTATCACAGCAGGATAAAAACATGCTTTTCACATTTATAAAAGGGCTTACTTCTTTCTTACATTAGCATATTACAAATGGTTTCCACTTAACATATTTGAATTTGGCAGGTACATTAAGCTTAATTCTATTAATCTAGGGTGTTTCTCAAGTTTGAAAACTTAGATGAGAAGTTAATTAAAAATAACTGAAAATACTGTATCACTTAGTGCATGTGTAGCACATAATTTTCTTAACTAATTTAAAAATTTAGTTGTGAAGATTTCCAGAGCCACACAATGATCACACATTGAATTTCAATGATCTCACACATTCTGAAGCAAACACATTAAGTCAAGGGGAAAAAATATATCTAGAGTCCTGCACATCTGAATATCACATTGCGCTCATTTTATTCTCTGAGTATGAGTTTTGTCTTTAGTACCTCCACTCCAGCCCCCCACACCCAGAACTTTTTTTTTTAAATTAAGGAAACATATCACATAAAACTATGCTTCTACAATGTCACACTTGAGACTTTAAACAAATAAATTTTAGTTATAATTCCCACTGAAACCATTGCTAGGGATAAGCAAACTTGCCTGCCTTTTTAATTTGAGCAAAGTATTTTTTCCACCAACTCTGAGGATTCAAATCAAATGAACTCAAAACAGCATTATACTCAATTTTATCTCATCTTTCAAAACTAAACATTTAAAAGATACCAATGGAAAGTTTTTGTTTCTTGGCCTTTTTGCCACCAAGAGATTGGTTTGGGAGAGTGGACTGATGTGAAGCCATTTTTAACTTCTTTCCTAAGAGACAAGAGGGTGTGTTTGTGTGCAAAGAAGATGGAAGTGGGGAAAGAAAGCTGTTTTGCAATTTTTCCAGCTGTAAACAGTAAAGCTCCAAACTAAGAACAAGCTGTTTTCCTCTATTTCTAGCCAGAACTTGACAAAGTACAAAAATGCTGTATTTTAAGGATGAGATGACACATCATATACTTAAGTACAAATGCTTGGGAGACGCACAAGAACATGAAACTACAGCAGGAACCAACACTTGGTACTGCTCGACTTTTGCACATCCTCTGAACCACAGAGTTAATGCAATAGTATTCCTATAGTGATATACGTGTACTCTACTTCAGCTGGATTTTGCAATCCTGAATGGAACCCAGTAGGAAGTAAGCTGCATCCTAGGAGTCACTTGCAATTGAATATAAGAGCTGATTCACTCCCCAGGTAATACCTCACAGGAAAAGAAGAAGAAAAAAAAAACAGCCTTCTATGTCTACTTCCTCTCTGTCTCTTTCCCATTCCCTTACTATTTGGCAGACAAACTGAACAAAAAACCTGCTTTAACTGTACTAGACTAACCCATCAAGCAAATATGGACTAGATGAGAGCCAGGAAAAGCACTTTGGAAACCACTTGCACCTAATAAAAACATATTTTTAATTTAGCTAATATGAAACCCAAAGTAATTCTGCCCAAGTGGAAAAGATGCTTTATTTATATTTATTTATGAGGGTTCTTAATTTAGACTGGATTCATGTCTCACGAACAAAATTGCTATTTTATAGACTAATATGTACATCTGTACTACATGTACCCCAAAGGCTCCCCACACAACTGTGGAAGAGTGGTCAGGAATAATTAGTAACAATAGTTCACAAAAGCTACACAATTAGGATTATATATAAATATATATTTAAATATACAATATGAAGACTAGGGTTCAAATCTTGCTGTGGTGGTATAAGGAGCAGAGATCCTGGACTTGGAGATAAGAAGATCCAAGTTCAAATCCTGCCTCAGATACTTACTAGCTAGGTGACATTGGGCAAGTCACTTAGCTGCCACAGGCTTAGTTTTCTCATGTGTCAAATAAGAGGGATGCACTATTTGGCTTATCTGGTCATATCTAGTTCTATATCCATGATCTATACAGCTCATGTTAAGATTTAATATGAGTAACTGAATATTGTGAATAATCAGAAATTTCCTTTCAGGAAGCAAATTTCTAGAATCTCATAATCACAGAAAGCATTAGAGTTAGAAGAGAACCTAGAAGCCATCTGGTACAACACCCCATTTTGTAGAGGAGGAAACAGAGGTCCACGGAGAGTAAGAGCCTAGAATCACGCAGGTAACAGTTATATAGAGGTCAGAAGCAGAATTTGAACACAAGTCCTGTGGCTCCAGAGACAGTGCTCCTTCTCCTGTACTACCCTGCCTTTCCAGTGGAAGGGGAGAAATAACACTAGGACAGAAGGTTAGTAGATTTAGAAATTCAAGTGCTCACTTTTATTATTTTCCCTAACAAGGTCCTCAGGAACATAAATGGCTACACTAGTTTAACATAAGAATCCCATATGAATTGTTTGTTAAAAAAAAAAAGTTAAAATTCATTAGTAAATTATCTTGTTAGAATGATATTTTTAAAAGAATCTATTTGGAAGCAGCATGGTACAGTGGAGTCAGAGGAACTGGGTGGAACACTCAGCTGTGTCCACTTGGGCAACTCACTTAACCTCTATTCATTTGTAAAATGAGGGGATTAGACTGCTGATGGTTCAGTCTTTTCATTTTCAGTCTTAGTAACCCAATTTGTGTCTTCTTGGCAAAGACATTGGAGTGGTTTGCCATTTCCTTCTCCAGCTCGTTTTACAGATTAGGAAATTGAGGCGAACAGAGGCTAAGTGACTTGACACCCAGTTAAGTGTCTGAGGCTGGAAGTGAACTCAGGTCTTTCTGACTACAGGCCCCAGTGCTCCATCTACTGTATCACCTAGCTGCCACAAGGGGATAGGAGTAAATCACCTCAAAGGTCCCTTCCAGATCTAAATCTTTGAGTCCATGATAGAGTCAACATAAATACTGAAAATATTTTCTAGTATAAAAAATGGCAAAGTCAGAAGATTAGACTTTACTCCCAGTTTTGCACCTGAAACCATATATTTAATGATTGTCTTTGACTGAGTAACAGATGGACACGACTGAAAATAATCACCTTGGGCACCTGGGAAGAGAAGTTTCTGCAGCTACAATCACTGGCCGATCCTTCCCTGACTTAGAAAGGACTGACAAGTTATTAGCCAGAGGTGGGGTAGGAAGTATGCCAAACTGGATCACTGTGATCAACTCTCAGAACTCTGCTTGCTAAGATATCTAGGTGGCAATGTTTAACTTCTTATACATCCTGTATTACAGCTATTTGAAAAGGGCAATATTTAAGGTGTCAATACCTGACTTCGCCCCATATGAGTAATGAGACAGACTGAGTGACAGCAAAAGATCTTAGGGGATATTGGAGGTATCATGATTACCTAAAAGAAGTTAAGTCTCCAGCTAAAACAGGGAAAGTTCTCTGATTATAGTATTTCAATACCTGACAGAGGAATCAAGATGTGGAGGTTGCAACTTCATCTCTAAGCCTCCAGGGAAGAAAAAAAAAAAAGCATAGCTTTTGAGGTTTGCAAACAAATAAACATCAAAGGCAGGTTTCACAGGTCTGTCCTGACTCCAGGTCTAGTGCCTTTTCCACTACCTCACGTCAGATAAAAGGAGGAAGTCACAGAGAAAGAGGTGACCACATAACCTTTGAATCAGGTAGCCGGAAGACCAGAATGGGAAGACTTGGCCTTTCCAGAACTTCCCCTTTGCCTCTCAGGCAATGCTTAGCCCTCTTTCAGCATAGTACCAACTAATCGGGCATTGTAGAGTGGCCTCATTTATGAACTGACGTCTTAGCATTTGGATTTGAGAAAAGATCACAAACAATGTGATCAATCAACAAATATTTAAAATGCCTACTATGTCCAAGGCACTCCGCTAAGCATTACAGATACAAAGACAAGCCCTGTTGCCAAGCATTGTAAGCCTTTGACATATTGGACATCTTTTCTTCTTTAGGTTAAACATTCCTAATCCTTTCCTAGTCCAAGTCGCCTTCCTCTGGACATGCTCGAGTTTGTCAGCGTTGCTCCTCAAGTGTGGCATCCAAAATTAAACATCATGTGACTGATAGGCTCTGACCAGCACAGGGTACGGGGAACCATCAGCAACCTTTTTCTGGATCGCTATTATGCTGAAGCAGCCTAAGATTTCATTAGATTATATTTGTCTGTAATTTCACTTTAACAGTATCAGGATAGTGACAGCAGCAGCTGACGTTTATGTAGCTCTTGAATGTTTGCAAAGTACTTTACATAACATTATCTTATTTGATTCTCAAAACAAGACATGACACAGGTAGCATGACTTGAGCATATAGGTACTCAGGCTCAGAGAAATCAGGTGATTTGCCTATGGTCTTATATCTATGATATTGTAACCTAACAAATCTTATACACTGAAATCCATGGAATTATTCAGATACTCAGCCTTAATAATTCTTTGTAATGAAAGTTCTACTCAGACCCTTAACATTCTTCTGTAGTTTCTTGAGGTTTAATTTACTGTCAAAAATAACAACTGCTTTTTAGTTGTACTCAGTTTGAGCATTTTTTTAAATATTTCTGTCCCTGGAGAAAATCTATGTCTCTTAATTTGGTTCTGTGTGCTTTTAGCTTGTACCACATCTTTATGTCAGCTATCATATTTTGACTGGAATTAGATGTTTTTGTCTTAATTCCACTACAAGATTCCAAAATCTGTGAATAAAGGCACCCAGTTTTGTTCATCTCTATTTACCACTGTAACATCTAGCATCTAACAGAGTGGAGAATATATAAGTTTTCATTCAATGTTTGTTTAATTTAATTCTCCCTTCTTGAATTTGGTCTATTTTTCTTTAGTTCCTGAGCCAGTGCAATGCAGCTGCTTTTGGGGCAGGGGAAAGAGATTTCCACAAAAAAGAAAGATCAGCCAGGAGATGCAGAAAATAATGGGCCTTTATTTGGCAAGTTCTCCCTACACAAGGGAAGATTTGTAGCTTAATTTGAGATACCCAGGGGATAGGGCAGACGGGTGGTAAATGAAGAGGGGGCAAAGATACATCCAGATCACTGTCACTGGCGGTATGGGATCCCCAAAAGAGAGTTATCCAGTCCTTGGGTAAAATTATTTTCAGGCTACAAAAGGAAGGAAATTGAGACTCGGTCTCAGTACCCCATTTTAGGTCAGGACCTCATCGCTCCTTTTAGTTAAGTAGGTATATGCCTGGGTTCTAGCTCATACCCAAAAGTGCACTCCCTAAATCAATTAAGGATCAAGTATTTTCTACGGAGGGGCAATCTCTTACAAGTCTGATTGTTTCCCCAACTCTGATATTAGAAGCAGAGAGGCAACAATTATAACACAATTTTTGATTTGTTTTGTCATTACTCACTGATTGGTAATCACTTTGTTTCCAACTGAAACTTGTATGCACTGATTTCTGGATTTGTTTACAGACCAGAAAGCTATATTCCCTCCTTTATAATTCATTGTTAAATGATCCTTTTGGCTGACCTGGCTTTGATTTGCGCTATTTACCCTTCTGCTTACTGGGCTGACATCTATCTGTGACTATGTGACTTTGACAAGTCTGGGATTAAATCCTATTTCAACATGTGCCAAAGACTTTTTTTTTTTGTTGCCACTGACTCTTAATGGCAGAATCCTGATATGTGCCTATTCATACACTGCTGACTTTATCTGTTCAGACATCAGCAAAAACCATCCATAGTAAAGATCGTGAGTACAGTATGAATCTTTATTGAGCTATGAACCAACAGAGAAGCAAGATGTAAATTGGTAAAAAGTGAGCAGTGAGTACACTTTATAATCTTTCAAATTATACTTCTCATTGGCTAACTCATTCAAACTTTAAGTCAGGTATAAGCTTGCCTTATATTCCATCACTGGGAAAAGGGGCTAGGAAATACATCTTGAGTCGGCACTTTTCCCTTTACCATTAAAATATTATGTGTACTTTTCATATTTATCAACCTATCAAGTTTGTTGTTTCTTAATTTTCTATTATGTCCATCAAACATTAACAATATCTGTTCTACTTTAGAGTGATATAATCATAAAGATGGTTTACAATAGTAACTTTAGTGTTGATTTCATTCATTTATTCATTAGCAAACATTTACTCAACACTTCATCTTGTGCAGAACATTGTGGTAGTCACTGCTGGAGATACAAGGTTTAGATAAGACAGTTTCTGATCTGATGGAGCTTATAATTTATTAAGGAGATGAGACATCCACATGTCTAGCTATATTAGACAGTATTGCAATCTATTCAAATTACTATTAAAATTTTCTAGGAGATTTTAAGTATTTTAATCTTTACCTAATGTGTGGAAGTAAAAGCACTTTGGAACTCTTTTTATCTCCCTTTTCAAAGCAGAACAACTTTGATTTCTTGCTCTGGGAAGTAAGTTTAGTGGCATTTAAAACAAAAACAAAAAACAACAGATCTAATAGTCCACTTTTGATTTTCAGAATTGTTAAACACTGGAATGCATTATCAAGAAATATTGATATACAGAATAAATTAATAAAACACTTATTATGAAATAAACATTATAAAAACTATTAAACATAATTTGATCGATGATTTGAATCACTTAAATGATTAAATACAGTTCTGCCTAGAATCAAGGGAGTGGGTGAGATAAGCCTGAGTTTCATTTTATTACACGGATTTCATCGTAGGAATTATCAAAATCAGGAAAAGAAAATGGAAATTTACTTTTTTTTTCCCCTTCTCACCCTTAGTCTTAGTTTAAAGCAGGAATCATAAGTTCAACCATGGCTTATAGTTAGACACGTTTTATTCACCGAGTATCTAACGATCCAGTCACAAAAACAGATGAAGAATTAAGCATGCCTCTGAATGCCTTAAAGAAGGTAGACATAAATAAAAAGGAAGAGGAGAAAATCGAGACGATGTAGTGGGGAGTAAAGGAATGTGGGCTCCTGCAGCAGCATATGACCACGAGCAGCTTGGCTTTGATACTCTGATACAGACCTCTTTGGTTCTTTAAATATCTTGAGCATACCATTACAGCATTAAGACTGTCATTCTATTGGCTCTCATTCTTATTCCGTGATTGGACCATCTCATTTTTCAGCCCTAAATCTCCTCAATGATATTTTTAATGCTACTTCTTGTGGAGAAGTGATCATGGTAATATGTAGCAGCACATCATGAATCCTTCTCATAGTCCTCTTTGTTACCTATAAATTTTGACTCTTCTGAGATCATGGTGGTATTTCATGATTTGTATCTGTACTGCACCACTAAATACTAGTGTTAAAAAACTGGCATGAAAGATTAAATGGCTTGGCCTGCTATTTATAACTCTTTGATTTAAAAAAAAAAGTTCTAGAGAAACCTAAGACCCTTATCTGTCCTGGTTGAGAAATGAATGTTGCTACAAGAAAATTTAATGCTAAAATATTTATCATTAATACAGCAATATTTTATCAGTAAGGTTATAATAACTTAATATTTGGGATAATCTACATAGGAATTATCAGAAGTTATTCTGCCCTAAGAATTTTCAGGATCTTTATCATGAATATGAGAAATATAGGGTGTCCCAAAGATCATAGTGCAGTTTTATGCCCTTCAAGTTTAAAACTTCAGTAAGATTTTTACCATACCCTCTAGAAGGAGAACCTGGACCCAAGACTTTCATATTTATGTTCATTTTTATATGATATAGGTCTATGATGTTCAGACTATGATAGGCAGTTTAGAAAATAACAGGATTTACAGCTAAAAGTACCTTTATAAGTTATCTTATAATAGTTATCTAATACAACCCCCTCCTTTTACAAATGAACAAACTGAGGCTAAAAAAGGTTAAGTTACTGGCTCAGACTTACACAGGGAATAAGTGGCAGAAGCAAGAACTGAACTGAAGTCCTCTAAATTAAAATCCAGCAATCTTCCCACTGTTCCACCCACACACACATATCAGACAAATACTCCAGATGAGTGAACTGGGGCCAACACTGAACAAGACAAAGAAAGCAGGGCTGGATTTGAGAAACTGCATAGTATTTTCGATACTTCCTTCTTTCTTTCCCCCAACTTCTCTCTGAAGCAAAATCCATCCTTTTAAACATGAGTATTCTTCTCGTGGCTCCATATAGTTGTGAATTGTGGAATATCACAATTTCCAAGGAAACAAAATTGTGGTCCACTTATAGTGCAATGGAGGGATACATGCTGGCAGCATGGAAGATCATTAAAAAAAAAGAACAACTCAGTCATATAGTGAGAATGAGGGATAACAGATGGACAGACTATATGTTCTACTGTGTCTGTGCAATGTCAAGAGACCCAGAGAGAAGCCCCCTGTAGACCCCCTGTGAAGGACTAATGAGAGGCTACAGACTAGAGCTGTATAGGATGAGGCAAGCTTATTCACCCAAACTGATAAGATCACAATTGCATTTATGTATATTTACCTACTCCTCATGTTCTCTCTGTTTCTATTTCTCTGCTTTTTCCTTCCCCTAATCATTATATATGTATAATATATATAATATATATGTGTGTATGTATATATGCACACACATATACATATATATGTGTGTACACACACACACACACAGGTTTTTTTCCTCCCTCTTCTTGCCTTCCCCTTAATCTTATGGAGGAAATTGTGAATTTTTTTCCTAGATCCCTTCATTATTTTGATTTTGCTAGCTTTACTGGACACATGTTTTTCTTACAAGTATATTAATTACTAGTTATTTAATATTTTTACTCAAGTATATAGATAATTATCATTTTTGTTGAACTCATTTACTCAACACTTCCTAACACACAGCTACACTTAATTTCTCACAGACATAGTTAACTAACTTGCATATCTGTCAATAATTCCAATCCCCAATAGCAGTCAAGAGTATATATCTCCATCTTGGAATAGTGTTTTTTGCCTAGCAACTGGTTTTATTACTGAATGGTGGTAAGTGGTTGTTGAGGGTTTATATTTAACCAAAATTATATGGAGGCCAAAATGATCTATTTTTCCTATTTCATTTTCTAATACGTTGTTCATGAAAGCATTGTTTAAAAAAATGAAAATGAGGGTTGCTTATATAGCATAAATGGTAGTA
Source organism: Vombatus ursinus (assembly GCF_900497805.2). Classification (NCBI taxonomy): domain Eukaryota; kingdom Metazoa; phylum Chordata; class Mammalia; order Diprotodontia; family Vombatidae; genus Vombatus; species Vombatus ursinus. Next base: position 10,808,789 of record NW_020954550.1, read on the forward strand.
AATTATCTACTTACAAGTTTCCTTTTCTTATACAAAGACATCTGGGTTATCCACAGTTGTTGGATAAATTCAAGTGATGAAACTATTGTTTCGATACTTTTTAACAGTCTTATCACTTGCTTATTCCTCAAAAAAGCAGAATGAAAAATGTGTGAATGCACAACTTCTTAAAAAGTGTAACATGGCAGCTTTCCTGATTACTGAATAAGAGCCTGAAGGAGTCACTTTCTTTGCTATTTTCCTAAGTTCTATAAAATCTCCTAAACTGTCTCCCCATCAAGGTTCTTTCACTTTTAGCAGAATTCAAAAAATGCTATTTCAGGTTCAGCAAACCATTACTATTTCAATACCCCTATTGGGTTCAATTCACTTTTAAATTTCACTTAAGTTTGTTCACAGAATACAAAGGAGGCCACTTTGAGAATCTGTATCAATATGTTTTTTGTTAATTCAAATTCTTCATCAGAACTCATTGGTAAACATGGCAATGGACCTTGATTTTCTCCAAGCCTTCCTTAATGTCTGGCTTTTAACAGGATTCCTGGTATAATCAACATTAAAACTCAAAATCTTAAAATGGAATAATGCCCCCAGGTTGAATCAATTATTTAGAAGTCAGGGAAGATGGTAAAAATATTACCAACATCAACTTGGCTTTCTGGGGGTAAACCTGACAATACTCTAGCAAAGAACAGCTTTATTATGCTAAAGTCAGGCTAAGGATCCGAAATGAGCTTTCTTTACTAATGGAAAAAATATGACAGTAAATACTATCAGAAACTTCTTCATTGACTTGATATTTCATCACAATGCTCAAAAGTTGGTTGGAGGTACTAGGGTAGTGCTAGATATTTATCTGCCAGAAAGTCCAAGTTTTACTACACATTTCAAAGAATTTCCTTCAGCACTTAAACCTTTATCAACTTAATTAGAACATCATATTGTTGATGAATTGCAAAGTTCTTAATGAAAACAGCACATAGGAATAAGCTGTTACATCTGCTTTCTTAGAATAAAACCTTGGGGTGTTAAGGCTCACCTTAAACATTCTTAGTTAATTTTAAGATTTGAAGGCAAAACTGGTAGGTCTTTCTGGCAACTTAATTTGTAGTTATGCCATTAAATCTACTCCAGAACACTTAAATAATGTCATTAAATGAGAAAAAAAAAACACTACCATAAAATATACCTTTATGTTTTAAGGTTAAAACCCCCCTCCACTTCAATAGAGAACTTTAAACAACGGGTGTATGCACAGAATACCATGTAGGGGTAATAATAGCATCTGGCACTTACATTGTGCTTAAAGCTTACAAAGCTTTTTGATCATCATAATCACCCTATGTGGTAAGTGCTGGTATTACTCTGATTTTACAGATAAGGAAACTGAAGTTGGGAGGGCAACTTGCCTAGAATACTTGAAATGATATTCAGAACTACGTCTTCTTATCCATATCTATGACTCCATGTCATATCTATGACTCCATATCCAACACTCCACTACACCAAATTGCCTCTCATGAATCTGTGTCATGGTATGTTATGTGTGAATACAGAGTTTGCTGTTATAGATATATATGTTAACAAACATGTCAATACATATTGATAGTGTGATTTACCCTAGTTAATACTAAATAGGTTTTCATCTCACTGGTGACTTTTATTCATACTCATGTATCTTAATTGACAATTGAATTGCCAATAAGGATTTAGCAGAGGAACAATGCATAGATAATGACATTTCTGAATAATTACCTCTTCTCCAGTCTCCCTTTAATATTCAAAGTTATATAATACTTTCAATATACTCAAGTATTTTTTAAAAATATGTGAAAATGAAAACTTAGTATCAGTCAGCCCAAATCTAAGATTTAAAAATAAAATGTGATGTATCATGGGCCAATCAACCAATCAATCAAACATCAAACATGTATTAAATGCTAACATATTCTATACTCTGCTAGATGCTGAAGATACAAATACAGAAAATAAACCAAACCCTGCTCCTGAGGAGCTTACATTCTTGTAGGACAGATAAGTATGTGTGTGTGTATTTGTATACATACACACATGTACACATACACACATATACACATACAGATAAACTATAAAGAGAACAAATATAGACATATAAAAAGTATATATTATCAGGTGGTAGGGGCGAGGGTAAATCAGTAAAAGTTTCTTAAAGAAAAGGATTTTCTGAGGCAGAGGTCAGGAGGGAATGCATTCCAGGCACCAGGGATGACCAATACAAAGGAATGGAGATAGAAAATGTAGTGTTGTTTGTGAGGAACAAAGAGAAGGCCAGTTTGAAAGAACCACTAAAAAATGTGGGAAGAGGAATAATATCCAACGACGCTCAAACAGGATGTAAAGGGCTTGGAAAGCTAAACAGAGGAGTTTCTATTTGATCCTAGGGGCGATAGGAAGCCCCCTAAGTTGAATGAGCAGGGGAGTTACATTATCAGAACTGCATTTAAGGAAAATTACGTTGGCAGCAGTATGTATGATAGACTAGAATGGACAAAGATTAGAGGTAGGGAGACTTATTGAGGACTGTTGCAATAATCTAGGTGAGAGGCGATAAGGACCTGAAATATGCTGGTAGTTACATAAGCAGAGACAATAGTTTAAATGTAAAAGGTATTGTGGAGGCAGAAATGACAAAATTTGGCAAGTGATTTGGATATGTGGGGTGAGTGAAAGTGAGGACTTGGGGGTAATGCCAATATTATGAACCTGGGAGACTGGAAGGATGCTGGAGTCTTCAACAGAAGAAGGGAAGTATAAAAGAGGGGAGAGATTGGCAGGTGAAAGATAATGACTTCAGTTTTGGACATAGTAGGTTTAAACATCTTTGGGACATCCATTTTGAAATGTCCAGTAGGCAACTGGAAATAGGAGGATGAATCTCAGGTGAGAGAATGGGGGTGGATATAAAGATTTCTGAGTCATCTGCATAAAGTGATATCTAAACCCATAGTATACAATGAGGTTACCAAAAGAAGAGGATCTAGACCATGACCCTGGATAACACCCAGAGTTTGGGAGCATGATATGAATGATGATCCTGCAAAAGAGAAGAGAAAAGATTGTCAGATATGTAAGAGAACTAGGAAAGTATAGTATTACGAAAACCCAGGGAGGAGAAAGTATACAGAAGGAAAGAATAGTCAACAGTGTCAAAAGTGGCAGGTAAGTCAAGGAATATGAGGACTGATTAAAAAAAAAAGTCTAATTTGGCAATTAGGAGATAATTGATAACCCTAGAGAGCATTTTTGGGGAAGTAATAAGGTGGGAATCCAGATTACAGAGGGTTGAGGAGTGAGTAGAGGAGAGGAAGGAAAGGCAGTGTGTAGACAGTTTTTATTTTACAAGTTTGGCTGAGAAAGTTTGAGGGGAGAAGGTCTAGCAAAGGGGTTTGTGTGTGTGTGTGTGTGTGTGTGTGTGTGTGTGTGTGTGTGTGTGT
>NW_020954550.1:10812271-10866578 GCF_900497805.2 Vombatus ursinus
TGTGTGTGTGTGTGTGTGTGTGTGTGTGTGTGTGTGTGTGTGTGTGTTCTGTTTTTGGATGAGTAAGACTTGGGTATGTTTGAAGGCAATAGGGAAGGAGTCACTGATGGAATGAAACTAAAGACTGGAAGGGGTGAACAATTGTAAAAGCAATCTCCTGGAGAAGATGGGAGGGGACGGGGTCTAGAGTAGATGTAGAATTACCCCTGGCAAAGAGAAGGAACACTTCATTGTCAGACACTGAGGCAAAAGAGGTGAGGATGATGTAAGGAAGTTATGAGATGAAGAAAACTGGAGAAGGGGGAATTTATGTTAAATGACTCAATTTGCTTAGGAAATCAAAGAGATGGGGAAAGGGCAGGTTTCAAAGGCTTGAGGAGGGAAGGGAAGGCTTAAGAAAGAACAGCTTCTGTGGGAGTGAGATAAGGATTCAATAGGAATACAAGGACTACCTTGTTAAGGCAAGGGTCCAGTTGAAGTTGAAGAACATGAATTTATATTGTACCAGTCAGCATGGTTGTGCAACCTCCTCCAGGTTTGGATGAGATGGAGGATGGGACTAATGCAGGCAGAGCTAAGATGAATTCATTGTCACTGGAAAAAGGCTAAATATCCACTGCCATAAAGAGATTTCTAAATAGGGAAGGAGGTTGGCTATCTTAGTACCTCCTTCAGGTATATTCCAATCTGAGATTCTACAAGGCATAAATGGAAATAGGAGGAATGATTCCTTATGAAGGAATCTTATTTCTACATAAAGGTTCCATATTTCAGCATTGCTTTCTATAGTTGCTATAAAACCAATTGTATAAGAATTGGGAAATCTCACTGATCAAAAAGCCAGTGACTGAAAGAAGTTTTGGCTGACTTGAAAATGAAGCTAATTCAATTATAATCACTACTGTGTTGAAATGTAATCAACATTATGACCATAACTGTACCTAAAAATCATCTTCAATCTTTCATAAGTTTTGTACTCTAACATTACTTCTCATGAAAAGTACTAATAATAGCCCTTTGTTCCATAAGCATATTTTAGAATGACTTTAAAAAAATGTGCTTGTGTAGAACAGTTCTAATTCAACTGATGCAGGTGCTTGTCAACAAGGGATAAAAAATTATAGAGCCTGTACAAGCTTGCACTGCAGTGAATTTTGCCAGATAGCTTTCCTGTAACCAATCTTAATTCTTAGGTTAGAAATCAGCCTAAACAAATACCATGTTGATCTGAAAATAGGCTTTTCCAAATACATAAAATATTTACTTTAAGTAAGATTTCATTTTAGGGTGCATTCTATTCATGAAACATGCTCCATGAATCTACTGTAATGCCATATATTAAGGCAATGGCTACATTTCTAACTTCCTAATAATCATTGGTGGGGCAGCTAGGTGGTGCAGTGAATAGAGTGCAGGGCGTAGAGAAAGGAAGACTCATCTTCCTGAGTTCAAATCTGGCCTCAGACACTTATGTGACCCTGGGCAAGACACCTAACCCTGTTATCTTCAGTTCCCTCATCTATGTAATGAACTGGAGAACGAAATGGCAAACACTCCACTATCTTTGCCAGGAAACCCCCAAAAGTGCATCACGAAGATACAGACACAACTGAAACAACTCAGTAACAACCACAAAATAACTCTTGGAATGACAGTAATTTAACTTAAAGATAATTGTAAGAGAATTGTGATTAATGTTAAAATCACAGGTCAAAGAAAGGTACTTAAATAAAATCTTCAGAGTAATGAGAATGCAAACTTTCTATGATCCATTAGCAATCTAGATATATTACAAAAAATCTTTTAAGGTATCTCAGAACAAACCAATAAAGAGAGGTAGGCAAAATCAGTTAGGAACATTTGTCACTTATCTTTTGTCTACTACTGAGGATGTTTCATAGGCATTTTATAAGCTCTAGAACTGCAAGGGAATTTGGTGATTATCTACTCCAATCCCTTTCCTTTTACAGATGTGGAAACCAAGGCCCAGAGAGGTTAAGCAAGGTAAAGTGATCTGCCCAAAGTGGCAAAGTTATTAAGTAACAGACTAATAACTCCACCCCACCATGACTCCAAGTCTAGTGTTATAGTAACTTGGTTTGACAAAAATACAGTAAAAATGGTAATAACTGATATGTATTTAACACTTTAAGTTCCATAAAGTACTTACCTATATGCATTTGAATATCACAACAATCCTGTAAGATAGGTGTTACAGATATTATTATCTCCATTTGACAGATGAAGAAACTGACTGACAAAGGTTAAGTGACATGCCCACTGTTAAAAGATAAGAGGTTTTGGAGGCCAGATTCAAATCCGAGTCTTTTGGACTGCAGCTCCATTACTTTACCCACTACAATACATGATATCACTTCTCTGGACCACCTGAAACATTTGACAGAAAAATAATAGCTACCTTTTAAGGGACCCATTATTAATTTTTTTGGATCTCTCATCATATTTCACTCAACATATTCTTAGTTTTGGTGTATACACATGATACAGGAAGCTTTCCTTCTTGGCTCCTCAAGGTCATATCATTCATAACTCTCCCTTACTTACTAGCTCTCTTCTCCTTCACTTATTAGCTTTCTGAGAAAGAGACCTCTATCGGACTTGAGGCATTTTGTGGAAAACTAAACGAATAGTCCATTGGTGTTCTACCACATTTTGCACCAGGTATGGATCTAGTCAGATAAAGGATAGAGAATAATTAAAGAATTGTGGCAAATTTGCCTTACTATTGAAAAATCACCAACAGTGAAAAAGAACAGATATTAAATATCAAAAAATTGACTCTTCAAGCTACATTTTTCCCATTAGTTTTCTGAATAGCTTTCTACTATCAGAATGCAAGAGACTGAGTTTTCTGTTATTGGTTTGTTTGTTTGTTTGGTCAAAGCTCTTGTCCCTGGCAACCCCAGGGTTGCCTGTAGTTAGCTTCTTTCTGTTCTATGATTGTATTTCTCCTCAACTTTGGTTGAGCACATATATGTATGTGTGTATGTATACACACACACACACACACACACACACACACATATATATGTATGTATGTATATGTATATGTATATGCATATGGCAGATGTTGTTGACTTACCTAAGGTCACCTAGGTACTAAGCAGCAGAGCAAGGACTGGAACTCAGGTCCTCTAACTCCAAAGTTAGCATACTTTCTACCAGACCATTCTGCCTCCTATGCCATGTTGTGCTATTCAGGACTATTTTTGAAAAAATGAACCACACTCAATTTAGTTCATTCATTTTTCTCATTATTTCAATCATACACCAACATTTTTAGAAAACTAGAAAATAAAATTTCAATTAAGTATCTGAAAATGTAATTTTTAAAAAGCCCCCAAAGGCTTAAAAGTACCTGCTTTTATATATGACAAAACAAATACTGCAACTTAGACTGCATGATATCATTACTTAAATTATTGCTTATGTTTCCAGGAATGTACTAGTTTCTACAACTAACATACAAAAGAGACTTACTTGGAGGCAGGGAATACATGATACTGGCTCAGACTATAGCACTCACTTCACATCGCCCTCTCACAAATGTGTAGCAGCAAACACGTGTTTACTCTGGGGTACTGGTAAACTATAAGATCACAGTGAAGATGGATGTTTGGTTTACTGTCGACTGCCTAAGTGCTATTTGGGTAAACATCTTACAAAGAAATGTGGCAGAATGTAAAAGCATAGAAAGTGTCTATTAATATCATTATATGCTGGCAGATAGGCTGTGTGTGTCACTGGGCAAAGTTAATTAGACTTGTAGTCAGAAGACCTGGGAGTCAGAGTCCTTCCTGCTTCCACAATTACCAGAAATGTGACACAACCTCTCTGACCTGCTTTTATCCATCAAATGGGGTAATTACTACCTGCCCTACCTACTAAAGATCAAATGAGATATAATGTATGTGAAAACATTTTTAAGTTGTAGAGTGTCAAACAGAAGCCCCTCCGTCCCAAAGCCCTTAGAACAGTGACCTCAGAGAATTCTGTTCTTCCTTCAAGATGAAACTCCAGCACTGCCTTCCATGGGAAGTCTTTTTTTGATCTCCCTCAAATGCCACAGCTTTCCCTCCCAAATGACTACTTTATATTAATTTATTCTGCATATGCTTCTGCATATTTTTGTTGTCTTGCCCACTAAAGCACGAGCTCCTTACATTAAGGGATATTTGTTGTATTAGGATACCCCTATTTAGGGCAGTGCCTGGCACACAGAAGAGCTTCATAAATACTGGGTGACTGATTGTTACTAGAGCCAAAAGAGACTGCAGAGATCATATATTCCAATGCATTCAATTTATAGGTGAGAAAATGAAAATGAAGAGAGGTCAAATGAAATGGCACATACAGTAGGAGAACTCAGAACCAGAATCTAACTCTCCTGAGGTGACTTTGAGGAGAAGTATGAGAATTCCTCACATGCATGAGAAATTATTTACCTGTTTCTGAGACAGTCCCTTCTGGGGGAGGATTTCACATATCCCCCACCCTAGAAAAGGAAAAAAAAAAGTCCCCTCAAACAAATTTAATGATATACATTTTAACCCTGTGAAGCAGAAAATAAAGCCTTTTCAGCGAGTAAATCAATGGCCTCTTTCAATCTGGATTTATCTTTAACAGAAAACAAATAAAAATCATAAACAACAGCTTCAAATTAATAATTATGCTTTTTAAAACTTATGATGAGAACAATGTCCAGGACAATATTTTGATAGATATGTAACAGAACTCTGAGAGTTTCCAAGGAGGGCTTGGCTTTCTGCTATAATCCACTCTGCTCCTTTGAGCAATCTGCTCATGGGCTTGCTGCCAAGCACTTTGTTTAGTCCTCTCTTATGTGTTATTTTTTATTATGCATTAAATTTATGGGTTTATTTGTCTTACCTCTCTTACTACATTACACGCTCAATGCAGGCAGGGGTTAGGACTTAGTATTTCTGTATCTCCCCAAGCACCATGGATGGCACTTAATAAATGCTTTGTTGAAATGAATTGAAGAGAAAGGGCCACCATCATTTATACTTAGTCACCATCCTCTCAGAGTATGACTGGGCTGTCATATTGCAGAGAGACCAGATTGATGCTCCCAAATCCCACAGGGCAAAACAAAGGGAAAGGGGCTGACATTACTGAGTGGCAGATTTCAGCTGGACATAAGGGAAAAATTTCCTAATAATGAAAGCCACCCAAAACAGGGAAGAGTCTGCTTCAGGAACTGTTAAGTTCCCCATCTCAGATCTTGGAGGAGAGGCTGGGTGGCCTGTTACTGGTTGCATGTATTGTAGATGGGATTCTGGCTTAAGGTAGAGGTTGGACTAAGTTCCTTTCAACTTGGACATTTCATCACAAAACAGCAACTGATGCCCTATTAATCTGTCAGGTTTTGTGCAAGGCTATCATCTTTTCATCTCTAATTCTTGGTCTGAAATTCATATTTGGACACCTGTCTCACCTATTTCTTTCAGCTCTGGAAAAGAAAATAAAAAGAATCAAGTCACCAAGTTGTGACTATTCTATGCTTTACCATCTCAAAATTAGTTTCCTGCTTCTCTCCTTGACTCAGGCTTTTCCTGATATGACACAGGTGAAGGATGAATAAACTGATCCCTATGAGAAGTACTCATTGTTGTATCTAGAGATCAAGGTTTTCCAAGAAAAAAAAATAATACAAAACTAATAATCTTCTTGTCAAAGAAAAGCAGTCTGGACTGGTAAGTTCAGAACTGTTTAGTTTTCTCTCTCCTCTTTTTCCCTGCCCTACAATGCTCACAAGCTGATATGAGATCACTGGTACACTAAGCCAAGTTTACATTTAGTATGATAATGTTTAAACTTTCTCTATCTTGAATAAATGGTTAGTAACTGCAATATAACTGATTAACAATTGTTAGCCTGTTTGAAAGTTAGTTGAGTATTAGTTCTAGATGTGACAAAAAAGGAAATTATTTGTTTAGAGAATCAATAAGATAACAAAACTCCTTGGGTATGGGACAAAGCCATCAGCAGAGAACTATTTTACCAAAAGTCATTAATTGAGAAGACAAGAGTTAAGTACACTTTTATTTAGAAGACTTCCACTAAAACTTTTCTTTGATGTCTCACTGTGGCATGGGGGGGGTGACCTTGAGTTTTCAAACCCATGACCCCAGAACTCAGGCTCTGGCTGGTCATACCAAACTGCAAAAGTCTTCAGGAAGATACTGGCAAGAGACAATGCTTGTCATCTGAATAAGATTCAATCTAAGTGTGGAAATCCTCATCGGTAGAAAGTTGGCTTCTTTGTATACACTAAGATGTAGAAGGGTTGTCATCTTCACTGATGGAATCACATATCTTTTAAAGAACTAAAATATGTTTATTAGCAATGTGTAGAAACCACAACCACCAAACAGCACATTGTTTGAAACTAAGGAACTATTTTTTTTTCTGAAAATCTGCCACCATAATAAATAGTCAGGTGCCCTGGAGACATTTTGAAAGATATCCTATCAGATGGGTTTGGTTAGAGCTGTATTTAGCACAGGCAAGATACAATTAAGTTATTACTTGCTGGACAGGTATCCAAGATACAGGTGGGGCATCTTTAATCAATGGTTTTCAATGAAGAATCAAAACTAAGGATGGATTCAGAAATCATTTGGGGCTAGGTTGCTCCGTGGAGAACCTGTATTATCCCCCTTCCTGGAACCAGATGTAAATTATACTTAAATAATTACCAAAGTAAATGATCATTGCAACTGCTTGAAGAATATTTTTTACAAAGTTGAGCTTAAGTCACATCAGGACAATGCAAAGAATGACTTTGGGTAGAAGCACACTAAATATTTTATTTACTCTGTGATAATTAACTTTTCCCCAGATTTCTCACTTTCCAGTAGGACTGACAGGACAGATAAGGGTAAAAGATGGAGCCCAAAGAGGCTGCATGGGGCTGTATGAGGCTATATGAAATTACAATCAAGATGTAATGCAAAAACATACATTGCATAATACAAACACTCCCCCTCAGACCTCTTTCACAGGAGTAACACTGGCTAAATGCAGTCTTGCTTTGATCCATAGGGAGAGGAGGCAGAGAGTGCTTTGATGCTGGCAATCCACAACATGGACAGTTTAAACCTAACTCCATCCAAGAGTTAGAAGGCAAGCTTGAGGAAAAGCACCATTAACAACAGCCTCATCATAAAACAAAGTAAGAGCATGGATAGTGTATTTGTGACTGAGGCTGTGACTTGTTTGGTTGACTCAGTAACTCCAAGACTTATTCCTGGTATTTAGCAAAGATTTCATAGTTCCCTTCATAAACTTGGTTCTATTACTTCATGGCTCAATTCCATCTCTAGCAATTCCATCCACCCCTTACACTTCTAATAGGAAGAAGAAAATAGTGATTTCTGACTCCTAAAGTGCTATTTGGCAACACCATAATAAACATCTGCTGCCTTTCACCCCAGAGGGATCTGCATTTCAGTAGCAGATACAGATCTCCCCCACAGAATGTTGAGTGTTTCAAGATGAAATGAGTTACAACAGAAAATCATCACAATACATTCAGGATGACATGCAAACAACACTTCTTTACTCAGTTAATATATGAAGAAAATGATAAACAATTATGGTACAGACTTGAAACAATGCTGTTATCTTAAGAGCCAAAATTTTAAAAATAAGAATTTAGTTAGGAAGTATTTTTCTGCCAGCAGAGATGACATTGAAACAGTCTTGGATTAGTTTCTCTTTTTCCATTACTCTTTTGGTGACAATGTTTGAAAATCATTATAGTTTTTAAAGGAGCAACTTATTTTGTACCTGTGAGGCACAAATGCTTATTCAAAATTGGAGATAAATAAATTGCATTATTTAAGTAGACTTCATGATTGTACCTATCTATACACAACTTAAAATGCATCTGGAAATAGTTCCATGGTTCCATCTGAAACTTTACAAGTTGGTTTGTTGTATATTTCCAGCTGGACATGGTGGAGGAAGGAACATAATAAAGTGCCATACTGAAGAAAATGAAGAAAAAAAAACAGAAAGTAATTTAAGGCTTTGGTCTTTCAGTCACATGTTTATTAGGTGTACAGAAAAATCAAATTAACTCAATAGTAGCTCTCAAGTTGAAATTGGTTGGGCTAAAAGTAAACACTTGAGTGACAAACTTGGGGATAGTTTTAGTTGAAAGCCTCATTTCTGGAATCTAGACCACTACTGTGTTGACTAAAGATGTGTGACAATGTATGTTTAATTTTGTTCAAAAATTTACTTTAATTCCTCATGGGAAGCAATAAAAATATATAATCATCCAAATCATGTATGGAAAACCATTCTTCTAAGTAAATATATCACCTGACAAGTACACAAAAATCAAGTTTCTCCTGATACAATCTAAATAGAAGTTTCTTTGATCATGCAATTTGCATTTCCTTTAAAATTCCCATAAGCAAGCAATATAATAAGGAGGAAAGGATAATGAACTAAGGTAGTGATCTGGATTCTAAACCCAGCTCTACTACTGGGTGCTGTTTGACCCTAAGAAAGTTCTTTAACTTCTCTCTTATGGTAAATTCATAATTTGTCAAACAATCAAATAATGCCATCTTCATTTTCTACCTCAAATTGGCCAACGGGGAATAAAATGAAATAATTTGAAAGCGTTCTGAAAAATTAAAAGAACTACATAAAAATACATTAAGCTACTCATTTTATAGACAAGCAAACTGAAGACCAGAGAAATTAAATTATTTGTCCAAAAACACACCACCCATGAGGTGAAGAGTTGGGACTAGAAGTCAGACAGGACTCCTAAACTGACTCCTAAGCTAATGATCTTTCCACTCAATCTCACTGCTTCCCTCTCAAAATGATTTTTTTTCCCTATTCCTAAATTTTGAAGCCTATTCTGTCACACTTAAAATGGGAAGTTCAAAGTTCCTTCTCAACCATGTCTACTGTGGGTACTCATGAATTACCCAAGGGATCCTCTAGGGCTTATCCTCTATAAATATCACAGTACTCTTACATGCCATCTGCTTTTACCATCTCCTCTCCATTCTTGGAACCATATAATAAGCTTGAGACATTTTCAATAGAAAGTGGAAATGGACCCCCTAAAGAGGAAGCATCTTGAGGATGGGGATCTATAGGTACTGCCAAGAGGGAGAGCAACTAGTCCTAATTAGAGGGAAAAATTAATGACTTTGATGATTTGCAATTGCTGCTGAAGGATACTGAGAAGACACATGCTGATCAGACATAAATAATGAGGAAGTATCCTGTCCTCCAAAAACATGCACCCAAAATAAGTACAGAAGCTTATCAAACCTGACAAACAATACCCAATTTTGGTGACACCTGTGGGGACAAGAAAAAGCCTAAAATAAATCTCTAGAGGTTATTAAGTCCTAGGCAAGAAATTAAAGATCCTAAGTGCACATGAGACATTTTATCACTGCTGTTAACTGAAATAAGGGACTTTAGAAGAGATAGGTAGATGTAGGAAATGAACAGTTGGTTAAGAACATGCTATAAGAGAAAAGGGGTGAGCTGAATTCCTGTATAAGGGCTTAAGAGGAATAATGGGTTCTTAGCCAGGGATAAACATATGTATGATGAAAGCTGAGAATAATATAATTTTACAGAGACTTGCTTACTGATCTGCTCAGAAGTGTTTTAAACTGAAAAAAAAAAAAAGAGGATGGAGAAAATCACCCATCTACATCTGTTCAACAAAATAGCATGGAAATTAGCACACAGAATATTAAAAAAAAAAAATTATCACTGGAGAGACCCAGTAATTCACAGAAGATAATACATTATCAAGAACAAGGCCATTAGTAATTGTATTCATGGGTTCAGATGTCTTTAAGTACAAACTTGTAGAGTATAGATAATAAACAAAGTAAAATAAAGATCTTAATGGAAGGAGATCAATTCAAGCTCATTGTTATCACTGAGAATTGGTGATACACTATTCATGACTAGAATATGGCAGTGGAAGAGTATATCTTATTCAAAAAGGAACAGATCAAATAAAGGGAGTAATAGAGTAGCACTGAAGATTAAGAAGATATACCCATGGAGGGAAATCTACAAAATGTAGTGAAGAGAAAATTTGGGTAAGGAACAATGGAGATAAAAATCAAAGTGATATTGTGGCAGGAATATAATAAAGGTCACCTGACCACAAGGAGGAAATGTATGATGGGTTCTAGAAATAGAAAATAAAGCTGGCACAGTCACAAAATAGTAGTGAAAGTAGACTTCAAGTATAGAGACATTTACTGGGGCTCTCTTTCTCTTTCTTTCTCTCTCTCTCTCTCTCTCTCTCTCTAGCAGAGACACTGATGAATTCTTAACTTGCTTTAATGATAATTTCTTCTCCAAACTGAAGAAGCAACAAGAACTATTATTCTGGACTAAAATCTGACCAAAAACAAAAAATAATTACTGAAGCAAAAATGATGGAAATCCTAGAACGTAGTGACCATACTATTGCAGAGCTAAGAAAAGCACTGCTGAGGATAATCTGGCATGAACCCTAGATACCACTGAAAACAATTAAAAAAAAACAAAGGCTCCCATGGACTAAGATACTACAGAAACCATCTGAACAAAAGGGATTCAATAACAAATTCTGAAGGCACAAAAAAAAATAAAACTGTATGAAGAGAACAATGTGGATGCATAAGGAACTCAGCTAACAACTTAGATTTTGAAAAGATATATAACAGAAGATGGAAATAACACAGAGAGGTCAAGATGGCAGAATGAAAAAAGGGACTCACCTGAGCTCTCCCAAATTCCCCTCCAAACAACTTAAAATCATGCCTCAAAATAAATTATGGAGTGGTAGGACCAACACCAGGATGGAAAACTTTTCCAGCCCTCGGCAACTTAGAAGGTTGGCAGGAAAGATCTGTCTCACTGAGGTAAGAGTAGAGTGATGTCCACTGTGGGCCCTGCCCAACAAGCCAGGAGGGACTATGTTTTGCTGTTCTTTTTATCCCCAGTGCTTAGTACAGTGACTGGCACATAGCAGGTGCTTAATAAATGCTTATTGGAAGATAAATGAAAATAAATACAAAGGAGTGGCTCAGTTGCAAGAAAAATAAGAGGAATGCTAAAATCCAGAAGGAACTGAGGTTTGTGATGAATGCTAAGGATGACAAAGAGGGCTTTTTGTACTACAGTGGGACAAAATGATGATCAAAGAAGGAACTGAACTACTGTTTAAGATGAATGGGGCGATGAAAAGAAAGCGAGTTGTATTTGTATTTTCATCTGTTTTCTATATTGGATGTGAAGTACGGGATATTGGATAGAAGGATACACTTAGAGTAAGGAAGATGTGTATTCAAATCTCTAACACAAATCAGTCATGTTGCAAATTACTTCATCTCTCTGAGTTTTAAGTATTTCCCTAAGATTTGTCCATTAAGTCACAGACAGGTTATTTAATTTGTGTTGGTGGAGGGAGTTCCCACACTAATGAAATCATATACTGACATTTCTCTACTGAGAAGAATGATCTTCTGACTGAGAGAATAAATCAAAGAATAAATTGAAAAAATAAAATTAACAGGAAACTGAAATCTGACAAGTGTTGATAAGCCAGTATCTAGCAGTTTTCAATTGGCTCAAAATACCAGGCTCAAATGAACCAAATCTCTGGGTATTGAAAGATTTCTCAGATGTGAATGCTGAGCCACAGCTGGAGATCCCTATAAGAAAATGTAAAACAGGAGAGTTGTCTCAGGATTAAGGAGGAGAGAGCCCTATGTATCTTGGGCTATACTCAATTTGAAGAAGGACACTTTTTTTTTTAAAGAAGGACACTGATAAATTAGAGAGCAACTAGAGGGAATGCAACCATAATGGTAAATGGTCTTGAAAAAATGTCACATGAGGAGTAGTTAAAACAAATTGGAGGTGGTCGGCAAGAGGAGATGACAAGTTATGAAAGCTGTCTTCAAGTACATGAAGGGTTATCATCATGTGGAAGAAGAATGAAACTTTTTCTGCTTTGCTTCAGACTGCAGAACTAGGAACAATGATGGGAAGTTGAAAAGACACAAAAAGGTTTTACATATGCAAAAATTAAGGGAAATGGCTGAACAAGCTGTGGTATATGCTTGTAATGGAATATTATTGTGCTATAAGAGGTGACAAGCAGGATGATTTCAGAAAAACCTAGAAAGACTGATACATGATATTGATACAGGAACTGATACACAGTGAAGTAAGCCAAATCAGTAGAATATTGTACATAGTAATAGCAATACTGCATGATGAACAAATGTGAATGACTTAGCTATTCTCGGCAATACAATGATCCAAGACAATCCCAAAAGACTCATGATGAAAAACACTACCCACCTCCAGAGAAAGAACTAATGTCATCTGAATACTGTATACAAAGAATATTACAGCAGCTCTTTTTGTAGTAGCTAAAAACTGAAAATTAAGGAAATGCACACCTATTGGGGAATAGGTAGACAAATTATGGTATACAAATGAAATGGAATATTATTGTTACATAAGAAATGACAAAATGGGCACCTTAATAGAGGAAGACCCTTTTGAAGTGTCACAGAGTGAAGTGAGCAAAACCAAGAGAACAATTTATACAATGACAACATTATAAGGAAAACTTTGATCAGTGCAAGGACATACCATGATTCCAGAGATCTTTGTATGACATGCTATTTACTTCTTGACAGAGAGCTAATAGACTCAAATTACAGAACGATACATAAATTTCTGGACATAATGTGGGAATTTGCGTTGCTTGCCTATGCATGTTTGTAGAGATTTTTTTTCAATGTTGTTCAACTGAGACTGAGAGACAGCAAGAGAGGAGGGAAGAGACAGAAAATAAATTTTTATTAACTTGAACAGTAATAAAATTAAAAAACAAAATGATCTTACATACTGATTTTTAATTGGAATACAAAAAAGCAGTTATTTTGTCCTCTTGTGCAATGTCCATAGAAAATTAAGTATAAAAGATAATAGCAGGATAACCACTTTTACTTAAATCCCATGGGAAAAAATGAGAAAAGATCAACATCATCATCATCATCCTTTTAAAAAAAAGCTGCTAGAGATTTCCTGTGACATAAGTGGGAAATATGGTGATAAAATGAATGGACTTAAGTCTGGTCTTCTGTCATTTTGTCACTGACCAAAGGAAAGCATTTTGCTCTACAATGGAGGTAAAGCTGATGCTGTGTATTAAACTCTATAACTTCAACTAGATTGCATCTGCTTTCTACAAGGGGGAAAAAGGCTGACTATAATCAATTTTTCACAAATTCCAAAACCAAATTTGACACTTCCATGCCAAAGGAAGGGACATGAAGAATCACAGAGAATATTTATCAGACATAAAATTTCTATGAAGCTTGTTTCTGAATCAACACCCTTGAGAGCCCAAGAATCAAGAGTATAAGGAAAATCATACAAAACTATATATGGTAATTAATGCAACAATGTGGGTTCAACCAAATGCTGACATAATATTTTCCTGAAATAAGAAGAGTCTTTGGCAATATGCTTTTAGTTCAATACATTTTTCATGTATGTGTGTATGTGCATGTGTGTGTGTATACCCATATACATACATATGCATATTTTTTTTAAGTAAAATTTAAAATCTGACCTGGCTCTAAAAAATTTAAGGTAAGACTAATTTTCAAAGATTCCATGCAGTTGTACCTAGGCAAGTCTTGACAACGAATTTGCCTGTGAAACTCAATCTCAATGACTGAGTGCTCACAAATGGCCATGGGTAGATAAAATTATTTATTTATAAAATTTGGAGGGTATAAAACGTCAAGTGGAAAAGCCACTCTTTTGCAATTTCTTCAGGAATATGGAAAATCTTAGCTTCACATTTATGTAAACCAGTCCTGTAACTCAGATAAATACAAGCTTTTTAGAATAGAAACATTACAGCATCCTTGCTTTTACTCAGCTAAACTTAGAGCACTCAATGATGGGCACATTTTCTGAACTCCACCTTCTGCAAACAAATTTAAAAGTTCTGAAAAGCAACCAAGGCTCTACATGAGAGAGCAAAAGATTTAGGGAACCAAAACTGGAGAAATGTTACAAACAGTACTGTTACTCTATTAGGTGATTTAAACAGTGAGATTTATTGTCTCTTTCTAGTCTAAATTTTAAGTGATGGATTTTCTCAAAGGTTAATTCTCAAAATACTAATTCACTTCAAATTAGGCTTGATGTGAATGTGCCAAACCACACCTAACCACATACTGAAAGTTGAAGCCTTTTTTTGGATGTCGTTGTTGTTACTCTCCCCCAGCTTCTTCATTTTAAGGCAGAAAACAGCAATACTAAGGGAAAAGTTACATAGAGTTCTGAGTAGGATCACTTGGTTATCTACTGATAGGAAAATACAAATAGATGAAATAAACTTATGAAAAAATTAAAAATTTCATACTGGCCAGCAAATTTAATGTACTGTTCTACTAACCCATTAGTCATAGTTCACAGTAAGAAGCAAAAGTTGTAGCTAGTCAGTCAATGCTGTTTGTGACTGATTTGAGATATTCTTTCTCTTACCTGCCTCCTCTTTTAGATCTCATAGTGAATATTGTGCCACATCATAAAGGGATAAGGAAGCACAGAGCAAAGGAGAAGCACAGTGACTGAATAACCATCTGCTGAATGATGCCATTCTCTTTAAAAATAAATTCAGTAAGTATAAGGAGGTATAAGATTCACAAAACATTTTTTTCTTATGACATGAAATATTTTCTCTTTAGCCTAAGTGGATTGCCGATAGTATATTTTACCATCATTAAGATTAAAATAATCTCCCTAAAGCACAGATGCTTGGTGGCTTCGCATTGCATTTAGGACAAAATAAAACTTCTTTGTTTGGCATTTAAAGCCTTTTACAATCTGGCTCCAACCTACATTTCCACACTTATTTCATGTTACTCTCCCTCATGAACTGTACATTTCTGCCAAACTGGTCTATTTATTGTTCCCTGCATGTGATATTCCATTTTCCAACTCTTGTGCCTTGGTACAGCCTGTCTCCCATGCTTGAAATGCTCTCCCTCTTCACCTTTGCCCCTCTGAATATCTAGCTCCCTATAAAGGTCAGCTCAGATATCATCTCCTAAGCTCTATGCTGATCCTCTCAGTTGCTACTATACCTCTCCACCCCCCTGTTTTATTAATTTTGTATATGTGAAAGAGTGGGAGTCTAAAGACCAGGAACAGAAAATAAATCTACAAGGAGGTGTTTAACTAACTGTAAATGATGTGGCCACACCAGGTGATCTCTTTATGAGGTGTGAATTAGTCCCTTGAATGAATGAAAGGAAACAACCAGACAGAATCAATAATTATTGAATGACTAGCCTGAGTTTTAAAAGCCAGTTCAATGAGCCCTGGACATAGACTCAGAGAGGAACCCAGATCTTGGACTCAATGAACTGACTTCTGAAGGTCACCCTGAGGTGACCATTTTTTTTTTCTAAGTCATTCAAGGGATTAATTTGCACTTCATAAAAAGATCATCTGGAATGGCCACACCTTTTACAGTTATTTTAACACCATCTGGTAGGCTCCTTTTCTGGGATTAGGTCTGGATCACTCCCTTAAATTTGTATTTTTGTATTGACTTCCACACTTTTTGTTTCTTCCTAGAACAATATCAGCAAATTCCTTGAGGGCAGAAGCTGTTTGGTTCTTGTCACTGTATGCTCTGTACATAGCACAGTGCCCAGCACACAGTAGGTACTTAATATGTCTGCTGGATTGAAATATTAAAATGAGCAAGCTTCAAATCCTCATTTGGGTTAAATTAACATAAAACATGCCAGGATAGGAGAGCTGAGATAGAACAAGGGAAAAACAGGCTTAGGACCAGTACATATGACAGAATGACTCCAGTATTTTCTCCTGAGCCAAGGAAATAGTAGTTTAGTCTCACTGATAATGCCAATTGGAAAGACTTTCTATGAAAGGCAAAATGATCAGGGAATATTGACCGCTTTTGCCAGAGGCATATTTATCATCTACTAAAGTTAATGGAAGTAAGAATAAATTGCCCAAGGTAATTTGTTTTCATTATACTTATTTCACAGTAAGAAAAAAACTTGAAAGTCAGAAATTTTAAGTTATAACTACCCCAAAATGGAGTTTTAATTAGTAGCAAGCCATTATTTCTAATGAATAATTATACATTGCCTACATTTAGAAAGATAATACCACAAAAAAATATACAGCTATTTCCACTGCTAATTTACATAATGGAAAGTGGAAAAGTTTCACATACTGTTTCCACACCCCAAGCCAAAATATATAATTATCCTTGCCAAACATTTAGGAATCGACAGAGGTTAATGCATATAGCTTCCATGGCCAGGGATCCATCTGCTTTAGGCACTTACATGTAAAGGGATGAGCACAGATTCAGTCCTATGATCCTCTAAAATTTCATACACATTTTTCAGTTAACATAGAAATAATTCACTCATCTATCCAGTCATGTTTTTTATAAGTCATCTTTACTGATTATATGTAATAAATTTTAAATTTTCTCATTTAGATGAAAAGTTAGGAAGCACCATCAAAATGTACAGGAAAAGGCTAGAATGTGTTCTGAATAGTTTTTTTTTTTCAGCCTTGATTATGCTATTATCAAATATCTGAAAGGACAGCTTTTTATTTATCTGATGGAAATGCTTCATGGTTTGCTTGACCTCTTTCAGACCTAAAAATAAGAAAATACTTTTAAAAAAAATAATAAACTCTCTCATTTCTACTGTGTCAAGTGAGACTTAAAAAACTATGCTTTTGCATCTATTTAGAGAGAAGGGCAGTGCATGAAGCTTTGATTGTTTTCATGGGAGATGCCAGGGGCTCTCTTCGAATTACAAACTCTTTTCTGGTTCTGTAACTAAGTCCAAGGCCAATTTTCAGAAACAATTCTTGCTTCAGCTAATAGGAGGCTATACTTTTGGAGATGGCTTAGGGGAAAGGATTAAGAGCTTAGGTGTACAAAATTCTTAAGAAATAGCATAGAATGAGCATACCAATAGGAAACTTTTGGACACTAGGTATAGAATCCGTATGTGTAATGTCCTTGGAGTTTACAAAGAAACACTTTAGTTTCATCCTAAAGATACAACATAGTGCAGATAGCAATAGAAATGAATTTTTAGGTAAACTGCTGGAAAGCAGCCCTTCCTTTGGATTGTAAATTACACAGAACTCTACTCCTTGGCCAGGATATGAAGAACAATTAGTACAAATGCTAATTTGTAATGACAGGACTGGTTCTCACAAAATGCTAAAAAACAAATTAACTTCTTAAAAGCCTTAAAGATTTACAAGTTTGGTTAATATTGGTCATTCTTTTCACCACGGCAAACTCCCAATCTCCTATGCCTTAGTAGAAAGTCTTTTTGAATTGTTCTGCTTGAAAGAAATTAACATCTGGTAGCCAACTCTCAAGTGATGCGGCTCTTTGAACTTAGCTAGGATGGAACTCAGACAACCCAAAAAATTGGGGCATGAGGCCCATATGGGTTCAGAGTCTTTTGGACTTGATGGGTTCTACCAGAGATTATATTGGTGGCACTACCTGCAAGCAGCCAGGGTTACAGTCAGTTAATAGTTAATGAAGGGAAATTTAATGGAAGAATATACAAATTATCACCATATTATACATTTTTAAAAAAATTACTCTAATCTCTCTTTGTAAGGTGTTAACAAAACTTTCAGTTACCCAGTTTTGTTTATACCATATAAAGTTATGGAAATGGTAGCTGAAGATTTTACATGTTAACTCTATTATGGCACTCAACAGAAACTTAGGTTAGAAAAAAAAATCATAATTATATTTTCTGACCACAAATAGAAGAATGTATCATATTATATCTTTATTCAAACAGAGGAAATTAATGTAGAATCCAGCTTTGGTATCTCTAATTTTTAGGACTGTACAATTTCAATAACAAGAAGGTAACAATACTTTCATCATTAACAG
Organism: Vombatus ursinus; assembly: GCF_900497805.2. Taxonomy (NCBI): domain Eukaryota; kingdom Metazoa; phylum Chordata; class Mammalia; order Diprotodontia; family Vombatidae; genus Vombatus; species Vombatus ursinus. The sequence continues at coordinate 10,830,333 of NW_020954550.1, forward strand.
CAGATTATGAGACTGTTTCCACACACACACACGCACACACACACACATAGAATCTCTAACACCTTCATGCTCATAATAAAGAACTCTTTAAACAGTTCAGGCACATCTCCTTTACTACTCCAAAAAAAACCCCCAAAACTACTTTACCCAGAGTAATGATATCCCATAAGTCCTCATGTTTAAGGATAAATAGCCTGTTAAGGACAGATAACAGCCATGAATCTATTTAAACCATTATTTATCTTCCAACATGTAAATACAAGAAAACGATTTAAAGATAAATACCACTAGCAATTTGTTGATGTTGTATAAATCAAGGATTTATCCCAAGGAAATGAAACTTTTACTTCTGCCCCAAAAGCAGAAGTAAAAAAAAAAAAATGCCCCAAATTCTCATTCCACACTTTGTGGGAGAGATAACCTTGTCTAAAGAGAGTCATAAAACTTTAAGGATCTATATAAGGCAAATGGTAATAAAGCAAAGCTTATAATAGTTTACTATGTTGAGAGAATCTGAAATAACAAAACAAGAATAAAAAGTAAATATCGTGGTAACTGTAGGAGGAATAAAGGAAAAAGAATCAAACTTCCTGGTATTAGTCACAAGAAAGGAAAATCTTCAGGCTGATAACTATTGCCCAAGTTGTTGTTGTTTATTTTTGTTTGTTTGTTTTTGTTTTGTTTTTTTGGCTAGGCAGTGGGGTTAAGTTACTTGCCCAGGGTCACACAGCTAGTAAGTGTCAAGTGTTTGGTCTGAGGCCGGATTTGAACTCAGGTACTCCTGAATCCAGGGCCGGTGCTCTATCCACTGCACCACCTAGCTGCCCCTCAAGTTGTTATTGTTGCTCAGTTGTTTCAGTAATGTCTGTGACCCCATTAGGAGTTTTCTCGGCAAAGATATTGGAGTGGTTTGCCATTTTTTTTTCCTCCAGTTCATTTTACAGATGAGGAAACCGAGGAAAAGCAAATAGGGTTAAGTGACTTGCCCAGAGTCATACAGCTAGTTAGTATCTGAAGCCAGATTTGAACTCAGGAAGACTTATCTTCACTCCTAGCACTCCATCCACTGTGCCATCTAGCTGCCCCAAATTCCTCCTAGACACTCCCAAATTTTGTTGAGGATCATTTAGTCAACATTTATTAAAAGCCTACTACATGCCAGGCACTGTGCTAAGCACTGAAGCTACAAAGAAAGCCCCTGCTCTCAAGAAGCTCATGGTCTAAAGGGGAAAACAACATTAAAACAAACAAACAAACAAAAAACTACATACAAATAAGATACAGGCAGGATAAAGTGGTGCAGGGCTTGGGGGTTGAGGGGAGGAGGAGGAGAGGAGGCATTTTAAAGAAGGAAGGCACTAAGATTAAGAAGGGTTGGTCAAGACTTCTTGCAGAAGGTGGGAATTTAGCTGGGACTTGAAAGGAAGCCAGGAAAGCCAGAAGAGGAAGTAAGGAGGAAGACTATTCCAGGTATAGAGGACAGCCAGTGAAAATGCCCAGAGATGGACTGTCTTGTGTGAGGAACCACAAACAGTCCAGTACTCCTGCATAGAAGAATTTATGTAGGGGAGTAAAATATAAGAAGATTAGGAAGGTCGGCAGGGTCCACGTCATCCTTCATTTCCTCTTTTGGTTCCACTTCTGACTCTCCAGACTTCACCATGACCCCATTCAGATAGCTTCTCCTCCCCAACAAGCACCCTTGCCTTTCAGCTCTCTTTTTATGTTTTGTCTTCCTCTATTAGAATGGGAGTTCCTCAAAGGACTGAATTTCTTTTTGTTTATATTTCTATCTCTAGAGCTTAACACAGAATATGCTGCACAGAATAAGCATTTAATGAATGCTTGTTGACTTTTAAATATCCTTGTATCCATCAAACTTTCCTTGGACAAAGCAGGCACTGAGTAAGTATTGGTTAATTTCAATTATTTGTTTAGTATTTATTAAGCCATTTATAAAATCATTTATTAAGTGCCTACTATGGGCAGGGCACTGGACTAGGTGCTATGGATACAAGGACAAAAATAAAAGTCTATTTCCTTAAGAAACTTACTTTTTTATTCAGAATTTAAAATAAACTTCCCAGAAGTTTTATTTTAGAGTACACCAAAAGACAGGAACTACCATTTCAGCAATCAACCAACACACTAAGCCTAGACCTCACCTTACAGTCAATTTCTGTTTCAATTTTTTTCTGAGTACTACAGTTTGTTACTTTCTAAAATATAAGTTGCCAAGTCCCTTGCAATGATTATTAAAGTAGCTATGAAAGAAAAACACGAGAGGTACTATTATTCAACGAACACTAATAAAGACAATGTAGTTAATTGTTACTTTAGTGAAAGACTAGTATTTTAACAATTACACTAAACAAGATTGTCTATAAATTTAAATATTTCTGGAAATGTGTCTATACGCAAATACATAGTTTTTTCTAGTATACAATATTATGCTAGTATCATACCTCGTCACAAAACAAATCGTAGTATTAAGATTGATGGAAATTTTTTTTACTAAAGCACCTTGTCCTCACCTCTAAAAAATAAATAATTTCAGCTCAATACAAGAGAAAAAAATCTATTGTAGTTATTCAAAATGGTATACATTAAGATGTAGTGAGAATCACTACAAGTCTTCATTCCTGGGAATGTTTTAGAAGGGAATTCCTGTTCAGATACAATTTATCATAAATAATCTCCAAAGTTCCTATGAATTTACCCAGCTAAAAAAATCAGTGATTAGATAATCTCAAGATGACTGTACCAATATTAAAAATTTTATAAGTAAAGGCACAAAAAAAGCAACCTGAACTCCACAGATAAATTTCAGTGTCTGTGAACTTGGAAGGGCAAAAAAAAATTTACTTCTTTACTTTCACTAATCTCTAATTGAAATTTTTCATTTCCTCCAATTATGAAATTGTTTAAAACATTATTTTGAGGAGAGGTCCATAAGTTTCATCAGACTGCCAAAGGGGTTCAAGGTGGGATAGGAAATAAATGTTTCTAACACATGTTATTTAAAACCTTCCTAGAAATTAATTCAAATAATTAATGAGATATGCCTCTTAAAAGTTACTTTTTTTCCTCCCCAAAATACATAAGCTTCAAGAAATCTCAGTAAAGGGAGTTTTTGGGATTATTTTAGTGTGATTTCAACATTAAAATGCAAGTCATAGATGCGATCACAAGGATGAGCAAAATGTCAGTGATTTTTAAGCAGTCTTTTGGGATGCCTTTTTTCATACATTTTTATGTTAATTTCCTCTGAAAATGACTCACACAGTGAATATTTTATAGTTACAAAATTTTCATAATTCTTAAAAATATTACTGCAACCCTACTATCTGCTTGTAATGGGAAAAAACACAAGTATCTTTTTTTTTAATGTGGATCAATTAATACATAAATGACTTGTTTAAAAAACGAAGATCAAAATGCAACAGGCTTTAGGGCCTTCTTACTTTGATGCCAGGAGATTTGAAAATACATGTTATGTTTACATTGTGAAGATAAAAAACTATCATGGTTTTGAACTGATAGTGTAATTACAAACAGATTACAGACAAATGCACAAAATATGCTTAAATTAGGCAAATATGGTTGTGAAATATCAGCAAGTACTATCTTCTAAAAAAACAACATATTTTGTTGAAATGTCACCAAGTACGATTTTCTAAACAGCAAAAACAAAGACAACATTACAACAACTCCCCACCAAGGATGGAAACAAATCAAACTAAACTGAGCTACAGCTTTCAAAGATAGGATTTCTCCACTCCTCCATCCCCAAATAAACAAACAAACAAATAAACATTAAGAGTTCTTTCTTGGTTGTGACCTTTTTACACTTGGTTCAAAAACTATTGTATTATAGAAGTTAACAAGTGACAGGTGCATCCAATTAACTATGAAATTACATCACTGTGACTTCCAGGTCTTGAACAGGAGTGCTGAAGAGAAAATGATGCTTTTTTCCATCAATGAGCTTAGTATGGTCTGTTCATCAACAAAGAAACTTCAAAAGCTTTTCACTATGAATATAATTCTCATTCAAAAAGCAATTTTGCTGTGAAATTATCCAGCTGTGTCTGCAGTATGCTTTGCTGTTCTTAAATCTGGAATGCTCTCCAATTCTGTATTAACCCATTCTCTCCAGGATCACTGACAATTTTCACTGTAACAATTCATGTTAGTATTAGTTATGGACATTACCTCCTCTCCTCAAACACCAGAGACTGTTTAAATACAATCATAACTTGAATGTACAATGTAACCTTTGTTTTCATGTCCCCTGTACTTAGAATACTATTTGTTCACTTTTCTCTCTTAGTTTACCTGGCTTCCTTCTTCAAGACTCATCTGAAACTCCCCTTCTGGAGGAGGCCTAACCCAGTCTGCAATCTTGCCCCTGCCAACTCCTCACCTCCAAAGTTGCTGATGCCTTTTCATTTCAGACTACCTTTTACCTACTTTGCATATATCTTGGTATGCACGTGATCCCCCTTTAGAATGTAAGCACCTTGAGGGCAGGGACTATTTTTGTCCTTTTCTGGGTCCCCAGTGCTTAGCAGAACTGTGGCTGGCACATAGTAAGTCCTTAATACATGTTAACTGACTGACTATAATCTGGTCAGCTGTTCATACAAATGGTGAAATTGTCAGACCAGATCCCAAAATCAATTGATCACATAATTCTGTAGTACTTTAAAATGAAAACAACATAAATAACAAAACATTTAAAATAAAGACACAAGCCTTAAGAGGTTGTAAATGCCATGAAGTGAAAACATCAAGTTAAATTATGGCATTAAGGTAATTTATAATTAGATATAACTGATACAAGACAGCAAATGGAAAACTTTAGTTCTTTCTTTCCTTTCCTGAAAAGTTTAAAGGAATACACTAAAGATAAAAAAACAAAAACAAAAAAGCTGAAGTTTTCAGATCACAGGTGGCTAGAGAAAACTTGGACTTGACTATTCCACTAGATGCATATATGCCATACTTCTTATTCGATGTCTATGTATAAATGCCACCTGACTAGGGCATTTTGACTGCTAGCTGTCTGCTGTTTCAACTGTCTGCTCAGCATGCCTCATCTGGTCCCAAAAGGGACAAACAAGACAATACAGAGAGTGTTCCTGAGGCTTCCATGCTGGAGGCAAGCCCTAGGTTCCCTGCTGAAACCACAGCCTGGATGTGTGTGCTGTACTTGATGACTGGCCCTGCCTGTCAAATAAGAAATATAGAACACTATGTTGCCAGAGTGGCAGCCTGGGTTGTCAGGCATCTTGCTCACCATAGTAAGTTATAGGACCATAGCCAACAGTCTGGATGCCAAAGTCAAGGGTAGGGGAGCAGAAGTCTGGTATAAAAAGACAGTCTCTTCCTTTGCTCTCTCAGGTAACTTGGAACAAAGATAGAAATAATCACAAACATTTCAGGACAATGGGATAGGCAACCATCTTTCCAGATAGGCTTAAAATTATTTAAAAAGAAGGGATGAATTGAACTCCCAAGGCTCCTTAAAAGTTTGCATTTCTGTGTTCTAAAAAATTAAATGTGTGTGTATGTATGTACACTCATGAGTGCATGTTTGTGCACTCATGTGTATTTTGAGGACACAGTGAAAGATAAATAGTTTAAAAACTAAAGAAATTCTCAAGTTCTAATTTTCAAAAGCATAAGAGATAGAAAAGTTATTTGACACTGAATAAAAATGCTGACAATGATTTTCAGGAATGTTCTACTAATTTGAATTTTAGATAAACAAAACAAAAAAAGATCTATTTATGTAATGACAGAAATTTGCCTCAAAATATTGACTGGTTAATCCAAAGATGATAACCATTATAATTTCTGTTAAAAGTTTCTCTATTCAACTAAACACTAGCTTCATAATTCACTTTTGGCACCCTAAAATCATTCATTTAGTCCTCTGTATGCAACCAAAAGGAATTATTTATTAATAAGTAGGCATGACACCTACATACCACCACAGTCAAATAAGGAGAAAATTGTTTGTTTAGTGTCAATTGTGATGAATGCTTAACTACAAATAGAAGGTGATAAACCAAAGTTGTCTGACAGAGACAGGAAGGACTTCAATCCTAGGGATTTCAATGAATATCGGATTTATTTACTTATTTTTGGGCTAGATTCTGCCTAAGATGTTATGTGAACATTTTAGATAAAAAAAAATGAGATTTCTTGTTTTGGGAGCAATGATCAAGTTATAGATTGATAAATATAAAAGCTTAGTGGCCCTGATTCATTTATAGCTCTGAATATTTACCAGACAAATAAAACATGGCATGGAAGACAGAGCACTTGACTTATGATTCAGGAAGACCTGAGTTTAAATCCTGCTCCCAATAGTTAGTAACTAAGTAACTCTGGGCACATCACTCATTATCTCTCAGCCTCATTTTCTTCATTGGCAAAGTGAACATAAAACAAATGAGAAAACATATATAAAATACTTTGCAAGCTTTTGTGCACTATGTCAATAATAATAATTGCTATCACCATTAAAATTACTTATGGTTCCAGATACTCCTGAATAGTTAATAAGCCTTTACTGAGTGTCACTTGCTTACACAGCAATGCACTGGGCACTGTGAGACGGGGAGGGATACCAAAGTAGCAAAAGAAATGCTTCCTCCTTTCAGATTCACACTTGAATAAATTAAAGATGAGTAGTTAATTGTGGAAAGGGAAGGTGAGGCTCTAGGTGGCACTTCAGAATTTTTACTTAAATGGTTTTCTTTCTAAGTTACAGATTTAACTGAATTGCACAAACATCCTCTCTCAGATCATAAAGGATGACCAGCACTCAGTTTAAATGCAAGTGAGACTCTTTGCAGATGGTGAGGGTCTTTTAGGTGCTTCCATTTAAAGGTAATATTGTGCTGATTCTATCAAGCCCTATAACCCTGCAGGGCCTTCTAAATGAAATCCATAATAACACAAGAATTTATCCTAACTGGAAAAAAACAGGTGGATGAAGAATTTTCATTGTTCAGATTATGATAAGCAATCAAACTGACAACCTATAGGACTAGCCTACCAGTAAACATATCTTGGACACACACTGTAGATGTGGGTCCAAAATTAAGTGGGAAGAGGAGATTAGGTTGAATTGCTTTTAATATCAAGATTCTCCCAGTGATGCTGCATTACTATGAATCATGGGCTACCACAGTCACCACAGAACTGAAATTGCAGGTCACTTAAATGGAACTGGTGAGGCTGACATATATGTACGTTTCACAACATATCTGATGCTGCAACATATTGCTAATGAAAAATCTAGGCAAAAAGCAGCATAAATGCCATACTTAAAGATTTGTACAACCAGAAAAAAAGTGAGCCAGTCATACAGCAAGGACAAAGAACAGTAGGAGCTCAAGTGGTAAAATAATAACAACAATAATTAGTGTTTATATAATGCTTTAAGCTTTGCAAAGTGTTATCTCATATGATCCTTACAACAATCCTGGAAGGTGGGTGCTATTATTATTCTCATTTTACAAATGAAGAACTGAGGCAAAGGGAGGTTAGGCAACTTGCCCAAGGTCACAAAGCTAATGTCTGAGGCTAAATTTGAACTTAGGTCTTCCCGACTTCCAAGATTCTTGCTCTGCCCACAACAGAACCTAGCTATCAATACAGTGACAAGAGATTTAGAGCAAGACATCTCAGAAAATTAAGTGGACCCACTCTAGAGGATTTATGGAAGAACACAGACAAGAATCACACAGAATGACAGTGTGTAGATGGACTATGATCCTTACCAGAGAAAGGAGCACTGATGTCGGGGAGACAATGAGTCAGTCACCTCACTGAAATATATCTATATTAATCACTAGAGCTGGAAAGGATCCCAGAGATGATCTAGTCCAGCCCCTCATTTTACAAAGAAGGCCAGAGAGGTGAAAGGCCTTTCTTGCTCAAGGTCACATGGGTAGTAAGAAGAGACAAGAATGAACCAGTATTCTCTCTCCACTGCACTGTGTTGCCTTTCATAACTCAAATTTATATAAAGCTTTAACCTTTACAAAAAACATTTCTTCATAACAATCTTGTATGGTTGTTAGCGCAGATATTTACTGTCTTCATTTTATGAATGAAGAGACTAAAGTTAAGTGACTTGATCAAAATGCCCAGCTGAGAAAGTGTTGGAGCTGGGATACAAACCCGGTTCTTATCTGAATCTAAGACCAATGATCTTGACCCTTTACCATGGCTCCCTCTCCACTGTGAAAGGCCCTAACAAAAATATAAAGATGAAGAACACACGATATTTCTTTTTAAGGAGCTTACAATCTAGCAGAGCTTACTGGGCAGAGTAATCCAAGGTCCTGTTCAAGTACTTAAGTAAAAGACCTGTGACGGTTTCCTCATAATCTGAAAGCAACATTTTCTGAGAATTATGTATACTGTAGATAAGTTGATTCATTTCTTGCCTACAGAAAGAAATGAATATACATACTGGATGGTATATAGTGGGAAAAGTACTGGCTTGAAGTAAGACCTGGATTAGAATTCAGCTTTGGACACTAACTGTGTGACCTCCTTGGCACTTAACCTTTCTCTGGTCCTTCATCTTTAAAATGAGGATAATACTACCTATTTTTAAAAACTTAGGGGCAGCTAGGTGGCGCAGTGGTATAGCACCTGACCTGGATCCAGGACTACCTGAGTTCAAATCCGGCCTCAGACACATAACATTTACTAGCAAAGTGACCCTGGGCAAGTCACTTAACCCCATCGCCTAGCCCCCCCCCCCCACAAAAAAGAAAATAAAAACTTAAGATGGTCTGCTGATGTAAACTATTTACTATTATTGAAGTACATTTTCACCATTTTAGGATACTTCCTAGTAAATCTGTCTATATACATATTATGCCCATAGATATACACATATCTGTAGGTGTGTGTATATACGTATATATAGATACATATCTATGTGAATATTCATATAGCACCATAGGAAATACTGAGCACTCATACACATATTTAAAACTGAGACCTATGCAAATCTTCAAAAAGAACATTTCCTATAAATCTACTTTCTGCAGGGCTTGCCACTACATACATATTTGGTGATTCCCATAGTCCAAATAATCCATTCACCTTTGACTGATACACAAAGAACTGACCTGGCTATAGTCCATATCTATTCTGCACTGTTGAGGGTTCTTATTCAGTGAACACTTCCTGAGTTTCTTTTTCTGCCTTTCCCAGAAATCATTCACTGCACTTCATTGCATTATCGAATATGGTTTAGGTAACCTGATCTCATTCAACCTTGGCACACAACCAGTTTATCAACACTGGGATGAAGCCGGTATAGCTTTAATGCTGATTAACTGGCACAGAACCAAGGTCTCAATGCTAATTATTGTTTTACTTTAAAATTTAGCATACCGTGTAAATGGTACTGTGGAAAATGGTCAAGAAACTGAATAGGACCCCTTCTGTGGATCTGAACCTATGACTCAATGGAACATAATCTTGGCCTGGGGCCAGAGATGAAAAAACAAAACAAAACAATGGCACCCATCTGCTGGCAAATTTCCCAAGAGATGCCAGTCATACACTTTTCTCTTTGTTTTCACCACTTGCTAAGGTAGCATAATTCCACAATTGTTTTCAGATCTTTTATGGAAGATAGACAGTTGTATATAGGTTTTTCTGGTTCACACTTTCCTTCCATGAGACCCTGGGCTTGCCACAATCTCTCCAGGCTTCAATTACTTAACTGTGGAGGTTGAACTAGACAATCTTTAAGATCCCATTCAGCTCTTAAATTCTTTATTTCTACAAGCTTTCTGTGCTTTTTAAACTGGCAGAATTGAAAAATTGTAGTTTTGGGAAAGCAAGAATTATTGTAAGAGTTGCCTTTTGCCCTAAAAATTGCAATGCTGTGAATATACCATGAAAGTGTTATGAAACCCTCTTCCCAATGTTTTTTTTTTTTTTCACAGCAATATTATATGGAGTTACAAAGAACTGGATACAACACAAATGTCTAACTAGGGGGGAAGAGTTGCTTTAATCTTTTATTAAATAGTGTAAAATGAGAGAAGAATTAGAAAAACATAACAATTATACCGTAAAAGAAAAAGCAAATAAAAATGAATGGACAAAGAATCCTAATGGGAAACTTAGAGTAATTAAAAATTATGACATTTTGTACATTGAAATTATAGAAAATATAATTATTTAGAAATTTTAACTACTTTAATTGAAAATTAATATTGTCTATCACTACATGATTTAGCTGAAAAAAGGCATTATCTGATATTGGAAAAAGACTATATAGACAAATTGAAAAGAATAGAGAATTCCAAAATAGAATATAAAGTAGATAAAGAGTTTAATAAATCCAGTTTTAAAGACATACCTGGGGGAGGGCAGATTAGAGGTACTCAGAATGCATGCCATTTTGGGGAGGGGGAAGGGACGAGATGGGGAGAAAATCTGGAACTCAAAATCTTGTGGAAGTGAATGTTGAAAACTAAAAATAAATTAATTAATTTTTTAAAAAAGGCATACCTGGGAATAGAAAATTGGTAGCAAATCCAAGGGATTTGAATTTGGAGCTACTTATACCTCATATCATGCACCACAATAAACTCTAATGGGATCTAAGTCCTAAATAATAACAGCTAACATTTATATAACACTTTAAGGTTTGCAAAATGTTTCACATATTCAGTGTCTCAAAAGTCTTAGTGCAGTTTTAAATTGTAATAGTATTACCTTTATGGTGGCACAGTGATAGAAAAAGGAAAAGAAGGTGCTAAGCAGCATAGTTTTTAGATGATTTATAAACATTAACTTAACAACTGGAACTCTAAATATAACTGTCCAAAAACCAATAAGTGGACATGAATCATATTAATCTTGAGGCACTGAATCATATCAATCTTGACATTTTTCCCAATGAACAAAACCAGAAGGCAGAAGAAATCCACCAAAATGAAAGGATAGGTCACAGGTTGTTCCCCTTGGAGAAGCAAATAAAGGAGCTGATTTTATTATGCATACAGAGGCAACAAGAAACATTTACTGGGACTTTTGGTCATTTTGTATTACAATATTCATGTTCAAGACTTGCAAAAAAGACTACCATAAAATTAACTACAGATTATGTATCAATATCTATTGCAAAGATGAAGGGATAGAAAAAATTCTATGAAGAGCTCTATAAGATTGTGCAAAGTAAATCAACATACCATATGCTTTGGTACTCAGTGACTTTAGTGCAAAAGTGAGAATAAACAAGGACAAAGAAAATATGTTGACAAATATGAATGGAGACTAAGGCACGTGAGAGGCCAAAGATTCATAGATTTCAAAGAAGCCTTATGCCTAAACATCATGAATACTTTCTTTGAGAAAAGAATGAGAAGGTACCATGAACAATGGTTACCAAATAATACCACAAGAAAAGCCGTGAAGTGGAGGTCGTTCTTGAATCAGCTGTCTGCATACATTATGACCATCAACTTATTCAATCAAAGATAAAAATTAATATAAAGTTAGGAGAATAAAATCAGAAAAGAAATGGCATATAAGTAAAACAATTCCAATATGACCTATTTAAACAACTAACTGACATTAAAAAATGGGAAATAGATGGAAGAAAGAACATTGATACTGATTACAGGAATTTCATACAAAAGTTTAATTGATGCAAAAATTAACTTTCATAATGAAGAAATCAAAAAGAGTCTAAAAAACAACTTAATCAGGAAATACCTGACTTAATAGCAAATGGAGATATATGTTATCCAAGAGCAACTTTAGAATATAAAGTTATTTGTAAAAATCTTATAGAGGACAGTAGAAAATTTTGCATAGTGAGAAGCAATGGAGGGGAAAAAAGTTTACAGTTTTAAAAAATCTTGAAGAAAAATCCAAATAAGCAAAATAAAATTGAGGAGAGGACATTGAAAAATGAAACTGAAAGGAGGATAACAAACAGGCAAAAGATGGAAAAAAACAGCTAAGATATTTAATAATATCTTCTTTTCACCCTCAAGGACAACAGCATAACCACACATGGATTCCATCAACAAAGTTCTCGATGTGCTCATAAAGGAAATGGAAATGACACTGAAGAAGCCAAAGATGGGAAAAGCAGCTAAACTAGACTGAGTATACGCAGACAAGGTCCACACTGGAGGAAACACAATTGTAACAGCATTGAGAAATCAAGTCTCAAGAAACCAAATACAAGGAAAAATAAATTTAGACAAGGTCCACACTGGAGGAAACACAATTGTAACAGCATTGAGAAATCAAGTCTCAAGAAACCAAATACAAGGAAAAATAAATTTGACCTTATAAACTAAGATAATTTAAAAAAAACAACAAAACAAAACACATTAACTACTAACCCATATGCTTGCTTCCCCATGAATAAAAAATATTAGGAAAACAATCTACATGTGTATCATGTGCATTCTTTCTAAGGGTATTAGAAGGGAATAGGAAAGCTTTCTTTAGTGACATCCCATAGTAGAACCCATCTTTATCTTGAAAAAGGTAGAAAATACAACATCCCACTGTGATTATTGTTTACTGACTACAAAAGCATGTGACTTGGTAAAGCAAATGCCATCTTAAACGCTGTCCTCCAACAAGATTATCTCTTGTGCGTATGTCAAAATTATATAAGCTTCTTGAAAATTATAAAGAAGTAACCTTATTCAACAACCCTATGATCATTAATACTAAGTAAGTGTTAAAACAGGTAATTGTACACACACACACACACACACACACACACACACACACACACACACCAGCCACAGGTATTCACCAATGAGGGTAGAGATCCAATGTAGAGTGCAATTTAAGGAGAGATTTCCTAGGGATGGTGAGGTTTTTCAGATACTACTATTTATGGATGACAAAGCAGTGATTACATCCAATCCGGAACAATACAAAGTCTCCTACATGAAATTCATAATAAAGAGGCAGCATGGCATTGTTCATAGAGGGGTCCCTGGATGGAGTCAAGGAGACTTGCCTTTCACACGTATTGGCTGTATGACCCTGGGCAAAGTCATTTAACTTTTCAGTGCCCAAGTCAACTCTAAGACTCTAAGTTTCAGAGCAGGTGGTGATCTGCATTGGCAGAGGGAGTTTTTCAATTAGGGTCCACTATATCAGTGTAATGAAAAAGAAGTCTGGTCTTAACAACAAAACAAAACAAAAAAAAGAAACATGCAAAAAAGCTTGGCCTCACTCTCTACCAAACAAAAACTAAGTGGAATGTCAATTTCCAGACTATGATGTATAGTTGAAAGGACAAAACCTTCATTAGCAGTATATATCTTGGTGGGCATAAAAAGACTACAAGACATTACAAAGAATTATGGAAAAGTGACATATCATCAAAGAAATTTATGAGAAGAAAAAAAAAAGTGAGCTGATCTCATGATAAATGCTCTTCTCGCAACCACACCACATCAAGAGAAAGTGAGGAAGATGTCTAATGGTAAATTTCTGGGAAAATCGGAACAAGAGTTGCATACATGGATTGGTGATGATCTTCATCATTTAAGCAAATATTCATATCAATGAGATCATAGTGCCATTTGAATTTTTGAGTAAAACCAATTTGAAGCATAAAAGAAAATGTGGAAAAACTATATGAATTGATGCCCTCCAAAAGAGGATACCTACAACAGGTTATACCTTGAAATATTCTAGAAAAGCGTGGAATTAAACACTTTGAGAGATGTAAGGGAGATACTTCAAAGGTTATCTAGAACAAATCTATCATTTACAGAAGAGGAAACTGAGATGCAGGAGGCAGAAGTGATCTGCCCAAGGTCATAGAAATGGGTAGTCAGTTATCAAGCCAAGAATGGAACCAAGAATTTCACTTCTCTGCTTCTACATAGCTATATTTTATATCTTCTCCATATTCTACTCTTCACTACACTGCTCTTCATATCTTAAAAACTGAAACAAGAGCAGCTGTAAATTGCCTAAGGTCTCTCAGTGAAATGAAGGAAAAGTTAAGACTAGGAACAAAGTCTCACAACTCTCAGTCAGGTCTTCCTTCCATTACACTATTATGCTGTTCAATTTTTACATTTGGATTATTTCATGAGACTTCAGGAGTTCCTATTCATGTTTCTATTAATAGGGGACATTTGGTGATGAAAGCATAAAGGAAGGAAAGAGAAAGAAATAGAAAGGAAGGAAGGAGGGAGGGAAGGGAAAAATTTGTAAAATGGAATGTTTTCTCTGGGCAGTACAAATCATTACTGAATTTTCAACAAAATGCTCATCTTGCCAAAGCCAAGTTATACATGAGACAGTTCAAGTTAGTATTTCCATCTTTTATCCTTTTTTTCCTCTAAGAGAACACGTATATCAGTTACACATAATTACATTTGCAGACTAGTACTATTTTTATGTTTCATAGAGTTCCACAAAAATGTCTTGTAGTTTTTCAATGCCTACAATATTCCCCAATATCACTGTCCCAAAATGAAGAATTTTTTCATATAGAAGCTATTCTTTGACATGAACCATATCCAAAGTATGCCATATCTCCTTCTGGTAGAGTCTCAACTCAATTAATGAGGTTCCCTGTTTCCTGGTCCACAGCATCACAGTTCTATCAGTAAGGTAAACATGGGATGTAGCCTTCTTGCTTTGACCAGGGACTACTCTCTTCCAGCAAAGTACATGGCTCCAGGTGCCTTATTATAAGAGATTTGTTAGTTTTTAGAATTAAACATAAGTCATATTCCATGCCATATTCATCTTAATTGTTATGCTCTAGAGCTTTCCTAGTTTCTTGGATCACAGAATCACTTGGAATCACTTTGGCTAAGGCCGAAAGGGGCCTAGCAGTCATCATGTTTCTGTTCAGTGCAACTCAACAGAAACAACCACAGAGGCTTTAAAATGTAAGTATGAAAAAAAAATCTAAGTATGGCATGACTTTAAAATAAGGAAAAATTAAGCCAGCTTTTTTTGTTGCTATTAACAACAAGCAAAGAAAATATCACAAAAGGAGCTACTAACAGAATTTTAGAAAACAAAGAGGAAGTTGAAAGAAAAACTCACCATAAGATAAGCGTTTTTTGGATAATGAAGAGTTTGCTAGGATATATACAATAATCAAACAGGAAAGTCAGAGCAACCCAGGAGAAGCCTAATTCATTATGGATCATTCAAGTGCAATCCTAGAGGGCAGCAATTCAGTAGAAACTGTTCAGTTTCAGAACTTAGTGAAATTCATCCTTTGTCTTAAGAAAACCAGTTAAGTCAGACATACAGGTTTCAAGTGAATTGGATAATATATAAATTTGTCCAAATAGCCATTCCCACCTACAGGTTCTGGGAAGAATAGGAATTCTTGAGGTAATAAAACTTATGATCATTTTTGAATTAAGGGTCCTGTGACTTTGTTTACCCTCATTTCTAATAAATTTCTCCAAATATAATGTCATAAACCTTGTTCTTTTTGAGGTGATTAATTGTGAATCCCTCCCTATATACCATGAGATCAGATTAATGTGATATAAAGGTTTCCTGGATGACAAGCAGTGAGGGGAGCTAGCAGGGAAAGAAGATATATATACCTAAGTTGGGGGGGAGAGGGACCAAAAGAGAGGGGAGAGGTGGAAGGTAACAAATAAGAAATGTAAGGAAAAATAATGCAGTTATTCATTTTTTCATTCAATAAATGAGTGTCTGTATGATCAGGTTAGATGCTAACTGCACAGTAATAAAATGCTTTGAAGAATGTAGGTTGATGGGAAAGCATCCTATATTGGCTAATCCTATTACATTTAATGAGTTACAAAAACAAACACCTTTGGAAATGAAGAAGGAAGAAAAATCACATTGTGCAGCACAGAAAATATTCTTAGAGAGTAACTGATGACATTTCCAGATTTCCTTATCTTCCTGTAAACAGGAAAATCTCTTTCACCATTTAAACTGTTTTATAAATTGACCATACTCTACATGCCATTCTCAAGAGAATCAGAGGAAGAGTTTTCAGAGCATAACTAATTTCACTGTTAATTCAACAATATCAAGTCAATTCTTAACCTATGGTATAAAGGCAAAGAACTATAAAATTTTAGAATCAGGAGACATAAAATTCATTCTACAAACAAATTAAGACCCACTGAGATTAATGACATGTGATAAAGAAAAAAAATATTTCCTACCTCAGTTTACTTAATATAACCTTACAAAGTCATAACTTCTGCTTTGGCATGTTGAATTAAGTCCAATAATTTTCTAAATTATAGAAATAAAAAGTCAGAACTGACTGCAGAAATTATCTTATCTAATTCTTATTTTATAGATGAAGAAACTAATGTATTAATTTCACCTATTGGCAGATTGGCCTTGAATATCAGAAAGGTCCCATGTACCAAACACTTGATAGTTGACAAATTTCTTTTGAATACAGGAGTAGCCTACAAATTTAAGTAGAGAAAATTTTCTTCTTTAAAGAAAGAAAAAAAAAACCATAGGGAATGAAAGGTAAGAGGAAGAAGATAAGGGCAAGGCTATAAATTATCATAGTGCACTGATTTCTAACTAAGTTGGGACCCAAAATATGGTCATCAAGGGTCAGTCTGCAAAATCTCACAGAGGAAATTGGAACATCTGACCAGAACACTACTTCAAGTATATGCCAAAGTAGACATATAACTAAAGAGATTAAATATAAATAGTTCCTATATAAACCAAAATATTCATAGCTGCCCAAAGCTGGCACAAAGAGTAGAAAACAAAGTAGGTGTGTATATATTGGGCTACACAAAATAAAGTAAATAAATGTAATGGGATATTACTGTGCCATAAGAAATGAAAAATACAAAGAATTCTAAGAATCAAAGAAAACACTTGCATGGACTGATGTGGAGTAAAGTAAGCAGAATTAGGAAAAACAATATATACAATGACTAAGTTTGACTGCTGAGAAGAGTCAGGAAAAGTGCATCTCCCAGATGGTTGAGGACTATGGGTTATGGAACAGCATATATACTACCAGACATAGTCAAGATATTTCTTACTTTTGCAGAACTCCTTTGTTTTCCTCTTTTTAAAATCTCTGTTACAAGAAGTTTGCTGGGTAAGGAAGGGGGATATATTTGGAAAGGAATGATGTAATGACAAGAAATTAAAAAAAAATTAAAGGTATTGTAACAATAACACATAAAAGCACATGTGAAAAACATCGAAATGCACTTAATTTTTACAAAATTACAACAAAAAGGGAAGGAGAAAGCATTTATAAGTGCCTACTATGTTCCAGACATTGCACTAACTGCTCTTACAAATATCGTTTCATTTGATCCTCACAACAACCCTGAAAGGCAGGTGCTTTTATTATCCCCATTTTACAATGGAGGAATCCAAGGCAAACAGAGGTTAAGTGACTTGCCCAGAGTCACACAGCTAGGAAGTGTCTGAGCCTGGATTTGAACTCAGGTCTTCCAGGTCCAGTGCTCTATCCACTATGGCACCAGCTGTCTCTAAAATAATAGGCACCCAAACCAAATTATAGGGCACCAGTTGTTATGTGCCACCTTTGATTATTTAATTGGTAACAGTGAATTTAATATAGAACAATAAAAAAAATTGGAAATAATCACGTCTCTATACTAAAAAAGTTGCATCTAGCCCCCTGGATTACAACTAGGAAGATATCTCAGGGCCCCAAATATGTAAAAGTCATAATTAGAGACATAGGTCAATCACCTTATCTTTGCCTAAGACAATTAACTTTTTCATGTTTCACTTTGCTTCATTACGGCTCAATAAGGGTTTTTATAACTCAGATTCATGGTCTAATGAGTCAGAGGTATAAAAGGAAAGCAGGTACGTTAAGGTGAGGGATGGAAGCAGGACGAGAAGGAAGGTAGATGGTAAAGGAAAACTGTAAATTCCATCCCTTCCCTAGGCATTTATAAAGCTGTAATTTATTTTCCAAGTTTAGAATCATCCAAGAGCTGCTAGTTTGGGGCCTTTAAAGTTGGCAAAGTTCAATTAGACCTTTAGTAAATTTTACTTTGTCCTAATTTTTATGGATTGTAGGTAGATTTTTCTCGATTCATAAATAGTTTTGTACTATGTACATGCATAATATTCCACTGAAATAAGAAAAAAAAAAACTGGTCAAGGGTTCTCATGTCCTAGATGCTCTATATGGGAAAATGCTTCAACTGCTATAGCGCTCAGAAAAATAACTCATGAATGCAATGAAATTTCTAAGAAACAATATGAGTGGAGATTTCACTTATTTGTAAATAACCACTTAACACAAGTTTTGAAAAGCTTATAATTGTTACAGTGATGGGCCATAACTCAAGATTTTGTTGTTGTTGTTATTGGATACTCTATCTTTAAATGAAATTAATGTAGTACTTTACTTTTAAAAAATTGTAAATCTGTCCAAAGTAACTATATTAGATTTAGTGAAAGCAAACTAGGGACCTCTAATATACCTAAATCTGATTGATAATTAAATGGAGTTAATGTACAATAGTTACAAAGACTACCAGAAGGCTAACAATTCAACGAAACCTGTTTTCAATAAAAAGCTTTTTTTTAAACCAAAATGTGCCTTTAAACTGCACATAAACAGAATACCGAGCAAGAAGAATTAAAATGCTAGTACTGTGGTTCTGAATACCTTTATTATTGATAAATGTTACACAAATAAGAATTCAATATATCATCCAAGATCAGTCTTGACTTCACTGAAGAAAAACCTAGAACACTGCTGAAAGAAATGAAGGCAAGCTTCCTAGTACTGTTTCTCTCTACTCAATAATGAATTCTGTAAAAGCTAACTTGGATAATCCTAATTTCCATATGATTAGATCTACTAGTCACTATTCACATATAAACTATGAAAGTCTATATGGCTGAAAGCGAGAAAATAGGATCATTCTATGACAATTAGGGAAATAAAAATAGTTGCCAAATCAAAATAGAAAACTAAAATTACCTGCTCAGTTGGTCAAGTACATGGGATTATCCAGAGGTGATACAGGCAGTTGGGTGGCATAGTGGACATAGTGTTGAACTGGAATCAAGAAGTGGTAGTGTTCAATTATTTTCAGTTGTGTCCAATTCTTCGTGACCACATGTGGGATTTTCTTGGCAAAGATGCTGGATTGGTTTGCCGTTTCCTTCTCCAGCTCATTTTATAGATGAGAATCTAGCTTCAGATACTTACTAGCTATGTGACCCTGGGCAAGTCACTTAACTGCTACTTTCCTCATTGACTGAAGAGGGATAATAATAACACCTACCCACAGTGTTGTTGTGAGGGATAAAATAAGATAATATTTGTAAAGCACTTTGCAAACTTTAAAGTGCTAAGTGTAACTGTTGTTGTTAGGACAGTCCTAAGCTGGTCGAAAACTTTGGAAACACAGAGAAAGCTCTTTCTCCAGACAGCTATTTAAAGGGAGCCACTGAAAGCAGCTATAGCCCCTTATCAATGATATTGGGAAACAACGTGGTAAAGCCAAACAATGGACTTGCTCCAATCTAGAGGCCTTCTAAATCAGAAAGAGGTCACGTGGGACAACCCTGCTTGGTCCTGAAGGAGTGTTTCTTTTTCTTCTTCCATGCCAAGATATATAGCTCTACTGTTGATTTTTTACTGTCATTAATGTAAACTGAAATTCAGCACGAAATTACAATATGAAAAATTTGGTTGAAAATTATGTATAGGATGACTTTTCAAACACTGAAAAAAGCTGCCTTAAGAACTCTCAAAAGGGACCATACATCTGAGACTTTACTAAGCTAATTTTCCTGCATGTGAAGATGCCTATTCATGTTTAAACCTGAACAAGCAAAATTTCACTGGTGTTAGAGAATACTGAGACATTCAATCTTCAACACCCTCATCCCACTTCCTTTTAAAAAAAAAAAACCTGCTTCAATTCAGACAACTTGAATTCAGAATTCATGGTAATTCAGACAGTCTCCCAAACCTGAAGGACAGAATTTCACAAGGAGACAATCCTCAGCGGTACAGAGGATGTCGTTTATTTACCCTGATCTTTCATTGCAGCCACTACCAAAGACCTCACCCACCTAGGAAGGCCAGGACTGGTAATGCTATATCCAGACTATGTGTAGAGGCTGTGGTACGGCTTCAGCAACAGATGACAGACAGTCTTCCTCACTCTGAGTATGGCTGTCACTTATTACCACAGTCTAGACACAGGGCTCGCCTCCACTGGGAGGTTAGCCAACCCTCAATCTTGCTGTCAGTGCCACAGCTGGAGCTGCTGCTTCCCTCTACCTCCAGACCTTTCCATCTGGAAGGGAAGGCCCTCCACACTCGAGATGCAGTTTTCCTATCTAACCTTACTTCCCTCTGCCCCCCACCATTCAAACCAGTCTTTACTGATTCTCATAGAAGTTTTGTTCATTCCTGTCTTTGTGTATGTTCTTCTCCTTTACAATACACTTTTGCTCTAAGAACACAAATCTTTCAAGGCTCAGTTTAAGTTTCAATTCCTCTATGAAAATTTCCCCAGCTACTCTGGCCCACCATGATCTTTCTCTTAGATGTAGTGCAGATGAATGTAGAGTACTTATGTTTTGTTCCACATAATTTTTAGTAGTTGTACTGTTTTCTATTTGTTTAATTTAAGTTGGCTATTTTTCTCCCCAGTGATATTTTGTAAGCAACTAAAGATTGCTCGACTATGCTTTTTGCTGCTGCTTCTTCTTCTTTTTGTTTCTGAGAATAAACAGCAGGTACTTAATGAATACCTGTTGATTTCTTGACTCTGTGTTCTCCTCTGCTACTAGAAGCACAGCTCAAGTGCCTGAATAGTTATGGTAGCTCCAGGGAGTAAAAGCAATCAGTGGCAACAACATTCAAAGTGAGGAGTCCAGTTCATTCCCTGCACCACATTAATAGTCCTGGGCATGTCCTACTTTACCCAAGGCATTATAGCTATAGCTTTAGGGGCTGCTGCTAAAGGAGGTCTCTCAGAATGAGACAACTGTGGCCCCACCAACAAATGATTATTAGCATGAAGCTAAATGCCTCCTCCATAACAGCAGGAAATGTAGTTTAAAATTGAGTCGTTTCAGAAAGTCAGAGAAGGTTTCTTCTGGTGGCAAATTCACCCCAATTAGTCAATACTTCCCATACCATACTTAAAAGCCTTAATTCAATTCAATTCAATTGTACATAGCCCTGATTAGATACTATGGAGGCTAGAGAGATGGATAAGATAAAACCCCCGGCCTCAAGTAGTTATCACAAGCTACTCTCTTTAGGGAAACAAAACATACAGATATAAACATTAAATAACTGTAAAAAAAAACCTTTGAGGCTCTAATTAAAATATCAATATATGTAAATATAGGCAAAAGGGATTTAGGGGCTAAATGACATTGTGCTCACCATTTTCTGATCTAGACTGTATAATGAGTATTACACATTCTTACCTTCCATCACAGTAAATGCACCTTCACTGGTAAGCAAAATACCCTTTTTCCCAGCTAACTAGACAAGTACCTATAACCTTTATCTAAAACTATACTGAGTCTTACCAAGTAGCAACAGGTTGAAGCATATACCTGTAACACTCTAGACTTTGTTCTTAGATAATACTTCTTAGATGCTTTCAAGTAAAGCCAAGAAAAAAAACCAAAAAAAGTACAGTTTTCTGTTAAAACCAACAGTATTATGCTTGGTATGTTTTGCTAATGGCATCACCCCCCTGATGTCATAGTCCTCTTTAAGAACGAAGGACAAACAACAGCAGCATTACTGACAGTCAACCATCACATTAATTAGCATGTCTGATAAGATTTAATAAATATAAATAATTAAGATAACTATAGTAAAAAGTCTAAGTAGATAGCAATAAGTTGTCAAGAAGAAATCACTTTCAAGTTAAGTTTGAAGTTAAGGAGCTTTTCAAGTTAAGAAAACATTCTTCAAAAACATAAGAAAATAAAATATATGACTAAAAGCAAATCTTACTTCATACATTTTGGGTACATACTTTTGAACTATTTAATTTCTTAAATAAATTGAAAATACACATTTAAAGGAAGTGAACTGGCAGCCTCAATTTATATAACACTTAAAAACTGCTTTTGTTCCAGAAAAAGGACATCTTAGTAGAAACCAGAACACTTGTCAGTACATAATGAGTTCAAGAATGTTTAAATTAGATAAGTTTTGAAATAAATGGCTAAATGAATTCCACCAATTCCTGAATTCAGAGCAGACAAATTAAATTTAACATAGTCAACTAAATTATATACTAGTGAACAGATATAACTGGATACAGAAAAAAAAAGTATCTGGTTTTTCCTGAAATTATCTGTGGATCTATAAAAATTAGAATGAAAAGATAAAAAGCGATTAAAAGTTATACTATTAGATACAAATAAAAATAAAATGACAAACGCTACATATATAGCAATCTAAAAATTAAAGGAAAGAGTCTGAGTCACGAATGTTAACACTCACCTAAGTATATCAAACCACATATCTTTTAGGCTAAAATGTTTAACAAGATACTATGCAATAAACATGTATATGTTTATTTGCTTTAAAACATATTCAAAAAAGAATTCCCCCAAAGCCCAAAGATAAAAATATTAGAGCCTTTATGAATATTTCTCATTTTGTCCTCACAACAACCCTGAGAAATAGGTCTTATTATTATTATCCCAATTTTACAGAAGAAGAAATTGAGACAGGCAAAGGTTAAGTGACTTGTCTGGGGTCATACAACTAGTAAGCATCTAAATTTGAACTCATTATCTTCCTGAGTCTAGGTCCAGTACTCTATCTACTGCCATTACTTTATTGTTATTCTCGTGTTAAATATAAACACATTTCAAAATTTCAGAAGACTCAGGTTTAAAATTTATAGGAATCATAAATAAGCAGGAATGTAATTATCTTCCTTCCCTAACATACATCAGTCTCACAACATCCCAAAGTGCTTCCAATTATCTGAAAAGATGCCATGAAATGGATTTTTAAAAATAAGGATACATACATTGGTAGAGAGAGGTTCCTCACTCAGGATTTCCAAACACCAATGAAATCATAGGTCCAGTTCCTACCCTACCCCAATCCCTAAATCATGAAGTACTTTAAAAGAATAGAGAGCTGGGAAGAAAGAATAGACACATAAGGTGTTACAATTACAAACAAGTTGGAAATAGTGGATTCCATGAGACCCTTTCCTAATGTGAGAGCTTATGAATATGCCAATAGAACGTGAGGTTCATCACCCTTTTAATGACCCCACAAACTCCAAACAGCTTTCAAATATAAACAATCCCTTGCAATTTCCAGAAATTTACATTTGGGGAAGGGATAAGAGGAGAGAGGGAAGAGGATAGTGGTGCTACTGCTATTCTTGAGATCAGTAAATACCTAGCTATTCTATTATTTACAACCTTCATAAATATCTGGGAACAGTTACTTATTTCCAAACACTGGTCATCTGGAAAAATAGCCATTTCCCTTTATTTAACACAGTAACAAATGAAAAGCAATATACCCTGGAAAAACCTTTTTTTTTCCAATGGAAAAAGATTAATAAATTCAATTGTCCCCTCTCCCCCATAGAGAATTACTTGCTATGAGAAAGGATGAACCCATGACCCACATGGAAAAAGTAGGTATCAGGCACACAGGGGATCTGCAGGCCCCAAAGAAGCCCCCACAGGAAAACTGTCAGGTAAGTATCCATGTTTTCTGGAGCCTTGACTGTGGAATCAGAGAAAGTTCCAAGTGACAATGGACCAGCTTGTGTCTTGCCACAGTCAGGCAGTCTTTGGCTGAATCACCACCACCAAAGCTACCCTTCCATACAGAGTTTTATACTTTTCAAAGTGAATTTCTATTTACAAAGTTGGATGCTTCTAGTTTAAGGGACAACAACGGAGGAACTAGAGTTTAAGAGCCGAGTGGATAACAAAGAGAATGAAAAGGGAGACTCGGACTTACTTATTAAATACTGACCTATTGACCTATAGAAGATGACATGCATTTTACAAATGCAACGTAAGCAAAAATAAGATTAAATATTTCTGGATCTAACAAATTAAAGATGATAGTAAGATGGAATATTTATTATACTGTTGAGAGAGTGGGGGTGGGGGATGAGGTCTATAATTTTAACAGTGTTAGGAACACTCAACTCCTTCCATAAATATTTATCTGTGACTTTTCTGTAACTTAAGATTTTCAAAGAACTGCCTGGAACACTGAGAAGTTAAATAATTTGCCCATCACAGAGCAAGGGTCTGAGGCAGGACTTGTACTTTACAATCTTACCTCTAGAGGATAATGCTTGATATTAGCCCCAGGTACTGTGCTAAGCACTAGGGATACAAAAACATAACTGAAGCAGTCCCTCCCTGCCCTCAAGGAACTTACATTCTATTGAGACAAACAACATGTATGCAAAAAACATATATGCAATATATAGAATACATACCAAAGTTTTAAACAGGTAATTTTCAGAGAGAGCTGGGTACAATCTGAAAAGAGTTAATGTAGAAGGTGACACCTCAATCGATCTGTGAAGGAAACTTGGGCTTCAAAGAGTCAGAATTCATAAGAAAGAACATTCCACACCCAGAGGCAGGAAATCTGGTGTTATTTGTAACAAAAGAAGAGTCGGTTTGCCAGAACTATAAAGTGCAAGTAGAAGAGTATAAAAAGGGTGGATTAGGTGGGTTAGGCTATGAAAGGCTTTAAAAGGCTAACAGAGAAGCTTATTTTTGATCCTAGAGGCGATGGGGAGTCACTGGAGTTTACTGATAGGGGAATGACACGGTCATCTCTGTGCTTTAGGAAAATCGTTTTGACACCTACATGGAGAATGAATTAGAGAGAGGAGAAACTTGAGGCCAGAAGACTAATCAGGATACCTGACATCCAGAAGTCTGAGGGCATGGGATAGAATAGGGCAGGTAAGATTTAAGAAAAAGGTCTGGGGGAACAGACAGCTCAAGTACTCACTACTTTTTTTTTTCCTGATCTATCTCCTCTGGTACCTTAAAATCACTTACTGAGGTCTCTGCCTTCACAACCAGACTCATACAGTAGCACCATGGGCAAGCAGAAGGACTAGCCATATTACTTCACATATTCATTACTGTCAGAAATCAAAATACAAAGCACCCGAAAGAGTTAATGCAAAAGTGTGCAGGACTCTCAGACAAAGCATACAAGATGATAACCAGTGATAAAAAGTGACTTGCTTTAGATCAGCTAGGTGGTGCAGTGGATAGAGCACCAGCCATGGAGTCAGGAGGGCCTGAGTTCAAATCTGACCTCAGCCACATAACACTCACTAGCTGTGTGACCCTGGGCAAGTCATTTAACCCCAACTGCCTCACAAAACAAAAACAAAAAAAGATGATAACCAGCCTTTTCCTGTTTTGATAGAAAAAGGTGTGGGAAGCAGAACAGCCCTGGGTACCTGACAGAGGGGAGGGAAGGTTACAGAGAAGGTAAAACAAGCAGAAAGACTAGAGACACCAAAAATAAACATACTGCATGTGGCCTCAGCTTATCTCAGTTATGTGTCAACAAGGAGAAGCTGCACATATGAGGTGGCCCAGGCAGGCAAGAACGCTTTATGCAGTAACCAGTTTGAAGTGAAATTTACAATTGAATTTGTACAGTATACCAACACCCCAAGACTAATGCCTCAAACCAGGAACTATCCTAAAGGTAAAGTAACAATGAGACTTTTACTGTAAAGAATTAAATTTCTCAAATATGACTACTTCTTTCAGGGTAGATTACACTTAAAATGCAGAATGATTTTTTAAAAACACTTTTTCTTAGTAGTAATGTGGGTGCTACAAGGGTATGATTTTACTGTAAATAATAATTACATAAATTTAAGGTTTGGAAAGCATTTTACATAAGATATCTAATTCAATCCTCACAACAACCATATTAAGATAAATAGCATATTATAAATCCCAAAAAGTATACAAATAAACCTTCATGGGAGTGGGAACAGGGAGCTATAATTTCATTGGTGTACAGAATTTCCAATGAGGAAACTTATTAAAAAAGATCTACAACCATTCCGTTGTGTAGTCTTAAGAGTAATGGGGGCACTGAGGGGTAAAAAGTGACTTGCTTTAGATCATACAGCCAAAATGTGTCAAAGATGGGACTCGGGCCAAGGGATTCTGACTCAAGGGCCTACTCCCTATCCACTTGGCCACACTGCTTTCTCAAAAACATTAAACACAAATTAAAACAATTCCTTCTAAATTTCTATGAGGAATTTTTCCCCATGTATATTCTTGTGTATTCTACCTGAAATACAAAATTTAACAACAAAAAATAGCTGCTACCATATTTGCTTACTCTCTATATATACAGTTAGAAATATTAATGAAGCTTAAAGATTTTTGTTTTTGAAATGCCAGCCCTCCCCTTCCCCCCCACCTTGCCCTTGGATATTTCCTCAATTTGTGAATGGGCTGAGATTCATCAACTAAAGAAGTATGTTACATGGCCAGAGAAGCCACATTGCACAAAACGTCTACACACAAATATGCTATCAAGACTAAAGTGGAGGAAAACAAAGCTTGAAAAGATGCCTAAAGGATAGTATAAACTTATATTGTGAGTTCTCCTATTCCCACATCTAACCATCAAAAACAAAGGCATGAAAATCAACTATGTCTACTATTTTATTTTGGGAAATTCTGCAGGTCTAATTTAAAAAAATAAGTACTCACAGGAAATGATACTGAACTTGATACTAGAAGCCTGTTTCCAAGCAAATAGTCACCCCACAGAACTGTTTCTTTTACTAGTACACAGGAATTTTTCATTAGTATTTTGATTTTTTTTGGAAGAAAAAAACTTTAGTTACTTAAAAACCTAAATTAAAATAAATTCTAAGTTAAAATTCATAGGGCAAAATAATATTATAAATCAAAATGAATTCTCATGATAGTTTAGCAAACAAGTTTCATCAAAAGAGACTTGCACAATATTTGTGTTTCAAGCTCAAATATCAAGCTAGAAAATAAAACAAAACAAAACACTAACAGTATGGAACACCATCCCCATACTCAAAAAACAATTACAACCCAATTTTCACTATTCAAAGGCAAATAGACCAGTATGTAGATTACATATATATTTTCTCTTACTTTTTACCAACTACTTGCATCATTTAACTGTTAATATATTTTCTCAGAGAATGGACAGAAGGAAGTTAAGGCTTTTTTTCAACTTGAGTCATACTCCACTAGTCAATTTCATCCCTCAAATCAAAAGGTGAGCCTGTGTGGTACTGGACAGAGCACTAGACTTGGAAGTCAAGAAGACCTGCATTCAAATCCTTCCTCAAATACTTATCAGCTATGTGACTCTAGGAGAGTCACTCAATCTTTCTCAGTTTCAATATCCTCATATGTCAAATGGGAA
Organism: Vombatus ursinus; assembly: GCF_900497805.2. Lineage (NCBI taxonomy): Eukaryota > Metazoa > Chordata > Mammalia > Diprotodontia > Vombatidae > Vombatus > Vombatus ursinus. The sequence goes on from NW_020954550.1 coordinate 10,857,832, forward strand.
TAATAATGGTACCTAACTCATAGGGTTATGAGGATACAAAAAAATAAAGCAGGTAAAATGCTTTGCAAACCTTAAAGTGCTATAAAAGTTATTATTATTATATCCAATTAGTTGCCACCTCTGTATCTCCACCACATTTATAGCAACCAATCTCTTCTCTTCAATCACATAGCCAGAACCCTAATTCAGTCCCCTCACCACCTCTCAGCTAGACCACTGCAATTGCTTCCTCTTCTCTTCTCTAACTACATTCTCTCCTGGTGTTCAATCACCATATCTCTGTATCTCCACAATACCTCTCTTATGTTCCCTTCTTTCCATTCACATGGTCCCCACTTTGATTCTGTTCCTCCTCAGCACTCACCTGAAATAATGACACTGCACTCTGGTCTTCCTACCTCAAGTCTCTCCACTCTCCATTTCATCCTCCATACAGCTGCCAAAGTAGTATTCTTAAAACACACGTCTGAACCAAGTCGCCTGTCTTCTCAAACTGCAGCAGCTCCTTATCACTAAGATAAAATACCAACTCCTCTGTTTAGCATTTAAATCCTTCACAAGCAGGCTCCAACCTAGTTTTCCAACCATATTATACATTACCCTCATTCACACACTTTATAGTCCAATGAAACTGGCCTTCCTCCTGGTTATCAAACACATTACATTGTTCATCTCTGTGTCTTTGCAGAAGCTCTTCTTTCCTCAATTTCACCTCTTAAAACTCCTAATTTCTCACAAAGTTCAGCTCAAGTGCTGTCTCCTACACAAGTCCTTTCTTCAAATTCCCAGCTTCTCCCCCCATTTCCCTGTCTCTCTCTCTCTCTCTCTCTCATACACAAACACACACATATACACACATGCACGCGTGCCTGTTAAATATATGTATATATTGTCTCCCTCAATAGAAGTTTCTTGAAGTAAAAAATGTATACCCTGCACCTAAGAGAGTGCCTGGCACATAGTAGAAAGACAGGTAATCAGTGCTTATGGATTGACTGATAATCCTCCTCTACTCAAGAGCTTTAGCAGCTCCCTATTGCTACTCCTCGGTTTGACATTTAATGCTCTTCAGAACCTGGCTCCAGCCTATCTTTCCAGACTAATTACACATTACTCCCCTTCACACACTCTATTTTCCGGCCAAACTGGCTTTCCCACTGTTCCTCCTACACAACATTCCATCTCCCACCTCCATGACACTGCACAAGCTGTCCCCATGCCTGGAAAGCTCTTCTTTCTTTGCCTCTTGGAAGCCCTAGCTCCCTTTTGTATGTGGTTTGTATTTATCTCTCTGTTTATGTGTCATTTCCTCACAACTGAATATAAACTCCTTGAGGGCAAGGGCTATTTTGCTTTTGTTCCCTTTGAATAGCAAAGTGTCTGGTACATTGTAGGTACTTAAAAAAATATTTTAAGGGGCAGCTAAGTGGTGCAGTGAATAGAGCACCAGCCTTGGAGTCAGGAGGACCTGAGTTCAAATGTGACCTCAGACACTTGACACTTACTAGGTGTGACCCTGGGCAAGTCACTTAACCCCCCTACCTAGCCCCCCCAAAATATGTGTGTGTGTATATATACATATATATATATGTGTGTATATATGTGCATATATATATATATATATATATATATATATATAGTAAGGTAAATGGTCAATTCACTTCTTCAATTCTAATTTTGATTTTGTAAGTTTACATGGGGGTCTGGGAGGGATGATTCTTATGAGAAAAGTTGGTTTGAAAGCATGTAGATTTCACTCTTCTGCACTAACTAGCCTAATCTCCACAATCACAGAGAGTTTGTAGTTTTCAGACACATCTTTACTTCCTAAGTCTGATAATGAAGTGAGGACAGCTATAAAAGGAAGCACCATGTGAGAGTCTATTCACTTTTCTGAGAAAGCCTAGAAATATAGGGGAGAAAGCACCAGAAGTCTTACAAGAAACCCTGTTCTCATATTTCACATCCAAAGTAGGCAGACTTAAGAGGTTAAAATTAGCAACAGCATTTCTGGGTGCTTATCCAAGCCTCTGGAGGTATGAAAACATTACTTATGGCTATTTATTATTTCTTGCTTCATAATTTTAGGTTCAATCCAATTTTTGGGGAGATCTTAACCTCTACTCCAATGCCCATATTTTATAACAATGCTGCTTTCCAGATTCCTGGAATAACCACTCCAGGAAGTCATTCTGCACTTGCTGGTCAGTCTAACATAATTTGTATGTGGCTGAAAATACAGATTCCATTAAACAGTGTCAACCAACAGAACTGGGTCCAAACAAGAAATAAACAGTGCTATATCCAATTGGAAATGACAGGAAGAAAATGACCTATGGGCACAATATAATTATAACCACAGTGGAAGCTGTCCAAGGTTCATATCTTTGCCATTACAAGATTACTACCAAATATTTAATGATCAGAAGGTTAAAGTTTCTTTGATTTACATTGGATTTAGGAGAAAACAAAAGAGAAGTCACAAATGAGAAAAAACCTGCTGAAATTTCACTTGAAATCAAAGGGCTACTTCTTGCTGTACTTCTAAAAGTGTTTTATACATAACAGGAATTAACTTCTGGCTGATGTTGAGACAGACAAAAAGTGTTTTGTCCATCACAATATTTTATATGTTCTTACTATCTACTCTGTCATTAGAGCATCTTGACACATCTTGTTGCCCAGCAAAGTATCTGTCAAATATATATGTACCAAGACAAAGATAAAAGAAGCAGGGAAGGAATTAGAATTGATTTACTTCTTTGAAAAAATATAGTAGATGAGCTCCACCTACAGGATAAAAAATGATAGTTTTCTTTAACAATTTTAAAAGATTTAGAGCATTCAGAAATGGCTGCAAAAGGATAAATTGCAATTCCCAAACTAATAATGAGTAATCTATTTAAATATCTACTACTATGGCTCTGACATTTCACACTGAAGGAAATCTAATATAATGCAAATTTCCTCTTCCCTTCCTTCCCACAAATTACCTAACTCTTATTGCACTGAACAGAAAAGATTTCTTGTCTCTTAAGGATATTTAAATATATGACTAAATTCTTCTTCTACATATAGTACATTTCTCAAACCCTTTTGGATTCATTCAATGAATTAAGAGTAATTAGGAGAAAAGTCACAAAATAGAAAAAGTTATCTGTCACTTGCAGGTTTTTACACCCAGCTTACTATGTAATCTTCAGTAGGGGGAAAAAAACTATTGAAGATAAGTTATTAGAGGAAAACTTGAATGTCTATAAATTTATTGAAAAATTACATTGTTAATACCATTCCCCAGCTGAATCATGTAAATACTCATTCAATCTACTTGTAGATTTAAACACTAAGTGAACAGCTATAATGGATTCCAGATGTTTCTTCACCAATTGGAAGAGTACCACAGACTATCAGTGAAGACATACTTTGCATGGCCCCCTGCCCAAAGTGATGGAAAGTTAGTAAGGTCCCCACCTGTTCTATTCAAAATAGACAATACTATAGTAACAAGAAGAAAATAACCAAAGAAGAGAGAATACTTCAAATATACCTAAGTGAGAAATATGTGACACATGTATTCATCTGGAACATATACTTATTTCACACAGCTAATTTATTTAACTGACATCAATAGCTATTTTAATTCATTTTGGATTGGCCAAATGACTTACTCCTTTATAACATTCTCATATATTCATTTTTTTTCTCTCTCTCATTTTTGAAATCAAGGATGTCTGGAGATTGGGGTAGGGGAAGGAGGGGAAAGAAAAGAGAGATTTAATTTTACCAAAGGTGGACTCCAGAAGCTAAAACTGTCATAAAGTAAGCATACTTGGGAAAAAAAAAACTATGATTATTGATATTACTGAAAAATAAATAGTGAAAGACATTAGATGATAAATTAATAAGTTAAAGAGACAAGAACGCGATCTTCCCTTTAAAACTTATTGCTTTCCCCATAATCTTCAAACACTGTTTTGTTTTTCCTTTATTTTGTTTAAATAGCAGGAAGAAAGTAAAAAGAAAGAAAGAGTGAAGAAAAGCTTTGGAATACTTAAAAGGAGAATAAATGTTAAGTTCTTTCACCATTTAAAAGTGAGTGGGTTCCCAACAATTTGTCTTAAAAGAACCCAATAATGAACACAATACTGATGTGCTTACCTCAAACTTAAAAGCCACCCATGGAGAAAATTAAGGAAGAAGCAACAGCTGACATGAGAATTTCCCCTTTGAAGCTTAGCTATACATAAAACAAAATGCTTTTAAATTCAGGGGTCTCTTTAAAGAATGAAAATACAAAATGAGTCAAGCCTCCTGCTCATAAAACAGGAAAAAAAGAATTATTAATGTAAGGGAAAAACTTAAATACATACTTGAGCATATACACACCCATATATATGTGTGTGTGTGTGTGTATCACATATATGCGATTACCATCCAAGAGAATATTAAGCAACACATATTTCCTATTATTTAAAATGTCCACCGAAGTAGAAAGCATTTCAAAAGAACTGGTCTACAAAGTAGTTTGGATATTGTAAGTTATATCATGAAAAATATCAGTTGAAAGTTATATAGTCCCACTTTTATTTATTCAAACATCCATCAAGCGATAGTTCCATGGTTTAGTTGTTTCAGTCATGTCTGGCTCTTTGTGATCTCATTTGGGATTTTCTTGGCAAAAAATATGGGAGTGGTTTTTCATTTCTTTCTCCAATTCATTTTACAGATAAAAGAACTGAGGCAAACAGAAGTTAACTGACTTGCCCAGGGTAACACAGCTAGTTAATGTCTTGAAGCCAGGACTGAATTCAGAAAGATGAGTCTTCCTGAATTCGGGCCTGGCACTGTTCACTGTGCTACACAGCTGGCCCTAAATAATCTTGTAGAGATGAACTTTTTAATGTTCGGTCTTACATCAAGGATGAACTAGTTTTGATAAAGTTTCAGTATGATCTGTTTGGCCACTTATTTTCCCTGAACAAAATGCACTTTGTATTTAAGAAACCGCAGAATCACAGAATGTTAGGGCTGAAAACAATCGTCTAATCCAATGACCTCATGTTATGACATGAGGAAAAGAAAGTAAAGTGAGATGAAGAGACTTGCTCCTCCTAGAAGGCAGCGAAACTTTCCTAAAATTATTACATTGTAAAGAAAGGTCTTTGTAGGTTATCTAGGACAAAGCCCTCATTTTACACATGAGGAAACTGGAGGTAAAGTGTTTTGCAAAAGAGCTGGGATCTAAATTTGACTCTTGATTCCCAATATAGCTTTCTTTCCCCAATCCCAGGTTTAAGACAATTCTAGGCTATAACAATAACACAATTTCTATTGGTGATCTGAGAAGGCTCATTTTGACACAGTGCTCTATATAAACTAGAAATCAGGTCCTAGGAAAGCCCTACCCTGAGCACATTATTTACTCCTGTCTCATAAGAACTGTGCTCCGTGGCCAGACTCTGGCCTCCGCAATCAAAAATGCTATTTTTTAAAGGGAAGTGAAGGAAAATAACCTTGACGGGTCATTTTGTTCTATTTACATTCACTCAATAAAAATGAGCACATTTGAAAAGCAGCAAAGCAGCAGCTATTTAAACCAGGTAACTTTATGAGCTGTATGCTCAAAAATAAGTTTAACTAGACCTGATGGAAAGTTTAGCCTGGCTAAAAAGCTCTATGCTAAATCCATAATTCAAGCAAAAATATAAAGCTTAGGAATTTCAAGGAAAGTAAGGATTTATTATAAGTTAAAATCCTATGTTTTTTCAAAGTTTGTTCTAAACTTTTTCAGATAAATTTTATATTACATGATTAATTTAACTTTTGTGTTCTATTTTTAAAATGGAGAAGTTTAAGCAATGATTAAAAGTAATAGAATAAATGCAAGCTTATAGAAAAAAACAACATTTTAGAACAGTCTTGTCTGAGTTTGCCTGGAAACACAATCACCCTTTATAAATAATGGCAGAAGCAAACATATCCTTAGCATAGTTGACTGTATTCTAGATACTGAAAATTTCAAGAATTCTTGTTCTAAGTATTGTGGATATGGCCATGAATACTGGGGGTCATTTTACTATTAAACTCTATCAATTCAAACTGTCGTGCAATTATTTAACACAGTGACACAGGATAGATTTTAGGTTAACAAGGCACAGAAAATGCATTTTGAGATGAAGTTTCTCATATGAATATACTTACAAAACCAAGGTTTTGTTAACTTGCTTAACTTATCCCTGAAGAAGTAAAGAATTCTATTTACATTTCTTTAGATGACACTATGACTTCAACTCTATGAATCTTCTCTCAAATGATACAAATCTCAACTCCTCTAGGCCTTCTCATACTGTATAATTCTTATGAAAGTCTTTTTCACAAATCCTTCATAAAAGATCCACCCAATAAACTAGAAGGTTTCTTCTGGCTGTTTTACTGTCTTGGGAGTTCCAATATAGTACTCATCTGTATCCATCTGTTGTCTCTCTCATTCTCATATGCTGTTACAGTCATGCATGTTATTGGCATATACATAACAATTATATTTATCTAGATAAATATCCTTGAGTCATACCACTTCTTATGCACAAGCCATTGTTACTAAAATGCTGTAGCCTCTTCATAGTTATTATGTATCTTTCCTTTGTCTTAAGGATCAGTTGTGATTTGTATTATTCTGCAACTATGGTGTTCAATGATTTGTAATAACTTTGAATCAACAGGAGAATGTTAAAGAGGTGAGAATTGAAGTTTTAAAGAGGTAAGGTTTTGAAGGAAGAGCAGCAGCAACAAATAGTTGAGGTTATGGAAAGAGCTGCAAAGTTTCCCCAATGTGATCCAATCCAAGTTTATTATTTTAATAAATTTTGGGTCAAGTTCATTGTCTACCTACAGTGTTTGTTCAAAATATAGCTATTAGTTATCTTAAACATACTAACATGACAGGCTGCAAATCCAGCTGCATATCTTAGACTAGAAAAAATGCCGTTTTAATTCATTTGATTTTTACTAGTGCAGTATCTTGCATGTAACGATACACAGATATACATGTTTTTTCCCTGCTTAAAATGTAAGATCTTTAAGGACAGGGACTACTTTTTTTTTTCTTTGTATCCTTAGTGCTTAGCCCAGTGCCTGGCACATATTACACACTTTAAGAAATATTTGTTGATTGACTGATGACTAGATCAATCTTTTGAATTATTATAAATTTCACTGAGAACTTGAAATGATCTCATTTAGCAGGATGTCATGCCAAGCTATCTGAAAGTTATCTGAAAGGAAATCTGAAAGGAAGCAGAAATAAGCTTCTACAGCCAATCCAGGAGTGTCTAAAAAGCTACCTAGAAGCTGAGGTGGTGGGTGGAAGGGCTTTACCAGAGAATCCAGGGAGAATACAGGGGTTCCACTCAGGAAATCAACATGAATGCCTGTAGTGAGGCTAGAAGCCATAAGACATGGTGAGAGAAAACGGTACACACTAGAAAACAAAGAAGGAAGATCTTACAAAGAAGAGCATACAAACATGGAGGAAAGAGTCAGAGGAGGGGGCATCTCATGATCTCATCCTTACCTGAACCAGACAAAGGAGGAATGAACACACACACACACACACACACACACACACACACACACACACACACACCCTCAATGACAATTCAAGTGGGATAGGGAAAGAAGACGACTGGTAGAGTTAGGGAGGAAAAAAAGAAAGTACAAGAATGTGAGACAGGGATTGCCGAAAAGGAATAGTAACAGACCACTTCCATTACAGATTTCTAGTGATGATAAGATTCTTTCTTTTAAATCTATTCTTTTTTTGTTGTAAATAAGGGGCTAAAAGAGAAAAAGGAAAATGTGTAAGAAAATAGTATGCCAGGCTAGGGTATTTTCTACTCCTCTTCTCCCAGGTCCATTTTCCAATCCTCTCCCCATCCCCACCCCCTACGTACTTCCAAAAAGCATTAACTAAATGGCTAGGATGTGCCAGATCTTATGCATATGCAAAATAACTAAAAAGTTAATTCAGAAGGGAGGAATAAGCAGCTTGTTGGGGGGAGGGGAGAGCTGAAAGAGATCAGGGAAGGCCTCATATGAGAAGTAACACTGAGTTGAGCTTTGAAGAAAGCAAGGGATATTGGTTCTAATTCTTCTTTACAATATGACTAATATAAAAATATATTTAATATGAATGTATTTGTAGAGTCTATATCAGATTGCATGCCATCATGGGGAGGGCGAGAAAATTTAAAACTCAAAAGCTTATGGAAGTGAATATTGAAAACTAAAAATAAATAAATTTAAATTTAAAAAAAAAAGAAAAAAGCAAGGAATTCTAAGAAGCAGGCACGAGGAAGGAATTCATTCTGACATGAGGCATAGTATGTCCTAGAACAGTATAAACTAAGAAATTCCCAAAATTCAAGTCCAACCTCTCCCCAATCTTGACACATGTAAGAATGGGTACAAAACATTCACCCAGAGATTTTAATGTTGAATCCTGGAGCTGAGGAGCTCCAAAGATCTACTATTCCAAGGGTGTGGTAATAAGTAGCTTTCATTTGTAGATTTTCTGTACTCTCATTTAAGTAAAATAACTTTTCCTTTTATTTGAATTTGTGCATGTTATAAATCTCCCACAAAATCATTAATCTAGTCAGAGTAGTTGTTGTCAAAAGTAGAATTTCACAACCAGATGACTCTACACACACACACACACACACACACACACACACACACACACACACACA
>NW_020954550.1:10866588-11004659 GCF_900497805.2 Vombatus ursinus
ACACACACACACACACACACACACACACACACACACACACACACACACATAGAGGAAGAAAAGTATGATAAGAGGAATCTGGGTCGGTCACGAGCTAATTAGTAGATCTGTCTGGTCAATGAGCTTCCCCAGGTCACTGGACTTGTGCGCTGAAACAAAGGACAAAGACCCACAGATTCTGATGGAATCAGAAAGTGGGTTAGTTGTGAACTGGAGTTTTAGAAAATGTGAACAGCAGGCAGTTGGACCTGATTGGTATGCAATATAATTGAGAAATTGGTTACACAAATGTAGACAATCAAATGGAACTGCCAAGGCACAGGAACTCAAATGACAGAAATTACAAAATAGATTTAAGAAAGCTTTTTGGATTATTAGAAATTCAGAACCATGACCTTTTCCTAGGTGGGATGTCTTGATCCCAAAAGAAGGCCAATGCAGTCAATGGTTAGGGCTCACAATAAATTGTGAAACATCTAGAACACACGAGTCAAATGGATAGTGGAGAGAGAATTGAGAACAAATGAGAAGAAAAAGGTTTTATGTACTGGCAACAGGGAAGGACATCTAAAACTCAATTATCCAAGAAAGTAAACTATCTGTGAAAAGACAATTTCTCCCCACAGAGCTCAGAGGGGGTGAGAGGGACTAACCCCAGGTGGTGGAGGTAAATACAGAGAGACCCAGGATGAGATCAAACATGGCCTAACCAAAAGAGCAGCCCTGGTAAAAAGCCCCAATTCAGAATAAAGCTGGAGATATCATTATATAAAAGAAAACACTTACCAGTATATTATTGCAGAACTATAGAGATACCCAAAAAAAGGAATAAGTAATTTCGAAAAAAGAAAAATAATACTGTCTTACAGAGTTATTAATTGCTGGGATTAGTATTTCTTTTGCTGTAAAGGAAGCAAAGGATAAAAATCAAATAAAATCTATTGAAGAAAAAACTGGAAGTAAGAAAAAATAGCTTTGAAAAGAAACTGGTAAGCATTATCCAAGAACTGAACTCCCTGAAAACTAGAATAGACAAACAGAAATTAAAGACTCCATAAGAAAGCAAAATATATTAGAACATAATCAAAACACTGGAAAACATAGAAGAAAACATAAGATCCTTTAAACTAAAAACAACTGACCTGGAAAACTAGTTAATAGGAGATAATTTAAGAATCACTAGACTACATGACAATCATAACCAAAAAAAAAGTCTGAACAATATATTTCAAGAATTCATCATGAAACAGTCAAAATAGAAATAATTTACCTATTTTCTCTTGAATGCAATCCCAAAATGAACACTCCCAAGAAGGGCCTCGCCAAAATTCAGGGCTCCCAAATCAAAGAAAAAGTACAAGCATCCAGAAAGAAGCAGTTCAAGTACCAAGGAACCAGTCAGGTTTGCACAGGACTTGACAGCTTCTATAAAAAATCAGAGGAGAGGGGCGGAGCCATGATGGCAGGGTAAAAGCAGTGACTTGCTTGAGCTCTTCCCCAAACCCCTCCAAATACCTATAAAGAATGGCTCTAAACAAATTCTAGAGCAGCAGGACATCCAAAAAGAAGAGTGAAACAAATTTCCAACGCCAGATAACCTGGATGGTTGATTGGAAAGGTCTTTTGTGCCAGGCTGGGAGAGGAGCGCAGTTCAGCATGGGTGTACAGGCAAAGATCAGGCCTCAGCGAACCTGGAGCAGGCCTCAGGGGACTGAATCACAGACAGCTGTGGTGGTTTCCAGACTTCTCAATCCACAAATGCCAAAGACAATTTAAAACAACAGCAGGAAAGTTCTGTGACTGCAGTGAGAGAGGAACTCGGTGCCAGCCCCAGTCCCAGAGCAGCCCTGGGTTGGTGGCTGCTTCCAGAGCTCCCAGCTCACAGACTGAGGGGGAATCAAGTAGCTGATCAGAGGAGGATTGCAGGGATCTCTTTGCTGGTGCTGAGGCAGGATTCTCTTGCTTTGCCCATGCTTGGATCTAGGTCACAGTTCTGGGAGGTAGTCCTGGGGCGAGGAGGAGTGTTGGCATGGTAGAGCTTGTAGTGACAGTAAAGAGGGAATCCTCCTCACAGTTCCAAGACAGAAAAGAGTGCTTGAGTTCACTCAGTTCCAAGAGAGAAAAGAGTGCTTGAGTTCACTCATAGACCAGAGCCCAGGCCAGGAAAGGAGTAAACACCTCGCCCTTGATCATACCACCTTGGAAGAACAGAAAATTTACAGGTCCCTAGAAGTATCTCTGAAAACAGCTGCACAAAACCCCTAAAGATTGGGACAGTACATTCTCCACACTGGAAGCAGACCACTACCTTAACAAAGAGTTTAAAACTCAAGTCATTGGCCAGGAAACCAAACCGCACAAAAAGGAAAGTCAGACCATGGAATCTTACTTTGGTGACAAAGAAGATCAAAACATACAACCAGAAGAAGACAACAAAGTCAAAGCCCCTACATCCAAGGCTTCCAAGAAAAATATGAATCAGTCCCAGGCCTTGAAAGAGCTCAAAAGGGATTTTGAGAAGCAAGAAAAGAAGTAGAGGAAAAACTGGGAAGAGAAATGAGAGTGATGCAAGAAAATCATGAAAAACAAGTCAACAGCTTGCTAAAGAAGGCCCAAAAAAATACTGAAGAAAATAATACCTTAAAAAATAGACTAACCCAAATGGCAAAAAAAAGGTCCAAAAAGCCAATGAAGAGAAAAATACCTTCAAAAGCAGAATTGGCCAAATGGAAAAGGAAGTCCAAAAGCTCACTAAAGAAAATACTTCCTTAAAAATTAGAATGGAGCAAATGGAAGCTAGTGACTTTATGAGAAATCAAGACACTGTAAAACAAATCCAAAAGAATGAAAAATTAGAAAACAATGTGAAATATCTCATTGGAAAAACAACTGACCTGGAAACTAGATCCAGGAGAGAGAATTTAAAAATTATTGGACTATTTGAAAGCCATGATCAAAAAAAGAGCCTAGACATCATCCTTCAAGAAATTATCCAGGAAAACTGTCCTGCTATTTTAGAACCAGAGGGCAAAATAGAAATTGAAAGAATCCACCAATCTCCTCCTGAAAGAGATCCCCAAAGGAAAACTCCTAGGAATATTGTAGCCAAATTCCAGAGTTCCTATGTCACGGAGAAAATATTACAAGCAGCCAGAAAGAAACAATTCAAGTATTGTGGAAATACAATCAGAATAACACAAGATTCAGTAGCTTCTACATTAAGGGACAGGAGGGCTTAGAATATAACATTCCAGAGGTCAAAGGAGATAGGATTACAGCCAAGAATCACCTACCCAGAAAAACTGAGTATAATCCTTCAGGGGAAAAAATGGAAAGTCAGTGAAATGGAGGACTTTCAAGCATTCTTGATGAAAAGACCAGAGCTGAATAGAAAATATGACTTTCAAATACGAGACTCAAGAGAAGCATGTAGAGGTAAACAGGAAAGAGAAATCATAAGGGACTTATTAAAGTTGAACTGTTTACATTCCTGCATGGAAAGATGATATTTGTAACTCATAAGACCTTTGTCAGTATTGGGGTAGTTGGAGGGAAAAAACAATTATATGTATGTATGGATAGATAGATAGATAGACAAACAGAAAGACAGATAGACAGACAGATAGATAGATAGACAGATAGATGGCACAGGGTCAGTTGAAGATGAAGAAGTGATATCTAGAGAATAAAATTAAGGGGTGAGAGAGGATTATACTGGGAGAAGGAGAAAGGGAGAGGTAGAATGGGGTAAAACAGACAAAAAAAGGCTTTTACAGTGGAGGGGAAGCAGGGGAAGGTGACAGAGAATGAGTGAAAACTTATTCTCATCAGATGGGACTTAAGTAGGGAATACCATATACACTCAATTGGGTATGGAAATTTATCTTACCCTACAGGAAAATAGGAGGGAAGGGGATAAGACAGCAAGGGGAATGATAGAGGGGAGGACAGATTGGGGGAGCAGGTAATCAGAAGCAAACACTTCTGAGGAGAGACAGGATCAAAACAGAGAATAGAATAAATGGGGGGTGGAATAGGATGAAGGGAAATATAGTTAATTTTTCACAACATGACTACTATGGAAGTGTTTTGCATGACTACACATGTATAACCTGTATTGAGTTGCTAGCCTTCTCAATGAGGGTAGGTGGGGAAGGAGGAAGGGAGAAAATTTGGAACTCAAAGTTTTAAAAACAAATGTTAAAAACTGTTTTCACATTTAACTGGGAAATAAGATATACAGGCAATGGGGTACAGAAATCTATCCTGCCCTACAGGAAAATAGAAGGGGAACAGGATAAGAGAAGGGGGGGTTGGAATAGAAGGGAGGGCACATTAGGAGAAGGGGTACTCAGAATGCACATCATCTTGGGGTGGGAGGAGGGACAAGATGGGCAGAAAATTTGGAACTCAAAATCTTGTTTAAGTGAATGTTGAAAACTAGAAATAAATAAATTAATTTAAGAATCAGAAGAGAACTGGGAACACAAAATTTCAAAAGGCAAAACATATACTTATAATAAGAATAACTTACTCTGTAGAACTTGGTATAATCCTACAAGGGGGAAAATGGAATATAGAACTTTCAAGCCTTTCTGCTGTAAAGATAAAAGCTAAGTAGGAACTTTGAAATACAAACAACAATAGTCTAGAGAAGTCTAGAAAGTTAAATTCATTTGGGAATTTGGAAGGTGTTGTATGACAATGTAGTTAGTTAACTATCACTTATTAAGCATCTACTATGGGACAGGTACTGTGCGAAGTACAAAGGATACAAAGAAAGGTAAGACAGTCCTTGCTATCAAGAAGCTTTAGTCTTAATGATGGAAACAATATGCAAAGAACTACGTACAAACAAAACACACAGAGGATAAATTGAAGATAATCATCAAAGGGAAGGTATTATAAATTAGGTGGATTGGGAAAGGCTTCTTGCAGAAGGTGGAACTTCGATTGAGACTTAAAAGAATCCATGGACACTAGGAAGGGACTTGAGGAGAGAAAGATTTTCAGACATGGGGGATGGCCAATGCAAATACATGGAGTTGGGAGATGGAGTGTCATGTGCAAGGAACAGCTGGAAGGCCAGTGTCCCTGGATTGAAGTGTATATGGAAAGGTATAAGATGTAAGAAGACTGGAAAGGTAGGGTGGGAAGTAACAATTGTCCCTTCAGAACTTTAATGTCTTCAAAGGGTATTTAGGGAGTTAAACAAGGAAAACAGAGGACCTGAGAGTAGACTGCTTCTGTTTTGACAGTTTTCAAAGGGGAAAAAAAAGGGAAAGTAAAAATGGTACTGTAGAAAAGAGGAAAATGACAGTAGAACTTGCTATTTTTCATAATTGGAGTTAGTAAGAAAAGTATACAAACATGGAGGAAGGAGAAGGGGGAATGGACATTAGATGAGACTCACTCTTATCTGAAATGAAAAAAGAAGGGTTGAACACACATATACAAATATTTTAATGCAGAAATATATCAAACTCAACAGGGAAACAAACAAGGGGAAGTAGGGCAATATGACAGATAACACCAGGGAAAGAAAGCCATAAGCAAAACAAACTTCTTGATCTTGAAGTGGTGAGTTAAAGGGGAAAAAAAGAAAAAATTAGAATCTGAACTCGTGGCCATCAATTTTGGAATGGATGAAGAAATCCTAGTATATGAATGTAGTTAGAATATTATTGAGGGGTAGAATGACAAAAGAGATGATTTCAGAGAATCTATGAACTAATGCAGAGTAAAGTGCAGAAAAGAGAAGAACAATGTACACAACTACAATAACGTTGTAAAGAAAACCAACTCTTAAAAGATTTAAGGACTCTCTTCAATGCAGTATCACCAACTATGTCTCCAGAGAACACAGGATAAAGCATGTTACTTCTTGACAGAGACTTGTTGTACTCAAGGTGCATAAAGAAACATATTTTTGGACAAGGCCACTGTGGGGCTTCGTTTTGCTCCGCTATTCTTGTTTGTAACAAGGGTTTTCTGTGGGTTTTTTTTTTGTCTTGGTCTTTGGTCTTAATTTGGCATTGTGTGGGGTAAAGGGTTTAATAAATATTTATTGACTGACTGACAATGCAGTGTACAAGCACTAAATTAGCACAACATATATAACTTCTCAATGAGATTGTACACACATGTAAACAGGCAAGTCAAAGAATGACCAATCATTAAAAAAACATATGTTCACTACAGCTGCAATGTATTCAGCTTTATTTTAAAATGTTATAAGAGAAAAAGAAAGAGGTTTTCTCAAAGATATACTGAAATCATAAACATGTTTGACTTACCTGCGGCTAGCTGATTTCTTCTCTATTTCTTTATCTATTCCCTTAGCAGATTTAACATTTTCACTTCTATCCTTTTTCAATTTTTTGGCAATTCGTTCTTTCATTAGATTCTTTTCATCGCTATCATCTTCTTCACATTCATCTTCATTCTAGAGAATAAAATTTAATATCTGCCTAGGTAACAATTATCCCAACAAGCACTGAGAAAAAAAGATAAATATTTCGCCCATTGTTCATTTCTTACGTATGCTGTATAACATTTCTCCAGTAAATTGTTTTTAATGAATACAGGCTTATGGTGTTTCATTGCTGGCCACAAAACATATGTTCATTCATTTAACAAACATTCACTGATCCATTATGACTGCATCACTGTGCTAGAAACTGCTGATGAATGATATAAAGAAAAAAAAGACAAAGATTCTTCCTTCCAAGAATATATAATTGATACTTCCTGCTCAGGTACAAAAGAATTCTCTACTTGTTAAATAGCTGCATTTCATTGACTTAAAGTGCCTTGCCTATTCACATATTAATAGAAAAATGACCTTTACAGTTTTTTAGTCATATGGTCATCACCGACTTATTTTTAAAATTTAAATCTTAATAAACTCCTGGGTGACAAACCTATAATGCAAAACTATGTGTATGCAAGTAGAATAATAGCTTAAAGAAAAAATACTGAAGCTATTATTTCTCACATATATTTTACAAATACTTCATGTAAAACATCTAACCATGGACATTTACATTAATATTACAAAATTAATTACATTTGAAATTTAAGCCATCTACAAATAGTGCAAAACTCTTTATAAAAAAGTTATTACTCACATCATCTGAATCTCCTGTCATCGAATCTGTGCCCTTTTCACTAAAAGGAAACAGAAGACCCACATAAATTTCAGATTCTCACTGAAATTAATAAAAATACTAAACAAGTGAAAAAAGTACAGCCTACTTTCCAGACACATCAGATCAACTATACTCATTTCACTTGGGTCTTGTTTTTCAACATGCATGTCAAAGCTGATACACAATTTAAAAAGCTACATTAAGTTATTACTGTTCAATAGGAGTCACTCTTTACTCACACAAATGAAGCTTGCTGACTTGTGAGAAGAAAGAGAAACTGTCAAACAGATTTATTATGTCACTGAACCAGATTGAGGGTCCAGGACATTTCTAATGTCAACATGTTGAAAAATCTTTGGGAAGAAGCTCCTATCATATCAATTCTAGTTAAAGAATAGTCTTTCTATTCACATATTCTTAAATGTTTTGCTCCAAGTGAGACTTCTCAAAATGTGTTAACCTTAAGAAACTAGCACTTTACTCCCTCTCTCAACTGTAGCCCTCCAACATGTCACAAACTATCATTCATAAAATTCAATGACAGTGTGCAAATAGATATGTTGAGCTACTCCTATGTCTAAGTTCCAGAATTTCTTGGACCACAACCCAATGAACAGGCTGAATAAAAGCACAGTACCTATCAAGGAAGACTGCATTTAACAGGATCACCAAAGTAAGATGTAAAAAGAATTTGAGAAAATAATTCTATTCATAGAAAAATAGACTAAATAGTCAGTCAACTAATCAAGTACCAACTAATCAGAGACAACCTAATCAAAAGCTATCCTTCACCTGCAAAGGGAAGCAACACAGACCATAATTTGTTGTATTCCAGAGGGCAAAAAATAATATTCAATGGTTTAAACCAAAACATGACTGCTTGTTCTTAGAAGAGAGATTCAAGCATTATACTTCAATGAAAACATTAATATAGCTGAAACAATTTTTATGAAAAATTTAGTTCAAGTACATCACCACTGTGGCAAACCAGATTTTAATTAAACATCAAATTTCTGAAGAAAACTCTGAATAAAGAAAACATTTTCGACTGACAAAGCTTTAAAATTAAAACAATTTGTTTTGTAAGTTCAATAGCAATAATAACAGAGGGAGAGAGTTTAGGAGGTTTTTCTCTCCAATTTGAAACTCAAAGACAAGTTTGATGAACTGCTGATAAGTGAAGAAAATGAAATTTAAGATTACACGCCCTTGAGAGATCAATGACACTACAAAGGGGGAATTAAAATACTATGTGCAATATATCCCCCCCAAAAACACACACACACACACACACACACACACACACACACACACACACACGAACTTGAGATTGCACTAATGTGATAACTAACCTTTCAACAACTGGAACTGAACTGAGATGTGGATCATCCTTGAGCAAGTCATGACTACTTTTGCTTTTTCCCTTCATGCTCTGAAAAATAACATTTAATAAAAATTATATTATGAATGGAGCAGAGTTTACCACCAAAAGCGTAGCATGGTATGGTACCAAGAGTGCTGGACTTGTCATCAAAAGAGACCTGGTTTCAAATCCTAGTTCTGTCACTTATTAGTTGGATGACCTTGAACATCTCTAGGATAACAAAGTCCTCGGGCTTTGAAAGCTGTTCACAACCTGGTTCCAAGTTCTTTCCAGTCTCATTATACATTATTACCCATCCCACATTCTATGATGAAGCCAAATTCGCCTCTTCCCTATTCCTCATGCACAGTATGCCACCTCCATCACTGTGCTGGCCACGTCCCATGCTTGGAATGCACTACCTCTTCATCTCTGAATCAAAGAATACCTTCTTTCAAGATGCAGTTCAAGTACCATTTTCTAAATGAAACTTTTCCTGATCCCCCTATACCTCTAAAGTAATAAGAGTGAATTTTAAATAAACATAACAGAGCCTATAAATCCAAATAAATATTGTCCTTCCTGACAGCTTCTTTGACAAATCATTTATCCTTGAATTCTCACTCCTTTGTAGCAATCATACTCTTCTGCTTCCATATTATCAATTCTTTTTAAAGATGCTCTGATCAGCAGACTCAATACTGTACTGAAGCTGTACCCATTAAGGAAATACTTTCCTACTTCTTCGGATTCCTGAAGGTACCTGCAACCTCAAAACATCAACCCAGAGTCAGAAAAATGCATGTTAATTCCACAGAGTCTCCCTTGCCTAACCATACTGAGGGCATTCACAAAACTGCGCCATAAAAATGATTCTGCCCTCTAACCAGCAAGAACAAGAGTGACGAAGTCCAGTCAACGGTTCCTATCTTTACCCTGTTTTCCCAGAGCACAATGCTGGGGAAATTTCTAACCAGAATTAAATCTCATTCTCCATCTTCAGAAATCCCTCTCAGAATGGCTAGAAGGAAGGAGTAGAAGATAGAGAAAGAAGTGACACAGCCTTCTGCAGTCAACAGACAAGATCTGATCAACGGTAAGAAAATAAATCTCAGCTAACGTTAGAAGGGAACTTGAAAAATACAATGGAATTAGATATAAATTACAATTTTAAACCCTTGCTTAGACTTGGTAGTGATGAATAGACAAATTATCATTGAATTATTTTCTAATTATATTTATACAATACTAAATAATGGAAAAAATGGAAAAACATTCATTAAAATGCAGCATGATGTAACGGAAAAGGCAATACTTCATTAGTCACTACTCCCAGCTCTATCAACAGTCATGTGAGTTTCAGGAAATACATTTAATCTTTCAAAGTCTGTTTCCAAATTTGTATTAAAAAAAAAAGGGTCCACTATTATTTTCCTGTTACTTCAGGGGTCATTGCAAGGGTGAAATGAGATGAAGGATATGAAAGCACTTTGCAAATTATAAGGTGCTATATAAATAAAATACTTATAGTTGTAAATATACATGTATATATGTATGTTGGTGTATATATGTAAAATATGCTATTTAAAACATATATACAATATAGCCATACCTTATAGATACTGCAGGTTCAGTTCAAGACCACCACAATAAAGCAAATATCAAAATAAAGAGAGTCACACAAATTTTTTGGCTTCCCAGCGCATATAAAAGTTATGTTTTACCCTATACTCTAGTCTATTAAGTGTGCAAGAATATTATGTCTAAAAAAAACCAATGTACATACCTTACTTAAAAAATACTTTATTGCCAAAAAATGTTAACCATCATTTGAGCCTCCAGCAAGTCACAATCTTTTTGTTGGTTGAAGTCTTGCCTCAATTTGATGGCTGCTCCCTGATCAAGGGGATGGTTCCTAAAGGCTGAGATGACTGTGGCAATCTCTTAAAATAAGAAAACAATGAAGTTTGCCACATCAATTGACTCTTCCTTTCGCTTGAACACTTAGGGTGATTAATTAATCAATGTAGGGTTATTAATTGGCCTAATTTCAATATTGTGTCTCAGAGAATTGGGAGGCCTGAGGAGGAGAAAGAGAGGGGAATGGGAGGTTGGTAGAGCACTCAGAATACATACAACATTTATCAATTAAGTTTGCTGTCTTATATGGGCACGATTTGTGGCACCCCAAAACAATTACAATAGTAACATCAAAGATCACCGATCACAGATCACAAATCACCATAATAGATATAATAAGGAAAAAGTTTGAAATATTACGAGAATTACCAAAATGTGACACAGAGACACAAAATGAATAAATGTTATTGGAAAAATGGCACTAATAGACTTGCTTGATGCAGGATTGCCACAAGCCCTTAATTTGTAACAATATTTGTGAAGTGCAGTAAAGCTAAGTATAATAAAACAAGGTACGCCTCTATGTTTACAACGATAAGCTGGATGTATATACACATATACACACACACACACACATACATATATGTGTGGATGTATAGATAGATGTATAGATATATGTAAGTAGATATATCTACATATACACATACATATGTATATATGCCTAGTATAATGAAAAAACAAAATCTTCACAGTTTTCTTCATATCATTTTTCCCACCTAATCCCTCTCTAATCAACAATGATCAATGTTTAACATTTCTTTTAAGACCTGCCTCAAACTGCCTCTGATTAAGCCACCCCATTCTGATCTCTCTTATGTTGTACACTGGCTAAAGAATGGTCATTGACAAAAACATCAACCAGAGTCAAAGTAGGGTCCTGCAGCATGTCATTCAAGGCTTTCCTTCAGGGTGTCACTGGTTCATCAAATCAACGGACTTTGGTTAAATTACCTAGTCTCTCACAACTTTCCCGAGAATGTTTTTTCAAGATTTCTCCTTTCCCCATCATATTAAATGAATATGTACAGATAGCACAATTTTCCATCTTGTTGCTGTACAGTTGTGTCTGACTTTTTGTGACCCTGTGGACCATACTGTCTATTAGATTTTCTTGGCAAAAATAATGGAGTGGTTTACCATTTTCTTCTCCAGTGGACTGAGGCAAACAGAAGTTAAATGACTTGCCCAGGGTCACACAGCTAGTAAATGTCTGAGGCCACATTTGAATTCAGGTCTTCCTGACTCCAGGCCCAGTGTTCTATCCACCGAACCACCTAGGTGCCTCTAACTTCTCATCTGCTCCGTCCTAACAGATGGAGACTCTGAGCTCTTTGATGACAAAGATTTCATATTTTTTTTCTTTGTGTTTCCAGTGCCTAGCATGATGCCTTACATGCAGAAGCTATAATTTCATCAAAAATAGGGAGTTCCACTAATGCATTGTTGGTGGAGTTGTGAAATGATCCAACCATTTTGGACAGCAATTTGGTAACTATGCCCAAAGGGCTACAAAAATATGCATACCCTTTGACCCAGCAATAGCACTTCTAGGGCTATATCCCAAAGAGATCACACAAATGGGAAAAGGACCTACATGTACAAAAATATTCATAGCAGCTCTTTTTGTGGTGGCAAAGAATTAGAAATTGAGAGGATGCCCATCAATTGGGGAATGGCTGAGAAAGTTGTGGTATATGAATGTGATGGAATATCATTGTGCTATAAGAAATGATGAACAGGCTGACTTCAGAAAAACCTGGAAAGACTTGTATGGTCTGATGCTGAGTGAAGTGAGCAGGACCAAGAGAATGTTGTACACAATAACAGCCACGTTGTGTGATGACTAATATTGATAAACTTAACGCTTCCTGGCAATACAAGGATCTAAGACATCTCCAGAGGCCTTGTGATGGAAAATGCTATCCACATCCAAAGAAAGAACTATGGAAGCCGAACTGTTATTTTTTTTTCTCTTCTGTTGAGTTTTGTTTCTTCTTTATGATGGTTCCTCCTATTAGTTTTAATTTCTACTTACAACATCACTAATGTGCAAATATGTTTAATATGAACGTAATTGTATAGCCTATTTCAGATTGTGCACCGTCTTGGGGAGGTTGGTGGGGAGGAAAGAGGAGAAAAATTACAAACTCAAAAGCATATGGAAGTGATTACTGATAAATCAAAATAAATTAATAATAAAATAAAAGAAAAAAAAGAAAAATTAATAATAGGGAGTTCCGACACTAGGAAGTTCTTCTGCAAACTCCCTGAACCAAAGCAGATCATAACCCACCTATGATTTAGTAGTTAAAGTCTTAGGAAATTGCCTAAGGTATATGGGTTAAGTGACCTGTCCAAGGTCACATAGTTATTAATGTCAGAGAAGATCTGAACTCTGATCTTCCTGACTCTAAAACCTGCATTTTATTTATTATGATTTTTTAAAATACCTCTTGATTATACATGTGCGGTACCTGATAAATGTTTGAACTGAAATGATAGTTCATATTTACAGTTAATGTAAATATTACCAACTCCATTTTACAAACGAGGGACCTGAAGGTCTGAAAGTATAAGAGATTGATTTTTAGCCACCTAGTTAATGATTTCTCAATAATTCTTACTCCAAGCCCAGCGTTGCTGTTTTATATAAACCACACCAAGCTTCCTCTGTGTGCCACACTGCCCCCTGCTAATAAAACCAACCTAACTATCCTATTATGCAGGTACTTTTCTCTTTTTTTTTTCATAAGACTGTCATGAAAAATACTGCCAAATGCTTTATGAAGTCAAGTATATGTTTATTGCATTTCCCTAACGTACTTGTTTAATAAGACTATTAAAAAAAATGGAAATCAGGCTCATTTGACAAGTCACAGTGTCTCAGAACTTCAGTTTTCTCATTTGTAAAATGATGAGGTTGGATGAAATGATCTCTATAATATTCTATACAAAAATTTTGTGAGGCAGTAGAGAAGAACTGAGTAAAGAATGGAAAAAAAACTCAGAGAACCCGAAGGTAAAGGAAGGCAAACCATGATTTGTCAGAATCAGATGAAGAAGACTCTGCAACAAAATGCTGAATATCCCTATATCGTCTTTCTTATTTTTATACAGTAAAGTCGAGTTCAAGCTTCACTCATTCTTAATTTGTAATCATTTAGACAGGGTCAGTGGGCAGAGGTTTACCACTGAACCACTGATGAGAAAATGAACTTTCTAAGAAAAAGAATGAAATAAATTCATCTCCAATTGTTCTGAAATACCCATTTATGTCTAAACAATGTAATCTTAATGTCAGCAAAGAACTTTAAATGAGATTAATTAAAAAACATTTTTAACCAACTCCAAAAGATTAAGTAATCATTTATAATAAATCTACTTTATGAGAAGCACTGGGAGTACAAAGACAAAAATAATTCATTAAAGCTAACACTTAGTTTAGTCTAGATTTTTTTTTAAAAGGCAATAGGGATTAAGTGACTTGCGCAGGGTCACACAGCTAGTGTCAAGTGTCTGGTCTGAGGCCAGATTTGAACTCATGTCCTCCTGACTTCAGGGCCGGTGCTCTACCCATTGCGCCACCTAGCTGCACCTTAGTCTAGATATTTTTACCATAGCTACTTGAAAAAGAATAAAGCTGAATTTCTTTTAAAACATTCCTAAGACTTCTCACAAATTCAGGCAGAACTTCTCTCCAATTGGTTATCTTTTACTGTACACATACACACATACACACACATATACACATAAAACTTCATGTTTCTGTGGTGGTTACAGAGAGAAAATATGCACTATTATATCAATTCCTCCTATCATCCATCCCTTAAGAAAATATTCCACCCAAGAATATTTTCCTTCTCTTATACTACATACTTTCTAGTTGCTACCTCTAGCTTTCCATGAAATTTCTTTTTTTTTTTTTTTTTTGTTTTAGGCAATTGGGGTTAAGTGACTTGCCCAGGGTCACACAGCTAGTACGTGTCAAGTGTCTGGTCTGAAGCTGAATTTGGGCCGGTGCTCTATCTACTGCGCCACCTAGCTGCCCCCCATTAAATTTCTATTAATTGTGGCTAGTACCAAAATAATAAAATGATTTAGAATAATGTTTTCCCTTGCACATTGCCGTTTTACCAGTATTCATGAGAATGAAATATTATATATGATAACACGATGAGTTGTCATGCCAGTTATTTGCTAGAACACTGGCTTTTAATATCCTCATTGAAGAAGAACAAATTATATTCAGTCTTTCAATAGATTATAGTAGTTTTTCATCTTTTTAAGAAAGAAAAAAGTGTTCTAGAGTTTGGAAGTAACATGTCATACATAGTAGCATTCTTATCCCCTTTAAGCTTAGTTGGGACAAATTGCTTTTGTAGCACACCATGTACAATATTCAGTAGACCTTAAGTATATATATAGTTTTCCATTTCACGGAACAGTAACTAAGAGCAGCAGGAAAAAGGAGATAAGTTCCATTTCCAAAACACACGCTGTTATAGCAAAGTAAAAGAAATATGAAGTAATTTTTTATGAGGCCAATTCTGAAAAATAATTGCCTAAAAAATTTTTTTATACTAAAAGTATTTTTAAATGAATGAAATTAACTTTCACATTAAAGTTATTAAATTTCAAATGTGTGATTTAAGCTTACAGAAATGAATTTTTAAAAGACCTACTGATCAGTAAACTTTCCTGTAAAAATTCCCTTCTGCCTCATGTTATTATGCCTCAATACTTC
The DNA here is from genome assembly GCF_900497805.2 of Vombatus ursinus. Classification (NCBI taxonomy): domain Eukaryota; kingdom Metazoa; phylum Chordata; class Mammalia; order Diprotodontia; family Vombatidae; genus Vombatus; species Vombatus ursinus. Next base: position 10,881,767 of record NW_020954550.1, read on the forward strand.
AATAGATCAGAGATCTCATCACAAATCCAAAGGTGAAGATCTAACCCACACTTCTGTATTCAGTAGGACTCTGATAAAATTCTCTTCCACAGAGTATTTGCCCAATATGGCCTTTTAAAATTCCATGGGCACTAGTACAAGCATTCAGGTTGCAAATCCATTATCCTGTCCAAGATAGATGTACTGAGAGACTAACTCATGTCATAGTCTGAGCCATAAGCTTGGATTGGAAGGTCAGTCTCTTTTGAGTGGCCAAGAATTTGCCTGAAGAGATTCTGCATTATTTCAAGAACTTCATGCAATGAGCACAGCATCATCTAGGAGCAGACGAGCTCATCAAAGAACAAGAGACAAGGACAGAACCCTAGAGAACATCTCCACTTAGGACAGGCAGTGGGCACAATACCATCGATGATCAGGAGTATCTGGGAGCAGATGAGATCATTGAGAGAGAGAAGAAAGAGACACCAGGATAAAGCCCTTGTGGATACCCACAATTAAAAGACAAGAAGCAAGTGATGACCCAGCAGTCAGAGAGGACAGTGTCACAGATGACAAGAGTACCTATGACAAGGTGGTCAACAGCATCAAAAACTGCAAGAAAGTCAAGGAGAACAGAGATTAAGAAAAGGTCACTGAATTTAGATGTAAAGTGTTAGCTGATGATTCTGAGAGAGCAGTTTTAGAGCTGAAAGCCACATCTCAAGGGATAGAGAATAGAAAGTAAGGAATTCAAGGCAGATAGTAAAGATTACTTTTTTCTACGAGTTTTAACAGGTAATGAGTGCTGAACTTAGAGTGATGGGACCTGAGTTCAAATCAAAGCTCAGACACTCACAACCTTGTCTGACTCTGGGCAGGGCACTTCAGGCACAACTTTGGCCTCAATTTCCTCATCTGTAAAATGATGAGGTTGGAATAGATAACTCTTCAAGTTCACTTCCAGCTTGAAATCTATGATCCTCTAAACACAGAAAGCAAATAGAAATACAGGACAATAGCTTGGATGAAAATTCTTTTAAGGGTTGGGAGATCTAAATATAGAAGGAGCAAGTAAATAAGACTGAAAAATGAGAAAGATAGGAAAGGATTCATTAATAATGAATTATTATTCCATGTTCCTCATAGGAGAGACACTGGGATTAATTAGATTGAGGTGATAGGGAGAGGTTAAGCCTTGGCAAGAAGAGCAACTTCATTCTGAGCCTAGAGCAAAGGAGAAGTAATTAGGGAAGAGGTTTTGAGAAGAGTAGAAGAGATGAGAAATGATGTGGCTTTTCTCAGCAAAGTAAGGACAACATTATCTGCTGAGAGAGGAGGCAAGTGGTATACACTGACAAATATGGATGATATCTTTGATGGTAGAAAGGGGAAATCATAAATGGCAATGATAAAAAAATTCAAACATTGGTACCAATTATTTTAAATATGGAAGGAGTTTTAAATTGGTTAGACTTTGGGGGAGAGACAAAATCTAGGTAGATATGTTTCTAGAAACTTCCTAAAAGTTAAAAAATTCATAAAGAAAGGCTCTGCCACCTTCACTGAGAGAACATCCACACACATGCAAAAGCTCCACCCTGTGATAAAAGAAAAATCAATAAAGCAAAGGGAACAAATCATTCCCATTTTTAATTTGGAAAAGTTCAATTTCTGAAGGAATGGATCTGAAATACATTCAAAATAGTAACTTAAGGTTTTCTAACTTCTATTACAATAAAAATACAAGAATAAAATACCTAAGGATAATGCAGGCTAGAGTGCAGAAATCTTATAAAGTACAAATCCATGCTATCCAGTAAAATACACAAATACTAAACAGATAAGCTTTCTTCCAATCAAGAGGCCCATGTAAATTCCACATAAGCCACAACTTCTCTTCAAAAAGGTCCATTAGAGTTTAGAATTCCAAATCTTCATCCTGTCAATTTTCACATATTGTCTAAAAGGAGTGAATGAGCAGAGGTGAAAGTGACTTGAGAAATGCACCTCTTAAGGTGAATTTGAGAACTGCACTATCCTCTACCCTTTTAGAGGAAATAGGACAAGGAGGAAAAAAAATGGTCTTTGTGCTGTCTCTAACAATTTTAGCCTGCTTTGTAGCTCTGAGTCTGAAAGTCAGCACTCCTGAAAAGCCAGAACCCAGTGTGTGTGTCTAGCTTTAAGAAACTTCACTAGATAGAAAAGAAAAAAGAAGAGTGATAGACTAAATAGATTTTAAATTTCCCAAAATGTATCAAAACAATTGAGTCAAAAGAAAAAACAAATTGCAATTTCACCTGACTAACTCGGTTTACTTCTTCTTCTTCCTCTTCAGCTTCTTCTCCAAATGAAAGTAAACTAAAATTTCTAGTAAAAGAAAAAGATTCATAAAACAGCATTCAAAAGTATCTTGTTTTCATTGCCAAGAAACAGACTTAAATTTTCAAGAGCAAATATGTACTTGCTATTGAAATGCACTTTTATCTAAATTTGCTTTACTAAATACTTCCTAAATGAAAACAAAAAAATTAGGCCTTTGCCACAGAGCACAGATGTTCTCAAGTTGTTAGCTCAACTTGCAAAAATCAAACCAAAATTCACCCTAGGATCTACATATTCATATATTTTGACATAATCATCACTCCAAGAGAGAATTAAAAATCTCTGAACTTGCCAAATGGCTAGTTACATAACTGAAATTTCTGAAAATCTTGCAAATGCTTACCCTAAAAACCCTGAAAGGATAAAACAATACATTATGTACCAAAATAATCTGTAACATCTCATTTTACTCATTAAAATCTGCTATGCAAAAATTGTATACAAATAAAAATACCATGCAAAAATGGATATTGGAGGAAATCGGGCATTGTCTTACTCTTCCTTAATTCCTCAATCTAAAATGAGAGGCAATTAGGTTTAATGGAATAAACCCTGGAAAAGTCAGAAGACGTAGGTTTTAGTCTTAGCTTTGCTTATTACTGGCTTTCTAACTTGAAACAATTTACTTTGCTCTCTAGCCCTCATTTGTGAAATGAAGGGGTTGAATTCGACTAGAAGTTTTTGACCCCAGGGGCCCACAGCCCCTAAAGAGATTTGTAGATGGATTTTGGGAGGTCTGTGAACTCAAATGGGAAAAAAATTACATGCTTATTTCACTCTAACTGGTTTCCTTTGTAATCCTACGTATTTTACTACATGCATTTAATAACATGATTCTGAAAGGGGTTTATAGGTTTCATCAGACTGCCAAAGGGGTCCACGACACAAAACATGGTTAAGAACCCCTGGATTAGATCATCTCTATGGTCCTTTTTAATGTTAATGCTCTGTAATTCAAAGCCCAACTAAAATAAGTGGCAAATTATCATTCTTTCATCTCAACTTGTTTTACTCAACTATGAGAGAAAAATGATATAAAGAAGTGAAAAATGGAGAAGGCTTGACAGATCATTAGTATTAGAAGTGAATGCTTTCTGCAGGATGTAGAGGCAGTGAAAGCATCAATTCTGTAACTGACTGACTGACTGATTTAGTCTGGGTCTGTCATTTCCCTGGCATAGGGTAGCTCCCAGTGAGGAAATGCCCTCTACCAGACACAGTTTGGCAACCATTAAGCAACATATAATCTAAGAGGGTTGCTTTTGGCAATGAGAGGTTAAGTTACTTTTCCAGAATCTGGGCCTTAAACACAGATCTTCCTAGATGTGAGGTTGATCTTTCATCTCCTACACCAGAAGGCCTCTCTTGTATATTGTCAGAAAAAAATTACTTACAATTTTTGTCATATGCCCTGAAAAATCAATACAAATGTCAATAATGGTGACATTTCACACAAATAACACTAACCAGAATGAAGCAAAGAAATAAATTAAATTCTGAGCTAGGTAAGAAGTTATCTTGCAATAATGAGTCATTTTATAATTTGATCCCTATTAATATCTGCCAGATTATTAACCTGTTTTGAAATATAAGTAGAAGAATAAAACCTAATAATTTAGAATCCATTTATTCTGAATTTGTGATGGGGCCTAGAAGGAAGTTTATCTTTTTAATATCAATTAAAGAAACAAACCCAAAAGATTTGCTAAGTAAATTAAGGATAAAGAGAGCACTGTGTAAGAAATTTTAAAACTGATTAAAAGCACAAACTGTTTTAAATCAACTTGCCTGAATCCCTTTACATACAGTTTGTCATAAATCATAAATTTTTACCATCTACTCACTAAAGCAAATTCTTTAAGAACATCTATTAGGCAACTTTATAAGCTTGGATTTTAACTACATATTTGAAAGCATTCAATCCACATTTAAAAACATTCTATAATTCTATTTTAAGTAATTCAAACTAGTCTTCTACCAACTACTGCAAATTAGGAAAATTGATGAATTAGTAGTACTTTTTCACATTTGAGTAAAATTCTTATATTGTGATTACTTTGTGCCTTTAGTTGTTAATTTCTTTACTTCATCTTCTGGTTTGTCCTTTTTTGGCTTCTTATTCTCTCTTGGTATGATGTCATCAAAAGGATTAAACAAAACCTAGGAAAAGTAACATTTAAAATATGATTTAACTATTTTAAAATATTTCCACATAGCAACCTTATTTAATAATTTCTCAGGTTTTCCCTAGTGCAATATTTTTCCATTATCCAGCCATCTGTCTTATATCTCTTTAAATAATTTTTTTCACTTTTATATAGACTCAATAAGTAAATAGAGCAATAATCTGAATAGGACTGAACACAGTAAGATGATCCAGAGTTCTCACATCCTTCACACTTTCTATGGGTCACATACAAGTATTTATGTGAATTTCTTTTGCTTGACTATACTTATTTGTTATAAGGGTTTTTTTTCTTTTTCTCAGTTAACAGGGTAAGTATGTACCAGCAGAAAAGGGGATAGCAATAGTGATGCCAAAAAAAAAAAAAAAGGAGAGAAAGAACCACTGAAACATTTCTTTAAATGCACAGAAGAGAGCAGAAAAGAAGTTCAGAGGAAAGCACAGACTAGCAAGATAGTTCTGAAAGTAATGTATAGAATTTATTATGCTTTTTCTAAAGCAAACTGAGAAAGACAGAGATTCCAGTTTCACAAAGAATCCTCATTTTGTGTTCTGCTATGTATATGTTGCTATATGGAAACAAGATGTGGTAAATCACTATGTCTGAAGAACTAAAGAGGAGTATTACAGAAGATAGTGGTGAGGCATATGGTAGGTGTGAAAAAAATGCAGTATATAACCAGTGTTCAACTCTAAAGGAGTAAAGAACGTCATTAAGGAGTATTATGACAGTAAGAGAAAATGGGCTAATCACACGGCAAGAGCATGGAACAACAAGTGGAGAGCCAGAAGGCTCTATTGGTACCCTCATGATGAGAGGAGAAAGTGATAAAGGCCCCCATCGACTGGACCCCCTGCAGAAAACTGTTGGGAGAACACAAAAAGAGTAACATGGGATAGGTGGACATGGACAAGTTGCAACATGCACCATTGGAAGGAACTCCCTAAATGATGACATCAGAGATTTGAGTATTTAAATATCTTGTAATGGAAACTAAAGAAACCATCAAAATGTGATGGCTTATGTTTCCTTAATAGATCATTACAGAGATGTTGGCAAACCTTTTTCATTTCATATCTATTTGTTATCCCTCAATCAGCTGCACCTAAGAATTCTCTTAAAGAATGATGTGGCTTATGTGGGTCTCATGCCAAATTTTATGTGGACTTGTATTTGCTTCCATTTTAGAGTCAGGGGATATTTAAAGACCACGTGATTCTTAGCCCCCCTTCATCTTTGTTCTGCCAATCTACCACTATCACTGAAGAAGCAGAGAGGCACAGGACTAAGAGGCACTTTTCTTTTTCTTGGATTTGGCCAGACCAAAGAATTCATCACCTAGTTGTCAAGCACACGTATACACATGCATGCATATGTCATATATACATATATAGTACCTGGAAATATTACAAATATACATACATATGTAATATATATACATACATATATATATTACTTCAATCAAAGGTTTCAAAGAATTGATGGTAATTTATTCAAGGTACAAACCTCATCAAAAGTATCCTAAATACCCACCTCACAATTTCTTATTTTATGTGGATTAAGTGGCCTTTCTTCTTCATTAATGTCCACTTCTGTTAATCTCAGCATATTGTATACTGTGTCTCCTGTTACCTATCAAATGTTGAAAATATAGTTAATAATGATTAAGGTTTTTTCAAATATTTAAAATAAAAAGATGTTTTTAATATTAGAACATTGAAGTATATGCATTACTTAATATAGCAAACAATACTATTTCCTCAAAAGAAAAAAATACACAAATGGACTAATTTCATAGAAATGACCTCCTCAATATGACCTTCTCCTAAGTAACTCAGAGAAGTGGGACATCTTGGACATCTCCTCATTTCCCATCCAACAGCACTTGCTTTGGACCTCCCTGGATTTTCCAGCAGCACTCATTTTGGACCTTTTTGACTTCCCCACTACACCCCTCCTCCCCACCAGGTGTGTTCTTCTCTACCTCCTTGGCTTTCTTTTTATGTATTGCCTTCCCCTATTAGACTGTGAGCACCTTGACATCAGAAGCTGCCTTTCTTTTTAGAATTTATGTCCCAGTGGTTAGCATACTGCCTGGCACATAGTAAGCACCTAACAAATGTTTCGTGACTAGAAGAGCATTTTTTTCGAAGCTAGTCAAAAAACTTATGCTTAAGAATCTGAGAAAAATCTGTCCCACAAAGTAGATTTAGAACAGTCAATTTATAAAAGTACATACAAGATGGTCAAGTGTATAACAATGACCTCACGTTCACCACTGAAATCCCAAATATTCCAACAAGATTAGCAAGTCATTGGCATTTTTAAAAAGAAAAAAAAAACCCAAAATCTATAATCTCAAGTCCCTCTTCAGTAGAGTGGCCAGAGCAGGAGATTCTAATTGCTTATTTTCTAGGCCACCTAGCAGTAGTCATGAGGATTGATAACTTTATCTCAAGTTTCCATTGTTCTCCAGTTTAAAAACATTTAATATTTGTCGTGGGTTTCTAATTTAATTTTAATAACTGTGTTTATATGGCTTTCCTCCATGATGATCATAGATTCCAGTTTTGATCAAAGAGGGACAAGTGGATCACAATAAACCAGCAGAGGGAGCTATTGACCTATGGAACTAAAATGTCAGGTTTTGGTTTTTTGGTTTTTTTTTTAATTTCTTGTGGTAAAACTGGAGATGGAAGTTGGTACAGTGGTTCAGAGACTTCAAAAAAAAGTTTACTGAAAATTCAATCAAAGAATACAGAAATTAATAAATTCTAAATAAGAATTCGTTTTGGAACAGAATCTAAACATGCTGAAAAGATGATATATCAATCAACTTAAATATAAGTTCTTTCCATTTTAAACATTAATAATGCTATCAGTAAAATTAATTATACACAGTCAAATTTTATCAGCCAATAAACATTTATTAAGTACCTACTATGTGCTAGGCAGTGTGCTAAATGCTGGAAATACAAAAAGAGGCAAAAGATAGTCCTGTCCTCAAGGAGCTCACAATCTAATAAGCAAACAAATATGTACAAAGAAGCTATGTGTTAGGATAAACAGGAAAAAAATTAACACATTGAAGGCACTAGAATTGAGAGAGGTTGGGAGAGGCTCCCAGAAGAAGATGGGATTTTAGTTGAGACTTGTACTTAATCACTAAAAATTCATCTAAGAAAATAGACTAAATTATATCACAAGTAGCATATGATTACAATTGTTTTGGGGAAAAAAAAATTTTTTTAAACCCCAAATCCTTTAGAAGCAAAAAACCTTGAAAGTCCTGGCTACTTGTCAATTCTATTTGCTATGACAAAATTTCTATATAGACAAAAGAATTGAGCAGTCCTGCAGAGTCCATTGTTACAGGATTTGACCATTTGATAAACATTGAAAAAAAAGGTGAATAAAAGGAAACAATAACCAATTCACAAATGTTGGAAAACCAAAAATTTTGGAGACATAAAACTTAATAAGAAACAAAAGTGGATTTTTGAAATGAGAACTGAACACCCACCTTTCCAAAAATGGTATGTTTATTGTTAAGTTCATCTGCACGACCCAAGGTAAAGAAAAACTGGCTGCCATTATCATGAGGTCCAGCATTTGCCATGGCAACCAGTCCTCTCCGATTAAAACGCAATCGTGAGTGAAATTCATCCTGTAGCATAAAAAAGAAAAGGTTAAGTGTGTAAGCTCAGTTTAGTCAATGTTCATTTGGTTGGCAGAATCCTACATATATTTTATTTTCTATTCAAAATTTCTTTTTTTTTTTAATGGAACTGATTTTCAAGTATGACAAAAGTCTATATTTACTTATCATAAGTAACAATATCTCTTGGAAATGTAGGAAGAGATCAGGTTGACAAGAGCTTTGAATGTCAAACAGGGGATTTTAAATCTGTGGTAATCAAGTCACTGGAGTTTACTGAGATGGCAGGGAGAGGAGAGAAGAGATGACATGATCAGACCTATACTTTAGGAAAATCACTTTGACAGCTGAGTAGCAAAAGATTGGAGTGGGAGGAGACTTGAGGCAGAAGACCAATCAGAAGGCTATTGCTATAATCCAGACAAGAGATGGTAAGGGCCTGAACTAGTGTGATGGCTGCATGAGTAGAGAGAAGAGGATATACCTGAGAAATGTTGAGAATGTTGAAATGATAAGATTTGTCAATAGACAGGAAATATGGTGTTAATTAGAATAAGGAATCTAGAATGACATTGAGGTTGCAAGCCTCAGTGACTAAGAAGATAATAACTTTGACAGAAACAGGAAAGTTCAGAAGAGAAAGATACTGAGCTCTGTTTTAGATGTGTTTTGAGGTGCCTGCAGAACATCCAGTTCAAGATGGTAATATGAAACTAAAACTCAGGTGAAAGACATCAGCCGGATGAATAGCTCTGGGAATCATCACCATAGAGATGATAATGGACATGATGGGAACTGATGAGAGCACCAAATGAGATGGAATATGAGGGAAAAAAGTAGAGGGCCAAGGACAGTAAACTGAGGAGTGGTTGGACAAAGAAAAAGAACTAGGAGAGAGCAGGGTCATGAAATCTAGAGAGGAAAAAGCATCCTAAAGAGAACAGTGATCAACATGTCAAGTTCTACAGAGATCAAGAAGGATGAGGACTGAAAATAGGTCATTAGATTTGGTGACAAGAAAACAATGATAATTTTGGAGAAGGCAATTTTAGCTGATATCAGAAAATAGACTATCCAGGGTTTAAAGGGAAAGAAGAATTAGAAACACTTAACATACAGGGGTTCTCAAGGAGTTTAGCAAAGAAGGGAAAGAGAGATATAGCAAGCCACCTAGCAGGGATGGCCAGATCAAGTGAGTTTTTAAAGATCAGGAGAGTCATGGGCATACTTATAGGAAGAAGGAAAGGAGTCAATAGCTAAGAAGAGATTGAAAATTGGACAGAGAATAAGACAAGATAGTGGGAGTAATCTGCTAGAGAAGATGAGAGGGGATAGTATCAAAGATCCATACAGAAGAGTTTGCCAAGCAATAAGGGTCTTGCCTTTTAGGGTCCTCTCACTAATAAATACACCCCTATCAAACATCAGCACGTTATATATTTAGGATGTTCACAGATTTGTGGAAGCTGCTTGGGTGTCTGAATACATTTACTAAATTATTCTGTCATCCAAGTAAGTGCAGCATTTGTTTCCACCTTATCCCATTCTATCCCCATTACACTTTGGGGACCCAAGAAACTGCCTATCCTTCCCTTCTCCTCTATTAACAGTGGCAAATGAGCAGTTGGCTTATTTTAAATGCATGTATAGCATTTTATTTGTCTAAACCTTTCTATACACTTGGTATGATCTCATCCTCCAATATTCAGATGGGCCAATTTGTCTAAAAATGTCTTTTTTCTAAATATAAGCTATAATATTTCATTTATTTCATTAACCTAATAGTAGGCAACTGACTTAAATTCAATACTACAAAAGTGTTAAGTGGTATACACAAAAAAGTGTTAAGTTGTATATACAAAATCTAGCTGGGGATACAAAGACAAAAAGCAGCTCCTACTCTTAAGTAATTTACATTTTTTCTGGGGGGTAGGGGCAAAGGCTAGGACTCATTAATAGCAAGTGTTTCTTCAAAGGGAAGTTCCCTTTGAAAAATTAAATAATTCTCAATCCACCTCAATAATTTTCAATCCCACAACTCTGTCTGAAATACTTACATCATATACCACACAAGATATTACCATTTGGTGGAAATATGTTTAATATGATCGTACATGTATGACTTGTATCAGATTGCATGTCACCATGGGGAGGGAAACGGGGAAGGAGAGGGAGAAAATTTAAAACTCAAAATCTTATAAAAGTGAATGTTGAAAACTAAAAATAAATAAATAACTTTTTAAAAAGGTGGGGAGGACCTACCTGTGCAAAAATATTTATAGCAGCCCTTTTCATGGTGGCAAAATATTGGAAACTGAGGGGATGCCCATCAACTGGGGAATGGCTGAACAAGCTGTGGTATACGAATGTAATGGAATACTATTGTGCAATAAGAAATGATGGACAGGCAGATTTCAAAAAACACGGAAAGACTTTATGAACTGATGCAAAGTGAAAAGAGCAGAACCAGGAAAACATTGTATACAGTATCAACAACATTATGTGATGATTACTTGTGAATGACCCAGCTCTTCTCACCAACACAATGATCCAAGACAAGTACAAACGACTCACAAAGTAAAATGCTATCCACATCAGTTAAAAAACTGATAAACTCTGAATGCAGATCAAAGCATACTTTTTTTACCTACTTTATTTTGTTTTTTTTCCTTTTGATCTGTTTCTTTTTTCATAACTGTGACTAATATGGAAATGTTTTACATGCTAGCACATGAATAATCTACATCAGAATGCCTAGAGAAGAGGGGAGGGAGGAAAAAGGGAAGGAGAAAAATTGGTACTGAAAATCCTGTAAAAATAAATGCTAAAAACTCTCTTGACATGTAATTAGGAAACAAATAAAATACTATTTAAAAAAAGATATTACCATTTGTATAGTCTAACAAGACAAACAATCACCTATAAACAGTAAACGAAAAATCAAATACAACGTCAATTGGATTTGCCATGTCAATCTGATCTTACACTAATTCATGTCAGAAGAAAAGAAGAATACTCCTGTCTGTACAACATATTCTTAAAACATGAAACATCTCACAACCTATAAGTGTTTCAGAGAAGTATGAAGCTTTGTGGTATCTATTCCACATTTTTAAGAACATCGTCACTAGAAACTATGGCAAAATTTAAATATTTTTTAAAGATTTAAAAAATGAACAAGTGATAGCAAGGAGAAGGAAACTGTACTTGAGAATGCTAATAATGCTGTTTACTTTTCTACAGCCCTTTAAGAGGCATTAATAAGAGCTAACTTAATATTTTGCACATTATCTCTTTTCATCTTCACAACTACTCACTTAGGTAGGTAGTCAAAGTACTATCGTCCTTGTTTTGCAGGTAGAGTAAGAATAATCAATCTTCCCACATTCATTTGGCTTGTGAAGACTGGAGGCCTTCAAGGCCCTAGGAATCTAAGTGCAATTACTGGCTCATAGAACTCTCAATACAAGGATCTTTGGTTTTAAAAAAAAATTGCTGTCCTTCCTCATTCAAAGAAGAACTATAGGAATAATATAGAAATAGAATAAACTTTTAAGTAACTCTGTCATTCTCATTCCCATAAATACAAACATCATCAATTCCTTTTTCTTTTAAATTTATGTTAGTGGTTTTAAAAAAAAGATCACTAGTCTATTCTTGATCATTATTTTATTTTTCCTTTCAAATCCAAGTTTGGGGTTTTTATTCTTGCCATAGGCTTTATTTGATTTCTTTTTTTGGCATGTATTCTGTGTTATGGCACACTATCACACAAAATTAGCAAAACAAAATAGATGCACTTTAAAGCTTAAATAAAACTGTTGAAAATAAAATGTCATATGCAATATCCTAAAAGCTTTCCATTTTTCTTTATTTGAAGAAATCAAATGAAGCCAGATTTCACTGCAATTGATACATTCTTCATTTCTGAACCAGTATCTTTTCCTGTCATCACCTTATACCTGGGCTCAATTCCATCTAACCTCACAGACTCAAATAATTTGCCTCTGCTAAGAATAGAAAAGCTTTGTTAGTTGAAGTGCTGCCATTTATGAAATACTGACTAAATGACTGCTCCTTTCATAGCCTACCTTACATCATTAATTGGTTCAAAGAAAACACTTTGGTAAAACAAAGTTGCAAAGGTGGAAGTTAATTCCATAGCAACAACATTACAAATGGAAAATCTGTTTCCCAGTAAGCACCATCTATAAAAACTAAAATTGGTCTGTAGTTGACACTACAACAGGCCTGAGCATGGTATGGATGCCTGAGTTCAGAAAGACCCCTGAAGTTTAAAGCTGTGGAGTGAGGATTCTAGGGCAAATTGACTTTAAAACCAAAGCAAGGTATACACTAAGAGACTAGAAGCAAAACAGAAAGAGGGGTTATCTCTTTCTTCCTCTGGACTGCCCAAACCTCTAGTTTAAAGGTCAGGTAGTTAGTCAGTTAATCAATCAATATTCATTTAAGACCCTACTATGTACCAGGCAAATGACAATCCGTGCTCTCAAGGAGCTCACAGTCTAATGGAAGAGACAATGACAATATGAAAACAAGTATGTACAAACAAGCTATTGACAGTTTAAGTGAGAAATGATGAAAAGAGGTTTCTTAAAGAAGGTGGGACTTTAGGTGGGACTTGAAAGAAGCCGGGGGTAAAGGTGAAGACAGAGAATCCCAGATATGAAAGATAGCCTGTGAAAATGCCCAGAGTTAGGGCAGCTAGGTGGCGCAGTGGATAGAGCACCAGCCCTGAAGTCAGGAGGATCTGAGTTCAAATCTGGCCTCAGACCGAACACTTGACACTTACTAGCTGTGTGACCCTGGGCAAGTCACTTAACCCCAATTGCCAAAAAAAAAGAAAAGAAAAGAAAAGAAAATGCCCAGAGTCTGGAGATGGAGAGTTTTGTGTCAAAGAACAGCAAGAAGGCCAGTGTCACTGAATCACAAAGCACATGGTGAGGAGTAAGGTGTAATTAGACTGGAAAGGTGGGAGGAAAGCAGGTTGTGAAAAGTTTCGAATGCAGATAGAGGTTTAGATGACAACTCTCTGATAACTTGGCATTATTCTCCCTTCCTCAAAGAGAAAAGAAAAAGAGAAAAATCTATTGTCTATAGCTAGAAAAAGTACAATCCATTTCCACACAGAAACAAAAGTACTAAGCCTTAGAGCAACATAGGGATGGGGAGGCTAACTGATTAAAGTTGGAGATTATAAACTCCTTGAAGGCAGGATCTGTGTATCCCTAGCAACTAAGGAAAGCACAGTGCATTCTAAATAATAAACACTTAATAAACATTACTGAATTAAACTGAATCCAAATAGTAAGAACAAGGAAGAACCAACCAATAGATGGAGACCAAACGTCAAGAAACCCAGAAGAATACATGAGCATTTCTGCACAGGTGAATCCCTGGGGGAAGATTTACTGAAGGACATGAACAGGAGATATACAGGATGAAAAGATATTGATGGGTTGCAATCTGTATCACTGAAGAGAATACATACATTGCTGAAATCAAAGACGTGTCCTATCCATCTAGAGCAGGGATTCTGAACCTGGAGTCTATGAACTTTTTGTGTTTTTTTTTAATATTCTTGATATTGTGATAACTACATTTCAATACAAGTGGTTCTCTTGTAATCCTATAAATTTAAAAACATGATTTTGAGTTTATCTGCCAGGTGGCCAAAAGGTTTCAGACACAAAAAAAGGTTAAAAACTCCTCTTCTACAGCTAATTACTCTTTATTCTCTCTTCAAGAGAAACTAGAATAAAAGTTTTTAATACTCTCATTTTCTTTTCTCAGTTGCTTCCCAATCCTCCCTCTCTTGTAGCTTCAGGATCATAAATAACAAAGAGGAAGTCTGGATTATCTAAGTGCTTTATCAGCCCCAGAGTTCTAGCCAGCAATATGGAAAGCACAACACAGCTCCAAATCTCTTCTTCCCAGAAAAGGAGGACTCTATGTTAAGGAAGACACACCTTTCCTTCCTGCTATCCTCGTGACACTCACAGGGGTCCTTCTTCCACCTTCCTTTCCCAGACAGACTCAAACAATGGTCCAGGTGGCCAGGCCCACTGGCCCACTGACTCCTTCTATCATTTTTTGGGCATACTCGTACATACGTGGAGTCTAAGCAATGAGAGGCGTAAATCTGTCTCAGGGAAATGGAAGGAATTTGACTGACTGCCCATCTCTGGTAGCTTCTTCTGTGGTAGATTTTATAACCTGGGAGTTTTGAGGAGCTTAAAAATCTTTTGTAAAAATGCTTGAGAAAATATTTGATTGGTAAGATAATGCTTATATGCTATCAATCAAAGCTTCAGAAAAATGGGATCAGTTGATGGAAAAGTTACAAAAAGTAGACAACTTTGAGCAAGACCAGAGCTCAAATTCTACTTTGGATACATCCTAGCTAAGTGTACGTTGATAAATCATTTATCTCAGTTTTCTCATCTGAAAAATAGGGATAATACTTGAACTAACTACTTCATAAAGTTATTGTGAGTTATTCTACAAATCTTAAAGTACCATATACATTGGAGTTATTATTACTGTAATTAATTTTTCCAAATATCTCTCAGTCTTTCAAAGTATTTCAACTTCAGAAATACCAGTGAGCCTCGGATTAGAAGCTTCAGTCATACTCACTGGAAATCAACAGGAGGCTATTCTTCAGAACCCACAGGAGTGCCAAGCTAGCAGTAACATAACCGAGTAATTAACTGATACTTATATAAGCATAGTAAGATTATCACCAGGTTGGAGCTGCTAAGTGGTACAGTGAGTACTGGCCCTGAAGTCCGGAGGACTTGAGTTCAAATTTGGCCTCAGACACTTGATACTTACTAGCTGTGTGACCCTGAGCAAGTCACTTAACCCCAATCACTTAGCCAAAAATAAAAAAAAAAAGGGAGGGGGACAGGGGAGCTAAGTTGGCACAGAGGATAGTACACAGATCCTGGAGTCAAGAGGACCTGAGTTCAAATCTGGCCTCAGACTTACTAGCTCTGTGACCCTGGGCAAGTCATTTAACCCTGCTTGCCTAAAAAAAAAATTATAGCCAGGTCAACAGAAATAGTCGCTATCCCACACAAATCTTGGGCTGGGTATGTGCAAGACTACACCAATGAAACTTAACAAGAATAAAAGACAAAGGTGTGGAATATCCTGCACAATTGTTTTATTAACATTTGGAGGGAGCTGATAAAAGAGAGAACCATATGAGCTTCATAAGGATGGGAGATGTGTCTTAATGAATATGAAATCCTGTACTGGCGGAAATTTCAGTTATGTGACTGAAAGTTTGTTCCCTACAGTGACTAGCTCTAGCTATATAAAGCACTTAGAAAAACCCAGTTTCCTCTATACTGCTTGTGACCTTAAAGTTATGACAGATGGAGAGAAAAAGGATGACATTCTTTTTTCATCCTGTTCTAGAAGCAGCAATGTGTTACAATTCACTTGATACCACTCTATCATACAAAGAGGTTTCTCAGAGACTGGTTTACATAAAGTAGTTAACATCCACAGCCCAGGAAGGAATATCTTTACAAATCACCAACTCTTTGGCCCTCAATTCCTGCATCTGTAAAATGAAGTGACTAACGTAGGTCTGCAGAACACACAACGCACGGACTGTGTGTTGTGCAGGCCTGGATTAAAAGGACTTCTGGCTGAGATAGTGACTGGAGAGGCACTCTCCCACACCTACTCCAATAAAAACCTAAAAATTGTAGCAGACCAAATAATGATCAAGAAATACAATGAGAAAATACAGTGACTTATTTTCCCCAGAACTGCATGCACACACACACACACACACACACACACACACACACACACAAAATATGAGCTAGCAGTCCAAAGGCAATAGGAAAAGGAATTAAGAACAAAGCTAGTGTTAGTCAGGGAAAGAAAGCCACAGCCTCCCAGGGTGACCAGAGAATGGATTAAAATACAGCCTGCACGAACTTCAGAAAAACCTGGAAAGACTTGTATGGACTGATGAAGAGTGAAGGGAGCAAAACCAGGAGAATGCTGCACACAGTAACAGCCATATTGTGCGATGACTAACTTTAATAGACTTAACTCTACTCAGCAATACCAGGATCTAAGACATCTCCAAAAGTCTCATGATGGAAAATGCTATCCACATCCTAAGAAAGAACTATGGAGTTTGAATGCAGATCAAAGCATACTATTTGCTATTTTTTTCCTTCTATTTTGTTTTGCTTCCTCTTTCTTGTGATTCCTCCTATTGGTTATAATTCTTCCTTACAACATGACTAATGTGAAAATATGTTTAATAGGAATGTATATGTAGAGCCTATATCGGATTGCATGCCGTCTTGGGGATAAGGATTGAGAAAAGGCCATCAACTAGCCAGCTGAAGCAAAAGCAGGTAACTGAAAATGTACAAAACATTGATTCACCCTTTGAGATTAATGCCAGGAGCTCTAGAAAGATTAAATAGATAAATAAATTAATCAATCAACAGATAAACAATAAATAGATATAAAAATATATGTATAGACATGTGAATATGTGTATATATACATACATACATGTATGTTATGCTGAACATTCTTTTTAATTATTTTATCTTTCATTTAGTATTTCTAACATTACTGTCACACTAATGAATCACTTTCTTGATATCGCAGTTTATGAAAGGGACCACTTATCTGTCTGTCTGTCTGTCTATCTATCTATCTTTCTTTTATTTCCTATTTTATATCATCATGATCTCTTTCTTTATCTCTTTACGTAGCTATTTGGAAGACTAAAACAAGACCAAAACACAGGGGAGTATCATTGGCTAATACAGAAAGGATGACATTAAGGGTTGGTAATAGATGGGAATACTGTTTAATTTTTATTTTGCTTTTGTTTTCTCTACTATGGAGGATAATGTTAAATAATATAAATATCTTACATTTAATAAAAAAAAAAAAGGAAGAAAAATACAGCCTGCAGTGGCAGCTAGGTGGCACAGTGGATAGAGCACCAGCATTGGAATCAGGAGGACCTGAGTTCGAATCTGACCTCAGGCACTAACACTCACTAGCTGTGTGACTCTGGGCAAGTCACTTAACCCCAACTGCCTCACCAAAAAAAAAATAATAATAATAATACAGCCTGCAGGGTTTTCAGTTAGAGGCAACAAGAGTAGAGAACTCACCCAAGCAAGCCCCTGAGTGTTTATAAACACACAGTGGGGACAAGGTGGTGCTTAGAAGAGTTTATTCTAGACCAGGGGCTCCAAAATTTCTAGGATTCTGTCCTGAGATGCCAGAGAAAGCCCTGAAGATCAATGTCTCAAAGATTCTGATGGGACCAAACTTTGGGAGCTAGAGGTCAGCACTGGAGACCAAGGGATAGACTATTCAAGGTCAACTACACCACTCAAATGAGCAGCCAGGGGTGAGGCCTGGCCTATACAAAGTCCTAATTAAGCCAAAATCAAAGAGATGAGTAAGCAAAGTAAATGTTGATGAGCATTTAAAAAAAAAAAAAAACAAACTACTGCAGATCTAGAGATCCACAAAAAGGAGAGAGCAACTCCATTGCATATTGAGTGCACATATTTTCAGATTTTTTTTCTATGCATTGATTAGTTAAGCTGATATTTTCCTCTTCTTTTTTCTTCCTTAAAAAATTTATTTGTAATATAGTATTACTTTCTGGGAGAGGGACACTGGGGGAAAATATAATGATATTAAAAAAAAATACAACAATAACACATTTTAAAATTAAGGAGGGAAAGCTACTGAGGAAAGAATTAGAAGGAAACGAAATAGTTTATAGAGGCAGCTAGATGGTGCAGTGGATAGAGTGCTGGGCCTGAAGTCAGGAAGACATCTTCCTGTGTTCAAATCTGGCCTCAGACACTTACTAGCTGGATTACCCTGGGCAAGTCATTTAACCCTGTTTGCCTCAGATCCTCATCTATAAAATGAGTTGAAGAAGGAAATGGCAAACCACTGCAGTATCTTTGACAAGAAAACCCCAAATGGGATCATGAAGGGTCAGACATGACTGAAAACAGAACAAGCAGTTTATAAGAGAAGCAGTAAATCTTATCCAAGTAATGGACTTCATGAAAACTACAATAGACCAAAGAGAAATCAATGATTATATGAAACAGTAAAGAATTTAAGAACAAAATTAAAAGATTGAAAAAAAAAAAGAAAATGTAAGATATTTGATTTCAGAAACCTGAAAAACAGGTCAAAGAGAAATAATTTAAGAATCATCAGACTTCCTACAAACCATAATTTTTTTTAAAAAGTCTGTACACTATATTTTAAGAAATTATAAATGAATGAGAAGAGAGCTTAGAATATAAATTCCCAAAGGCCTTTGATTTTTTGAAAAAGATACAGGCTTACAACCAAAAATAACTTTCCCTACAAAGCTAAACATAATCCAGGAGACCGGGGGGGGGGGGGGGGGGGGGGAGAAGGGAATAGACTTTTAATGTAATAGAGGATTTTCAAACATTTCTAATGAAGAGACCAGAGCCGAGTAGGAACTCCGAAATATAAATACGAGAGTCCAGAAGAACCTAGAAAGGCAAATTCATGTGAGCAATTGAAAGGTGCTATAATGATACAGTGTTAACAGTCTAATAGGGAAAAAGAAACAAATCTTCCAAGGATATTACGGAGTTAAATAAGAAAAAGAAATGACCTGGAGGTGGATTGGTTCTGTTCTAAGGGTTTGCAGAAGAGAAAGAGGAAAGGAGAGTAAAAAATACCCCAGGATACAAAGGAAGGAAAAGGGAGTAGAACTTGCTAACTCTCATAATTGGAGTGCTTGAGAAGATTACATAGTATGAAAGGAGTGGGAATAATAGGCAGCAAATAATAGCACCACTCTTATCTGAAATGGACAAAGAAGGGTTGAAAACAGAGACACTCATAACACACATAATTTGGAGTAGAAATACATAAAACTCAACAGGGAAACAAGTGGGAACTGGGGGTGGGAGGGGCCAAAGTAGAGGATAATATAATATCAGAGGTGGAATAAGCAATACAAACTTCCTGATCCTAATGGGGGGATTAAAAGAAAAAAAAAAGGACAAGAATCTAAGGGAATGCCAATCAAATAGGAAATGGTTGAGCAAATGGTGCTATATGTATATGTAATGGAATATTGTTATACTATAAGAAGTAACGAAAGTGATAATTTCAGAGAATTCAGGTTAAGATAACCTGATGACAAATGAAGTAAGCCAGGGGAATAATGGCAGAAGCCCGTAAATCTCATATTGAAGAGGTAGTAGATAAATGATGCTCTAGAAAATAATAACCAAAGTAAGCAAATCAAAGCTCACCTTGAAAGGGGCTCCATAGACAGATTCTCCACCAGTTCCGGTACCAGTGGGATCTCCTCCTTGGACTATAAAACCAGGTACAACCCTATGAAATATTGTGTTCTCATAATAACCTGAAAAGAAAGCATTTGAGATTTTACCAAGATGGTCTATGAGATTCTTCCCCTCTTGTCAAGTGAGGTTGTAGAGGTGATTCTTGTTCAGATACTGACTGGACTAGAAAGCTTCAGAAGCCCCCTTAGTCAGGGACTCAGTGACTTTGCTCCCATAGTTGATCCTTTTCTCAGAAAATACCATATTAAGTTGGTCCTTCCACCTTAAAATATTCTCAGGTCTCCCTTTTCTTAAAAAGGTTACCTTCTCTAGATGCCATCTAAATTATCACCATCATTTCAGTGATGAACTCATCAAATATCTACGTGTACTTTTTCTATTTCTCAGCCAACTGCTTCCTTTTTAACCTCTACAATCTAGTTTCTGTTTCTACTGCTCCAATAATAACCCAAGTGAAAATCCAGGCTCTGCAATTTGCTACCTGTGTTAACTAAGGCAAGTCATTTAAGCTCCCTGAGTCTCATAACCAATTAGTTGCTGCCCCCTCCTTTCCATCCCCACTGGAAAAACTATACTTCAGGCCTTTGTTCCTTCTTAATTACCTCATTTCTCAATTACGTCAATAATTTACCCTACTTCTAGTCTTCACATCTTTCAATTATCTACAATCCATTTACACACTGGCCTCAAATTTTATGCAGGTATAATCACATCATACTTATTTTTAAAGTTTGGTTAAGGTGACTCAATCTCCTGATTACACTTCAAGTAAAGTGATGATAAACTAAATTTCCTAAACCTACAAAGTAGATGACCAGATATTAGAGCAGAGGTGACCACATCAAAGTATTCTCAGCCAATGAGACCCAACCAAGCAACCAAACAGCCTCTGTCAGGTTTTACCCCAATTATAACATTAGCCAATTTAAATTCTACAAATCCACATTTAATTATTTTTTTTTAATTAACAAGCATTTCTTTTCCCTCCTTTACACCTCTCTCCATCAAAAAATAGGGAAAAGAAAATCATTGTAACAAATATGCATAGTCAAGCAAAACAAATTGCTCCACTGACTATGTCAAAAGATGTATGTCTCATTATGCATGCTTAGGCCATCACCTCTCTGTCAGAAAGAAAGGAGCATGGGAATCAGGGATATGATTGCATTCATCAGAGTTCTGAAAGTCTTTCAAAATGGTTCATTTTCACTATATTACTATGC
This sequence comes from Vombatus ursinus, assembly GCF_900497805.2. Lineage (NCBI taxonomy): Eukaryota > Metazoa > Chordata > Mammalia > Diprotodontia > Vombatidae > Vombatus > Vombatus ursinus. The sequence goes on from NW_020954550.1 coordinate 10,902,606, forward strand.
ACATTTATCTTTAAACATAAAATGACCCTATACTGATATTCTATTAAGTCCAGAGTGACTCATTTCAATGACTCATCATTTTTATTTTCAAATTTTATTATTTATTATACTGTCCTCTTCCATAACCTCCTTTATGCTTATGCCCTTCTCTTTTCCTCTACATGAGCTATTTTTGTGTGTCCTTTTAAATAAAATGATTGCCCTTTTTATAAATCTATTCTTGGTAGGAAGAGCTTAGAGTCCCCGCCGCCTCCAAAAGAATGGAAGATCTTTGAAAGCAAGGATTGGCTGGCCTATGTTTGTTTTTTCAGCACCTAGAAGAGTGTCCTGAACACAGCAGGTATTTTAAAAATGCATGCTGAATTAAAAGAGAAGTCAAATAATAACAGAAATGTCACTATAAACTTCTAGAGTTGTATTATTTTACACAATTTCTCTCATTTTTCTTTTTCTTTTTTTTATTAGATCATATAGAACACACCACACTTCTTTTATGTGTGTTGTATGGCACAGTGGACAGATGGCTAACCTTGGGAGATATGCATTGTAGCCCTGGTCTTTGACAAATACTAGCTATGTGATCTTGGAAAAATCAATTAACATCTCAATGCCCAAGATGATTCTCTAAGTCTATAAGTTACATTTAATGTGAGAATATTCATCATTGTAAGGAATTTTCACTGTGGGAATTCCCTACACTGATGAAATTGCAAGTGTCAACAGAAAAAAAAAAATGTATTAACTGCTACCTACTTTCCCAAAGTTACTGAATTCTGATATGTGGTCAATCAGCCTCTGTTTGAAGACCTTCAAGGAGGAACCCACCACCTCTAAAAGCAGTCCATCTCACTTTTGGACAGCTTTAAGTGTTAGGAAAAATTTCCTGACATTAACAAAGGCTTCCTATAGGATACAGCTCCTAAGCTGATCTGAGGATTTCTAGGAGGAAAACATGAGGAAAGACTGAATTATACATGTATAGAAAAACATGTCAAAGGCACAGAGATGGGAGAGGGAAGACTGAGTATGAGAAGCAGCAGGGAAACCAGTTCAGCTGGAAACTAGGATGTGTGAGAGGGAGCGTGGCGAAATAAGCCTGGGAAGGCCTTTCCATGCCAAGCAGAAGAGTTAGTTTGTATCTTATCCTGGACACAACAGGAAGCCAATTCTTAATCAAGGAAGAGACATAATTATTTTTTGCAGACTATCACTTTGCAATCTCTATTCTCTCATGAGCTTCAGTCCCACAACACCATGTGCCTATGAGACAATGCCTGTACATCTCATATGCAACTGAAACTCAACCTGTTCAAAATAAAACTCATTAACTTCCTCTGTATTCCTCCACACTTGCCTGTTTCTGTTCCTTTTAGTTATCCAGGCTCATGCCTCAGTCATCTCTGACACTTTCCCTCACAACACACAGCCAATCAAATGCCAAATCTTGTTAATTCTACTTCTACAACATCTGTCACAACTGTCTCCTTCTCTTCACAATGGAGTCAGACCATAATTCAGGTTCTTATCACCTCTTGCCTGGATTTTTGAAATAGCCTCCTAATTTGTCTCTTTGTTCTACTGTTTCTTTCCTCTCCAATATACCCCACCGAAACAATATATCTGAGTACTATTAGTACAATACTATACATCATATATATATAATAGCATGAATAGTTTTTTGTGGGTATGCCTGAAAAAGTAATAGCAATTTATAATGTTTTACAGAAAAATGTCTTCTGAATGCCTAGCAATGACTTTTACACAAATAAACTTGGGGAAATGAACTTAGTCTTAAATTGGAGGCTTCCTGGGAAGAAAGTTCTTTTACAAAATTCTCATCTCTACAAAAGAATACAAAGTGAAATTCAATAAACATTTATTAAGCATCCTAATGTGTGCAAAATATTGAGCTAGTTTGTGCAGCATATAATAAGTTTAGCTAAGACATAATCTTTGCTATCAAAGATCTCCCTTTACCAAGGGAGTAAGACACAAAAACCGATAACTGACTTTCCAAATTAACAACTATTAATTTTTTCCATAGAAAAAGCTTAAGTGTAACTATTACCTTCCATACAAAGTTGAATGAAATTTCGACATGCTTTGGGAGCCTCTTTTGACCATAGTTCTATGTCAATATCACCAGCTGTTGTTTTCAATAAAACCTAGAAAAAATTAAGTAATTAGATCACATTATGACTAAATAAAAGTATGAATCTGCTTCAGTGTTACAATCACTGGTCAACACATCCATTTATTCATTCAATCATTCACTTAACAAACACTTATCAATTATCTACCATGTACTACCATGTATAAGGCACTGTCTAGCCTGGGGGGGTGGGGGGGGACAAACATTAAACATGACAATCTGTGCCCTAATAAGCTTATATGCCCTTGCTCAGTTTTAGAATAAAAATTAGAAAGTTTGGCTTTTGTTGTTGTAGTCAATGAAACTTTAAATACTCAATTATTACTTACAATGCACATTAATATAGCCAAGATAGCTCTTAAAAATAAATATGCCTATTTGTGATATAGGAAAAATTAGTTAATTTGGAGTCTACTGATTCAGAATTTATGCTAGCACTAGTGCAGAAATGAAAAGCAGTATTCTCTTGTATTTTATAGCACTCTGTATTTTATTTTTAAGTGTTTTTCTCACAACAGTCCTCTAAGATATTATCTAATACATTTTGTAAATAATAATAATAGCTAACATTTTTATAATGCTTTAAGGTTTAAGGTTTGCAAAGCACTTTCTTTGTTATCTCATTTGGTCTTCCCAACAACCCTTGAAGGTAGATTCTATTATTATCCAAATTTTACAGATGAGGAAACTGAAGCTGAGAGACATTGAGTAACCTGCCCAGAGTCATACAGCCAGTAAGTGTCAGAGGCAAAATTTGAATTCAACCCATCCTGACTTTAGGTCCAGCATTCTATACACTGCTATACCTAGTTTAAGAAAATTTAGGCACTGAGAAATTTACTTGACCAGAATCACATTACTAGTAATTGGAACTCAGCTCTTTGATTCTCCTTTCAATGGCATTTTGCTTTCTCTGCAAGCTCAGAAGATCAAGAGTTTAACGTCAACGGTTTAAAGAAAAATGGCTGGGAAACAACCTTTTTAAAAGAACAAATTGTTTCCCAATAACTTACAATTATCCTCGTACATGTAAATAATTGCTTTGTTAATTCCAAATAATTTTATACATTAAAATTAGTCCTCTAAGAGCTTTGAAGTATGAAATTAAAAATGAACTTTTCTTAAAATGTTCTATAATTCAGATTGTTTCACTATTTCAAGCTAGCCTTCAAGCTAGTCCAAGTCAATGAAATTTTACTGTGTTCTAAACTCCATACTGTAAAATTGATTTTTAATATTTTATATAATGCTACATAAAACAACCCCACACAGCAGTTTCTTCAACTATTACTTGAATAGAGTTTGGGAGGAATGAAAACTTGCAGGATTTGCCCAAAAAAAGGGAGGGCTTTGATAATTTTCAAGTGAGCAATCTCAGTAAAATGGAAAGGAAGTCAGTTTGAAGAAAATTAAAAGTGAATGTAAGGTGAGAGGTAGGGACAGCAGGTATGAATCCAAGGAAATGATATCATGATAAATGATGAAAAAACATATCATTTTTTTTAAAATTTAAGTTTATTTTCTATGTATAACAATTTACAAATGTTCTTCTTTTGCTTCTTTGTTTTTCTTATGTATTTATTTATATGTCTGAATATATATCAATAAAAGTTAGAATTAAATGAATTTTTAAATTGAAAATGAATAAATGAAAGGAAGGTTTATTTGGATTAAAAATGTATACTTTCTTTTCTTGAAATCTAGACTGACCTAGAAAATCTCTTTGACCCAGCAAATAGAATATTATGTGGCTGCTGTAGTTCTGTAGAGCACAGTGATGCTCAAGGAGTTCCACTGGAAAGGAAAAGAAATCAGACAATAGTTGGAAAGAACAGCAGGGGGCAGGGCTATAAGGTAGCTACAATTTTCTGGCTTTTGTTGTTACTTGTTTGTTTTATTTCTTGAAGTCAAGCCAGCTTTGTGTTAACCAATGAAATCACAGATCCAGACTGGGAAAAAAAAAAGGTGGCAAATTTCAGCTTAGCATAATTGAATCAAAGATTTAGACTTAGAAAGAATCTTAGAGAGGATTGAAGCTCTAATTTTACAATGTAAATAGGGCCCAAGATATGATATGAAGGGACTTGCTCAAGGTCACACAGAAAGTAAGTGGCAGGGCTAAGATTTGAACCAAGGTCCTTTGTTAGAAAAAGTCCAAGAAGAAAGGAATAATTCAATGAAGGCAATAATTAGCATTTATACAGTGCTTTAAGGTTTACAAAAAAACTTTTCAAATTCTCTCATTTTTATCCTCACAACAAACCTTGGAGGTAGGTGCTATTATTTTCCTCATTTTACAGATAAGGAAACTGGGGCACAGAGAAGTTAAATGACTTGCCTAGGGTCACATAAGATAGTAAGGATCCAAGGCTACATTTGAATTCAGATCGTCCTGATTCCAAGTTCAAGGCTTTATCCACTTAAGTGCTTTAAATTAATAAACGTGCATTTACTAAGTGTCAGGAACCTACTTAAGGCTCAGGATAAGGAGTAAAAGCAAAAACTGCCTGGGGTCTCAAGAAATTTACAATCTAATGGGAGGGGGTGTACTATATGCAAGTAAACAGGTATACAGGAGATACTTACAGAGTAGAAACAAGGTAACCACCAAAAGGGGGAGAATCAGGGGAGAGGCTTCCTACAGAGGCTAGCATTTGAGTTGAATCTTAAAAGAAGCAGGGTTTCGAAGAAGTGAGAGGTAAGAGAATTCCCAGCAGGCTCATATCCAGGAGATGGAGTATTAGATGTGAGGTACAGCAAGCAAGCCAGTAGGGCAGGACCTCACAGTCCATAAAGGAGAGTAACGTGTAAGACTGGAAAAATTTTATTAGATAGTACAGCCTAAGAATTAGGTAGGAAGGGCCCATATTATGAAGAGAACAACTTTAGAGAACAGGAAAACAGTCTTATAGAAACCTGTTTCGGTAAGACTGAAGAGAAGGATGGGAGGACAGACAGGTCAATGTACACAAGCAGAAGGAATCCCTCCATCTGAATGACCACTCAAGTTTGTATCTCTCTTACTATATTTTTACATTTTATCTCCTTATCTTTATCTCAGCATTTTCTTACCTTCCCAAGTAGTCTGTAAGCTCAGGAAGGAGGAGGGCTGTATCTTGTCCTTCCTTGAATTTCCCACAGTAACTAGCAGTCCCTTGTGGACAGTAAGCACAAAAACAAAAAAAAAAAAACAACAAAAAAAAAGTTGCTTGCTGAAGAATCATCTTTTGGGGCCAGCTAGGTGGCGCAGTAGCTAGAGTTCTGGCCTTGGGGTCAGGAGGACCTGAGTTCAAATCTGTCCTCAGGCACTTGACACTTACTAGCTGTGTGACCCTGGGCAAGTCACTTAACCCCCATTGCTTCACCAAAAAGCAAAAAAAAAAAAAAATCCTCTTTTATAACTTCAGAATCTCACAATTCAAGAATCACCAGGTCCATTAAATGAAAAAACAATTATATTTGAGTACTAATTTCAAAAACCATTCTCGGAAGTATTAACTTATTTATATAATACTTTATATAGCAACTTATGCAGCATGTTAAGGTTTATAAAGCACTTTATACATATTAACTCAATAAAATCTGTGAAACATCCTCTGGGCTACCTTCAAACTGCCATACTCCTGTTCTTCACCTCAAAACTAGAATTCAAGCCTCACCTTGAGGCCAGCTTGGATAGAGTGCTGGGCTTGGAGTCAGGAAGACCTGAGTTCAAATCCAATCTCAGATATTTACTAGCTATGTAATCCTGGGCAAGGCATTTAACTGCTCTCTGCCTTAGTTTCCACATTTGTAAAATGAGGATAATAACCCTCCCAGGGTTATTGTGAGGATCAAATGAAATATTTGTAAAGTGCTTAGCACAGTGACTAGTACATTGCAGGCACTTAATAAATGCTTGTTTCTCTCCCCTCTCCGTGTTTCTTTCCTCCCTTCTTTTCACTTCAGGACCTTGGTAAACATTCATTTTATCCTGTCTAAAACCAGGCCCACTGTGTTCCTTAGATATTTTCATGCTATGATACCCTCTTCCCTGTTTTCCCCACCTCCCTCCTTTCCAACTCTAGCCCTTAAAAAAGTAATCAAGTCAACACTACCATTCCTGGAAAGGAAGTGTCAAGCAATTGCCCCAGTGACTACAATCACCAGGATTTCCCAATGACTCAACATTTCTCTCCGGTCACCATATTAGAATATAAGCTCCTTGAAGGCAGGGCAAATTTGCTTGAATTTCTGTCTCCAGCATAACATAAAAGCAGGTAATAACTGGTATTTTCATTCATTCATATGAATTAAACATTTTATAGAACAAATGAAAATTTACCTTCTTATTTACAAATAAAACAGATCAAAGACGAATTTTGATGGATAGACCCTGTTATTCCTACTGCTTTGTATATCACCTAGCTTTGACTAGTTCCTCTAAAAAAAGGTTTCACATCTACTCATTGTCTTTATATTGCAATACCTTTTGCCTACTTTTCAAAAGGCAGTAATTTACTACTTTTGAATGAAAACAATAGTTACTAATATTTTTAAACAACAAAATTAGTATATACACTGGAAACAATACTTCTGATTAGGCAGCAAGGTAGTACAATATAAAAGACCTAAATTTGAATCTTGCCTCAGACACTAGCTCTGTGACCTTGGGCAAGTCACTCATCCTCATCTGTAAAATGGGGATAATAATTAGCACTTACTTCATTAGGTTGTTGTGAAGATCAAACTGTGAGAAGTTAACATATGAAAAGGATTGTGCAAACCTTAAAGCACTATATAAATACTAGCTGTTATTATTTTTGCTATTTTGCTATTATTTTTAGTAGTAATAGTTTCAGAGCACAAAGCAGAGGACAATACACTAAAGTTAATTTTTTTTGAGAAGGATGATGACAATAATAATAGCAACAAATGCAAAATACTAATAAATTTTAAAAATTCACCAGAAAATCCAGAAATTTTATTGACTTCTATGTATGAAGCAGAGTTAAGTGAGATTTTTCCATATAATATACATTATTTAATATATTCTTATTATATGTAAATATGCAGTTCTCACTTTTGTTATAAGTTGACATTTTAACTCCTTTCTGAAATATAATATCTGAAATAGTCATTCACTCTTATAGAAGTAGCTAATGGAACCACTTCACCTGAATAAAAAATAAAAAGACGCATTCCTTTAAAAATATATTAATCTCAAAATGTAAGTCAGAAGATATACCTGCACTCTAAGGAAAAGAGGCTGAAGAATGATTTGTCTGTACAAAAATAAATTGTCTTTTACTTGTTTTTTTAATACAGATTTATAAGAACAGTATTTCAGTAAATGTTATATGAAAAAATATATATTTTGACCTCCTTTACATCTACTGCAAAAATGAGATGTTCCTAGGTTGTCAGTGCTAAATTAGACTAAATAGGATCCTGTCATTCAAACATAGTTTCAAAAGTCTTGATAAGGGGCAGCTAGGTGGCACAGTGGACAGAGTGTTGGCCCTGGAAACGGGAGGACCCGAGTTCAAATATGGTCTCAGACATATAACACTCACTAGCTGTGTGACTCTGGGCAAGTCCCTTAACCCCAACTGCCTCATTAAAAAAAAAAACAAAAAACCATAAAGGTCTTGATAAGACCATTTAAATTTTTTAATAATCTATTAAATTATTTATAAACTAAATGAATATAAAGGCTAGATTTGAATACCGACAGTCTTAAGTGAAATTCCTCAGTGTCTACTCACTATCACACTCAACCAACAAATTCTCTTCTTTTCCTCCCCTCACATGTGATTCAAATAGCTTTCTGCTACAGAAAGCAAAACAACAACAATAAAACCTTCTGTTATCACTCCTCATTCTCATCACCATATAGCTCTGTCTCTCTACTCTCCTCCTTCGGTTCTCTGGCTCTCAACCCAGCTCCTATGGCTCTTTTTATCTTCTTGGATAAACAGAAACCTGGCCCCTTCCAGAAGCCACAACATTTCTGGGTCCTCTTCATGACCAGGTGTTCCCTCTCTGGAGCTCCTGCCCACAAAGCAGACTCAAAGTAGGACTAGGTAGATTCCATGCTCCTCACTGACATTTTAAGTCCTTCCCTCTGTTTCTACCACAGAACAACCTCTCCTTTGGAGGTTCACTCCATCTACATATACCATTCCAAAATTCAATAAATAAAATACATTTCACAAACCCAGATTCCAATCATATATATCACAAAACAGCATGCCTTAAAGTATACAATAAATAATAACAAATATACTTTAACCTTTATGCTTACATTTCCTGTTATGTGTTAACTTTCTAAACTTCATTACAAAAAGGGAAAAAGTAAAACTACTAAAACAGATGTTTTAGAACACTATGCAAAACATTAGTGTTTTCACAATGGAAGAATTATTACAGAAAAAATATGGAAAAGGGTACAATCTATTACAATCCTCTCATTTTATGCCTCATCTTTCCATTTGCTACAAAATTTAAGCCATCTCTCTAACACAATGTTTCTCAATTTTTTTTTTGACTATAAGCTACTTCTACTTGTCCACCCCACCCTCAGCCACGCACAAAGATGGTCATACCCTTGATCCAGTCAACACTCCAGTAAATGCACCATCACTATGTTTAAGAATTCCAAATTCCCCTTATCTGATCATATGCTATTGGCTTTCAACCACCCCCTCTGCCTTTACTTACCAAACCCCATTCTTTGTCCACATCATGATCTCCAATCCCTTTGCCTTAAGATTCCCTCCTAATGCAGATCATCCCCTGCATTAGCCACTATGCTCTTTTCCCCATCTTGACCCTTTTGTGAGCCAATTCAACTCTACAGTCGACTCTTAATTCACTCAACTCTCTCCCACTCTTATCACATCACTGATAGTGCCCTGCTAAGCCTCAGTCTTGGATCACTCCCACTATCCACCTCCTTCACAACTACACTCATCTACACATGTGCTGATGAACAATGATGGAGAAAATCTCATGTGACCATTCTAACTAGATCCACCTCAAATTTATGTAACATAAACTCAACTGGGCTCTTACCTAGAAACCTCAACCTTTACTACTGCTGGGCAATCCTTCCTTACCTGCCTTATTAATTCACTCTCCATATCAGTCCTTCCAAACCTTTTCATTCTTCCTCAAGTCTCCCATGGCTCCCTCTCCCCCCACCCCTCCAGGCAAGAACCCTGCCTCATATTTTATAGAAAAAATTAAGGCCATTCATCATGAGCTCCCTCTTCTCCCCTCTTCCTCATCTCATCACTCATATGCTTTCTGCCACTATCTTTTCTTCTATCACATGATGAGGTGTCTTACTCCTTGCCAAGGATAAAAATTCAAGTAATCCCATTCTATCCCAGCCCCTCCAACAAAGGGCAATCTTCTCATTCTCATTCTTTCATTTATTTTCAGTCTCTCCCTATCTAATAACTCCTTCCCTAGATGTAAATGATATTCATGTCTTTCCCAACGTCAAAAAACACCTCATCTGATCCTTCCATCCCCTCTCTTCTACATCTCATTTGCCCTTTGTGGGTAAATTTCTTTTTTGTTTTGTGTTGTTTTGTTTATTTATTTATTTTTAGGCAATTGGGGTTAAGTGACTTGCCCAGGGTCACACAGCTAGTAAGTGTCAAGTGTTTGGTCTGAGGCCGGATTTGAACTGAGGTCCTCCTGACTTCAGGGCCAGTGCTCTATCCACTGTGCCACCTGGCTGCCCCTAAGTAAATTTCTTAAAAAGGCCATGTACATTGTCTACTTTTTCTCCTCTCATTCTCTTCTTAACCCTTTATAAACTGACTTCTGAACTTATTCCACCAAAGCTGCTGTCTCCAAAGTTATCAATGATCTTAGTTGTCAAATCCAAAGGCAAATTTTCTCAAATCTCAGTCTCCAACTTTTGGTAGCCTCTGACTCTGTGCATCACCTTCTTCTCCTTGATACTCTCTTCTCTCTAGGTTTCTGGGCCATGACTCTCCTGGTTCTCCTCCTACCTATCTGACCACTCTTTCTCTGTCTCCTAGAGGGATCTTCCTCTAGATCATGCTCTCCAATCACAGAATCTCCCTCAGGGCTTTGTCTTGGACCCTCTTCTCCCTGTATACTACTTCACTTAGTGATCTCATCAGATCCCATGGATTTAATTATCATCCTTAATGCTGATGATTCTCAAATTTATCCATCTTGCCCCAGTCTCTCTCCTGATCTCCAATCTCACATCTCCAGTTACCTTTTAGACATCTTGAACTGGATGTCCAGCAGACATCTTAAACTCAATATATCCAAAATGGAATGTGTTATCCTAAACCCTCCCATCCTCCTACCTTCCCTATTACTGTAGAGAGCAAAGCCAGTCTCCCAGTCCACAGGTTTACAACTAGGAGGTGGTATGGACTCCTCCCTTTCACTTCCTCTCACCCCCCATTTTCAATCTTTTGCCAAGGGCCTGTTGATTTCACCTCTGCAGCAACATTTCTCAAATATGCCCCCATCTCTCCTCTGACACTGTCATTATTCTACTGTGAAACCTCACAACCTCATGCCTGGACTATTGTAATAACTTGCTGGTGGGTCTGCCTGACTCAAGGCTCTCCCCACTCCAATTCACCCTCCATTCAACCACCAAAGTGATTTTCCTAAAGTGCAGGTTCAACCATGTCACCCCTCTACTCAATAAACTTCCCACTCTTAATTACCTCCTATTTATCCTGTATATAGCTTGCTTTACATAGATTTGCATTTGGTCTCCCCCATAGATTATAAGTTCCTTGAGGTCTGGAACTGTCTTTTACCTCTTTTGGTATCCCCCATGCTTAGCAAAGTACCTGGCACATAGTAGGTGCTTAATAAATGTTTATTGATTGATTTTTTTGATAAAACTCTGGTGGTTCCCTATCACTTTCTGAACCAAATACACAATCCTCTGTTTGGCCTTTCATAATCTTTACAATCTCCTTACACCTTTACTCCCTGAAAAGTACTCATCCTCTTCAATCCACTGACACTGGCTTCCTTGCTGTACCAGGAACAAGACCCGCCATCTCTCTGCTCAGAACATTTTCTCTGACTGTCCCCCATGTCTGGAATGCTCTCCCTCCTCAACTCTGCCTATTAATTTCCCTAGTTTCCTTTAGTTCTCCACCATTAGATTGTGAGCTCCTTGTGGCAGAAACTGTCTTCTGCCACTTTTTCAATCCCCAGTGTTTAGCACAAAGCTTGTCAAAGGTGTTTAATAAAGGCTGTAGTAGGTGTTTAATAAATGTTTATTGACTGACCATTCACCAGCCATGAGACCTTAAGCAACTCACTTCAGTCCATCTCCTTCTCCATGTCTACAAAAGGAGGGGGTTGGACTAGGTGGTACCAAAGGTCCTCCTGGTATCTCCAGCATCCTCGTCATTGTGGACACTTAATAAATTCCTGACTGGGCTTCCTTTCCCGCAAAGATTCTTTACCTAGGGGGCATGGACAGATTTTTTTTTGGGGGGGGGGGGGTCCTGTAAACTTGAATGAGAAAAAATTACATCCTTATCTTCACTAACCAATTATTCAAAACCCTTTTTCTGAAAAAGGATACAGAGGCAAAGGGGTTCAGGACACAAAAACGGGTTAATAAGCCCCTGCTTCAACAGTTCTGAGGTCCAAGAAGGGAGGCGAGGGAAGGAGGGAGGGAGGGATGAGAAAGTAGACTGTGCTCTCTCTGCCTGTTTTTTTTAAAACGGAGCACCTAGTTGAGATTGGGTTTAGCTGCAATTCTTCCCAAAGTATGGGAGATGGAATCTGTGACCCTTCCGACCCTGTGATTAAAGCACTTGGATTAGGAAAGGTCCTCAGCAATCATCTAGGCCAACTTCGTTATTTTACAGACGAGGAAACTGAGGCCCAGAGAAGTTAACTGACTCGTCCAAAGTTGCACAACTAGTAAACGACAGAGCGGGGATTCGAACTCAGATCCCCCGACTCTCGGCCCAGCCGGAGCGGTGAACACTGCATCCCACGAGCCTGCCACCCCGCTCCAGGGAATAGTGGGGGACCCCCCCCCCCGGCCCACGCTCTCACCTTTCCGTTCGTGGGCGGCTCCTGGATGTAAATGTTGCTCATGCTGGGCGGCTGTCGGGGCAAGGGAGACGCCCCGCCGGGTTACAAGGTTCAGGGGCGCTCGGCCTGACCGTCCGCGCTGCCCGGCGAAGGCCCAGCCCAGTGCTCTCGGGCCGACGGCGACCACAGGCAGCCCCAGCCACGGCACCACACCTACTACCGCTCCTCTGCTCCGGCAGCCGACCGAGGCTCTAACGGAGCCCGGCGGCCGCCATACTGCTCCTGGCCGCAACACCGCGCGCCGCGGGGAGGGGGGCTCCTCCACCTTCTCCGACAGAAATGCTCGGGCAGAGAGCGAAGGCAGCCCGCTAATCAGCGCTGGGGGTTAGGATTCATTTCATTGTCCAGCCTCGCCGAAACCTCCTTTTGTTTTAAATTACTCTTCAGCCAGCGACCGGCAAGTCCTCTCCCCTCTCCCCCCCAGGATATGTCAGAAATGGTTTGGACGCCTAGTGCTCCGTCTTCTGCCTCCGCCCGGGAACCACGGCTGAAGCCGCCGGGTTCTGTAGCCTTCCTCGGGGCTCCGTCCCTAACAGGAGGCGGTGGCGGGAGCGGCCGAGTTGAGAGCGGCGGCGGCCGGTGAGAGCCGCCGGAAGCGAGTCCAGGGAGCTGAGGCCCAGAGGTTGCCCCCACCCCGGCTATGGCCCTGCCAGGTGACTGCCCCCTGGGGCGGCGGGGGTGAAGGCGCAGGCCGGGAGCCCGGCGGAGCCGAGCGGGGCCTGCCGGGGCAGAGGTGGCGGGGGAGCCCGGGGCTGCGCGGCCTGGGCGGAGGAGGGCGTGGGTGTGTGTGGGTGTGTGGGTGCCTCTGTGGTGTCTGTGTGGTTGTGTGTGCGTGTCTATGAGTGTGAGCGTGTGTATGTGGTGTGTATTTATGTGCATGTAGCGTGTGGACACATGCATGGTGTTGTGTCGGTGTGATCGTGTGTGTGGTGTGTATATGTGTATGCATGTAGTGTGTAAACACATGCATGGTGTGTCTGTTGTGTATGTGTGATCCTGTATGCGGTGTGCATGTCTATGAGTGTGTGTGTGTGTTGTGTGTATATGCATGTAGTGTGTGAACACATGTATGGTATGTGTTTTGTATATGTGGTATATACATGTGTGAGTGTGTATATGCAGTGTGTGTACCTGTAGGTGGAGACAGCTATATGGATCAGTGGAGAGAACACTGGGCCTCGAGACAGGAAGACCTGAGTTCAAATGAGGCCTCAGACTCTTACCAGCTTGTGACCCTAGACAGGTCACTTAACCTCTGTTTGCCTTAATCCACTGGAGAAGGAAGTAGCAAACCACTCTAGTACCTTTGCCAAAAAAACCACATGGACAGTATAGTCCGCAGGTTGCGAAGAGTTAGACACAACACAACATACACATAATTATGTATGTATGTATGTGGTATATATATATATATGAATGTTTGTGTGGTGTGCATTTATATGTGTATATGTGTATGATTGTAGTGTGTAACATGATTGTATATGTGTGTATGCGGTGTATATGTGAGCATATATGTAGTGTATGCATGTTTACATGTAGTGTGTGATGGGGTGTATGACATGTGCGTGTGGTTACATGTGTGTGCACATGGTATGCCTTGTGAGCATAAGATGTGTGTATGCGGTTTGTGTGATTGTCTTGTGGTGTACATGTATACATGTGTGTTGTGCGTTTATGATTGTGTATCATGTGTGTTGTGTATATGAGTATGCTTGCATGTGTGTATGGTATATACATCTTTATGTGATGTATGTTTATAGGTATATGTGTGTCTGATTATTTGTATGTGTTATGGGTGTATGAGTGTAAGCATGTCTATGTGATGCATCGTTGTATATGTGGTGTGCACTGCACATATATGTGATCACATGTGTGCCATACGTTCAGTCATATACATGCAGGCGTGTCTGTACTACATTATATGATATATTTAATATGCATGGGTATATGTGATGTGCATGCCATGTGTGTATGGATGTATAAGTGCATATGTGGTGTGTGTGGTGTTACATGTATGACAGTGTGTATGTGTATATGCAATATGTGATATATGTGTGCTTGTATGTATGTTGTGCATTTATGTATGCATGTGATGTGTGTGTTGCATATATATATGGTATGTGTGCCCAAATGCTTGTGTGAGAAAGAGTAGATGAGATGGGGGAGAAGAATGATGTTTTAAAAAGCTTTTTAATAGTAATGCTCTTTTTTTTTTTATTAACGATTAAACTCGAGAGGCAGGGTGGTATAGTGAAAAGTGTCTAGAGACCAAAGATCTAATTTTAGTTGATCTGGATGTGACATATTTTCTACATACCACTGCCAGAGAGCAAGACACAGTACACTTAGTCTCTTTGAGCCTCTGTTGACTTCTTTAAAAGAGGTTTAGACTAGGTTTTTAAGGACCCCTTCCAGTTCTAAATTCGATGGCCCTAAATCAGAAATTCTTAACCTTTTTTTTCCCCTGGGCCATGGACCCCTTTGGCAGTCAGGTGAAGCCTATGGATCCCTCATCTAAACAATGTTTTGAAATAACTGAAAGAAATGCTCAATTTTAATTAGAGGTTAGTTTTTTAAAACAGTTCTTTTTGCCTCATCTAAGTTCACAAACTCCTTGAAATCTCTCTTGTCTATTCTGTACCCCAACTTGAGAATCCCTGCCTTAAATTGAGTCATGGATAAAGACTGAAAACTTCTCTGAGCCTGTTTCCTGAGTGGAATGCTTCTCCTACCTGCTTTAAAGTGTCATTGTAGGGAGTACACGCAAATCAATTCAACAAGCTTGTATTTATCACCCACTTTATGTTACAGTGGTTGGAGATGGAGTCAAGACCTGCTTAAGTTCTCAGTCTGCCTCTTAATACCTGTGTGAACTTGGCACCTTACCTAAAATATCTGGAATTCAGTTTGCTGTCTTGTAAAATAATAGGGTTAGACTAGTTGACATCTGAGATACCTTTCATTTTTAATTTATGAACTTATAAACTGCCTCCCCGAATCTGTGTTGTCAAGAGATTTGAGGAAGTAGAGTTTTGATAAGTCAGGGATCATTCTGCATTCTTGGTACTTAGTCTTTCTGGAGAGTATAATGCACATGCACACACAAATTATAATATAAAATTGTACAATTGTACATGATGTATACATTAGAGATTTATGCAAAATGCTATGTGAGGTCCCAGAGGAAAGATTTCTTACTGTACCTGGGAATTATGAAAAACTAAATTGAAAGAGTTGGCATTTTAATTTGGTTTTAAATAATGAATAGGAATTCAGTAGACAAAAGGAATGGTAGGTGAATTCCTTTGGGACTGATGAAAAAGATGCCTAAAGATACATTCCCAGAATAGCCACTTTGGCCAGTACTAGATAGAGTTGATGAGTCAGGGTAATGCCAGATTTTAGGACACCTTGAATGCCAGACAAGAGACTGAACTTTACCCAGGCAGTAAATTAAAGAGCTACTGTAGTTTTTTGAACAGAGAAGTGATGTGGCCTGATTTCTGCACGAGGAATTCAGCAGAGGAATGAAGGATTCATTGGATGGTAGAAGATTATTACAGTAGTGCAGGTGAATAGTAATTATTTTCTACCCGAGGGGGATGGTAGTGCAGAAGAACAAGGAGGAGGTGGTTGTGAAAAGATACTGCAGAGATAAAATTGACTGGTCTTGAGGCCAGCATGGTGTAGTGAAAAGAGCAAAGAACTTCAAGTCCAACCTTCAGCTGGTACTCTCTCTGTGACCACGGGCAAGTCACCATGAGCTTAACTATCTTTCAAATGCTGTCAGTAGTACTGGTGCGACTCACTTTAAAGGGTTGTTGTTTTTGTAAAGTGCTTATAAACCTTCAAGTGCACACTGTTTGCTTGTTGGGTCACCAAGAGACGTATCATTTAAGCTTCTGAGCTTCATTTTCAGTATCTCTAAAAGGGAGGGGATAACAATGTCTTTCAAACATAACAAAGTACTTTCCTTACAAAGTTATTGTGCACCTTAAATGAGATGCTGCATGTGAAGTATTTTTTAAAACTTAAAGTGCTATATAAATGTCAGCTATTTGTGGTTTTGTTATTTTTATTGGAAATCAAATAGACATGAGATGTGAAAGAGAGTCAAAGACAATAACAAGGTTTCAGACATGGAAGACTGGGTAAAATGATGGTACCACTGGTAGAAATAAGTCAGGAGGCAGCTAGTTCAGGGGGAAAGATAAACTTGATTTTAAAAATACATTAGGTAGAGGTACCAGTAGATAATTGAAAATTCCTGGCATGCAGGAGAAAGGTTAGAGCTGGAGAAAAAGAGATAATGTGCTTAGCAATAGTATATGAGGCAAGGGGAATAGTCAGATGTGGATGTATCATTATTAGTTTGACTCAGGATAGCTTTTATGGTGTTAGTGGTATTATTTAAAGTAAGGAGACTATTGCATTAAAATCTACTTAAGTATTTACACTCAGTCATGCATCTCAACCTGCTATACCAGAGTGATGTAGTGGAAAGAAGACTGAGTTAGGATTCCAAAGTCTTAAGTTCAAGTGTTTGCTCTCCCATTTCTGCTTTGTAACCATGGACATTTTATTTAATTTGTCTGAATCACAGGCAGTAAATGGCAGACCTTGGATTGTGGTGGAAAAAGCACTGACTTTGTAGTCATAAAACCCAAGTTCAAATCCTGTCTTTGATGTTCCTTCATTGAACTCAACAGCCAAGTTACTGAATTTTGGTTTTATCATTTTAAACTCTAGCGTTGAAAAGAGAAGCAAATTCTCACAGTTCTTTATTTTCTAATCTCAGTAATACAGCAACACAGAAATCATTATATTGACTAGAAGAGGCAGTGACATGATATCAAGGAAAGAATTTCAGTTATTCTCTTGTAAAATATAAGTGGATGTTCTGTTGGTACATCACGTGAGCTGCAAAAAGAATGTAAGCAGAATTTGCTACTTTATGTAGCGAATAGTAGATAGTAGAGCCAGCTCTGTGCAGTGCCTACTATATGTAAGACAAAAAAGAAAAGTCTTTGTTGTCAAGGGACTTGTGTTCTACTGGTGTATGTGCCATGTATGTAGATAAGTGAACGTAAAGTAATTTGAGGAGCTAGAGACCCCTAATAAATAAAGGAAACCAGTAAAGGCTTCACAGAGGAGGTGGCCCCTGAGCAGAACCTTGAAAGAAAATTAACAGTAATAATAATAATAATAATAATAATAATCCAAGGTGCCACCTAGCCGTTTATGATAAACGTTCTGAAAGTCGGAGATGAGGAAGGTTTGCATGAAAACAAGTGTTGGAATGGTGAATTTGAGGAAGAGCCAGCAGTACTCTTTTCTTCTCTCACCTACTTAAAAACCCCATTTCATGGTTACCCCACGAGTTAAAACTAAGTATACTATAGTATTCATATACTCATATAACTTTATGGTTTCATCAGTTTGGAAGTTCATTCCAGCATTTGCAGCCCATCCCTATCTGCCCATCCTATTCAGCTTTTACCTACATCCTCCCCTATATTCACAGGCAGCCTTTCTCAGTTTCTCTTGACATGCTACTGGAATACCTTGGCTATCTAGTTACCTCTCACCCTAGCAACATTACTACAACATTACTCTCCATATCATATGATACCTTGATAACATCTTTTATTCCTTTTCTTCTTCAGAGTTATATGTTGTAGCCTGCCCATACCCACCTGCTCAGACCTTATCTCATTGCCTTTCATGTGATACTCATTTTTAATTCTTTAGAGTATGTTAAAGTGAGTGTCTCACTGCCACACCAGTAAAATGTTGATAATACCAACCATTTATCTTATTCTGCTTCTTTCTGCTTTATGAGATAAGACTGCTCATAATCTTTCATCATCCTTTGTAAAATTTTACAAACAGGCTTACGTTCTAACTTAGTTTTAGCTTTGGCCAGCTATCTCATTCTATTTGGCAAGTCAGGTGTTTAGCAATAAAGGCACTTTCAGAGCCATTTTGGTCTCTTTGTTGTGGTAATTTATGTTTTCTATTTTTAATTGTCAATTTCTTGTTTAAATAGTTCAGGGTTGGATTGTTTCAATTATGCATCATGTCTTTTTCCATTAATAGGTTTTTTTTAATTAATTCTGATCTTAGCTCTGATAAATTAGTGGTCTGGCTATACACTGAAAGGAAACTCAAGGATAACTCACATAGCTATCAAAACTTTTCTTGACTATTAAAATATAGTGTATTTAGTTTTCAATGATGTTATCTAGTGTTCACCTTGTGCAGTAACTACCCACCCTTCTTGGAGAATGTGTTCTTGTTATATAAGGCAGGAGGCTTCTACGTAAACTAGAAGTCTATGACGTCTCTAAAGATTTCTTCTTGAACCACGCTTTCCCATATATTTCTACCCCTTATTACATTTTCACATCTTTGCATTGAAGTCAAGAAGTATCACTGATTTAAGTGGGAGGGTCTTAACAAGTTCTTTGTAGAATTTCTCTGCATCTTAATCCTTAGTACCTAATGGTATATAAAGTACAGTCATTCTTGTCGTGATATTTTTGCAAATACTTATCATTAATACTAACATCATATAGTAATCAAATATCTCATGAAATAATCTTTCTAGTTGCCTTCTGGTATATGATAAAACTCACTTCACCAATTCCTTTCTTTCTTTTTTTTTTTTTTTGACTAGGCAATGGGGTTAAGTGACTTGCCCAGGGTCACACAGCTAGTAAGTGTTATGCGTCTGAGACCGGATTTGAACTCAGGTCCTTCTGAATCCAGGGCCAGTGCTCTATCCACTGCGCCACCTTGCTGCCTCCATTGATTCCTTTCCTGGCCTCTCCTAGGAGTACTTATGAGCCATCTTTTTATTTAGTTTCAACTTCCTTCTTCTGATTTCCCTTATAGCAAACAGGGCAAGATTGAAGTGATTCAGCTCCTCAGGTAATATAAAAATGAGCAATGTCACAGATACTGTCTTGTAAGAGCTTAAAGCACTGTGCTAAATACTAAGCACAAACAAAATGCTTCTGTTGTTCAGATGATATTAGTGTGGAGGCCTTTCTTTAGGACTTGCTGTGTATCAATCTAAAATATCTGTTCTCAGATTGAAGTTTTAGGGAGGAATTGAACAGATGAAAAGTTTGAGGGGAAAAGTAGACTTTCCCAGCTTTACTTGCTTTCATATTTTCAGAATGGCTTCATTATTTTCTTTGACATAAGTCTCCAAAATATCAAAGAGCCCCATTTAAAAAATGTAAGTACAAACATATATCCCTATGTTAAATATATGCATATATATATTTATATACTTTTAAAAAAAAATCAGTTTCATATCTCTGCTGCCCTTTATATGTGCTAGTAATTGAAAATTATCTATAATTCCAGATCAAGACTGCAAGATAATGAAACCAAAATTCAGAAAATATTTTGTGTAGTAGACAGTATCACCTTTCATTCACAAGTTGGCTGTTCTTTTTTAGACAAAGATTCACCTCTAGAACATAAATAGTTATATTCAGTACTTACTAAAAGTAAGAGAAAAGTAAGATGAGTGATTCAATGTCCTTAATCATGAATATTTTCAATTGGTGATAGAATAATATATGCCAAGGCAATACTATTTTGTTCCATTATATTTTTTACAGTCTGTTGTGGGTAGCAGTAATTGTGCATTAGTGCACTTTTTCCCAGTTTTATTCAGCATCAATAATTTACATAGAGATAGATTTACCATTGACCCTGATTTATTTGGAGCTTTTAAAATATTTTATGTAATATACAATTTTTCAAATTGCAAAGAGCCTATAGATTTTATTCAAGTTCCAAGTGTGGCCTATTTTTGTTGTAAACAGAACTCACATTATTTGTGTTGTATGACTGTGGTTAAGAAATATGTATTAGATTATTTAAAATTCTGATCTCGTGCAAATAGTAATGTATATCAAATTAGAGTAATCATTGTAGTCAAAATATGTCAACAGAAATATCCTAAGTAGATAAACCTTGTGTTTCCCAGACAATATAAAAATTAGCTTGTGTTTATAAGTTTATTATTGTTTAGTCACGTTAGACTCTTTGTGATCCTATTTGGGGCTTTCTTGGCAAAGATATTGCAGTGGTTTACATTTCCTTCTCCAGTCATTTTGCAGATGAGGAAACTGAGGGAAACAGGGTTAAGTGACTTGCCCAGGGTTACACAGCTAGGAAATATCTGAGGTTACATTTGAACTCAAGCCTTTCTGACTCCACTCTATCCACTGTGCCACCTAGTTTATAAGTTAAGTTAAAAGATTTCTCTTTACTTTCTTTTTCCTTTTTTGTCTGGGGAATAAAGGGATTCCATAGTAATTTGTACATGTCAGAATATCAATAACCACACAGAACACAACTTGTCTAGGATGTAATACTACATTATAGTGAGTTGCTCGAGGCTTGCAAAGAGTGACTTGCCCATAGTATCCAACCAGTTAGTGTTCGAAGCAAGACTTGACCCCAGCTCTTCTGATTCTATCTACTATGCCACACTGCTTGTCTATGTTTTGATATAAAAGCATTTTTTTTACTTTTTTCATTTTAAGACATTCTTGGGTTTTTTGCGTGTTTGTATGTCTCCTAAAATATGTCTGATTTTATTTCAGGTGGCAACAAGGACAATATCAGAGCTGGATGTAAAAAATGTGGCTATCGTAAGTACTACATACTCTAAGATTCCATACCATAATATTTCATATTGCAGCTTTTAGAACTGTTATGTTATAGCTTTGTTTTATTTAGTATCCTGGAATGTGACAAAAAGCCTGGAGTCCCAAAAAGCATTTATAGGTTCAGAATAGATTCAGAGATTCCAATATTGGAACAAAGAGAATTCACCATTCCTGCCTGCTATGAATCAATGAGAAATCTTATGACTGACCAAGAATTGAATAAGCAGGATTCTAGTGCTTAGTTATAGAATATAATTTCATGGAAACTGTGTTCCAAAAAAAGAATCTTTGTATGTATTTCCTTACCTCTTAACTAGATTGTAAGAATAGATAATATGAAGCCCAGCAGTGCAATGAATGGCTAATGTTTATTGCCATTGACTACTATCTGATTACTTTTTTTTACATTTATATCTATATTCTAAACCATCTCCTTGGCATAACTTCTTTTATTCCTATGGTTTATAAATCATTGTTAATTTACTTGTATCATTCATCAAGTTTTGATTAAACACCTGGTATATGCAAAGCCCTTTACTTGAAAACTGTCTTTGTTTTCAAAATTGCATTTAATTTTCTGGCTTGTGTACTAATGTATTCATTTATCACAGATAGGTTAGGTCGTGAAAGTTTTATTTAGCCATTAAGACTATTAACATGTTCATAAAGTCACCAAAAAGTTTTTCCACTCTTTTTTCAGAAACTAAAACGACAATTGAGAAGCATGGTGGTGTATTAGGAAAGCCAGTGATTTTGAAGTCAGATATCTTGGATTCCATTCATTTGGGGAATGGCTAAACAAGTTATGGTTCATGAATATAATTGAGTACCACTATGCTATAAGAAATGATAAATATGATAATTCCAAAGAACAAGAGGAGTCTTATATGAACTAATCCAAAATGAAATAAGAGTTAAGGCAGCAAAATTTTATTAAACACCTATGATGCTATACTATAAGTACTGGAAAGACAAAGAAAGAAAAAAATCATCCCACCTTTTAGGAAGCTAATGGCCAAGTTTAGTCATGAAGAAGAGTGATAAGAGGTTACTCACCTCCTTCTTTACAAAATTAAGGCATTATTGTCGTAGAATACTTCACGTAATGTCAGACTGTCTCAATTTGTTAGTTTTGATGAGTTATTTATTTTTGTTTTTTATTTGTTTTTAGGGATTGCTATCTGTGAGGGGGAGAATAATTTATTAGGGAATGTAAGTGATATACAAGCAAAAGAACAAAAATTGTTTTTAAAAAAAATTTTGAGTTCTATTCCCAGCTCTGACACTACCCACATGTTTCTGAGCAAGCTAATTAACCTATCTGAACTTCATTTTCTTCATCAATAATAGGAATAATATTTGTGTTAGTAATTTGATGGTGCTTTTGGAGTTATTGTCCAATAGATGCTGTTTAGTATATGTGATAATAAGAATACTTACACAGTAATGAAGACCATTGTTTTTACCTTCAAATAATCTCTTCAGAAAACCTCCTTTGAAGTAAATAACTCAAGTTTGTTCATTTCTAATACATCCTATGTGAGGTGTTTGAGTATAATTTTAGTTTCCCAGTTGAAAAAATGTTAATAATAGGTAACCCAGAAATGGTAATGGCACCCTCATTCAGGCAATGTAACCTGTAGGCATGACACTCCCTTTCTGTATCTCCAGGCTGCCTACTTGCCCCAGCCTGTCCAGGCAGGTCTGGGGAGTTTTCTTAGAGTGGGAGGTGGAACTAGCTATAGTCGTGTCCATGCTGTTACAATTCAGACTCGCTCATGTGGGTCCTGGGGATAGTAGCCCTGTTGTGTGATGATTCATTGCTACTCCATCCCACTCAAGCACCTGAGCTCCAACCAGTGTGTTTCCCAGTTATGCAGATCAGTCACAGTGACCCCACTGACTCTTACGCCTGAAAATGATAAGAGCAAAAATAATCATGACATTTTTCTCACTAAAAGACAAAAGCAAGAATAATCATAACCATTATTTAATTGAAGGCAAGAGTAAGAATAATCAAGATAACAGTCTGCCTATAAATCTGAATCACACTCTTTGAAACTGTGTTTGTAGAGTGAATGCAAACACATGTAAAGAAACCTAGCAGGGAGGCACACCAGTGAGGAAACGCATGTGCCCAGAGCAGCTCAGGCCTTGATGTGCTTGGTCTCTTTAAAGAATGTCACCTGCCAGGTGAACTTCTCCTATTTTATCTGTTCCCTTTCTTGTCCTCACAGCTGTCCTATTGGGAGAAGCTACTTCTCTGCTGCTCTCTGACCACTGAAGCAGTGTCAGACTCTTTAAGGATTCAGTCTCTCTTGGAAGGGAACTAAGAAAATGTTAATTTCTTTCAGTGACAAACAGTTCCCATAAGGGAGTCTCTGAGGAGTTTTTCACAGACTGTAGATAACAGGAGAGCCATATGGCCTCTCCCCCACCAGTTCTACAAACAGCGGGGGATTTTTTTTTTTAATTTGGTTAGCTCTCCGTAGAGCCACTCTTCTTAGAACAAAATAAATGCAAAGGCTCTGTTTGTTTATCATTTGCATGTCAGAGAGGCCCCTAACATACAACACTGATAAACCACTGAGTTTTCCCCTCTTTCGTACTTTAATAGCACTGGAGGGCAGTCCTTCCTTTTGCCAAATAATCAGCTCTCAGCAAAACAGTGTCTCCGCATATATCCCCGTGTAACAGGTGCAGATCCTGCATGTCAGTTTTTTTAGCACCTGATAGCTCCTGTGTCTGTCTTTCATTAGCATCTCCTTTTAATTATCTCGTAATCCTTTGTTCCTGATTGCCTCAGCTTGCTCTTCTGATAATTTTTTTAAAATATTTTTACTTAAAGTTTTGAGTTCCAAATTCTATCCCTCCTTCCCTCCTCTCTCTCCCCCCTCCCTGAGATGGTAAGCAGTCAGCTATAGGTTATAGTAAAACATTTCCATATTAGTCATTTTGTACAAGTAGACTCAAAAGAAAAAAATAAAAGAAAGTGAAAAATAGCATGCTTCAGTCTATTCAAACAATATCAGTTCTTTCTCTGGAGGGGGATAGTATGCTTCATAATTAGTCCTTTGGGATTGTCTTAGATCATTGTATTGCTGAGAATAGCTAAGTCATTCACAATTCTTCATGAAATAATATTGCTGTTACTGTGTACAATGTTTTCCTGCTGCTATTCACTTCACTATGCATCAATTCATGTAAGTCTTTCAAGGTTTTTCTGGAATCATCCTGCTTGTCATTTCTTATAGCACAATAATATTTCCATTACAGTCATATACCACAGTTTGTTTAACCATTCTCCAATTGATGGACATCCCTTTGATTTCCAATTCTTAGACACCACAAAAAAGAGCTGCTATAAATATTTTTATACAAAGAGGTCCTTTTCCTCATTTTTTGGGATAGAGACCTGGCAATGGTATTTAGCTGGATCAAAGGGTATGCCCAGTTTTATCGCCCTTTGGGCATAGTTCCAAATTGCTCTCCAGAATAGTTTGATCAGTTCACAACTCCACCAACAGTGTATTAGTGTCCCAGTTTTTTCACATCCCCTCGAATATCCACCATTTTCCTTTTTTGTCATATTAGCAATCTGATAGGTGTGAGGTGGTACCTCAAAGTTATTTTAATTTGTATTTCTCTAATCAATGATGATTTAGAGCATTTTTTCCTATGACTATAGATACTTTGATTTCTTTGAAAACTGCCTGTTTATATCCCTTGAGCATTTATCAATTGGGGAATGACTTATATTTTCATAAATTTGTTCTCTATATATTTAAGAAATGAAACCTTGAACAAAGATTCTTGTTGCAAAAGTTTTTTTTTCCCCAGTTTTCTGCTTTCCTTGTAATTTAGGTTGCATTGATTTTGTTTGTGCAAAAGCTTTTTAATTTTATATAATCTTTCTCTTTTACATTTTGTAATACTCTCTATATCTTTTTTGGTCCTAAATTCTTCCCTTATCCATAAATCTGATAGATAAAATATTTTGTGCTCTCTTAATTTGTTTATGGTATCAACCTTTAGTTTGATTTTGATTTTGACCTTATCTTGGTATATGGTGTGAAATGTTGGTTTATACCTAATTTCTGCCATACTGTTTTCCAGTTTTCCCAGCAGTTTTTGTCACATAAAGAATTTTTGTTCCAAAAGCTGTATCTTTAGGTTTATCATATACTGGATTACTGTGGTCATTTACTATAATGTAATTTGTATCTAATCTATTCCACTGATCCACCACTCTATTTCTTACTATCTACTCGCTGTATTTCAAAACTAGATTGTTTTGATAATTAGCACTTTATAATACAGTTTGAGATCTGGTACGGCTAGACCACCTTCTTTCACATTTTTTTTCATTGATTCCCTTGATATCCTTGAACTTTTTTGTTCTTCCAGATGAATTTTGTGATTGTTTTTCTACCTTTATAAAATAACTTTTTTGATAATTTGATTGGTATGGTACTGAATAAAAATATTGTTATTTTTATTGTGTTTGCTCAGTCATGAGCAAATAATATTTTTCCAATTGTTTAGATTTGATTCATTTGGATGAAAATCATTTTATAGTTGGGATCCTGGGTTTGTCTTGGCAGGTAGACTCCCAAGTATTTTATATTGTCTACAACTATTTTAAATGGAATTTTTCTTTCTATCTTTTGCTGCTGGAATAGTTGGTAATATATAGAAATGCTGGCGATTTATATGAGTTTATTTTGTATACTGCAACTTAGCTGAAATTGTTAATAATTTCAAGTAGGTTTTTAGTTGATTCTCTAGGATTTTCTAAGTATAGCATATATCATCTGCAAAGAATGATAGTTTTGTTTCCTCATTGCCTATTCTAATTTCTTTAATTGTTTTTTCTTATCTTATTGCTATAACTAACATTTTTAGTACAATATTAAATAATAGAGTTAATAATGAGCATCCTTGCTTCAGCCCTGATTGGGGTTTTGGGGTACTGGAAAAGCTTCTAGGTTATCCCCATTACAGATAATGCTTGCTGATGGTTTTAGATAAAAATGGCTTATCATTTTAAGGTAAGCTCCATTTATTCATATGCTCTCTAGTATTTTTAATAGGAATGGATGCTGTATTTTATCAAAGGCTTTTTCTGCATCTACTGAGATAATCATATGATTTCTGTTGATTTCATTATTGATTTACTCAATTATGCTGATAGTTTTCCTAATACTGAACCAGGCCTGCATTCCTGGTATAAATCCCACCTGGTCATAGTGTATAATTCTTGTAGAATTTGTGCATGAATCCATCTGGTCCTGATGATTTTTTCTTAGATGGCTTGTTCCATTTCTTTTTCTAAGATTGGGTTAAGTATTTTATTGTTTCTTCTGTTAATCTGGGTAATTTATATTTTTGTAGATATTCATCCATTTCATTTAGATTGTCAAATTTATTGGCATCTAATTGGGCAAAATGGCTCCTAACAATTATCTTAATTTCCTCTTCATTGCTGGTGAATTCACACCTTTCATTTTTGATACTAGTGAGTTGGTTTGCTTTTTTTTTTTTAAAGTCAAATTAACCTATGGTTTATTTATTTTATTGGTTTGCTTTTTTTTTTTTTCCACAAAACCATATCCCAGTTTTATTTATTAGTTCAATGGTTTTCTTACTTTCAGTTTTATTAATCTTGGCTTTGATTTTCAGGATTTACAATTTGATGTTTAATTGGGAATTTTTTATTTGTTCTTTTTCTAGTTTTTTTTTTAGTTACATACCCAATTAATTGATCTGCTTTTTCTCTATTATATTCATGTAAGTAATTAAAGATATAAATTTTCCCTAAGTGCTGCTTTGGCTGCATCCCATAAATTTTGGTATGTTTGTTGTTATTTTCTTTAATGAAATTATCAATTGTTTCTATGATTTGTTCTTTGACCCACTGATTTTTTTAGGATTAGATTATTTAATTTCCAATTAAATTTTAATCTTTCTTTCCATTGTCATTATTGAATGTAATTTTTATTGCATTATGATCTGAAAAGGATGTATTTACTATTTCTTCTTTTCTGCATTTGGTTATGAGGTTTTTATGTCCTAATACATGGTCAGTTTTTGTGTAGGTGCCATATACTGCTGAGAAAAATGTATATTCCTTTCTATTCCCATTCAGTTTTCTCCAGAGATCTATCATATTTAACTTCTCCAGAATTTTGTTCAATTCCTTAACTTCTTTCTCATTTATTTTTGGTTAGATTTATTTAGTTCTGAGTTTTATTATCTATTTCCTCCTGTAACTCATTCAACTTTTTCAAAAATTTATATGCTATACCATTTGGTGCATATATGTTTAGTATTAATATGACTTCATTGTCTATGTTACCTTTCAGCAAGATATAGTTTCCTTCTTCATCTCTTTTAATTAGCTCTATTTTTGCTTTTGCTTTGTCTGAGATCATGACTGCTACCTCTGCTTTCTTTGCTTTAGCTGAAGCATAATAAATTCTGCTCCAGCCCTCACCTTTACCCTGTGTGTATGTGTTTCATATGTGTTTCCTATAAACAACATATTGTAGGAGTCTGGTTTTTAATACATTCTGCTATCCACTTCCATTTTGAGTGAGTTCATCCCATTCATATTTATAGTTATGATAGCTAATTGTATTTCCCTTCATGCTATTTTATCCTTGTTTATCCCCCTCTCTCTCTTACCCCTCACCCTTTCCTTCCTCATAAGTATTTTACTTTTAATCACCACCTTCCCCAATCTACCCTTCCTTTTATCAGTCCCTCCCCCTTCTTTTATTTCCATCCCTTTTTAGTTCTTTATAGAGTAAGACAGATTTCTATATCCAACTGAGTGTATATGTTATTTCCTTTTTGAGCCAGTTGTGATCAGAGTAAGGTTTAAGCTTTGCCTGCTACCTACCCACCTCCATTTTCTACTCCATTATATCTTTCATGCCTCTTTTATGTGGGATAATTTACCCCATTCAATCTCCACTACCACCATTACCAACTCTCACCTCTTCTCCAGTGTAATTTTCTTTCTCACCCCTTTATTTTGTTTTTGGGGATATCATCCCATCAAAGTCACCTTATATCCACACCCTCTGTCTGTATATACTTTTTCTAATCACTCTTATAGTAATAAACTTCTTAAGAGTTACAAATATTATCTTGTCATATAAAAATATAAACATTAGTGAATTTCTTATATTTTCTCTTCTTGTTTCTTTTTTACCTGTTTATGTTTCCCTTGACTCTTATATTTGGAGGTCAAATTTTTTATTCAGCTCTGGTCTTTTTAATTAGGAATGTTTTAAAGTCCTCTATTTCGTTAAATGTCAATTTTTTTCTCTTGTTAGATTATACTCAATTTTGCTGGGTAGATGTTTTCTTTATTGTAATCCTAACTCCTTTGCCTTCCAGTATATCATATTCCAAGCTCTCTAGTTCTTTAATGTGGAAGCTGCCAGATCCTGTGTAATCCTGACTTTAGCTCCACGATGTTTGAATTGTTTCTTTTTGGCTGCTTGTAATACTTTCTACTTAATCTGTGAGCCCTGAAATTTGGCTATGATGTTTCTGGGAGTTTTCCTTTTGGGATCTCTTTCTGGCAGTGATTGGTGGATTCTTTCCATTTGTCTTTTGCTCTCTGGTTCAAATATATTAGTGCAGTTTTCTTTGCTAATTTCTTCAAAGATGTTGTCCAAGCTTTTTTATTTTTGTTTTTGTTTTCCATCATGGCTTTCAGGTAGTCCAATAATTTTTATATTATCTCTCCTGGATCTTTTTCTTGGTCAGTTGTTTTTCCAATGAAAATTTCACATTTTCTTCTATTTATTTTTACTTTTTTGATTTTGTTTTCTCGTATCTTAATGTCTTATAGAGCCATTAGCTTCCACTTGCTCAATTCTAATTTTTAAGGAATTATTTTCTTCAGTGAGCTTTTGTACTTCCTTTTCCATTTGGCCAATTCTATTTTTTAGGGAGTTATTTTCCTCAATAAATTTTTGTATGACTTTTCCCATGCTGTTGACTCATTTTTCATGATTCTCTTACATTACTCTCATTTCTTTTCTCAATTTTTCTCCTCTAATTTGCTTTTTTTTTCTTTTTTGGCAGTTGGGGTTAAGTGACTTGCCCAGGGTCACACAGCTCATGAGTGTCAAGTGTTTGGTCTGAGGCCAGATTTGAACTCAGGTCCTTCTGACTTCAGGGCCAGTGCTTTATCCACTGCACCATCTAGCTGCCCCAATTTGCTTTTTAAAATCTTTTTTAAGCTCTTCTAGCAATTCTTTTTGGACTTGAGACTAAATTACATTTCTCTTTGAGGCTTCACATGTAGCCATTTTGACACTGTTGTCCTCTTCTAAGTTTATGCCTTGATCCTCCCTGTCACTGTAGTAACTTTCTATAGTTGAATTCTTTTTTTTTTTTTTTTTCGTCTTGCTCATTTTTTGCTTTTTTTGTGACTTGGTATTTTTATGTGAGAGTTGGGCCCTGGTCTTGAACAGTCCCAAGCTTTTTGTGCTGCTGCTCAGGGTCTTCCCTACTCAAGCCTACTCAAGCTTTGATGAGCTTCCCTCTTGGCTTCAACAAGGAGTTGCCCTAGGAGTGGAGCTGCTGGGTTGTTATTGTAATAGTCTTTCTGGTGGCTGGTCCTGGAGGAGTGATCTTGTTCCTGGTTGGGCCCGCTAAGTGGGGCCCTGCTGCTCAGTTGCTGTCTGCTGACAGGCCTGGGAGCGAGGCTTCACTGCTGGTCAGCAGTGGGGTCAAGGCCTTGCTGGTGGCTTTTGCTGAGGGAGTAGGAGGGGGTCACTGGAGTGGGGCCTTCCTGAGATGCACAAACTGCTCACTTACCTAGGGGGCTGCTGGTTTGCAGGAGGATGGGGCCTTGCTGGTGGATTGCCCCAGGTTTGGTGCCTTGCTGCAAGCCCCCTGTGCTGAGCCTGGCTGCTGCTGCTGCTCTTGGACCTTGCTTCCCCCCTACCCTGGTGAGACAGATCTTTCCCACCAGGCTGGTAAGCTGCTTCCCTGCTCCTAAGTCAATTCTGAGGTGGTTTTCTAGTTGTTTGGAGGGGAATTTGGGAGGGCTTCAGAGGTTCCTTTCTTACTCTGCCATCTTGTCACCCAAAGTGCTCTCCTGATTCTTTCATCTTTTTATCTCCTTCCTTTGCTATGTCCTCCTCTTTCTCTTCTAATGGCTTAAATCAGGTAGTGATCCACCTCTAACATAAGATAGGAAACTCAGAAATTCCATCTTTCTGTCAGGTATCCCCCCCAAATCTTCTCATAGTCTTCAAAAAGTTATTTATTTACAATTTCTTAGTTATAACCTTCAAAACTCTGAAAATAATCACATGCAAATGAGCTTATGGATCATAGTACCACGCAGTTGTTACTTCAGTTAACTATGTGTCTTCAAACGGGTCCCATGATGATGTCTCCTCAGGTCCTAAGAACAGTCTTTGTCCTCAACAGTTTAGCTGAGAGGATGTGTTTACTCTTATACTGATTTTGTCAGTTTCCCTCACATAAATGTTCTTTTTTTTTTCTCTCCCTTTCAATAAGCAAAATGTCTGCATATTAAAGGGGCAGTATCCTACAAATAGATTCTGATATTCAGGTTCCCTTCCTTTCACATTATTCTCTCAGACTCTAATCTTCAGATGATAGGAGGCTTTTGTTACTATTGTTGCCTAGCTACCAACATAGCATGCTGAACCTTTCTTATTGTTAGGTTTACATCTTTACAGATGTTACTGATAAAACCATTTTCAGTGAACAAGTGTTTTTCAATATGGACTACATTTTTAAAAACACAATCAGTCAGCTCATTATTTTTGGACCATAACCTTTTTCTTTTGTAAAGAGCTTCATGAATCCATTCATTTTACTTTCATGCCTGAAATGTGGGTGTCCTTGAATTGATCAGAGAGGAAAATTATCTTTCTTTAGCTATAAAAATAAATAAAAAGCAGCACATATTAAGCAATTTACATCTAAAGTATTTAATGCTTTATTGAAGATACTTGTAGTGATTATAGGATTGTTTTAATAATGTATTTTGTTGTCAAATAAATTGACTTTTCAAGTTAAGTATGAGAGCTATACTTCTAAATAAATATTTTCTCTATGTAGCAGATAATTGAAT
The DNA here is from genome assembly GCF_900497805.2 of Vombatus ursinus. NCBI lineage: Eukaryota > Metazoa > Chordata > Mammalia > Diprotodontia > Vombatidae > Vombatus > Vombatus ursinus. The sequence goes on from NW_020954550.1 coordinate 10,933,702, forward strand.
CTTAAAGACTGAATTACATTTATCATGAATTTTTAATTCATTTAGTGTTTCAAGATTTGCAAAAGTATTTTTTTAATTAATAAAAATCTGTTTTCTCTCTGTCTCGCCATATAGAGGGGAAAAAAAGAAAAAAACTCTTACAACAAATATGCATAGACAAGCAAAACAAATTCCCTCTGTGACCATGCCTAAAATATATATGACTCATTCTGTACCCTGAACCTCCATTTGGAGGTGGGTAGCATGCTTCATTGTGAGTCTTTTGGAATTATGATTGGTCATTGCATTGATCTGAGTTCTTAACAGCTTTCAGTTTGTTTTTACAGTGTTTTTTATTGTATAAATTGTTCTCCTGAATCTACTCAGTTAACTTTTCATCAGTTCATTCAAATCTTCCCAGGCTTCTTGGGAAACCATCCATTCCATCACTTCTTATGGCACATAATATTCCACTATATTAATATACCATAATTTGTTCAGTCATTCCCCAATTTATGAGTATCCCTCTCTTAGTTTCCATTTCTTTGTTACTGCGAAAGAGCTGCTACTATGAGTATTTTGGTAAACATATGGTTCCTTTTCTTCTTTCTTTGATCTCTTCGGGGTATAGACCTAGTACTAGTGTTACTGGGTCAAAAAACATGCACATTTTAGTAAATTTGGGGACACAGTTCCAAATTGCTTTCCAGAATTACTAGACCATTCACAGCCCCACCAGTAGTGCATTAATGTGCCTGTATTCCTGCAACTGCTCCACTGTTTGTCGTTTTCCTTTTTTGTCAACTTGGCCAAGTCTGAAGGGTGTGAGGTGGCAGAGTAAAGGCATCTTGGCTCTGCCCCTTGAACAGGCAGATTTCTAAGGAAGAAATCAAAATCATCTATAGCCATTTAAAAAAATGTTCTAAATTGATAAGAATTAAAGAAATTTGAATTAAAGCATTTCTGAGGTTCCACCTCACACCCTTCAGAAATAATGCCTCAAATCAAATTCTGGAATGGCAGAACCAACAAAAAGTTGGGGTGAAACAGTTCTCCAGCCCAAGACAACTTAGGAGTTTGGCAGCAAAGGTCTATCTCATTGGGGTGGTGGTTAGACCTGGAGAACCATTCAGTGCAGGCCATGCCCCAGTCAGGCAGTAGCAGGCCTTGGAGGCGGCTGCAGCTGATAGCTGCAACTTTGGGAGCTCTCAGCCCACGCACAATAAGGGAGTCAGACAACTGATTAGAATATGATTATAGGGGACCTTTTGCTGGCACTGGGTGCAGAATCCTATTGTATTGCCCATACACAGTTCCAGGTTGTAGTCCCAGGGCAAAAAGGAACACTAATGGCCAAACATGTGGTGTCATGTGGGAGCAGAGGCCTGGTCACAGATCTAGGACAGAGAAAAGTGCTTGCAATCACAAGGGAACAACAACCCTGGTCTCAGCTCTAAAGCAAAAAGGAGTACTAATGCTTGTGGCCTAGAAGAGCAGGGGCCCATGTTAAATTTCCAGGGCCATAATAAGTGAGAGCACTTGTGACTGCAGGGGAGCAGGGTCCTTGGTCACAGTTCCAGGGTAGAGAAGGGTGCTTGTGGTTGCACACAGGCCAGGAGAGCAGTGACCAAACTTCTCCTTAGATCATACCACCTTGGAAAATACAAAAATTTATAGGCCCTCAGCACTAGCTCTGAAAACAGCAGCATGAAAACCATGAAGCCTGGGACACAAACTCAGAAGAAGACAGTTAAGTCAAAACAACTGCATGTGAAGCCTCAAAGAAAAATGTCACAGGCCCAAATTGGTCAAAGTCTCCAAAAGAATTCCTGGAAGAGATCAAAAAGGATTTTAAAAATCAAATAAAAGAAGTGAAGGAAAAAAATGGGAAAAGAACTAAGAGTGATGCAAGAAAATTATTAAAAGAAAGTCAGCAGATTGGTAAAGGAGGCACAAAAAATACTTAAGAATATACAATATTAAAAAACAGAATTGGCCAAATGGTAAAAGAGGCACAAAAATCCAATGAAGAGATCTTTACTTAAAAAGCAAAATTGCCCAAATGGAAAAAGAGTACAAAAATACATCAATAGGGACAGCTAGATGGCACAGTGGATATAGCACTGGTCCTGGAGTCAGAAGGACCTGAATTCAAATCCAGTCTCAGACCAGATACTTGACACTAGCTGTGTGACTCTGGGCAAGTCACTTAATCCCAATTGCCTCACAAAACAAAAAACAAAAACCCAACAACAACAAAAATGCATCAATAAAATAGAGAAAGAGCAGATCAATGAATTGGACATACAACTGAAAAAAAAAACCTAGAAAAAGAACAAATTAAAAATCTCCAATTAAACACCAAATTGGAAATCCTAAAAATCGCAGGAGAGATTAATAAAATTGAAAGTAAGAAAATCATTGAATTAAATAAATAAAACTAGGAGCTGGGTTTATTAGGGGGAGGGGGACAATAAGATAAATAAACCATTGGTTAATTTGATTAAAAAAAAAGAAAACCAAATTACCAATATCAAAAATGAAAAACGAGTTCACCAGCAAAGCAGAGGAAATTAAAGCAGTTATTAGGAGCTATTTTGCCCAATTGTATGCCAATAAATCTGACAGTCTAAGTAAAATGAATGAATATTTACAAAAATATAAATTGCCCAGATTAACATAAGAGGAAATAGAACACTTAAATAACTTTCTTAGAAAAAGAGATTAAATCGTAAACTCCTTAAGAAAAAAATCCTCAGGAGCAGATGGATTCACAAGTGAATTTTACTAAACATTTAAAGAACTATTAATTCCAATACTTTATGAACAATTTGGAAAACTAGTCAAAAAAGAAATCCTACCAAATTCTTTTTATGGCTCAAATATGGTGCTGATACCCAAACCAGAAAGAGCCAAAACAGAGAAAGAAAACAAAAGACTAATTTCCCTAATGAATATGGGTGCAAAAACTTTGAATAAAATAGGAGCAAGATGATTACAGCAGTATTTCACAAAGATCATACACTATGACCAGGTGGGATTTATAACAGGAATGCAGGGCTGGTTCAGTATTAGGGAAACTATCAGTATAATTGACCTTATCAGTGAGAAAAAAAATCCTGTGATTATCTCAATAGATGCAGAAAAAGCTTTTGACAAAATACAATACTCATTCCTATTAAAAATACTAGAAAGCATAGGAATAAATGGAGCTTTCCTTAAAATAAGTAGTATCTTAGATGTCTAAAACCATCAGCAAGCATTATTTGTAATAAGGATAAGGTAGAAACCTACCGAGTACAATCAGGAGTGAAGCAAGGATGCCCATTTTTGCCACTATTCAATATTGTACTAGAAATACTAGCTAGAGCATTAAGACAAGAAAAAGAAATTGAAGTAATTGGAATAGGCAGTGAAGAAATAAAATCACTCTTTGCAGATGATATGAAGGTATACTTAGAAAATCTGGGAGAATCAACTAAAAAACTAGTGAAATAATTAACAACCACAGCAAAGTTAGAGGATATAAAATAAACCTACATAAATCATCAGTATTTCTATATATTGCCAACAAAGTCCAGCAACAGGCAATAGAGAAATTTGATTTAAAATAACTGTAGACAATAGAAAATACTTGGGAGTCTGCCTACCAAGACAAACCCAGGAACTATTTGAATACAATTGCAAAACACTTTTTACACAAATAAAGTCAGATCTAAACAATTGGAAAAAATATTAATTGCTCGGTCTATTGAGCCAATATAATAAAAATGACAATTCCACCTAAATTCATTTATTCATTGCCATGCCAATCAGACTACCCAAAAATTACTTTATAGAACAAGAAAAAAATTGTAAAATTCATCTAGAACCAAAGGTCAAGAATATCAAGAGAATCAGTGAAAAAGAATGTGAGGGAAGGTGACTTAGTAGTACTAGTTCTCAAACAATTACAAAGCAGTAATCATCAAAACAACCTAGTACTGGAAAGAAATAGAGTAGTGGATCAACGGAATAGATTATACAACACACAGTAGTAAATGACCATACTAATCTAGTGTTTGACAGCCCCAAAGATTCATGCTTTTGGGACAAGTACTCACAATTTGACCCCAAAAAAAAAAAAACTGGGAAAACTAGAAAACAGTTTGACCAGAACTGGGTACAGACCAGTACCTCACACTGTATGCCAAGATAAGGTCAAAATGGTCACATGATTTAGACATAAAGGGTGATGTTATAAGCAAATTAGGGGAGCATGGAAAATTTTACCCGTAGATCTATGGAAAAAGGGAAGAATTTATGATCAAACAAGATAGAGAACATTACAGAATGTAAAATGGATAATTATTAAATTTAAAAAGTTTGGCACAAACAAAAGCAATGTATCCAAGATTAGAAGGAAAGCATGAAACTGAGGGGAAAAAAATTTATACCACATTTCTCAATGAAAGCCTCATTTTTCAAATATATAGAGAACTGTGTCAGATTTATAATGATACAGGTCATTCTCCAATTGATGAATGGTCAAAGTATATGAACAGGCAGTTTTCAGAAGAGGAAATCAAAACTATCTGTAGTCATATGAAAAAAATACTTTAAATAATTATTGATTGGAGAACTGCAAATTAAAACAACTCTCAGGTAGCACCTCACATGTATCAGATTGACTAATACAACAGAAAAGGAAAATGACAAATGTTGGAGTGATGTGGAAAAATTGGGACACTAATGAATTGTTGGTGGAGTTGTGAACTGGTCCAACCGTTCTGGAGAGCAATTTGGAACTATGCCCAAAGGGCTTGGAAAGTGTGCATACCCTTTGACCCAGCAATACCACTACTAGGTCTGTATCTCAAAGAGATCAAAGAAAAAGGAAAATGACCTATATATATACAAAAAGTTTTGATAGCTGCTCTTTTTGAGGTGGTAAAGAATTGGAAATTGAGGGGATGCCCACCAGTTGGGGAATAGCTGAACAAGTTCTGGTATGTGATTGTGATGAAATACTGTTGTGCTATAAGAAATGATGAACAGGATGCTCTCAGAAAAACCTGGGGAGTCTCATATGAACTGATGAAAAGTAAAGTGAGCAGAACCAGAAGAACATTGTACATAGTAAGAGCGATCTTGTACGATGATCAATTGTGAATAACTTAGGTATTCTCAGCAATACAAAGATCCACAACAATTCCAAAGGACTCTTCTTGAAAAATACTATCCATCTCCAGAGAAGGAATTGATGGAGTCTGAATGCATATTGAAGCATACTTTTTTTTTGCTTTCTTTATTTTTCTTGCTTGTTTTTTAATCTGTATTTTCTTTTGTAACATGGCTAATGTGGAAATAAGTTTTGCATGACTGTACATATATAATCTATGTCAAGTTGCTTGACTTCTCAAGGAAGGGAGAGGGGATAGAGGAAGGGAAAGAATTTGGAATTCAAAATTTAAAAAAACTCATGTTACAATTATTTTTACCTGTAATTGAGGGGAATTATTTATTTATTTATTTATTTATTTATTTATTTACAAATCTGCCTGTTTATGTTCTTTGACCAATTTATCAGGTAGAGAATGGCTCTTCTTAATAGATTTAAATCAGTTCCTTATATGTTTTGGAAATGAGACTCTTGTCAGTAAAGCTTCTTGCAAAGATTTTTTTTTTCCCCAGTTACCTGTTTCTGTGAAATATTTTCTTTGCAAGAATTCTTAAAGATTTGTAGTACAGGTATTATTATTATTATTATTACTATTTTACATGTGAGGAAATTGTCTCAGAGAGGTTAAGTAACATGCCCTCCTGGTCACACAGTTAGCAGTGGAGTGTGGAGCCAGAATTCAAACCAAAGTCTCCTGACTCAAAGTCCATTGCTGTTTCCACTGTAACATGCTGTTTCAGCTTTAATATTAAAAATTACAAATGGCAGAAATGACAGTGAACCAATTTGCTCTCCATGGACTAAAAAAAACCTATCAAGCCAGGTCAGGTATGTACTCCACGTTACTTTTTTTTTTTCATTCTTGATTACTTTTCATAGAAATCTGTGTTTTTGGAAGGTTTGGGGGAGACTTGAGTATTTTTGCTATGACCATGTCATGGTTTAGTATTTGTTTTCTTATTGATCCAACTGAAATGATTTGTCGTCAAAGAATACTTATTCCTTGATGCTGTAAATTGTCTGTTCCCAGAACTTCAAAACACAAAATGTGTGAGGTGGTGAGAAGAAGGCAATAAAAAAAGTATACACTGTTTATACTACCATTTGACTATTAATGTCTGGTAAGATACAAAGTAGCCTGATTATGTACACTCCCCAACTACTTTGGTAATAGCATATATTTAAATCAATTGCCGTCTAGCTGTTAGTTCTTTATGAACATCTGAAATAAATTTGTCTGACGTTTAAAGGAAATCATCCTTTTAAACATTTTTAGTTTATTTCCTTCCTCCTATAAAAAAGGATTTTCTTTAAATGCTGGCTTCTTTTTTATGTCTTTCATGGAAGTGCCACTTTGAACACATTAGAAGGTAAAATAACTAAATGCAGTAACTCTTTTTCCAGCTGCTCCTCACACAATTACAATTCTCACATTCTTTTTCTCTTTATATACTCTAATTGTTTTGCCAGGTGCAAAGGGCTCTCAGTGGGGTAAGCTGTGTTCCAGTGCAACTGTATTAGATTATATATTGGCTAGATTATATGTTTTGAGTTTTTTGCAAATGATATTTTTAAAATTTATAATAACATATGATGGGTACCATATGATGACATAGGGCCAAATTCTCCCAACTTCCAAAAAAAAGATTAGAATTACAATAAATGTATCTTTAAAAATTAAAGCTATTTTTAAAAACATCTTTTTTCATCATATGAAGTGGCATATTACATTAATAATAGAAATACTTTTTAATAAAACTGAAGGACTTTTTTTCTTTTCAACAATTAAAAAATTTTTAAGCTTTTGGAAAATGTCCTAAGAATAATACTATATGCTATTATTTGTTTAGTCAGTAAATAATGTTAAGTGCTAGGGATATGAAGAAAGGCAAAAGACAATCAGGGAGCTCACATCACTTTAACAGTTGTTAAAATGATGAAATTTCGGGCAGCTAGGTGGCGCAGTGGATAGACTACCGGCCCTGAAGTCAGGAGGATCTGAGTTCAAATGCGGCCTCAGACCAAACACTTGACACTTACTAACTGTGTGACCCTGGGCAAGTCAACCCCAATTGCCTCACCAAAAAAAAAAAAAAGATGAAATTTCTCAATTTCTCAGATATTAAAAGCATCAGTTGGTGTTAACAGTAGTCTTGTTTCTGGCTACAAATAGCCTGTTTCTGACTCCTGCGAGAAGAAAATTTATTAAACGGTCCCTGGTAATTTTGAAGAATTAATTCATTTTGTGTATATATAAGCAGTTTGATTTTCTGACTTGCCACAATTTAGGTTCAATTATTTAGTCATTTTACTTAATTCTTATTATGTAATAATTTTAATTAATTTTAACTTTTGTATTTTAATATTTTAATTGTTATATTTATAGTTAATTAGTTATTTTAATATTACAGCCTGAAGTAGGTATGTATAGCCAAGACCAATACTTGGGAGTTTCTGTTCACAGAGGAATCATCTGTTTTTACCTCAGTGTCTATGCTAAAAAAGATGAGCTAAGTACAACTTTATTTCTAGTTCCCACTTATTTTCTGGCTTCTCTTTTCTTCCTCAGATGTAAAACACTTATTTCAGTTCATCAACTGCCTTCTCTTATTGACTCACCCCTATCATGGGCTACTTCCTGTTTCCATTCCTTTCATTTTAGTAGGAACGTGTCTCCAACGCTCCTGCTTATTTATCCTGTTCACTGATGTGGTCTACTTGCTAATAAATACTATAATCGCAGTTATTCCTTGCCTGGACAAATATAACTTGGATAAAAAAAAAAATTTTATTTGTCTCATAAAGGAAGTAGGTAGCTCTTACAGGTCAAAGCACAAGGTGTTTTGTTTTTTTTTTTAATTTAAATAAATAGGTTATTTGCTACAGGTGTACCATATAAACTTGCACTTATAAGGGGTCTTCAAGGTAGCCTAAAGAAGAACAAATTAATTTGTGTTAATGGCATAATTAGCCAGGATCAAGTAGTATATTCACATCTTAGAGGGTGCTGAGCAAAAGCTCTTTTAATAATTTTAATAGCTTAGTGAATGTGGATAGAATATAGAAAAGTTTGATATGCAGAAATCAAAGATGAGTCTACATTTGTACATCTAAGAAGAAAAAATGATGTTTAGCACAAAAGAAAATGTTTTTAAAAGAAGAAATGTTATGGAAATTAAAATGTCAACTAAAGAAAAAAATATCCCTCTTCTCAGTATCCTGGTAAAGTAGAAATAGCACTAGAGCAAAAGTCAGATTCTAAGTTCATCTACCTCTAGCTAGATCAGCCTGGACAAATCACTCTCTAGCTCTACCTACTTTGTAGGCTTAAATCAGGTAATCTATGTGAAAGTATTCTGTTAAACACTGAACAACTTTAATGTAATGTAGCCTCCAATCTTGTAAAAGTTAAGATATTCTCATCCGCATTATTAAAATTATGGTTTGCCCTTATTACATTGAATATTTATAATTTTCAAACATAAAATAATCTGATGTTTCCATTTCTACATCTTGTCATTTAATTTCCTTTTGTTTTGTTTTATTCAGCTGGTCACCTGACTTTTGAATGCCGTAATTTTCTCCGAGTAGACCCCAAAAGAGACATAGTTTTAGATGTCAGCAGCACAAGTAGTGAAGACAGTGAGGAAGATGCTGAGGAACTCAATAAATTGCAGACTTTACCTGAGAAAAGTAAGTAAAACATTTTAGGGATCATACTCAGAAGCCTTTGTAATGCTTTTGTTTTATTTTGTGAATAATTTGTCACAATATTAAAGTCACTTTATTACCGAACTAGTAACCTAAATACCTACTTTACCAACTATATAAAGTCTTTGAAGAAATAACTTACACTTTCATCTAGAGTGTCCTAGATGAAGGTATGAGTAGGACCATCAGGCTTTCACAAATAACAGTTTAGAGCAGAACACATCTTGATAGTCATAGTTGACTGAGAGGTGAAGAGAATGATTTCACTATGCTTATTATTTGGTGACTATAAAAAAGTATTTCATTCAAAAAAGCAAGATGGCACCTTAAAGGCACACCTCCAACAAAGTTTTTCTATTGCATATGATTAAATCATACAAGATTCCTAAAAAGATAGTATGACGAAAATAATTTTATCTACTTATTAATATCAAGAGAGTGATAAAACAAGGAGATGTATGCTGACCAAATGTATCCCTTGAGGGCAGAGTCCAAGTTGAAGAAGGATTCCATAAGAGTTGGTGGGACAGGGGGCAGCTTGGTGGCACAGTGGATAGAGCACCGGCCCTGGATTCAGGACCTGAATTCAAATCCCGTCTCAGATACATAACACTTATTAGCTGTGTGACCTTGGGCAAGTCACTTAACCCCATTGCCTAACCCAAAAAAAAAAAAAAGAGTTGGTGGGGCCTTCCAGATACTTTTGTTTATAGATAACATTGTACTGATTACATTAAGCCCTAGAACACTAAAGAGGCTCTTAAGTGAGATCTATAATCTCTCAGAGGAGTTTGGCCTTGGGAAAAACCAAGTGGGTGAAGACCTATTGTCCAAGCTGTGATATGTATTTGGATAAGCAAGGCATAGAGATAGTCTCTAAGTCTGTGCATATTGTGGACACTGTGTATACAGTGAACGAAGAAGCTCACATGGCTTGTCAGAAAGTCCAGTGACCAGAGGTTGGGCTGGATTGCAATTTTTGGGGAAATTGCACCATGTTTTTATGGCTCCAAGCTTCTCTCTGATACAAAGGCCATCTTTATAACATTAGTATTCTTCTAGTGATGCAAGTTGTATGTCAGCCAAAGGGTGGTGGAGAGGTGTGTGATGGGCATGAATAAGATCCAACATACAATAACTGTACAGAAGAAGCAGAATAAAAGATATAAAAAAGATTTATAATCAGTAAAGGAGGAGCTAGTTGTGTAGTGGTATCAAAGGATACAATGTCAAGAGAAAGCTCCCTGGCACACTGGACACACCTTCTAACCCTTATCCCCATAGAGCAAGCCTGTGCAGCATACAGCCTATGTACCGCTTGCAGTCCACCAAAGGATTTCCAGTGGCTCACAAAAAATGTAAAGGATATAAATACAGACCTGCACAACATACCACCCGAGGGTCACTTTGGTGAATCGTGTGTTGTTCAGGCCTGCCATAGAAAATTACTGAGAGCACATGGACAAGGATGTGAAGCCACTGATGGGCTGAAAGGTAATGTGGGTCAGTGGAAAGGACATGGAATCAAGAATCAAAGGACCTGGGTTTATGTCAAGTCAGTAAGCATTTATTATGCACTTACTTTGTACCAAGCACAGAGCTAACCATTGGAAATACAGACAAAAGCAATAGAAAGACAGTCCCTGCTCTCAATGAGCTTATGTTCTAATTGAGGGAAGACAGCATGTAAAAGGAAGTTAAAAAGCAAGAGGGAGGAGAGTCAGAATTATGGCTTGGAAAAGACTGAAGAAATACTTAACTTGGACATTTTCCTCAAAATGGAGATCCTGAGAGAGACTAGCCAATTAGGGAAAGGGCTGCAGAGGCCGAGAGTCCTTCCATTAGAAGAAGGTCAGGGGTAGACTGAATTTCTAGGGTGAGGAGACTTAGGAATGGAGCATGGAGAGCAATGAAGAGATGACTCGCCTGCATGCTTTCCTTTAAATGTAGGTTCTAGAAGGAGCCGTCCAGAGTGGGGAGCCACAACAGAATTCCAGTTTGATAAGTTTGGTGGAGTGAACTGCCAGTGTGAGTAGGCTTCTGTGGCGTGGTATTAAAAGTCCAGGGAGTCAGGAGTGGAGCCCAGAGAGGATTTACTGCTTCTCATTTGCCTGTATGACCTTGAGCAAGTCACTTGATCTCTACAGGTCTCCATTTCTTCATCTGTAAAACAAAGGGGTTGGACTTTACATCAATGAAATCTCACATTCATTGAAGAAACTCAGTACAGTGGGTGGATGTCTCCTTGTTTTTGTATAGAGTAGTTACTAAACTCTTCATCCTTTTTTTTTAGTGTATTACATGGGCACAAGCACACACAAATGCACACACATACACACACACACACACACACACACACACGTGTGCTCCAATGCTTAGCACAATGTCTGCCACATAGTAGATACCTAACAAATATTTATTGAGTGACCGACTACCAACGTTGCTAACAGATATGTTGCAAGCAGAGTACATTTGGCAAATTATCAAGGAAAGCAGAATACTTATCCCTAAGAAAATAAACTTCTAATAAAAACTTTGCTTATCCCAGGATCTTCTAATCTGAACATATCTCTGCACATATGTTCTACAACAAGTATATTTCAGCAATACTACTGTTGTCTCCCAATTTATTATTCTCCTGTTGTTTTCTTGCTCTAAGCTAGTGATAGTATTTACAAAGTAAGACAGGATAAGTACATGATCAGCTTTGCCCAAATAGCTGCCAGTCATTTTTTGCAGATAAATAGATAGATGGATGGATGGATGAATAAGTATATCTTGCTAATTTAGTAAAAACACACAAACTTCCATTTGAGGAGAAAAAACTTTTGATAGAACCCATATCCATCCTTGACATGTTTCTCGGATTGTTGATCAAGGGTAGGAAATGAGGAGAAACATGCTTTAGTGGAGAGTCCTGGAACAGGAGTAAGAAGACCTGGATCTAAGTGGAAATAACTTAGGTATCATTCACCTGATCCACATTTGAGTCCCGACTCTGAAATTTATCTGAGTAGCAATGGGCAAACCATTTAACCGCTCTAAACCTCAGGATCTCCATCTGTGAAATGGAAATAATAATTGCAATACCTGCTTCACAGAGGCATTGTAAGAAAGGATTTTTTAAACCTTAAAGAACTCTACACACGTAAGCTGTTGTTATTATGTGGATTTAACCTCCCTGAGCCTTAGTTTCTTCAGCTGTAAAATGAAAACACTAATACTTGCTCTCACTGTGATGTACAAATGAATAATGTATATGCAAATACTATGTTATTCTCCATTATATTAATAACAGTGTACCTTAGAATATTCAATGAGTACATCTTCCAGTGGTGCAAATGACAGCCCACCCAAGCCTTATCATCCACATCTTGGCTCACGTCCTCTTGTAAATTCTCTGTAGAGAAGTCCACACAACCTAATAGAGGCTTCCCGTTAAGGCTTTTTCATCATGTAGGTACCATTGTGGCAAGGAAGCTGTTCACTGGTCATCACTAATTCTTTGTACATGACCAGCCCACCTCCTTTTCAGGATCTCTTTAATGGACTCTTTTTTGGGGGGTAGTAATCACCCTTTGTCTGCATTCTGCTTATGCCCACCATGCTTCTTTCCACTACCCTTTGGAAGACCTGCCACTAAGTCTTGTGAGACTGTGGCGTTCACAGCATCAAAGCATCACTAAAAGAATATTGTCATTAAAAAGATGAGTCTGTGTTTCAGAAAAAAAAAAGTACCATTCAAACCACTCTGCAGTTTTCCAATATCTCCAGTATCCATAGTTTGATGGAATCAGCACCATTCCCATGCTATCCACCACCAGGAATACCTGCATAACCTAACCAACTGTAGAACATCCCTCTTCAGTTTAGACTCAGGGCTGCACATTCTTAATGACAGGGACAGATACTTTTTATAAGCCTACATGTCTTAGTGTCATACTCTACTGGATATGAATAATTACAAATTCAAAGTAATTTCATTGAATCTTTTAAAGAATCTTGTATGATTTTAGAATATTAATGAGATACACTTTTTTGCAGCGGTGCCTATAAGGCAAGCATTTTGTTCTATTGAGGCAGTTTTTTTTATAGTCAACAAACTAGTAAGTGCTATGGAACCTTGAATTTTCTTTACCTTTTGTGGCTATAAAGAGGTGGTCTGCTATAGAACATTATTTCCCAAAACCTGTCTGTTCATTGTGTCATGCCTTCTTTATCAAGCATACCTTTGATATATGTATGACTACTCTCAAAGATTTTTCAGTGATAGGAAAGTTCTATAGGGATGTGAGTCAGTAGTTAATGATGTTTTATTAATCCATGTGTTTGAAAAGGAGTAACATCAATGGTTAGTTTTCAGATCCTTCACTATCCCCTCATCTTTCAGTTATCATGAAAACTAATCCCGGGGCAGCTAGGTGGCACAGTGGATAGAGCACTGGACCTGGAATCAGGAGGATCTGAGTTCAAATCCGACCTCAGACCAGACATTTGACACTTACTAGTTGTGTGACCTTGGGCTTAATCCCGATTGCCTCACTAAAAAAAAAAGTAAGAAAGAAAGAAAACTAATCCCTACAATCATTGCCTTTAGCATGGGCTTTCTCTAGATTTGATCTGGTCTAGATACTTTGCCCATCTTTATGTTCTTTAGTAACATTTCACCTTCTTCCTATAGTATATCAGGGACTGTGATGTTAGCCTGTGTAGGTAGCTCCATTATTATTGATGCAGGGAAGTCACTTATTATAGTAATCTTCACAGATCTTTTCCATTGTTTCATTTGTTGTGCTGCCAGTTTCATCCATAAATTTTTCAGGATAATCCAGTTTCATTGGGTCTCTTGCCAAAATTTTAAAATCTTATTTTCTCCATCATTACTATTTACTGTTTTATGAAGCAATACTGGTTGCAATCTTCTACCATCCTTCTCTAAGATTTTTTATAAACAAATCTATATTCTGAACTGAATGTTGCCCTTGACTGCCTAATATTTCTGTTTGCAAAGGAGATGAGGTATACTAGCCAAAGCAATTTCTACACTTTCCTTTTTTTTTTTTTGGTGATAGTTGCTTTACACTTACTGAAACTTCCATGGGAAATGATGATTAAATAAGTGATTGTAAATGTCAATATCTGTTCCTTTATCTATTTCACATTTTTCAGTATCAACCAGTCAATAAACACTTACTCAATACCTACTAGTTACTGCCAGGCACTTGTGAGGTGCTTGGGATACAAATATAAAGAATGAAACAATCCCTACCATCAGAGAGCTTATAGTTGAGTTGGAGCTGTTAAAATTATCACATCACATCTTCTCATTTTTATTTTTCTAATCTGATGTTGAATTTTATCTTTTCCTCTTACAAGCAGATGGTCTAATTCTAACCTGAATCTAGATGATTTAAAAACAGTTCCCAATTGGTAGTCAAGACATAATCAGTTTCATTTCTTGTGGTGTCATTTCGTGCTTGCCATGGCTATCACCTCCCAAGTTTCTTCTCAAAGTATTCCTTTTTGATAAATAGAAGGCTTTTGTGGTCTTGTAGACTGTAATCTATAAACCTTTGGCCTCCTTAAGTTTCTTACTCCTGAGTCACGTTTTCCATCATATTTTTCACTGTCCTCTATTCTCACTTTGTATTGAAGTCAGCAAGTATTAAAGTATACATTGAGTCAATTTGGAAAATTCACAGCATTACTTGACATCCTTATCTTCTTTAACATATACTCGTATATTTTTCTACATTCAGTCTCATTTTGTATTACTTCCCTTCATGTACTCTCCAGTCCAGTTAAATTGGCCTGCTGGTTGTTTGCTGTACATGCCATTACTTCACCTACCTCCATACCTTTAACATCAGCTGTTTCTCATGTCTGAAATGCACTGTTTCCTCATCTTCATTTGGAATCCTTAGCTTCCTTCAAGAGACATTTCAGGTACCACCTTCTTCAGGAAGGCTTTGCTGGTTGCCCCAAGCCCAACTGTTAAAACCTATTCTCTCTCAAAATTACTTTGTGTTATATATATTCTTCATACTTATCCTTATGTGTTATATCTTCCCTCCTCCTCTGCTACCCTCCAAAATATAAATTCCTTGTGGTCAAGGTCTAGTTTTTTGTTGTTGTTCTTTTTGTGTCCACAGCACCTAGTATAATGCCATGCACATAGTATAACACTTAATAAATATCTGTTGGATTTAATTTAATGAAATAATCTTCATGGTGGTCTTTTTATAAATGCCCATCATAAACACTTCCAGACAGGATAACCAAGTATCCCATTAAATGATGTTTCTTGTTGTCATCTTACTTGCAATAAAACCATTTCTTCCAGTTTATTTATTTGCTTCTCTAGGGTTGGGTGACCTTGAACAAGTCAGTTGATCTCCTGGGACCTCAGTTTTCTCTTTTGGGAATGAGGGAGTTGGCCTGGATAGTATGTGAGGTCCTTTCAAGTTCTAAAAATATAATCCTGTTACCTGTGAGCCATCCTTCAACTTAACTGTACTTTCTTTTTTTGTTTTCTGATTTGATTCATGACAGTGTCAGCATTGTTATGAATCAATTCCTCTAGCAGTATGTCTAGTCACTTGTACTAGGCAAAGACCTTTCATTTAAGTTAATATGTGCAGACCATCTTAAACCTATATCATTCTTAATATTTTTGCCCCTTTTCCTACCGTTTTCCTTAAGAGCGTTGCCATAGCTAAAGAATTCATCATCTATTGGCCAGCCTACTTAGCCCAGCTGGTCCTCAGAAAGTAGACTTAGTTTGTTGCCAGGATGACCTCCAAGATGATTAAAGAGCTTGTGTGGGGCGGAGCCAAGATGGCAGAGGGAAAGCAGTGACTTGCTTGAGCTCTCCCCCCAAACCCCTCCAAATACCTGTAAAAAACGGCTCTAAACAAATTCTAAAGCAGCAGAACCCACAAAAAGACACAGTGAAACAAATTTCCAGCAAAAGACAGCCTGGATGGTTGATCAGAAAGGTATATCGTGCCAGGCAGGGAGAGGAGTGCAGTTTGGCCTGGGCGTGCAGGCCGCAGCAACCCTGGAGCAAGCCTCAGAGGACTGAATCGCAGGCAGCTGTGGCGTTTTCCTGACTTATCAACCCATGAATGCCAAAGACAACTTGGAAGGTTAGTGGGAGAAGTCTGTGACTGTGGTAAGAGAGGAGCTAGGTCTCAGCCGCAAGTCTTGAGCGCGGCCTGAGGTCTCAGCTGTTTTCTGAGCTTCTGGCCAACAGACTGAGGGGGAATCAAGTGGCTGATCAGGGGAGGATTTCAAGGTTCTCTTTGCCAGAGCTGAGGCAGGAATCTCTTGCTTTACCGGTGGTAGGATCTGGGTCACAGTTCTGAGGGGTGGTCCTGGAGCAAGGAGGAATGCTGGTGTAGTAGAGCTTGTTGTGGCGGTGTAGAGAAAACTCCTTGCCCCTTATCATAGCATCTTGGAAGAACTGAAAATTTTCAGATCCCTGGAAGTATCTCTGAAAATAGCTGTACAAACCTCCGAAACTTGGGACAGTACATTCTCCACATTGGAAGCAAACTTTTACCTTAACAAAGAGTTTAAAACTCAAGTAATTGGCCGGGGTCATGAGTAAGCAGCGCAAAAAGAGTCAGACTATGTTATCTTACTTTGGTGACAAAGAATATCAAAACATACAACCAGAAGAAGACAATGAAGCCAAAGCTCCTACATCCAAAGTCTCAAAGAAAAATATGAATCAGTCCCAGGTCTTGGAAGAGCTCAAAAGGGATTTTGAGAAGCAAGTAAGAGAAGTAGAGGAATAACTGAGAGTGATGTAAGAGAATCATGAAAAACAAGTCAACAACTTACTAAAGGAGACCCAGAAAAATACTGAAGAAAATAATACCTTAAAAAATAGCCTAACCCAAATGGCAAAAGAGGTCCAAAAAGCCAATGAGGAGAAGAATGCCCTAAAATGCATAATTGGCCAAATGGAAAAGGAAGTCCAAAAGATTACTGAAGAAAATACTTAAAAAATTAGAATAGAGCAATTGGAAGCTAGTGACTTTATGAGAAATCAAGACACTGTAAAACAAATCCAAAAGAATGAAAAATTAGAAAACAATGTGAAATATCTTATTGGAAAAACAACTGACCTGGAAACTAGATCCAGGAGAGAGAATTTAAAAAGTATTGGACTATCTGAAAGCCGTGATCAAAAAAAGAGCCTAGACATCATCTTTCAAGAAATTATCCAGGAAAACTGTCCTGATATTTTAGAACCAGAGGGCAAAATAGAAATTGAAAGAACCCACCAATCTCCTCCTGAAAGAGATCCCCAAAGGAAAACTCCTAGGAATATTGTAGCCAAATTCCAGAGTTCCCATGTCACGGAGAAAATATTACAAGCAGCCAGAAAGAAACAATTCAGGTATTGTGGAAACACAATCAGGATAACACAAGATTTAGCAACTTCTACATTAAGGGACCTCAGGGCATGGAATATAATATTCCGGAGGGCAAAAGAGATAGGATTACATTCAAGAATCACTTACCCAGCAAAACTGAGTATAATCCTGCAGGGGAAAAAGTGGTCATTCAGTGAAATAGAGGACTTTCAAGCATTTGTGATGAAAAGACCAGAGCTAAATAGAAAATTTGATTTTCAAATACAAGACTCAAGTGGAACATGAAGAGGTAAACAGGAAAGAGAAAATCATAAGAGACTTATTAAGGTTGAACTGTTTACATTCCTGCATAGAAAGATGATATTTGTAACTCATGAGACCTTTGTCAGTATTAGGGTAGTTGGAGGGGAAAAAATTATATGTACGTATATAGATAGATAGATAGATAGATAGATAGATAGGGTGAGTTGAAAATGAAGAGGTCATATCTGGAGAATAAAATTAAGGGGTAAGAGAGGATTATAGTAGGAGAAGGAAAAAGGGAGAGGTAGAACGGGGTAAATTATCTCACAAAAAAAAAACAGAAAAGAAAAGTCTCTTACAGTGGAGGGGAAATGGGGAAAGGTGAGAGGGAATGAGTGAATCTTATTCTCATCAGATTTTGCTTAAGGAGGGAATAACATACACACTCAATTGGGTATGGAAATCTGTCTTACCCTACAGGAAAATAGTGGGGGGGAAGGGGACAAGAGAGTAGGGGAATGATAGAGAGGAGGGCAGATTGGGAAAGGGGGTAATCAGAAGCAAATACTTCTGAGGAGGGACAGGGTCAAAAGAAAGAATAGAATAAATGGGGGGGTAGGGAAATAGAGTTAGTTTTTCACAGCAAGTCTACTATGGAAGTGTTTTGCATAACTGCACATATATAACCTATATTTGCTTGCCTTATCAATGAGGGTGGGTGGGGAGGGAGGAAGGGAGAAAATTTGGAACCCAAAGTTTTAAAAAAACATGTTTAAAAAAAATGTTTTCACATGCAACTGGGAAATAAGAAATACAGGAAATGGGGTACAGAAATCCATCCTGCCCTACAGGAAAATTGAAGGGGAAGGGGGTAAAAGAAGGGGGGGAGAGAGAGAAGGAAAGGCAGACTAGGGGACTGGGTATTCAGAATGCATGCCATCTTGGGGTGGAGGAGGGGCGAGATGGGGTGAAAACTTGGAACTCAAAATCTTGTGGAAGTAAATGTTGAAAACAAAAAAATAAATAAAAATTACCCTAAAAAATAAAATAAAATAACAGTAATAAATATTGAAAAAAAAAGAGCTTGTGTGATTAGACTGCTCAACAAACAATTGAACAAATATTAAATACCTACTATGTGCAAGGCATTGTTCTAGGTGCTGGAGATGCAAATATAATTTAGATTCAATACTGAAACAAAACGAGGCACTTGTAGTCCACTAACAGTTAACTTTTACAAGGAGCCATGGAAAGGGAAGGGTATTCAACAAAGATAATCAGTAAAGATAATACATTGATTCAGGTGAATGAAGCTACCTGATGTTAGTCATACTATTTTTCAGCATCTGAAACCGTAAAGGGGAGCTGGAATGCCTCATCGCTATTTGTACTTGGGCAACCAGCAAGCCACGTAAGCAACCTAAGCCCTCCCTTTAGCCAGTCAGGTGTCAAGGAGAATTTCTGTACCTCTTAAGCAAAAGAACTACCCTGACTTGCACTGGTTAGAGTCTTAGGAAAGCTAGTCCAGCTTCTACATGGCAGAGCCCTAGGAAATGTTGCTTGTATTACAGATGTTAACTCGATTCTACACTCAATAGAAAAGGAATCTTAAAATGGGATTTTAAATTTTGATTCTAAGCAAAAATTAGAAAAACCTATTATAGACACCTGAGAAAGCCAAGACTATTATCTTATTTAGGCCAGGAGAGGTTTGTGTGTTAGGAAGTTGTGTCAGAAAAAATTATAAGCTAAGAAGAAATAATGAGCATATGGCAGTACAGTATGATAGGAATTTTAAAGTGAAATCTGTGGCTTTGGGGTTTATTTATATTTCTTTTCTCCAAGAGTAAAAAAACTGGCTGTAATGGAATATGTTACATTGGGTAAAAACAATCTCCATTGTGCTGTTTAGAAAAATATTTTCCATCTTTTTCAGTTTGTTGAGTTACTGAAAATGAGACAATTAAAGGGAGGGTCAGATGAGGATAAGCATCTAAAAGTTAGTATTTTTTAAAGTATCAGTTAAAGTGTAAGCCTACCTACCTAATAGTATTTGGAGAAGTCCATACAGTCAAAATCACAGTTACAATTTGCCAACCAGCACAGCTAAAGACTCTCAGTTCTGAAAGGGCAGCATTTGCCCCTTCTCTGTTCATGACCTTATTTTAAATTTTATTTAAATCTATAGTATAAGGGTGGGATGACTGATTTACTCAACCTCACCCAACTTAAAGTAAGTGATAAAATGCCCAGTAAATTCTATTACCAAAACATTTCAAATAAACTGAATTTTTCCTCAACCACAAAATAACCTAGGGTTAACTAAAGATAAATATAAATTAAAGGTAAGACAGAGAATCTAGCCTCTGCCTAAATATTAGGAATTTTCCTAACTAGGTGCTCAGAATGATTGTGATTGAACTCATAACATTTCATCTAAAATAAACTTCCTGAAGTTGAAGGGGGAATCACATGGACCTTAGAGGTTATTATATTGCCCCCTAGACTTAGGCTAATTATTGTAACAGGGTGTTGTTAGAACGTGAGAGCTGAAAAAGACTTCAGAGAACGTCTAACTCACCCCCTTATTTTACATGTAAAATTGTTGGGGGCAAGAGATTACATGACTTTTAGTGTGACACAATTTGTGGCAGAACTCGCAATAGAACCCAAGTCTTTGGACTTGTAGTTTATTGTCCTTTTTATTACATGTTGTTCCTTTAACCATCTCACATTATCAGACTAATCATAAATAGTAAGGCCAGATGAAACATTTATTAATCACCTCTGGTACACAAGTCTCTATGCTAGGTGCTTCACATATAAAAACAAAAATGAAACTATCCGTCTTTGAGATGAGCTTACATTCTACTGGAAGAGAAGGGACATAGCTTCTATAGGGATAAGTATATTCCAACTGGAAAGAATCAGGAGATTTAATGGAGGAAGTATGCCTAAGCTAAGCCTTGGAAGAAAATAAGGATACTAAAAAGCAGCTATAAAGAGGAAATACATTCCAGGCTTTGAGGACAGCTTGTGTAAATGCAGTTTGACATTTGATGAAAGGTCAAGTTCAGGAAGTTGTTCCAATTTGGCTGGATAGGATCTGTGAAGGGAAATATTGTAAAATAAGAATGGAAAGATAGATTGGAGCCAGATAGCGGAGGTCTTAAATACCATGCTGGAGAGTTTGTATATAATGCTAATGGCAACAAGGAGCCATAAATATAGTAGACTATAAATTCCATATGGACAGGGACCATATTTTCTCTAAACTTCATATGACCTCAGCTTACGTCAGTGTTCTGTACATAGTAGGTACGTGATAAGTGTTTGTTGAATGAATGAACATAGCCCTTAACCTTAATGAATTCATAATGTAACAGTTATGATTAAGTACATAGTAGGTATAGGATAAGTGTTTGTTGAATGAATGAACATAGCCCCTAACCTTAACGAATTCATAATGTAACAGTTAGGATTAAGTATATCCTGACAAACATAATCAATGAATTAACATTTATTGTGCACCAACTCCGTACCAGACACTTTTGTGCACAAAGATATAAACAAAATAGTCCTTGCCCTCAGTAAGCTTGCATTCTCTTGAACAACATTGTATGTATACATCAATATATGTACACACACACACACACACATACATAAGAAGATTAAAAAATATATACAAAGTAACTAAAGTTGGTGATGGAGAAATCAGGAAAGGCCTTATGTAGAAAGTAGCACTTGAGCTAAACTTTGAAAGAATCTAGGAATTTTCTGAGGTAAGAGTTATGAGGAACTGCATCCTAGGCATGAGGGACGGCCTGTACAATGTCACAGTGATGGGAGTAGGACTGTTGGGGTGGGCATTATGGCTGGAACATGGAATGTTTGAAGGAGAGTAGTGTGTAATAAGACTGGAAATGTAGACTGGAACCAGATTATGAAGATCTTTAAATGCTAAATAGAGAAGATTCTTTTTGATCCTTGGGGCAGTGGGGAGCCCTTGGATGGCATGATCAGCCCTAGGATTTAGAAGATGGATGGCAGAGGAAAGACTGAGGCAAGGAAGCCAGTTAAGAAGTTATAGAAATGGGGGGCAGCTAGGTGACGCAGTGGATAGAGCACCCGCCCTGGATTCAGGAGGACCTGAGTTCAAATCCGGCCTCAGACACATAACACTTACTAGCTGTGTAACCCTGGGCAAGTCACTTAACCCCATTGTCTAGCCAAAAAAGAAGAAGAAGTTATAGAAATGGTCCTAGAAAGAGGTGACGAGAGCCTCAACTGGGGTCATAGCTGTGTGAATAGAGAAAAGGGACAGGTATGAGAGAGATGGTACAGATAATATGTTCTAAAAAGACTTGGAAGCTGGATATGGTGTGAGGGAGAATAGTCAAAGATGACTTTGAAGGTGTTAACCTGGGTGACTTCAAGGACAGTGGCCTCCTCAGCAGAAATAGAGAAGTTTGGAAGAAGGAAGAGTTTTGAGGTATAACAGTGAATTCTGTTATGGACATATTTAGTTTAAAATTTCTCTGGACCAGTCAGTTTGAAATCTCCATTAAAGCATACTAACACAAGACAAAAGTTGAAGCAAGAGAATAGGGCCAGATAAAGAAATACAGGCGTCATCTTCATAGAGATGATGGTCGGACTTATGGGAGCTAATATGAGGTCATCAAGAAATAGTTTAGAGAAAGAAGAGAAGATACAGAAACAAACCATGGTAGTTAAGGGCAGGACATGAATAGTGATCTCATAAAGGAGATTGAAGGGTTGTCCCTTAGCAGTTTCTATCCCTACATGGTGCCTCAAGGTTACCCAGGTTCAGAACTAAGGTTAGTTCTTTATTCTCATTCATGCCCTCATATCCAATCAGGTACCAAGACCTTTCATTTCTGTCTTCTCAGAATCTCTCACGTCTATTCCCCCTTCTCTATTCACACCACAGCCACCTTAATCTAGGCCCTCATCACCTCTTGCCTAGACTACCAGCTTCCTCTTGGTATCTTTACCCTCTCCAGTCCATTCTTTACACAGCTACCAAATTGATACTCCTAGAGTACTTGTCTCATTATGCAACACACACTGCCCCCCCCAACTCCCTACACACATACACTCAGAAAGTTTCATCAGCTCCTCATAGCCATTAGCATGATATGAAAACTCCTCTGTTTGGCATTTAAAAGCCTTTATAGTATGGTTCCAGCCTGTCTTTCCAGGCTGACTATAAATTGGTGCCCCCAAACATTCAGTGATTTAACCAAACCATCCTACTTGTTGTTCCTCTAAATAAGACAGTCTATCTCTCACTCCATGGCTGGAAAGGTCTCTGCCTTCATTTCTATCCCTTAGAATTCCTTTTTCCCTTCAGGGCTCAGTTCAAATACCATATCCTTCAGAAGATGAGGAAAGGAATCCTTCCTGATTCCCCCTACTTGTTAGGCATCCCATTCCAATCACTGTGTATTTATTATAGATACACACTGCATTCACTCATCTGCAAATATATTGTATTTCCCATCACCACCTGAAGATCGTAGGCTCCTTAGGAGCAAAGACTGTCGTCGCGTATGTGTCTTTATTCTCAATCCTAGCCCAGCTGGGTACACTCACAGAAGCATCTACAATGCTTCATTTTTCCTCACTTTATATGCATCTTAACATGCCAAGTATCAATGATTCTGCTTCCACACCATCTTGCATCTGTCTCCTTTCCTCCACTCACATGCAAACTACTCTAGTTTAGACCCTCCTCACTGCTCACCTGGACTATTATGATGTCCTCCTAATTGGTCACGTTGACTCAGTTCTCTTCCCTCCATTCCATTCTCCACATAATTGCCAAAATGATATTGGTAAAGAATAGGTCCAACCACGTGACACCCCTGCCCATAAACTCCAGGGGCTCCCTGTTTTTTCTGAAATCAAAAGCAGATTCTGTTTTAGCATTTAAAGCCTTCCACAACCTGGTTCTAGGCTCATTACACATTGCTCCCCTTCACATGGTCTTTGTTCCAGCCACACTGGCCTTGTTGATATTCCTCACAGGTGACATCCCACCTCCTGTCTGTGTGCTTTTGTCCATGTCATTCCCCCCTCACCTCCCACCCTTGTCCACCTTTTAGCATCCCTAGCTGCCTTCAGAACTCAGCTCCAGTGCTTCCTTCTTAATGACACCGTTAACCGATACTGCCAATGCCTTCCTCCCCCAAATTGCCTTGCTTTTACTTTGTATATACTTACACGTGCACGTAATGTTTCATCTGATAGATGATGTGAACTCCCTGGGGGCAGGGACTGTTTCATTTTTATCTTGGTAACCCATGTCTAGCACAATGCCTGGCACATGATAGAAATCTATTTAATACTTGTTGTTTGAATTCTGAATATTTTTCACTGGTTTATTTATTTTTTTATTTAATAGGTCTTACAAACATTTTCTTTCCTTTCGTCCACTATACTTATTTTTCTCTACCAGGTGTAAAAAGCCTCCTCATTTAAAATGCTATTAATATGCCTTAGATTAATGTGTGGTATGATGACCTGATCTTTTTATTTCCACAGATACAAATGAGGAAGAGGAAAAGAAAAAACAGAAAAGAAAAAACAAAGAGAAACTTAAATTGAAAAAGAAAAGAAAAAGGTACCCTTTAATCTTATAAATAGAACAGAAGAATAAGATTTTCTGGAATTTATTTGAAAGTTTTAAATTGATTTATTTAAATAGATTTACCAATTGTTGGAATAGGGTCTAGGACAATAGTCACACTCTCCTGAATTATTTGTATCATTCGTTAACAAAACCAGGATTGCTAGAGAGAGAGTTCAAGAATCAAAAATGATATAAAACATCTCATTCGTTGGCATTTGATAACCAAAGACTAACACACTTGACAAAATTATGAGTGGTAGCTGCCTTTTAAATTTTCTTAAATTAATCTCTCTCCAGTTATACTCTAGAGTTAACTGAAATTTAAAACGTTATATAGACCTTTAATCAAACAAAACAATGTAATGTCCCAAGTCTTTCTGATCATTTTTTCTCTCATATTTGTGTGCCCACTAAGATGAATGTCAAAATATATGTCTACATCTTCAAAATACCATTGTCTTGGAAGAAGTCATTTATTTTTCTAAAAAACTGTGATATATCCCTCTTGGGCTTAAATGTTCAATCATTTTCAGTCATGTCCAATTCTTCATGACTCTATTTGAAATTTTCTTGGCAGAGATACTGGAAGTTTGCCATTTCCTTCTCCAGCTCATTTTACAGATGAAGGAACTGAAGTCAACAGGGTTAAGTGAATTGTCCAGGGTCAAACAGCTAGTTAATGTCTAAGACCAGATTTGAACTCAGAAAGATGAGTCTTCCTGACTCTAGACCCCGCGCTGCATCCTAGATGTGCTTGTGCTTGAGTAGCATACTGAAAATCCGTCCATGTCTTTCAGGACCTTTGTCACTGTTGATCTCTCTATGAATTTTGACTATTAATTATTTGGGGCATTTAATAGGTTATAACCTGTTACCAATTTCCATTAAATAAATGACATAGAAAACATTATTGAGGATTCATGTTTCACTACTCTTATCTCAACTTCCATCCCTTCCCCCCCCAAAAAAGGAGTTACAGATTTAAAAGTGAAAGGGACCTTAAAAGATCATCCAGTTCACCCTACTCATTTTATATTTGAGGAACTTGAAGTCCAGAGAGCTTATGACTTGCCTGGGATAGAGGTAGCAAATAACAGAGTTGGTGTCCACTTACTCTGAATCTAGCACCCTTTCTAATGCACCACTCCTTAGTGTTTATGTAAAAACAAGACAAGAATTACCTAGGCTGAGATGTTGGAAAGGTTTTCTAAAAGCTTGAGTGTTTACCCACATCAGTGAAATAGTGTCAGTTAGTAAGTGTCTATTAAGCATCCACCATGTGTCAGGCACTGTGCTAAGAAAGACAATAGACAGTTCTTGTTCTCAAGGAGCTCACAGTCTAATGAGGGAGACAGTATGCAAACAACTATGTACAAACAAGCAGGATAAGTTGAAAATAACCAACATCAGGAAGGCACTCGCACTAAAGGGAATTGGAAAAGACTTCCTATAGAAGATAGGATTTTAGCTGGGACTTGAAGGAAGACAAAGAGGGCAAGGCAGAGGAGAGAGTATTCCAAACATGAGGGCTACCTTGAATATGCCTAGATCCTGAAGATGGGAGTGCATTGTGTAAGGAACATCAAGGAGACCAGTGTCACTGAATGGCAAAGAACAGGGTTGGGGGGGGGAGAGGAACCATATAGGGTAAAGAAGACTGGAAAGTTAGGAAGGGGTCAAGTTGTGAAGGGTTTTGAATGCCAAGCAAGATTTTATATGTAATACTAGAGGTGACTGGGAGTTTGTTGAAAGAGGAGGTGGGGCGGCAGGGAGGTGACATAGTTAGATCTGTGCTTTAGGAAGATTAATTTGACAGCTAAGTAGAGGATATACTGACATTATAGAGAGATTTGAGGCAAGGAGACCTACCAGTAAGCTATTGGAATAGTCTAGACCTAAGGTTAGGAGGGCCCACACCAAAGCGGTAGTAGTGTTAGAGTAAAGAAGAGGGCATATGTAAGAGATGATACAAAGATGAAATGACAGGACAATCACTGATTGGATATTGGAGGAAGAGGCGGGGAAATAGAAATTAATGAGGACAGCTAGGTTGTAAGCTTTGATTAACTGGGAGAAGGGTAGTATTTCTTTTTTTTTAAGGTGAGGCAGTTGGGGTTAAGTGACTTGCCCAGAATCACACAGCTAGTAAGTGTTATGTGTCTGAGGCCGGATTTGAACTCAGGTCTTCCTGACTCCAGGGCCGGTGCTCTATCCACTGTGCCACCTAGCTACCCCTGAATCGTAGTATTCTCAATGGTAATAGGGAAGTTTGGGAAGGGAGGAGGTTTTGAGTGGGGAAAATAATGAGTTCTGTTTTGGACTTGTTGAGTTTAAGATATCTTCAAAACATCCACTTAGAGATGATAGGCAGTTGGAGATGTGAGTGGAGATCAGATAAGAGTTTGGGTTGGATGAGTAGATCTGAGAATCATCAGCATAGAGATACTCATTGAAACTATGGAAGCTCATGAGATCACCAAGTGAAATCGTATGTGGGAAAAGAGAAGAAGGACAAGGGCAGAGCCCTAGGAAATATCTTCCATTAGCAGGAGTAACCTGGACCAAGATCCAGCAAAGGAACCTGAAAAGGAGCCGTCGGATAGACAGGAGGAGAACCAGGATAGATTAGTATCACAGAAACCTAGAAAGAAGAGAGTATATAGAAAAAAGAAGAGGGTAATCAACAGTGTCAAAGGCTGGAGGGAAATTAAGGAGAATGAGGATTGAGAAAAGGCCATCATGCCTCAGCGTAGAGTATTAATCACTGTGATTAATTTTATTTAATGTTGTTGGCCTCTAAAAAAGGAACCTTTCTTCCTTAATTGCTTAACATAGACTCGTTCATAGTAGAGTAAAAGTAATTTTGTGTATATTTTAAAACAGTTTTTATCATGTGTTTCACCCATTTAATCCATTATTTCGGCTCTAGATTCTAACATACAGAGAGCATCATGAATTTTAAGAATTATATTTATAATGTTTGTGTTTTTCTAAGTCCACAAATCTTGACACTGCAAATTTTTTATAAAAATTTTCATCACAAAGCTAATGTAAAATGATAACTCAGAATTCTGAACTAGTGTATGTTAAGATTTTGGGTAAATCACTTAATCACCCTCTGAGGTCCTTTCCAGCTCTAGATCTATGAGTCTGCTTCTGTGCTAACATAAAGAAATATATTTGCAAAATATCTAACAATGAAGTTTTATATTCCATGATAGGGAAGGAGCCAATGGAAGAGAGATCACAAAGAATGAATAGTATTTAGTGCCTAGTTAGCTTTTGAGAATAATGAAGAACAGTAATCAAAAGTGATAAAAAAAATAAAAAATAGAAAAGTAATAAAAAATTAGTATATGATAGAGGACAAGGGACAGAATCTGGGAGCAGTCACTGTTCAGAGGCAGGGAAAGAAATGGAAGCTGGAGAAGGAGAAAAAGGAGTCAAAGGTAACAGAAGAACTAGGATAATAGACTGTGACAGGAGTAGATCATTTCAAGGAGAAGGTGGCCATTAGGATCAAAAGCTGCAGAAATTTAGCGGAAAGAGAAGAAAGAATATTATTGGTTATTTTAGGAGGGGCAGAACCAAATGGATTCTATAGAGAGATTTGTGGAGAGAAGAGTAGAAAGGTGATGGTAAAAATAATAGTAATGATAGGAAGCAGAGGTGGACCGCTCTAGAAATTTGTCAGTAAAAGGAAGAAAGGGAATAGAATGGTAGCTAGAAAAGACACAAGGGTCAAATGAGGCCTTTTCAAAGTAGTAGAGACCTAAAAATGTTTGATGACAGAGGGGAAAGGAACCAGTAGGGCACAATTGAAGATGTTATAGAGAAAAGGGAGAAATGAGGGAACAAGGTCCCAGAGGAGAGATGTAAAGGGATGAGATTGTGATCACCTGTGGTCCAAAATTGACCTTTTATCGTCCTTTACTTTTTCTTCCCATACTGCTATTGCAGTAGAAGAAACAGTATAAAGTGAGAATGCCAAAGTTCATCTACAACAGAGGTGTTAAAGTTCTGCAAAACTCCCCAGTGCAGTAGGAAACAGATTGAAATGTAATTGGGAACTATTTAACAAAATAAATAAAAATACAACATAGATTGTGTTAATTTGTGGTTTCTAAGTCAAAATGCAGCCAGTAGGGATCCTATTGTATTTGAGTTTGATACCACTGATCTGGAATGCAAAGATCCAGTGTAATTATCTCAAGGTAAAGGTGATAAGGGGAAGACCCATCATTCCCCTATACACACAGGCACACACACACACACACACACACACACACACACACACACACACACACACCTTTCTAAAAAAAAATATTATTAATAAGGTTGTTTAGATGTAGGAGAAATTCTAGGATATCAAGCGTTGTGCAAATAAAATATCTAGGTAGGGATATCTGTTAAAAACACAAAAGTACATTTTTCCATATAGAAAAAAATGCTGTCATTCTCGTGTAGGTTCCAGTTTCTAGGCACCTCTCAAACCTGAAACCTAAAGGTTTGTCCATCTCTGTTCACCCTAAACAGTTAAAACAGAGACAGGGCCTAGAACTTGTTCGTTAGAGAACAGTATTTTCTTTATGTATCTAGGTTTTATCTTATGTATTTTAAGAGTGGTTTTGGGGTTTGACATTGATTTTTTGTTGAGTTATTTGCCTATTTCAAGTTTTCCATTTTTGTTTCATGTTTCACTATAGTTCATTAACTTATTGAGATGTGTGTGTGAGGCTGGGGAGAGAGAGAACTTTTTGCAATCTTGTCCCATGTCATTTGAGAGCCAGGAAAAGGTAACATGTTGCATAGCTTTATATTCAGTTTTGAAGCCTTGGTTTTTATGTAAGGGTGTGAAGTTTAGGGAACCTGCTCTAATTCATTATTTTCTACTAATTTGAAAATAATATTGAACAGAAAAAATAAAGCAAGGGGTTGCAAGGTCTTGCTTCATAAATACAGTT
This sequence comes from Vombatus ursinus, assembly GCF_900497805.2. NCBI lineage: Eukaryota > Metazoa > Chordata > Mammalia > Diprotodontia > Vombatidae > Vombatus > Vombatus ursinus. The sequence goes on from NW_020954550.1 coordinate 10,962,805, forward strand.
CTCTTTACATAAATGAGCTGTTCTGCAGACCTCTACTTAAAGTGATTTTTACATAGTGTTAATTTGCCCACAGAGGTGGGGAAGTGAGGAAGGGGGAGGCAGGAAAGAGTCGCATGTCCATAGAGGGAGGGGTCCAGCACACAGTTCAAGGATATGTGGGGGCCAGGGACAGAGAAACAAGAGTGGGAGGAGAAACACATATGACCAGCCAGCCACATGGTCACCTGGCTGGAACTGAGAGGAAGAAGACACAGGGGGCAGACATGTGGACCCAGCCACGGACACAGACAGGAGAGGATGGGTGACACAGAGTGGTACATGGAAGCTGAGGACAGACTGGTGGTACTTGAGCATGAATGGAAGACAGATATGTAGGGGCTGGATACTCAGGCAGGTGTGCAGAACAAGGCAAAGGTCTCCCCTTTCAGCACTAGAGGTCTCAAACCAACATGGCAGTGGCAGTGGTGGTCTGTCCACTCATCTGTTATTCTGCTTTCACTTGGAGGGATTTGATTTCTTTCAAAATTCTTTATGTAAAGTTGAATTTGCAACTGTCTGTATAGAGTATTTAAGTAGGTAATGAAAACTGTATTGAAATGTGTCTGCTATTCTGTATCACCTCTTAGCCAAAGAGATCCATACTTTTATTTAACTTAAGGGACATTTAAAAAAATGTATCATTTATTTTCATCCTTGAGCCACCCTTATTCATGTAAAATTATAACTGTTCATGTAATTCAATTAGTGAGCCACCCTCATCCAAAAAGACCTGGGTTCAAATTTTGTCTGCCTCTCACACATACTGGCTGTGTGATCCTGGGCAAGTCCCTTAACATCTCAATGCTCTAGATAACTCTCTGAGATTATAATTTCCAGAGAAGGTGCTGAACAGCCTCAATAAGAGAAAGTTTCCTCACTTAGGAGTTCTGTAAACCAGAGGCATCAGATAATGCTCCTAAGTGCTGTAGCTCAGATGAGATTAAAATGTAATTGGGAAATATTTAACATAATAAATAAAAAACACAATCAAACATAGGCAACATTAATGTGTAGTTTTCTAAGTCAATATGCATCCACAGGAGCCTTAATTACGGTTTCAGGCCCCCGTTTTCTATTTGAGTTTGACACCACTGTCTTAGACCAGTGGAATCAAATCCAGTCTCATGCCTGTAACTATCTCCCTGTCTCTTAGGGAAATATACTAATTTTGTAGTGAGTTTATTTTTGTGCAAATGAATTAGATAAATATATAATGACAAATGATAATTGCTACTTAAATTAAGCTTTTTTTAAGTTTTTATATCATAAGGTTAGTTATAAGAATGAAAAATGAAAATTACAATTAGATGATTTTACCTCACTAGGTTTAAAATATGTTGATAAATTGGAGCTGAGAAGTTTATATTTTGCTGCTTTCTCTAAAATGAATATAAATTCTTGTTCAGGTTTCTCTGTCAGCCATTGATTTGATAACCAATGCTTATCATATCCATAGGTCTGATTCATCTAGTTCTACTGAAGAAGATACTTCAAAACAAAAGAAACAGAAATCCCAGAAGAAGGAAAAGAAAAGGGAGAAAAAAAGCAAAACAAAAAAAGGAAAACATCACAAAAAGGAGAAAAAGAAGCGAAAAAAGGAAAAACATTCTTCATCTTCTGATAGTTCAGACTCTTCTAGTAGTAACTGAGACATCCACTCGTTCTGCTGACATTTTATATTTAAGAGATTTGCTTCAGTAATTATGCTTTGTATTAAACTCACACCTTCCAAGCAAGCATTCCTCCATGTACAAGGCCAACACCGCTCTTGACCTACCTGGGTTGTGACTATGAAGTACTAAGGATTATTATAAAGTTTAGGAGTCAGTCTTGTTAGGGACATATCTTATTCATTCTCCTTAATATGTTTTTCTTTGCTATTAGCATTGCTTTAGAAATTTATTGTAAAGTGTCATCACGAAAGACAAAGAAAGAACTATCTGTACAAGTAGCCTACCTGATTGTCGATGCTATTACCAAATGTCTGTCCACCTTCCCAGGGAGCAAATCTAGGAAGTGAAACATTTCTTTGGGAAGCAGATCCTTCCAGACATTCAGCATCTTCCCAAAAAAACCACAGCAAAATCAAGTAGCCTTATATTCTATTATGTAAGTAATAATATATTGTTTTTATAGGACCAGGCTTTTTGAATGTTAGACAGGAATAACATTGCCTTATGGGTCTTTTTTCTTTAGAGAAATGGAATGTACAGAAAAGTACTAAATGCAGGAGCCTTGTTCCAAGTTTTACTCTTATATGAAAAAAAGTTCTTAGTAACTGCCTAGTGTGGGTTTTTCCCCCTAGTAGTTGTAGTATTTTTTTTTCTCTTTAAAGACCAGTCTATTTTGAGCATTTATTCCTAGCATTGCTGCTCTACTTAAGACTTAAAGATAATATTCTGTTGATCAGTATTTTTAGCAGTGACAGCTGTATGGTTTTGTAGATGTGCCACATTGGCATATTTAAAAGTGATACCTCAGATATCAACATCTGTATTCTGGGGGAAGATGGAACCTTCATTAGGGTTTTTTTTTTTCAATCAGATAAAATATCAAAATTTTATGATGCTTGTTACTATTAGAGTAGTACAGAAATTTTTATAAATTTGAAATTATATACTGTATTTTGTCAAATAATTTTTAAATGCTTTTGAAACATTTGACATTAATTCTCATGCTTTCTTAAGTGGCCAGTTGGGGCAGAAGAAGGAATTTGATTTTTACTTTGTCATAATCTTTAGCAGATGCATAAAATAGTTTTAATTAAGTTATCGATGAAGAAAGACTGAAGATCTTGACCCTGCCATCTGTTTGGAAAATTAAAAGCTACAGAGTATTATTAGAAATAATTTGTCTTCATTGGCTATGACCTTACATTTTTCAAATAAAAATTATATGTTTGAGCATTCCCAGTTATAAACTAGCAGACTTAGATAACCTGTCCTATATTTTTTTTCTTTAATAATGGCCAACATTCTTTGTGGTTATGATCAATAAATTAAAGATTTATCAGATTGTATCAGCATTTGTAATGCCAACTTATTGACCTGTTGCCAGCTAGCCTTATATCCTGAGCACATGACCAACGGTTCCTAGAGCTGCCTCAGATGAGAGTTCTGACTTCAGATAAGTTCAGTCAACAGTACTGAAGATAAAAGGATCTGTGTTTGAGAGGGTATCTTACTGTGCCCTTTTCATTCATATTGCCTGAATGGAAATGACTTTTTACCTTTTCTAGCCTTTTTTTTTTATATTTGAAGGTATTTTTACCTTATATCCATGCCCTGAATTTCCATGATGCCACACCCTCATATGTGTTTCTTCCAGTTGGGTGGCCGTGGAGACTTAAGCACCTTCAGCTTCTCCTCGATTACCTTGACAATGACAATTCAGCAGTTGTCAGTCCAAGTCAATTTTTTGTTCAACCTTCATTCCTACAAATTAGTCATTCCCAGCTTCACTGAGAAAGAGATTCAGTTTTTTAAATAGTTTAGACAGTGCCTGGAAAAGACTAGCCAAGATGACAAAGTAAATTGGAAGTATTATAGCACAATTTCCCTCCACAAATACTCCACAGAGACCTAGAAAATGCATGCTAAAGCCTGATTGGGAAATAAAAAGGAGCAATAGAGTGAGTCATTTTTTCTAGTCCAGGTTCATGTTGAGGAGCAGAGGACTATCGCATTGGGATGGGGTCTAGCTGCATGGAGGAGTGTAGGGAATGAAATGGGGTTTAGGACTGTTTACAAGGGCAAGAAGAGGTCCTGGATCCAGCTATGCGGGGAGCAGGAAAAGATCCCGACTGGTAGGTCTAGGTAGACTCTAGAGCTAGGTCTCAGATGCAATGCAGTCTGAAGAGACCTATACCTAGGGGGATAGCTAACCAGGGCAAAGAGTAGTCCTAGGCACGAAGCTGTGTTCTGGGTGTGGTGCAGGAACATAAGTGAGTAGCAGCTATGGGGCTCTGACCCCAGGAGTGGAGCAAGATCTCAGACCCAGTCCCCACCTCAGGTTGAAGGCTATAGCAGGATAAATAGTGTAGGAAGCTCAGATTAAGGGAGTGTCTGCAGTTTTGTTGCTCTGAACTTAGTGTCTTTCAGCTACCTGATGGTGATTGTGTTTAGTAGCAGTCTGCTGGAGCTCCAACTAAGAGCAAGCCCACCGTTGTGTTACTCAGACCCAAACCAGGGGCAAGCGCTTGTAAAGCTCAGTCAGGAGGGCAGCAGTCAGATCTCGCTGTCATTTTGGGAGCACTGAAAACTGACAGGTTCCCAGCCTGAGATGCCTATGGGGTCCTTGAAAAATGCAACATTCATTACCTGGTGAAAGCAGCAATGAGACCCAAGAGAATACAAAACAACCAAGCACCAGACATTCTCTCCAAAAGGGTACAGAGCCTGACCCTAATGCAAGTCCATTTGGGGAAATAAGACTGGAACAATGGACAAACAAAAAGAATCCTATCATTAAAAAGCTATTTGAGTGACCAGAATGCCCCAAACAAAAAGAGAATGACTCTAAAACAAGTAGAAGCAAAGCCTCAAAGAAAAACAGTTTGTGCACAAGATCAATTAGAATTCCCAAAAGAAATACTGTAACAACTGAAAAAAAAAGTTTAAAATGGTTTTATGAATGAAGTGAAAGTGCTAGATGAAAGAATTGGGAAAGAAATAAGACCTTTAAATGAATGATTTGGAAAGAGAATTAACAGTTTAACACAAACATTGCAAAAATCTTACCTAAGCAAAAGAGTCTTAAAATTAGAATGCACCATCATATGTAATGGGGACAAGCTAGAAGCATTTCCAATATGATCAGGGGTTAAACACGGATGTCCATTATCACCACTGTTGTTCAGTATCATACTGGAAACATTAGCTTTATCAATAAGAGAAGAAAAAGAAAGTGAAGGTATTAGAATAGGCAAAGAAGAAACAAAGATATCACTCTTTGCAGATGGCATGATGATATACTTAGAGAATCCTAGAGAATCAAGTAAAAAAACTACTTGAAATAATAAACAACTTTAGCAAAGTTGCAAGCTGTAAAATAAACCCACATGAATCATCAGCATTCCTTATATTACCAACAAAGCCCAACAGCAAGAGATAGAAAGAGAAATTCCATTTAAACTTACTGTAGATGTTGTAAAATATTTAGGAGTCTACCTCCTGAAACAAACCCAGGAACTATATGAACACAATTACAACACACTTTTCACACAAATAAAGTCAGATCTAAATAATTGGAAAAATGTCAGTTGCTCATGGGTAGACTGAGCTAATATAATAAAAATGACAATTCGACCTAAGCAAATTTACTTATTCAGTGCCATGCCAATCAAACTACCAAAAAATTGTTTTATAGAGTTAGAAAAAATAATAACAAGATTCATTTGGAAGAACAAAAGGTCCAGAATATCAAGGGAACTAATGAAAAGAAATGCAGGGGAAGGTGGCCTAGCCATTCCAGATCTTAAATTGTATTATAAAGCAACAATCATCAAAACTGCTTGGTACTGGTTAAGAAATAGAGTGGTGAATGGAATAGGTTAAGTATGCAAGACACAGTAGTCAATGACTATAGTAATCTATTATTTGATAAACCCGAAGACCCCAGCTTCTGGGATAAGAACCCATTCTTTGAAAAAAACTGCTGGGAAAACTGGAAAAGAGTATGGCAGAAACTAGGCATTGATCAAAATCTCACACCATATACCAAAATAAAGTCAAAATGGGTTCATGATTTAGATATAAAGGCTGATACTGTAAGCAAACTGGGAGAGCAAAGAATAGTTTACTTATCAAATTTATGGAGAACAGAAGAATTCATGACCAAACAGTAGATAGAGAACATTACGAAAAGCAAAATGGATAACGTTGATACATTAAATTGAAAAGTTTTTGCACAAACAAAGCCAATGCAACTAAGATTAGAAGGAAGGTAGAAAATTGGGAAAGAATTTTTACAACCAGTCTCTCTGATAAGGGCCTCATTTCTAGAATATATAGAGAATTAAGTCAAATTTATAAAAATACAGGTCATTCCCCAATTGATAAATGGTCAAAGGATATGAACAGGCGTTCTCAGATGAAGAAATTAAGGCCATCTATAGTCATATGAAAAAATTCTGTAAATTACTATTGATTAGAGAAATGCAAATCAAAACAACTCTGAGGTATCACATCACACCTATCAGATTGGCCAAGATGACAAAACAAGAAAATGATAAATGTTGGAGAAGATGTGGGAAAATTGGAACACTAATGCATTGCTAGTGGAGTTGTGAAATGATCCAACCATTTTGGAGAGCAATTTGGAACTATGCCCAAAAGGCTATAAAAATATGCATTCTCTTTGATCCAGCAATAGCACTTCTAGGGCTGTATCCCAGAGAGATCATACAAATGGGAAAAGGACACACATGTACAAAAATATTCATAGCAGCTCTTTTTGTGGTGGCAAAGAATTGGAAATTGAGAGGATGCCCATCAATTGAGAAATGGCTGAACAAGTTGTGGTATATGAATATAATGGAATACTGTTGTACTATAAGAAATGATGAACAGGCTGACTTCAGAAAAACCTGGAAAGACTTGTGTGGTCTGATGCTGAGTGAAATAAGCAGAATCAAGAGAACATTGTACACAATAACAGCCATATTGTGTGATGACTAATATTGATAAACTTAACCCTTCCTGGCAATACAAGGATCTAAGACATCTCCAAAGGCCTCATGATGGAAAATGCTATCCATATCCAAAGAAAGAACTATGGAGTTTGAATGCAGATCGAAGCATACTATTTGCTACTTTTTTTTCTTCTGTTAAATTTTGTTTCCTCCTCCTGGTGGTTCCTCCTATTGGTTCTAATTCTTACTTACAACATCACTAATGTGAAAATATGTTTAATAAGAATGTGTATGTGTAGCCTATATCAGATTGTGCTCCGACTTGAGGAGGGTGGTGGGGAGGAAGGGGAGAAAAATTTTTAACTCAAAAGCATATGGAATTGATTGTTGATAAATCAAAATAAGTTAGTTAAAAATAAAAAAATTAGAATGCATCAAATACATGAGGCAACAAATATTAAAACAAAGTCAAAACCCTGAAAAAAATAGAAAAAAAAGTAAGATACCTCATATCAAAAACAATGACCTGAAAAACATCAAGGAAAGATAATTTAAGAAGCATTTGGATTGCCTCAAACCCATGAACATATTAAAGCATGAGAGAAAAATGCTCAGATCTTTTAGAAGCAGAGGGCAAAGTGAAAAAAGAAAGAATCCAAGAATCACCTCCTAAAAGAAACCCTAAAATGATTGACACAACACCAGAAAGAAAGAATTCAAGGCACCACATTTAGGTTGGCACACAACTTAGTGGCCATCATTATATAAAGGAATAGAGAATTTGGGATATGGTATTCAAAAGACAAAATATATAGGCTGTGTTTACAAGTAAGAATAACTTACCCAGAAAAACTAACTATTAGCCTAACAAGGGAATGGGGAGGGGCAAGAAGAGACTTTTAATGAAATAGAAGATTCCCAGCCATTCTCAATGAAAATGCCAGAAGTTAATGGAAACTTTGAAATACAAACATGGGAGTTGAGAAACAAAATACATCGAAATGAGCAATCATAAGAGATTTAACAAGGATGAAATGTTTACGTTCTGATAAGGGGAGATGGCATAAATGACCCTCGAAATCTTGTTACCAGGGTTCATAGAGGGAGTTAAATAAGACAAAGAGTCTGGGAGTACTTTTGTTGTTTTTGATGGTTATAAAAGAAGGAAGGGAGAGGGAAAGGAATACACTAGGGGAGAAGAAAAGATCAGGAGAAGTTATTTCACATAATCAGTGTCTGCAAGTAGGAAAATATAAAGTTTGTTCAAGGAAGAAAGGGTGGAAGGAGTGGAGGGAAGAATATGCACACAGTTGGGTGCAAAATACAGTTCACTAGCAGAAGAGAAGGAATAAGAGGGTAGATTCAGGGAAGTATTATTCATAGGCAAAACAATTTCTTAACTGGAGGTTAGACACACAAGTTTTAAAGTGTAAGAAATGTGTGTCTAGCTCTCAGATCCTTGACTTTTTTCTTGTTTTACTCTTGCCTGAAATTTCTAAAATTACAAATTGAATGTAAGCTGCTACACATAAAATTATGGACTCGTCACATTGAATTTCTGGTGTGGTTGACCTTTATAATAGTGATCTTAGAGCAAAGGATAAAATGTACCCAGTTATTGACATGATTATTTCAAACCTTCACTTGATTCCAAATGTAGTTTGTTTATCTTATATTGTTACATTAAATAAATGAACAAATTAGACTCATTTTCTAATAGATGATCACATATTGATCAAACTTCATACATAAAACAACACTAACAAAGGTTTTAGTCAGGTCAGCCAAAGGTATATATAATACCTAATACCATTTCTTCACTGACCATATTATTGTTGTTCAATGGTTTCAGTCGTGTTCAACTCTTCGTGACTCCATTTGGAGTTTTCTTGGCAAAGATACTGGAGTGGTTTACTATTTCCTTCTCTAGCTCATTTTATAGATGAGGAAATTCAGACAAACAGGGTTAAGAGACAACCCCAGGGTCACACAGCAAGTGTGTCTGAGGCCAGATTTGAATTCAGGAAGATGAGTCTTCCTGACTCCAGGCCTGGCTCTCTATCCACTGTACCACCTAGCTGCCCACAGCTTTTTTTTTTTAGATGCTCCATGAGCTTTAGTTAATTGCTTCTAAGTCTGTGCTTTATCAATTTTATTTGTTTTTTCATTATGCAGTCCTTTTCCTGGTTTCAGGTATAAATTCTGATTAATTTTCTTCTGTAGTGAACCCAGGACTTGCTTTAAGAATTGAATACCCATTCAACAGCAATACAAGTTGTCATTCTCGTTTCTACTTTTATCAGTTTATCATAACAGAAAGTGAACAAATATTCTTCTGCAGTGTGATGTGGCAGAAAATGCATTGGAAAGAGCTCCAGGAGACCTAGATTCTCCTATTAACTAGCCTTATGACTTAGGGCAAATCACTTCATCTCACTGGTCATCAGTTTCTTTATCAATAAAGTTTAGGGGGTTGGAGCTGCAGTTTCTTTCTTCAAAATGTTGACTCATTTAATAGAATATAAATAAAAAATTATATGCTATTTCAAATAAGTTACTATCATTCAGTAATAATAAAAATTCTGAAGATTATACAAATATGACTATCACCAAAATGGCATTTTATCCAATATGTAGATATTTCAGTACTTAACTGGAATCACTTTGCAAGTGTTCACACATAGGCACATACACGGATTCATCTTCATCTAGATAGAAAAGGAGACACGGTCTTTTAAAAGGGGAACGCATCAAGATTAACTCTTGAGGTCCCTGGACTTGAGGTAAAGAATTTGCTTCCAGATAGGCAGACCTAATACCTGCTTCCTTCCTTTTCTCCCATCCCACCTGTTGCTTAAGAAGTCTCACTGGCACTCCTTAATCCATTACACATTTTCATCACATAGAAATTCCATGATCTCAGATCTTTTTGTAAATCTAAAAGCTTCAGTAACTGGGAACGAACAAAACAAGTCTATATGCATACTTAAAACAACAAATACAGTCCATAGATCATTGTAAAAAATTACATCATTTAACAAAAAATTAAAGATACATGTAGAAAATTTGCCCCAAAAAATTAAGTTTATTTTTTAAACATAATCACAATATAGTTTATTCCAATTTAGAAGAAATTGCCCTAACTAAATAACATAGAGGATTTATGCCATATCAAATTCTATTTGCTTATTTTTGTTTTCTCATTTTTACCTTTTTTTCTTCTTTCTAAGACTTCTGTCTTATTACTAAATAATGAAACCAGGAAGAAACCTAATTCAAAACCATATAATGACTTTAGCAGATAAAAACAACAAAATATATTGAGTATTTATCAAGGCTATGTGAAACATTGGAATTACACAGTTGTGCTTTATTTGACATGGTATCTTTTCCATGAATATAACTCTTTGAAAATAACTCTTATTGGCTCAAGCTGCCAGATCTTTAAGCTTTGTCTCAATAATCTATGTAACATAGTTACTACATACAAAATAAAACCATACCAGTATCTTAACTAACCTGTTCCTCGACCCAAATATCCCTCAGAGATAATATCTGGCTGTAACTATTAAAATAACCACTCTTCTGGATTTTTATCCTAAAAGCTTAAAAATCAATTCACAATGTGTCCGCGGCAATATTATAAATAATTGCCATAAATTTTCACCCTTCATAAAAATGAATACCAAGTTCTCAGTACATTCAAACAAAATGTCATTCTTGTAATGGGAATTTTTCTACTTTCAGACTTTCATGCACTATTAAAAAGCAATTTTGAATTTTAAACTGAAACAAATTTGAACTATTTCTTTGAACTTGATAGGTAGTTCAGTGCATTTATTTTAACTCTAACTTTAGCTCATGAGCTATTGCATTGATGGTGTATAAGATTTGCTCAGGTTTTTTATTAGGAATTTTGGCAGAGCTTGGTAAATAATGCCCACCTATCTCTGGGGTTTTGCCTATGCAGAGTAGTAAATCTTTTCTTTTGTAAACTGAGTCTTGGCAAAAAGGTCAAAATAAATGTCTACCTCACTTAAGAGAAAAACATGCCCAAGTAAAATTTGCTATAAATTGAATCCTATTACCCCATTTATTTCCATTATAAGTTCATAACTGGACAAACTGAGATCACAATTCAGAATTAACATCTTTGAAATCACACAATTAAGGAAAAATAGATAACTTTATGATGATACTTTAACAACTTTATTAACAACATTTCTAATATTAACATGTTACACGAAAAACAAATCAGAAAGCTGAAATACTATACTAATTTATGTCCTATTGTCTATAGAGTAGGATTACAGAATTATTTAATGAGAAGCAGTGGAAATAACTTGTTGTACCAAATTAGGGTCAGAGAGCCAGCCCAGGAAAGTATTTCAGAGGCCTATTAGCCTAATGCCTCATTTTACAGATAAGGAAACTGAGGTGGAGGGAGCTTATAAATTACTTGGCCAAGGTCATACAGGTAATAAGCACCACAGATGGGGAACCCAGCTTCTGTGACTCCAGAATTAGTCCCCTCTCCACTGAATAACCTGAAACTCCTATTACTTACCATGGAAACCATTGTAATTAGATAAAGGAAACACAGGGCTTTTGGCACATGAACCTAATGTATATGGACCTCTTTATTTTAATGGGAAAATGGGTTAAGAAAAAAAGCTTACTAAACATAGATTGGTCTGAGAATCCTCAAGGGACTGGAACCAGGAAATATACTTTGTTTATCTTACCTCATGTGTAATTATAAACAAAGTACCATTTCTTATTAAAAGAGGCTCCAAGACAATTAAATTTGAAGTTTGAATTATTTGAATTATCAAACACTCACAACATGGCACAAACCTTCTTATGCCTTTTTCTTATACTGTAGTAGACTAATAGATATTTTCATCATTTGTGTGGAAATTTAACTGTATTTCTACCAAAGTACCTCATTAACCTAATTCCCTATTATATCTAACGCCACATCCTTGAGCAAGGCATTTGAGTCATGAAAATTTCAGTTGCTCAAAAAGCAACTAGATTATTTGCGAAATGTGATGCAGGGGTGTGTGTGTGTGTATGTGTGTGCACGTGTGTGTGACTTTATGTCACTGTTGTCTTGCTGAAAAATTGCATCTGAAATTGCGAAGATACCTAAAATACATACTGTTTTCACTCTCGTCCTTCCACCAAATTCCTAAAATGCAGTATTTTTAGCGAATGAGCGATGTTGGTTTGTCATATCCATCAGCTTTTCTTGAATGATCTCATCTGCATCACATGATGTTTCCTTTGTTGAATTTGAAACCGCACTTGAATTAGTAGCTTTGGCTTTTCTATTTGAGTCACCTGTAAATAAATACACAAAACACAAATAACTATAGAACATTATTATATAAAGTTAGGTTTTTGAATTTTTGCTAAATTTGAATGGTGGAATCATTTTTCCTGGAGGAGCAACATTTTTTAAAGTAAAAGTATTATGCTAGAAATCACTTCCAATGCTGTGAATGAGATATAATTAATTCTTTCCTGAAAGTTAAAAAAAATTTTTTTTTGATGAAAGTGAAAAGAGACAGTGGTACAGAACAGAATGCTAGTCCTAGAGTCAGGAAGATTAGAATTCAATTGCATCCTCACACTTGCTGTGTGACCCTGCGCAAGTCATTTAACTACTGCCTGCCTCGGTTTCTTTAACTGTAAAGTGGGGATAATAATAGCACCTACCTCCCAGGGTTGTTGGGAGGATCAAATGAGATAACACTTGTAAAGCATGTGGCACAATCCCTGGCACATAATAGAAGCCCAATAAATGTTGCTCCTTCCTTCTCTCCCTCCCTCCCCAACATACAACAGCAACACTGAATTAATTTTCATTCATACTTTCTGCCTCCATGATTCTATGACAGAAACACATACTAGATCAGCAGGTATTAATAAATCACACTTCTACAGCACTTTAGCTAACAAAACAGCCCTGAGCAGTGAACAGCACAAGTATGGTTAGCCCCATTTTACAGATGAGGTTAACAGGCTTAGAGAAGTTTAAAGAGGTTTGCTTGAAGTCACACAGCTGGTAGGTGCCAGAGCTAGGACTCGAACCAAGCTTTATTCAGAGTTCTGTACATTTCTTTTTTTTTTTTTTTTTTTTGGTGAGGTAAATGGGGTCAAGTGACTTGCCCAGAGTTACACAGCTAGCGAGTGTTATGTGTCTGAGGCCGGTTTTGAACTCAGGTCCTCCTGACTTCAGGGCCAGTGCTCTCTATTCACTGAGACACCTAGCTGCCCCTTGTACACTTTCTACTATGCCAATCTACCTCTCCTTCACAATTCCCAGGCCTAATTGATATTTGACACTTATACTAAGGCTATATCTCCATTGGGGGGGGGGGGAAGTACATAGTGCAACCAGTCTATTCATCTTGACCAGAGTCATAATCAAGATGAGCGCTATTTATGAAGACCAGCAAAAAGAATGCATTGGTTGTGCCATACTCCATAATTTTTGTAATTTAGTAATGGTGCACATTTATAATCCAATTGCTTCATTTTATGGATGAAACTGAGCCCTAGAAAGGTGACATGACTTAACCAGTAAAACCGTTAACACCAGAACTAAGTACAGTGACTCACCATCTCCTTCAGTCACTGCATATAGACAAACTGAGACTACCAACCAATGGAAGCAGAATAACAATAGCTATAACAGCTAACATTTCTGTGATACCAAGGTCCTCGCTGAGAATGAAGGACAAACAACAACAACAACTATGTGCCAGGCACTGTGCTAAACACTCTTCAATTATTGTCTCATTTGATCTTCACAAAAATCATTAGAGGTAGGTGCTTTATTATCCCCATTTCATGGATGTGGAGACTGAGGCAAACAGAGGTGAAGTGATTTGCCCAGAGTACCACAGCTAGTAAGTGTCTAGGGCCAGATTTGAACTCAGGTCTTCCTGACTGCTCTATCTACTGTGCCACAAAGCTGGATCAGAAGCAGAGCACTCATGATGTAGATATTCACTCATTAAAAGTTGGGCCTGAAACTATTCTTTTTAACAAATATGCTTGATAGTAGCTACTTTTCTAACATGAAAAAGTTTCCAAGTATAAAGCCAATGATCTACAAAGAAGAGTTTCAATCCATTACTTTTCTTCAGAACTTTTCCAGTGGTGCTGATAAATTACTGTCATTTTGTACCTTTAACATCTTGTTTGCCACTAAAATCCTATTATACCTCATCATGGAACAGAAGTCATCCTGGATTTTCTAATACAAAAGCATATGCTATATCAAATTCTATCAAACTGGAAAGTTATTGAGTTTAGACCTTGGAATAGACTGTCTGTCATCTGAGGACCAGTCAAACTCAGTTTGGAAAGGTTTATGTCCAGCAAGCTGCCCACTAGACAATGAATTGGGAAATGGGGCAGAGATGGAGTACAGTAACTCCCTAAGTGGAACTTTATTTGACAAGGTAGAATGTGTCCACCAGCCTGAACAATAGCTTCTTGCCCATTCAGCCTGTATGGGTATGAAAGATGACTAGTTTCATTCATTTTACTACCTTTTATTGTGAGGAGTGGCTGGCAAGGAATTTGGACAAACTGGCAAATTTTTCATTCTTATTAGAAAAATGGGATGAACATCCCTTGGTGTTAGAATATAATTTAGCTGTTAAGTATTTTAGTTCCTGAGACATGCACTCCAGGCAGTGTAGTAAAGTAAAATCAGAAGACCTGGGTTCAAATCTTATCCCTGCCACTACTGTGATATTTTGTAAGTTATTTAACTTCCTTGGGCTTCAGTTTCTTCATTTGCAAAAATGAAGATGTTGGACTAAATAAACTCTACTGTTCCTTTCAGTTCTGAATATATGATCCTATTTGTTGTTCAGTCATTTCAGTCATGCCTGACTCTTCATGACCCTGTTTGGAGTTTTCTTGGCAAAGATTCTGGAGAGGTTTGCCATTTCCTTCTCCAGCTCATTTTACGGACAAGGAACTGAGGCAAACAGGGTTAAGTGACTTGCCCAGGGTCACACAGCTAGTAAGTGTCTGAGGCTGAATTTAAACTCATGAAGATTCCAGGCCCAGCACTCTAACCACTGAGCCCTATATGGTCTTATACAAGAGTTTTAAACTGTAGATTTTTCTTTGTAATTTTAACATGATAAAGAGACATGAACACATCTGTTTTATGAGATATTTGTTGTAACATCCATCCTTCCAACATCCTCCCACCTAATATTATGCAAATGAGTTCATAAGATAAACCATCGTTACCCTGGGTTGCCATGTTTCCATGATTGGCAAGGAGATCAAGTGCTTGGTGGAAGAGACAATTTCTATGTTCTTTTGACCAGTGTGGTAGGAACAATATCTACCATGTAGGCTAAGGTAGTTTTTCCTTAAAACGTATTAAAAGCCAGCTTTGAGGCTTAATTGACTTAGGAAACTGAGATTAAGGCTCAAGGCATTGATTATTCCTCCCCCTTAAGCTTCAGTAGTGCTCCAGTATGGTCAAAACAGAAGCAATGCAACAGCACTCAACTGAATCAATGCTGTGTCCTTGCTGAGTATCTTTTCCCTGTTATGGCTAAGTGATGCTCGTTGTGTTAATTGTCATTGTGGTGGTGGTTTTTGTCCTTCATTTTTGAAGAGGACCATGACATCAGGGAGATGATGACATGACTTACAATTGATTTTCATTTGAGTGAGGGAGGACTGCGCAAGGTTGCCAGCCTCACTTTCTCCTCCAGAACCATCTGGGTCCAGTGGCTAGATATTCATCAAGACAACTGGAGATGGTTTGTTAACTGTTAGATGGTTTGCAGACATCTCATTTTGTTTCAGTTCCAAAGTTGAAACACCAGACCCACCTGAATCAGACCTGGACTATATATCATAGTCCCTTTATTGTATTATACATACATTATTATATTGTGAGTATTATCTATCTATCTATCTATCTATATATATATATATATATAGTGTATGTGAAAGTATTATAATTTCTGTGGTACACAATTGAGGAGAAAGTTTATGTTACTTTATAGTTTGTTTTGTTTCTCTGTTTACCCTTTTTCAGTATCATTACATTAATCAAGGAGGCAGTTTTAAAACATAAATATAGCTTTGTTTGAAAGGCCAAGGAAACAAAATATAATTGATTACTATTTTGGGCCTAGTGAAGATAAGTGTCTGAAACACTTGTAAAAAAAAATGAAGATCTGTACTTTAATTGCTTTAAATAATGCTCCTCAGAAGTCAGCAGTTGGTTAGGTCTCCTCCTATTTTGCTAATCCTGACATGTGTAGAGTCATGTTTCCTTTGACTTTCAAAAAGCCATGTTTTGCCCAATCATATTCAACTCCCTAATAGATAAAAACTATCAGCTATTTCCTAACTCAGTTAATTTGGGTGTTCTCTGTAATTTATCTACATTCCAACTACTCTGATTTCTCTTATATTTATTCTAGAAGCAATTAAAATAATTTATCATTTAATCTGCCTCCTTCCCACTGAACTCTATAGGTTTGCAAAATTTTATTCTAATGCTATGGCATTGGATTTTCTCTTTCTTTTGAAAATAGTGAGGTCCCCTGTGGCTCATTCTTTTAAACATGAGAGAGGACACAACTAATTAGACCTGTTTATTAGAGCAATTCCCCTAATTTTTCAGACCATGAGGGAAAATTCAGATTTTAAACACCAAACTGACTTGATTTGGTTAGTCAATCAAAACAAATAGTGTTCACTGTCTTTCTCGAATTAGTACAAAAGGGCCTTCTGTTTATACCCCACCAATAAATTATACTAGGTACACATGATGAGAAAAAAAGACATTTACAATCTGGAGCATGGAAATAATAGACGTTATTCAAAAGTCACTGCTTTCCCTCCAGTAATACAGGAGGAGAAAAGGAAATAAAACTGATAAGGAAAAGATTATGAGCCTCAGTTCTGGCTTTTCTTTATTTAGATAGAAAGCTGATTACCTGATATGCAAACTAGGGATAATGCTACTTGCTCTTTTCTTGATCATAATGAGATTGCATGGATATATTCTGAAGCAAAGAGGCAGCTAGCTGGCACAGTGGATAGAGCACTGAGCCAGAAATCAGGAAAACTTCAAAATCAGACACTTAGTAGCTGGGCAAATCACTTCATCTCCACTTGCCTCCGTTTTCTCATCTGTAAATGGAATCTACTTTCCACGGTTGTTGAGAAGATAAAATGAGACAATATTTATAAAGCTCTTTGTTAACTTTAAATCCCTATATAAATGCTAGCTATTATTATTATTATTAATAAAGACACATATGATGCACTTTAATTCCTCAAAGACGTGTTACACATGAATAAGCATTTGTTTATTTCCTTTTCTTTCCATTCTGGAGATTGCCTAGAACCAATAATTCCATTTCCTCTTTTTCATTGTGTTCTTCTTAAATCTGGTGTTCATATATCAACCTTAGCCTTCCTTCAATCTTTTTTACCTTTTGGCTGTTTTTTTTTTAATTGTGCATGTTTAAATTCAGGTCAATAAGTAAGCTGGCAACATCTTTTGACCTATCATCAACAGAAATGTGGCCAGTGCTCTCCTTCTTAAAATTGCTATGATTTTGTTCATCTTTTTTTCTGATTACATTCACTTTTAGAGTCATTCTTCAAGAAGCACATATATAACCCTAAAAACCTTCCTACTCAATATCCTCTCACCAAAATTTTCATGTATTATTGGGACTAAAGGCATCTTACAGGTCTTATTCCCTTGTCATCAGGCAAAACTAGAGCTAAATTTTCTTTCATTAGCTGCTCACTAAAGTACTCCTCTGATTCTTCTGTAAGGGAGAAGATATGTGAGTCCCTTCCCACACCTCGTTTGTCATGATATGTCACAGAACCATGCCCAGAAGGAGATGACTCATCTGGCTGTCTGAGTTTTGAAGCCACTGCAAGCCACAAAGAGACCCCTGCAGGAAAGGGAGAAGTGGGGAGAGTGAGAAGAGCAAGGAGATTTCTCTCTTCTCATCCCACCAACATCAACCATCCAGCTTTGAATCAGAACTACCAGAGCAATATGAGACACTGCATCCAGCAGGGAGTAGAGCCACACTCCAGATAGATGCAGATAAAGAATGAGACCTGAGAGAGAAAGCATCTTCCAGGAGAGTGATTCCTAGCAGATGAGAAGAGAGTTATATACCATAGTTAGAAGTAAACTTTGGGAGACCAGCACTTTGTCCAGCAAAGGCACTACATGTGGACCCCGGAAAGTGAGCAAGACTCCCAGGCCCTGCAATACCAGGCGTTGTGTATAGCCTTTGCCACATGTGTATCCTACATGGGTGCCACCCTACCAATATGATTAAGTTCAAACCCACTCTTACAATGAACTCTGTGTGCATTTATGGGAGAGTATCCCAGTTTTATAATGGGAATTTTTTGTAACTACTACTCTTGCTATTCTATTTGAGTAAGAGTTTTGGCTAAAAGCTAATTGTGTCTACTGGATGATTGCTAATGGGAAGGACAGCAGTGGGGGCATAGGAGCTAATAGTATTAGTAGTCTAGACCTACAATACCCCAGATAGTAACTGCTTTTGTAGGGATCTGACCTGCAAGTACAAATTGGGATAATCTCTCAGAGGGGTTAACTAAACTTTATTAAGGGATGAGACTGACCTTGGACTCTTGAAGGCTAGGCCAATGGAATGCAAATTCTAGCTGGTTTTATCCATCTGGGAAAGCCTTAAGTACTGTCCAACAATATTATCTTAGGACCAGCTAAATTCATTACTATATCATTAGCCATCAGTTGATGATTTGTGAGTGTGTAGGAGAAGGTAGATGTCTGGTTATAGCAACTCACAAAAAATATCCTCTAAGGCAGGGAAAGGTTGTAACCTGCATTAGTGGAGGGAGTACTCATAGCTATGAAATCACAGATTTTCTAAAATCTTTTCATATCCTCCTATCTTCATTCACACCATCCTGAATCTTTATGTACCTTCCAGTTAGTAATTTAGCTACTTCTCTTCATTCTTCTGTGTGAAACTCTAAATTCCTATTAGTAGTAAACTTGTTTCCATCAGAGATAAATATATGTTAGTTCTTGGATATTATGAAAATGATTACATTTTATATCATGGGTTTTTTGCTCTGAATCAATCAAAATACATACCTTGGACTACCACTGCAGATGGTCAGTGAGCCAGGTTCACAGTTGAATTAGAGGAAGAAGATGGAATGAATTGCATGTGGAAAATTTCATAGGACTTTCAAAGATCATAAGATGCTGTTGGACACAAAACCCATCTTTTTAATTTTAATGTTCGCCAAATCCATTTTTAATTTTTGATTTTCAGCTGTTTATTTAAACAATGTAGAGTTCAATCATTTTAATTGCACTCCATATTTTTCTTCATTCTTCTTGTTTTGTTTTTTGTTTCCTTGTTTTTTTAAGGAATATCATGACACCACGGTCAGGATCACACAAGATTTAGCAGCTTCTACATTAAAGGATCAGAGGACTTAAAATATGATATTCTGGAATGCAAAGGAGCTAAGATTATAACCAAAAATTACCTATCCAGCAAAACAGAGTATATTCCTCCAGAGGAAAAATGCATAGTTAATGAAATGAGGACTTTCAAGCATTCTTGATAAGAAGACCAGAGCTGAATAGAAAATTTACCATTCAAACACAAGACTTAAGAGAAGCATAAAAAGGTAAACATGAAAGAGAAATCATAAGATATTCAATAAGGTTTAAATGTTTATATTCCTATAGGGGAGTATAATAATTGTAAATCCTAAGAAATTTATCATTATTAGGACAATTGGAAGGAATTTACATAGACAGAGGGCATGGGTATGAGATGACTATGAAGAGTTGTATTCAAAAAAATAAAATTAAGAAAGAGGGATGCATTGGGAGAAAAGGGAAGGGAGAGGTAGAAAGGAGAAAATTATCTCACATAAAAGAGGCACAAAAGATCTTTTATGATGGAAGGGAAAATAGGAGGAAGGGTAATGCTTGAGCCTTACTCTCATCTGAATTGGTTTAAAAAAGAATGTACATACACACTCAGTTAAGTATAGAAATCTATTTTACCCTTCAGGAAAGTAGGAGAGAAAAGGGATAAGAGAAGAGGAGGGGTACTGAAAGAAGGGAGGCTGTGTGGAGAGAGGTAGTGGTCAGAAGCAAAACAGCCTTCTCAGGAGAAAAAGTAAAAAGAGATAGAAGGATAAATAGTGGGGAAATCAGATGGAGGAAAATACACAGTTAATAATCATAACTGTGAATATGAATGGGATGAACTCACCCATAAAATGGAAGTGGATAGCAGAATGGATTAAAAAACAGCATCCAACAATATGTTGTTTACAAAAAAAACACACTTGAAACAGACATACAGAGTGAAAATGAGGAGCTGGAGCAGAATCTACTATACTTCAGCTGAGGTTAAAAAAAAAAGAAAGCAGGGATAGCTATCATGAACTCAGAAAAAGCAAAAGCAAAAGCAAAAGTAAACCTAATTAAAAGAGATAAGCAGGGAAACTGCATTTGGCCAAAATGTACCATAGACAATGAAATAATATCAGTACTAAATATATATGCACCAGATGGCATAGCATCCAGATTTTTAAAGAAGTTAAATGAGCTACAGGAGGAAATAGACAGTAAAACTATCCTAGTGGGAGACCTCAACTTTCGCCCCTCAGAATCAGACAAATCTAACCATAGAATAAACAAAAAAGAAGTTAAGGAGATGAATAGAATTTTAGAAAAGTTAAATATGATAGACCTCTGGAGAAAATTGAATGGGAAGAGAAAAGAATATACCTTTTTCTTACCTGTATGTGGCACTTTGACAAAAATTGACTGTGTCTTAGGGCATAGAAACCTCACAACCAAATGTAGTAAAGCAGAAATATTAAATGGTTCCTTTCCAGACCATTATGCAATGAAAATTATATTCAAAAAAGGGCTGTGAAAACATGGATTAAAAATTAATTGAAAACTAAATAATCTAATCCTAAAGAATGAGTAGGTCAAAGAATAAATCATAGAAACAATTAAAAATGTCATTAAAGAGAATGACAACAATGAGACAACATACCAAAATTTATGGGATGCAGCCAAAGCAGGGGAAAATTTATTTCTCTAAATGTGTACATCAGTAAAATAGATAAAGAGCAAATCAATGAATTGGGTAAGCAACTAAAAAAAAAACAAACAAATTAAAAATCCCCAATTAAACACCAAAATGGAAATTCTAAAAGTCTAAAGAGAGATTAATAAAATTGAAAGAAAGAAAAAGCATTAAACTAATAAATAAAACTAGGTGCTGGTTTTATGGGAGAAAAAAAACGATAAAGTGGAAAACTGCTAGTTAATTTGATTTTTTTAAAAAAATAATGAAAAAGAAACAAAGTACTCTTATCAAAAATGAAAAGGGCGAATTCACCATCAAAGAAGAGGAAATTAAAGCAACTATTAAGACCTATTTTGTCCAATTATATACCAATAAATCTAATAAACTAAGTGAAATGGATGAATATTTACAAAAATATAAATTTCCCAGATTAACAGAAGAGGAAATAGAATACTTAAATAATCCTTTCTTGGAAAAAGAAATTGAACAAGTCATCTATGAGTACTCCAAGAAAAAATTCTCAGCTCCAGATGGATTCACAAGTGAATTCTACCAAACATTTAAAGAACAATTAATTCCAATACTACATAAACTATCTGGGAAAAAAGGCAAAAAAGGAGTCCTACCAAATTCTTTTTATGACACAAATATGGTGCTGATACCTAAACCAAGAATAGCAAAATGAGAGAAAGAAAACTACAGACCAATTTTTCTAATTAATATTGATGCAATAATTTTAAATAAAATACTAACAAGGAGATTACAGCAAATATTACAAAGATCATACATGATTGGCAGGTGGGATTTATAGCAAGAATGCAGGACCAGTTCAATATTTGGGAAACTATCAGCAAAATAACCATATCTATAACAAAAACAACAAAAATCATATGATTATCTTAATAGATGCAGAAAAAGTTTTTGACAACATATGACACTTATTCCTATTAAAAATGTTAGAAAACCTAGGACTGAATGGAGCTTTCCTCAAAATGATAAGTAGTATCTCAAACCATCAGCAAGCATTATTTAAAATGTGTATAAACCAGAAGCCTTCCCAATAAGATCAATGGTGAAGCAAGACTGCCCATTATCACCACTATTATTTAATATTATTCTAGAAATTCTAGCTATAGCAATAAGACAAGAATAAGAAATTGAAGGAATTAGAATAGGCAATGAGGAATCAAAACTATCACTTTTTGCAGATGATATAATGGTGTCCTTAAAACTACTTGAAATAATTAACAACTTTAGCAAAGTTGCATGATATAAAATAAACCCACATAAATCATCAGCATTTCTGTATATTGCCAACAAATTCCAGGAAGAAGAGATAAAAAGAGAAATTCCATTTAAAATAACTGCCAACAATTTAAAATATGTGGGAGTCTACCTGCCAAGGCAAACACTTTTCACACAAATAAAGTCAGAACTAAACAACTGGAGAGTTATTAATTGCTCATGGGTAGGCCAAGACCAATATAATAAAAATGACAATTCTGCCTAAATTAATTCATTTATTCAGTGCCATATCAATCAAATTACCAAAAAAAATTTAATAGAGTTAGAAAAAATTATAACAAAATTTATCTGTAAGAACAAAAAGTCAAGAATATCAAAAGGGAATCAGTAAGGGGAAAATTAGTAGGAAGGTGGCTTAGCAGTACCAGATCTCAAACTGCATTGCAAAGTGGTAATCATCAAAACAATCTGGTACTGGCTAAAACACAGAGTAGTGGATTAGTGAAATAGATTGGGTACACAATACACAGCAGTAAATGACCATAGTAATCTAGTGTTTGACAAACCCAAAGATGCAAGATTTTAGTAATTGCTAGGAGAACTGGAAAGCAATTTGGTGGAAAGTGGGTATAGACTGACATCTCACACTGTATACCAAGATAAGGTCAAAATGGGTACATGATTTAGACATAAAAGGTGATATTAAAAGCAAATTAAAGGAGTATGAAATATTTTACCTATCAGATTTATAGATAAGAGAAGAATTTATGATCAAATAGGAGATAGCATTATAGGATGTAAATGGATAATTTTTATTACATTAAATTCAAAAGTATTTGTATAAGGAAAACCAATGCAGCCAAGATTAAAAGGAAAGCAGACAACTAGAAAAAATTTTTTTACAAGTGTCTCTGACAAAGGCCTCATTTGTCAAATATATAAAGTCATTCTCCATTTGATAAATGGTCAAAGGATATGAACAGGCAGTTTACAGAAGAACAATCAAAGTTACCTATAGTCTTATAAAAATACTCTAAATCACTATTGATTAGAGAAATGCAAATTAAAAAACCTCTGAGGTACCACCTCACATCTATTAGATTGACTAATATAATAGAAAAGGAAAATGACAAATGTTGGAGGTGATATGGAAAATTTTGGACACTTATGCACTGTTGGTGGAGTTGTGAACTGATCCCACCATTTTGGGGAGCAATTTGGAACTATGCCCAAGGGCTGTAAAACTGTGCATACCTTTTGACCCAGTACGGACCCACTATACTCCAAAGAGATTTAGGTCCATACCCCAAAGGACCTATATGTACAAAAACATTAATAGCAGCTCTTTTTGTGGTGACAAAGAATTGGAAGTTGAGAGGATGCCCATTGATTGGAGGATGGCCGAACAAGTTGTGCTATATGAATGTAATGGAATACTACTGTGCTATAAGAAATGATGAGCAGGTGGACTTCAGAAAAACCTGGGAAGACTTACATGAACTAATGCAAAGTGAAATGAGATGAATCAGGAGAACGTTGTACACAGTAAGATAAATATTGTGCTATGATCAATTGTGAACGACTTAGCTATTCTCAGCAATACAATAATCCAAGACAATTCTGAAGGACCTATGATTAAAAAAAAAAAAGGGCTATCTAGCTCCAGAGAAAGAACTAGTGGTGCACGAATGCAGATTTAAACATACTTTTTAAATTTTCTTTATTATTCTTGTTTTTTTCTTGTTCTGTGTTTTCTTTCATAACATGGCTATTGAAATGTTTTGCATGACTATACATGTATAATCTATGTCAAATTACTTGCCTCGACAAGAAGGAGGGAAGAGAGGACAGAGGACTAGAATTTAGAATTCAAATGAAAAAATGTCAAAATTTTGTTTATGTATAATTGAGAAAAAAAATAAAAATTAAATGAGAGATAAAAAAAGAAAGTGTGGCAAAATATGTAGCTTAGCAAAACCATCCCAAAATGGATTTAATGAGGAATGTGGAAGGACTACAAACAGAAGAAAAATGGAGGATTTGTAAAAGCCATTTTAATAAGCAATTTTCTCTATCAAGGACAGTAGAACCACCATACTTGGACCCTGACATTGCATTGGTTAGAAAGGAAGTAAAAATTGCACTAAAGAAAATACGGACAGGAAAAACAGCTAAAGTAGATCAAGTATATATAGAAGAGATCCATACTGGAGATGATATAATTGGGAGGGCTTTGAGGAACTAATAGACAAGCTATCTGAAGAAGTTGAAGATTCAGAAAGGGTAGGAGGCAAAAGAAGACCAAAACAGTTAACAGCATATGGTCTGAATTGTTTACTCTTTTCACCATCATCTTCTAGTTTGTTCTCCAATCCTATAAACTGATGTTTAGCATGGAACTTTTCCTCTGGCTATTTTGAGAAGGAGGGGAAATTGCTTTCTGAGCCAATTTGAGGGGAGTTAGTTACACTTATCCACAGGCAAGGTGATTATACCATCTCTTGAGATTCCTTCCAGCCTCTGAATTCTTGGTGCAGTGCGTTTTTTCTTCTAGGTGCTTTGGGTATGATGCCTTATTGCTACAATTCCCTGCCTATCTCCACCTGCAGTGAATACCATTTGTTATCACAAAAGAGGCTACTAGATTAAAATCCACAGAGTCTCACTACTACTGTGTGCTTATGCCTTCTTTCTCACATGCAGGACAAAGCATTCTCTCCTTTGGTGGTCTCATTCACACCTACAGATTCAACTACCACCCCATGTAAATGACTCTCCAGTCTCAAACTCTGGCTCTGACCTCTCTTCCAAGCTCCAAACCTGCATCTCCAGCTCCCTCAGTACACCTCCTCCCCAGATGTCCCAGCTGCACCTCAGGAATAATGTGCACCAAACTGAAGTTTCTCTATGAAAATGTTCCTCCTTTTTACTTTACTATTTCAGTGGCACTACCATTCACATGACCTTTCAAGTTTGTGACCTTGAGGTTATCTATCTCTTCCCTCTCCTTTACCTCAATTCCAACTATAATTCATTCTATTCCCAGAAAAACCTCTTGAACCTGCTCCCCTCTATTCCTGTTGCTACCACCCTCACACAAACTTGCATTATCAACAACCTGATCTGTACTGCATTAGCTTCCTAAC
The DNA here is from genome assembly GCF_900497805.2 of Vombatus ursinus. Lineage (NCBI taxonomy): Eukaryota > Metazoa > Chordata > Mammalia > Diprotodontia > Vombatidae > Vombatus > Vombatus ursinus. The sequence goes on from NW_020954550.1 coordinate 10,988,034, forward strand.
AGGCCTCCGCTACTCTATACTTTCTTCCTCCAATCCAACTTTTATACCACTGTCAGATACTTTCATTATACATCGATCTTGTCACATCATGTCTCTTGGAAAATCTTTAGTGGATCCCCTTTGCCTAGTAGGTAAAGTTTCTATACTTGATATTCAAGGCTCTAACAACTTACCTTTTTTTGTCGTTTTGTCAAGCTACTGCTCTCTGGATAGGACTCTGCTTGCTCATTTCTGCTGATTTTATAGATTAAAGTTATCTATGATGCCTCTTTTCCACCTGCCAGAATGTAGGTATAGTGAGAACAGACCATCTTCTCTAAACTGTGTATTTCCTGCAGTGCCTACCATAGTGGCATGTTAATAGCAGGCACTTAATAAATGTTCATTGGATTTAAATTTTAGTTTGAAAGCTTCTCTACTATCCCCAGACATTTCACTCCAAGTTGATTTTAGTATGATCATTCTTCTAGGTTCCTATATCAATTTTTCTTTCTTCCACACACTATGACATTAAAATTCAGCATTGACTGAAAGCTCAGTGTAACAAGAAAGAGATGTCTAGGAAGATGATTTTGTTTTTACATACTGTTCTTGGATGTATTCAGCTATGGAATTAATCATTCAACAAATACTTATTGAGTGCCTACTAAGGAACTGTATGTCTTTATATAATTCATAAGATTATAGGCTATTAGATCTTAAAAGGGCTTCCATTTAACAAATGAGGTAAATGAAGTCAACAGACCATATAGGTAGAAATGGCAGATCTAGGATTTGAACCCAGGTCCTCTGACTCCAAATCCACTGCTCTTTCTTCACAAAGAGTGATAAGCACCTTGCTTATTTTTAACAAACTATGGAATTTTTACAGTTGTAGTTTCTAAACACAATGATTTACAATTATTATAACCTGTTCATTTCTAACAAAAGTTAGAATAGAAGAAAATTGCTTAGAGACAAGATTGAGAGACCAATCAATTGCTCAGTAATAGCTCTTTGGGGGTGAAAAACCCTTCCCCAGAGAGAGGCAGCTCTAAATCCTAGGATCATAACACAAAGATCCACTCTCTCAAGACCATTGTTAAAAGACTTAAATTATATACATCAAGAAGAATGACACTCTCTCTCTCACCCTCTCTCTCTCTCTCTCTCTCTCTCTCTCTCTCTCTCTCTCTCTCTTTCTCTGTGTGATGAATTGAAAAAAATCATTGTCAAAAGGAGCCTTATTAGACTTAACAGTTCCAGGAAAATCTTACCACCAAAGTTGTTAGAGGGAGGAAATGTCCAAGGTCCTGAAAATGGTTCCTATCTGTGCATAAATGCTACTTTCCCTAAAGTTCTTTGAATTTTTTATAATGATGAAGAATTTTTAAAATAACAATTAATCTCAAGCACGAGATGTTACCTTTCTTTTAAGAAGAGATTGTTCTGTGGGGGGGTATCAACTGTTGGAACTTTGAGGTTTTGTTTGTTTTTAGGTGTGATTACTTGACCTACTTAATATATTAGTTCATATGTTTTGACTGTGACTCTTGATTTACAAAACATTCTGTACCTGAACTTGTGCTTTTTGCCTTGAGTTCTCCAAAGACACAATTTCAGGTTTCTATTGCTCGATAAACATGTTGGACTAGTCTTTGTATATGTATCTGGGATATATTAAGTGTTTAATAAATGTTCATTGATTGATATTTGGCCATAGGCATATCAGTCTCCAGTCATTGATTCAACTGAAACTTCTCAAGGAATGCAAAACAAAACCAAACAATGAGCATTTATTCCAAAGATACTATTTAAAAAAAATTAAGCATTTACTATGTACCATGCTCTGTGCTAAGTGCTAGTGATACAAAGTAAAAGGGAAAAAATAGTTCCTTCTCTCAAACAAATTATATTTTATTGGGAGATACAATGTATATACATTCTCATCAACCAATAGGATCAAAATTCAGTTGATAATTGGTTCCTTGTACAACTTTGCATTATACATAGAATTTAGAACAGTGTACTATGTAGCATACATTGAATAAATATTTGATTGATGAATTAATTAAAAAATTTTTCAAAGTGGAAGGTCAGAGCAGCTAGGTAGTGCAGTAGATAGAACACTGGCCCTGGAGTGAGGAGGATCTGAGTTCAAATCTGGCCTCAAACACCTAATTACTGTTTGTGTAATCCTGAGCAAGTCATTTAACCCTGATTGCTTCCAAAACACAAAAAAGTGGAAAGTGTTAGTTATCTATATAGGTACTGTGTTTGCATGGTACCATAAGTAATAATATGATAGCTAAGTCACAAAAGGTGAATCATCAAGTCACACAATTTTGTTGCTAGGTCTTCAGAGGCAAAATGAAATAGAACTTTGGGACAATTACTTAGATAGTTGACTGTGGATAATGACATGAGGAAACAAATTACAAGCCTGGCATGGAGTTATCTAGTTGTAAAAGGGTATTTCAACTATCCAAACATCTGCTATAGCTCTTTCTCTGCCAAAAGCAGAGCATCTGGCAGAGTCTTGCCTTGTCTTATGGATAATTTCACTCTCCAAAAAGTGGAGGAAGTGGTAAATGAACTACTACTTTGAACTGTTTCTGAAGTAGAAATCATGAGAACATTGAGAGTAAGTGACCCCTCTGCCTTAGAGAAGGGGGCATCTGGACATAGTCTGATGCAAGTTCTAGGTTTAAGAAAAGTAGATTGCAAAGAACTCACAGAAAAGATAGTTAGGATCACATGGTATAAAATTCCAAAAAGAAAGCTAGCCCAAAAAGGATGGCAGACTCTTAATTAGAAGACTCTTATGGAAAGCACAAATGAATCTGATGAAGAAGAAAGCAGAGAGATTATAGGATTTGAGATTTTGACAAGGCTGTAGGTATCATCTAATCTAACCTCATTTTATAGATGAGAAAACTAAGTACCAATAGAAATCAAATGACCTGTCATAGTGTCAGACATCTAGTAAGGTATAGTCAGAACTATAATGATGGGATGTGTCTCATACAATCAGGAGTGTGCTGGTAAATGTTTAATAACTAGCTCTCCAGAAAAAAAGTACACACAACATACTTTTAAGGTTAATATGCATTACTAACACTTTCTTTGTCACTTTCTTAAGTCTATTTAATCAACAAAACAATAAGTCAAATCCTATTTGTAGCATTTGTCAATTTCTGAGGTGTAAATATTCACAATGAAAGCCTAATAATCAACTTATGAGCTGGCTCCAGTATACATATACATATACATACACACATATGTATGTAATGTATGTATGTATGTATATATGTATGTATACTGCATACAATGAAATGTAGTGGAAAGAACAACCAAAAAACAATGCTGAACACTATGTAATTATAATGGCCAACTTAATTCCAGAGAAGAGTGAGAAATGTATCTCCTCCCTATATTTATAAAGGTAGAGGGAATATGAATCTTGTTGTTCAGTTGTGTCCAATTCTTCATGACCCTATTTAGGGTTTTCTTGGCAAAGATACTGGAGTCGTTTGCTATTTCCTTCTCCAGCTCATTTTACAGATGACAAAGTTGAGGCAAACAGAGTGAAATGACTTGCCCAGAGTCACATAGCTAGTAAGTGTCTGAGGCCAAATTTAATCCCAGAAAGAGGAGTCTTCTTGATTCCAAGCTCAGTATTTAAGATGGTTTAACATATATAAATACGTAAAGTGTTTTGTAAACCATAGTACAAATACAAACATATTGTTGTTGCTGTTCAGTCACGTCCAACTCTTTGTGACCCCATTTGGGATTTTCTTGGCAAAGATACTGGAGTGGTTTGCCATTTCCTTCTCCAGATCACTTTACAGATGAGGAAACTGAGGCAAAGGGGGTTAAATGACTTGCCAAGGGCCACAGAGCTAGTAAGTGTCTGTGGTCAGACATAGATACTGTAGTCTGTAGATTTGGGCTCAGGTTTTTCTGATTCCGCACCAGGTGCTCTATCCACTGTGCCACCTAGCCAAAGATGAGTGTAGAGTATTGCAAATATTGTTAGTCTTGGTTAAAGTGTTGGTTGATTGTATAGAACTGCTTTTTTCCATATCTTTTTTATTCTTTGCTACAAGAGAAAGCTTGTAGGATAGGGAAATAGGAGGGATATATTCAGAAATGAAAGTAATATAAAAATAAAAGATAGCTATAATTTTTTAAAAGAAGAAATTTAGTACAGATAATGTAGACTCTTACACTTAAGTTCACACATTCATTTGCACAGGTATAGGGTGGTGTGGTAAGGCAATAGTTTTTTTCAGAAAAAGGGATAAGGTTTTTAGTGTGCTGTAAGTACAAAATAAGGCAATAATGTGACATAGTAGCCAAAGAAATGAATGCAATCCTAGGCTTCCTTAAGAGATGTTTAATGATTTTAACAGGTGCTTTTTTAAATACAGGCAAAATGTCCAGAGTTAAGGAGCTGATGGTCCTACTGTGCCCTTCCCTGGTCAGATTTCTGAACTATTATTATATCTGAAGTATTATGTCCAGAAGGCTGTATAAGGCCTGCCCACCTCTCCTTTTGGTGAGTTCTTCCTGGGGCCTCCATTTTATAAAGAGGCACATTCATTCATCTCCTGGCCCTATTCTAGCTTCAGGATATCAAAACCATTCTCTGTCATGCTCCCATCGTAAAACAGGATCAAGATAACACATAAATTAAATTGATGGACATTAATCCCTCTCCCAGCTTTTCATCTCCCTTTTGTGTATTATCTTTCCCCATCTGAATGTAAGTTCCTTGAGGACAGGGACTACCATTCTTCTTGCTTATATTTGTATCCTCATCACATACTGCTTGGTACATGCTAAGCACTTAATAAATACTTGTTTCCTTGCTTCAGTTCTGTGCATTTTAGGAAAAACACTGAAAAATTGAAGATATCAAGAGGAAAATGATCAGAATAGTGGGAGGCATGGAAACCATGCTCTGCTGGGATTTAATTGAGGGAAATGGGGATGTTTGGTCTGGAGAAGAGAAGACTTGAATACTTGAAGAGCTAGCTGTCATGGGGAAGAGATTAGACTTTTTTTTGTTTATTCCCAGAGGCCCAAAGTAGGATGGATGGGAGAAAATTGTAGGGACAAATTTTAGCTCAACAGAAGAAGAAATATTTTAACAATGAGGGTGATCCAAAAGTGAAAAAGTTTGTGTTGGAAGATAAGTTCCCCATCACTGAAGGATGACCACTTTGGGGGATGTTATAGAATTAAATTACTTCTTTTTAAATTTTTTATTTATTTTATTTTTAATTTATGGAATAAAACAAGCATTTCCATAACACAGTATGATAAAAAAAATGAAATTACTTCTGAAATCCATTCCAAGGTTGACATTCTGACTCTGTAGATGATTTTCAAACTGCAAAGAAAAGACAAAATATGACTAAAGGAGTGTTAAAGGTTAAGTTAGTGAGGAAATATCAAGAGCACCTAACAATTCTAACTGAGTTTGTCTGCTACTCTAGACGAATTATGCCATGGAGAAATCATGCAGCCCTTTTAATTGCTAAAGACCACATCAGAGTGGAAAGAATATTGGATTACTGGCAGTTTTAAAACAGAAATAGGTGGCTACTTGTTGGAGATGTTGTAGAAAAGATTTCAGGTAAGCTTGGCATCATGGCACACACCTCTATTTCCTGCTACTGGGTAGCTGAGGCTGAAGCCAATGGATTGCTTGAGTTCAAGAGTTCTGAGGTACAGTAGGAATAAAGTCAATCAGGTATTTCCACTAAGTCTGGCACCAATATGGTGATACCCTGGGAGCAGAGGGCCACCAGGCTTCTTAAGGTGGGAAAAAAGGTCAAAGATTCTGTTCCCATCAATCAGCAGTGAGGTCAGGCCATGAGTGGCAAATGGAGGTTTAGACTAGATGCCTTGAAACCTCTTCCTACTCTCAGATTCTATGCCCTGGGATTCTAGGTCATTGAGACAAAATTATGTATATGGTCTGATTGTTTGCTAACTATCTTAGCCTACTTTATCATGTAGAACAACTGTGCCCATACACTCATACAGACCCAGTTTAATTATTCCAGCCAAATTCAGCCTAACAACAAGATGCTCAATCTTGTGATCTCTAAGCCATAAATTCAGAATAGGGCTTTGAGGAGATCTCAGTCTCATCCTGAGGCTAAGGAGCCCATTGGCGCAATTCCCATAAATTCTACCATAGCTCTTTGTTCAGCTGCTTCTGTGACAATCTAGCCAGCTGCCTGAGAAATGTAGAGTGAAATAGGCAGTTCCTCCTATTTCCAAGGGATATTGGAAATCTCAAGGCATCCATTAAACATGGAATTCTCCCCTCCTGCCTTGGAATTGCAGAGTATCCACTGAGATAGGTGCTGCTGTGCTATGGAGGTAGGAATCAAAGTTAGCATATTGGTGTGAATTATCAGTGTTTAGTGCCAATATAGTGATGGTTGTAGTAAAGGGATTTGGGGATGGGGTGAGGAATTTTTTTTGTATAGGAAAATCTCAACGAAGGAAATCCATCTCTACCTCCATGCCTTTGCATTGGCTTTCTCCTATGTCTGGAATTTATTCTCTCCTTCCTTACCACTACCTCAAAGAGTTGCTTTTTTTCCCTTTAAGAGTCAATTCAAGTGCCACCTTATACCTTTCCTGATCTCCCCAACTACTAGTGAGCTCACATTCCATAGTTCATTGTATTTAACTACTTTGTATTAATTCACTTTAAGTTTATGATATATATATATACACACATACACCTATGATACATACATATACCAGTATATATGTACATATGCGATGTGTGTAAATGTGTTAATATATGCAAATATAATTTTATATACTACATTACATATATGTGTTTTGTGTATGTTTATATACATATATGTATATATCTATATCTACACACTGTTTATGTGTGTATATATATATGTATATTTCTTTATATATAAATTGTCTCCCCCATTAGGATGTTAACATTTTATGAGTAGGGATTGTCTTATTCTTTGTACTTGTATCACTTGTCTTGTCACTGCCTAGCACAGTGCCTGGCACATGGTAGTTGCTTTATTTATATACACTCATTTATTGATTGATTCTGCTTGTCTGAATCAGCACCTGCTCTACTACTGATAGCCTTAAAAAGTGCTCAGAGGCACTGAGATATTAAATGACTTTGCCAGTGGGTTTATGAAGTAGGATGTGAAGCCAGCTCCTTTAGGCCACTTCACCAGGGCATTCTACCTCTCTTACTTTTTAGCATTCTGTCAAGGTTCAATACACAGCTGGATTCTGACCAGAATGAATAATGAATCCTGTGAAGTGGTCACACTATTTGAATTTGCACTACATATTTCCATTGGGCTAGGACCAATCACAATATTTTACATAATTATAACTTCAAACTGTGTGAGGCAAGCTTTTCCTACAAAGGACATAATGAAGAAAAATGGGGAGCAAATATGTACCTACCATGTTTTATTTGAATTTCATTTTTATTGTATGTTCCTCTCTCAAAATATTACTTATACCTAGAATAATAGACAGCATATATAGTGGGAGTCAGGAGATCTGAACTGTAATTTTAGCTTCTTCCCCTAATACATTATGATACCTTGGCCAAGGCACTAACCCTTCCTGGGTTTTCTTATCTGTAAAATAAATCATAGCATTTGGAACTAGAGGATCTTAGATCATAGACATGATCTTTATAAACCTCATAGCATTGTGTAAATAGCTTATAAGCAAGAAGGACCTCAGAAGTCGTATCTATAAATCAAATCCCTTTATTTTATAGATGAGGAAACTGAGGCCCAAAAAACTTAAGTGATTTGTCCAACGTCACACAGGCAGCAAGTGTCAGAGACTGGATTCTGATTCTAGTTTGTTATTAAGTCATTTTCAGTCATATTCAATTCTTCATGACTCCTTTTGGGACTTTCTTGGCAAGGATACTGGAGTGCTTTGACATTTCCTTCTCTGGCTCATTTTACAAATAGGAAACTGAGGTAAATGACTTGTACAGAATCACACAGTTAGCAAGTGGAGGTCACATTTGAACTCAAGTCCTCTTGGCTCCAGGCCAATGTTCTATCCACTGTGCCAAATAGCTGCCCCTCTGATTCTCGTGCCAATGCTTTCTCCACTATACTAGATTGCTATCACTTTAAAGATGAGGAGACTGAGGTCTAGAGGTATTGTCACACACAGAGAGAGAATAACAGAAGGATTTGGACTAGATGAGATTCCCTTAGAGTTTCAACACTATGCAATTCTTTAACTTTGCAATGTTATTTTGCTATGCTCTAACCCTATAATAATGCTCTTTAACTTAGTTATATCACCAATGACTTTGGAGGTCATATATTCTTTGTGATCTTAGATTCCTTATATTCTCTTGAGAGAAGAAAAGGGAATTTAGTGAAAAGACATCATTCTTTAAAGGTTAAATATATACACACACATGTTGTGTGTATGCTTACAGTATGCAACTGTAAAGAATTAAGACTGATTTTTTCACCCATGGTTTATGAGAATGTGTGTATATATATATGTATATTTCTTTATATATAAATTGTTTATTTCATAAACACAGAACACACATGCACATATACACATGAATTTGCCCACAGGCACATATGCCTGACTGTCCCTTTAATAATATTACAACCTCCACAGGTGCAGAGATCACATCTTTCATGTTTTTTGTTTCTCCTCTCAGCGTGTGGTAGCATCCCCATGCCCTCCACATAGCAGGCACTCACAAAATGCTTATTCAGTCAGTGATTTACCAGACTATAGTAACATGACAACCGTAGCCCTGAAAATTAGATATCATGCCTCTGGTTGCTCTGTTTATTTGACTCTCTGACTTGGCCCGGAAAAAGTAATTTTAAACAATCAGAAATGATAAGTCCTTTCACAGATATATGTCCTGTATCAGACACAAAGTGCTGTTGTTGGAACAAAATTTTCCTTCTCCTGGAAACTCTCTTTGGTCCAGCATCACTTCTTTAAGATAATTTATCAAACCTATTCCATCATTAAAGCCTTGTTCAATGTGGATTTGCAAAGTTAGGTAATGATTTGGAGTTTAAAAGCTAGCATCTTCATGTTAACAGTCTGGCTTAATGCTAGTGCATTGCTTTTCTTATTCAGAGACAGCATAAACACATTGTCACAATAATGGCTGCTGATTACCTTCTCCTGAGGAAGCCTCCAGGTGCTGGAGTTTGAGTCCGGTGTCTAATCTCTGAGGTTTTGAATAAAGAAATAAATAGCAAAGGACACAGACGCTGATGACAAAGGCAAGTAAAACAAGCGCAGCAATTCCCAGTCCAATCAAGGCACCAATGCTGAGGGAGGGGAGAAAACCAACATATCACATGTACTGGATTGGAACAGACCGAAAACTTCTAGTATGAATACCAGGAGGTATTATGCCACCTTATCATAACATAATGTGTCATACCATGTCATATTGCATCAAATCATATCATGCCATATCATATCATATCATATCATATCACATAATGCTATGTTATATTATTATTATTATTATCATTGTGTGTTCTAGATATTATATTAACTTATCTAGGAACATGTTTTTTCTCCCTAGAAGATAAACCCAGGAGAATGCAAGCTCCCAGAAGTCAGGACCTATTTCTTCTTCTTATGTCCTTTGTATCCCCACTGCCTAACACACTGCCTGGCATAGATACCTAAGCACATGGAGTCTGTCCTTAATTGATCTCCATAATCCCCTTCCCTGAGCCTGGTGCTCCCAAAATTCTCCAAGGAGAGTTTTCTCCCAGGTTGATATTCCCTGCCTGATCTAATGGGATCCATAAATACTGCAGTGAAGTCCCTGGGAATGTATTTCCCACAGATAGTCATTTGTTTCAGAAATCAGAAGAGGATGGTTAGGGAAGAAGTACAAAGTTCAGCAAAAAAAAAAAAATTCATACACCCCCTCCTCCTTCACCCTGGACCTGTGATTTCGTTGGTGTGGAGGATGCCTGGAGAAGAATGTCCTCTACCAGTACAGATTGGCATAGTGGGAAAAGTCCAGACTCTGGAATTGGAGGATCTTGGTTAAAATTCTAGCTCCCATACTTGCATACCTATGTGACTGGCTCAACAAGTCCCTTGCTAAGCTTCAGTTTCTTTATCTGTAAAATGAGAGGATGGTTTGGCTGTGTGGTTCCTGAGGTCTCTTGAAACTCTGGAGTTATACTTTTATATTCTTAGAGAATAGCTTGGGATCCTAAGAGTTTCAGAAACTTGCTCAGGTTCACATAGGTAGTTTGTGTCAGAGGTAGAACTTGAACACAGGTCTTTGACTCTGAGGCCACCTCTTTAGTGATTGTGCCAAGTTGCCACAGTAAAACCAAATGAATAGGAAAATGTTTGTTTGTTTTCTGTGAAAATGAGGTGCTTCCTAGAGGCAAACATCAACATGAGGATTTTCTTTTGGAGGTAAAATAAGCAAGATAATTCTAGGCATGGTACAATGGAAAGAGGGCCTTAGCTGGAATCAAAGGATTTGAGTTTGAAGTACACTTCTTCTGTTCACTACTTGCATGACCTCAGTCAAGTCACTTAACCACTATGGTACTCAGTTCCCTCATCTTTAAGGTGAGAAAGCTGAACTGATCATAGTAGGGTCATTGATGCCTTCTAAGATCCATTTCAGCTCTAAATTTATGATCTTACGGTCTTAAAAAGCAAGACATCTACTCTACAAAGATGATTTCTTACTTTGACCTCACCAGACACTGAAAATGCTATTATTATGAAGTAAGAAGAGAAGAAGAAAAAAGATCCAGGTAAAGGAAAATAGGAATTGAAGTGATTAAGCTCAAGAATCTTATTTAGGGGGCAGCTAGGTGGCGCAGTGGATAGAGTACCAGCCCTGAAGTCAGGAGGACCTGAGTTCAAATCTGGTCTCAGACCAAATACTTGACACTTACTAACTATGTGACCCTGGGCAAGTCGCTTAACCCCAATTGCCAAAAATAAATAAAAAAGAAAAGAATCTTATTTAGTCTAATCTCCCATTAATGGTTTGGAAAGGCAGAACATTGGAGAAAACCCTGGACTCAGTCACAGAAGAATTTTCTCTCAAAAGATCACTTATGTCTAGAACTTTAAGAAAAAAATTATATACATTTATATAGTTTATTATAGTTTGCTGAATGTTGTTGTTCAGTTGTTTCAGTCATGTCTGAATTTTTGTGATCCTATTTAGGGTTTTCTTGGCAAAGATACTGGAGAGATTTGCAATGTCCTTCTCCAGCTCATTTTACAGATGAGGAAACTGAGGTGAACAGGGTTAAGTGACTTACACAAGGTCACACAACTAGTAAGTATCTGAGGCTAGATTTGAAGTCAGGAAGATAAGTCTTCTTGACTCCAGGACTGGTACTATATGCACTATGGTGCCATCTAGCTGTCCAGTTTACTGAATACTAAATTATAATACACTACAGTCGACCATGGTCCCAAATTTCTATCAACAGCTATTTCAGAAATAATACCTGCTTCAGTAAGAAGGAAAAGTAGTTAAATGGTGTCAAGATATTAGGGGACACCCTGTTTTCCAGAGCTAAGGCCCAGAAAGCAAGCTGTGCCCTGCGCTTGGCATAACAACAATCCTTTGTGCTCACCCTCTGGCAAAATCCCACATAATGTTTGTATTGTTCGACCAGCACCAGGCGTTTTCTGAGTTCAGACAAGCTCGGACAGGTACCCATGTTCTGGTCATGAAGCCCTGCTATGAGTCAAACTTGTCTCATTCTTGCTGTTACTCCTCATTGTCAGGGCCACAGATCACTGTGCAGCCATTGGTGCAGGTATTGAGATCTCCCCACACTATGTTGGGACCCTCCACTAGGGATGGGGCCCTGGCACACGTGTCTAATCTGCCTCCATGCTTGCAAGCCATTTCCCTTACTTTGAAATTAAACTTCTGTTTGATTCCTGACTCCTTTCTCTAGCCTGCTCTGTTCAGCTCTGTCCATCCACGGGCGAGAGGCCAGTTCAGTCCGTTTGACAACGGAAAGAGCACTGGTTCTAGAATAGGGAAGACCTGAGTTCAAGTCCCATCTTTGGTTCTTTCTAGTTGCAGAACCTTGGATAAGTTACAATCTCCCTGGATCCCTCATCTGTAAAATGTGGTGGCTACTGGATGGTCTCTGAAGTCTCTGCCAAGTCTAGATCTGTGGTCATGAACTTAAGTTCTTTATATTTTAAGTGGAAAAAAAGTGAATTGGAAGAAAATATATGGGATTTTAAGAGGAAAAATGCACAAATACACATATGCTATCTTTCTTCTGTAAACTTCTCCTGAGTAGGGATTGTTTCATTCACTGTATTTGGGGCAGGTAGGTGGTAGAAAAGATAGAGCAGGGGCCTAGAATCAAGAAGATCTGAGTTCAAATCTGACAGACACTAGCTAGCTATATGACCCTATGCAAAGTCATTTAACTTGTTTGCCTCGATTTCCTCATCTGTAAAATGGAGATAATAATAGCACTGACCTCTGGGGTTTGTTGTGTGTATCAAATGAGATAATAATTTGTAAAGCATTTAGCACAGTGCCTGGCACATAGTATATGCTATACAAATATTAGCTATTATTATTATTATGATTCCCAGCATATAGCTCTGTGTTTGGTACACAATAAATGCTTAATAAATGTTTACTGATTGATTGATTATTCTTGATCCAGCGGTAAGCATATGCCCAATAACTAGCTGGTGACTGATCCCAAAGTAGCAAATTTGCACTGAAAATAAATGATAAATTACTGTACAATTTTCTTACTGTGGCTATGGTCATCTGCTGGTTTCTAGAGAGCCATAGCAGTACTTGCTGCTTTCCAGAAAGTCACTGGGCTCAGATTCCTTAGTCTATTATCCCTCAGCTTAGATTTCAATTAGTTCGTGGACCTATGCGAGGGAGTAGCTAATTTCATTTTTAGTGTAAATAGTTCTTCCTAAGATTGGGTCTTCTGGTTGCAGTATCTTTTAGTGTTTCATGCTACTTCTGTGTCTGGGAGCATTTCTAGGCACATGTATCTATCCAGAAGTTCTGCTGTTAGCTGTCATTCCAAGGGTCAGAAAGATTTGTGATCTCAGCTGGGCAAGTTGTTTTGGGCAGTGCCCAACCCAGCACATATAGCCATGGAAATGATATCTGATGAATGCATAGTCATGACAGATAGACTAACAGTGGGAAAAGCTACCTAAAAATGAGAACTAGATCATGAAAAGGTATAAAAAAAGTTATGTGGAACCTTCCAAAAAAAGGTTCGGCATTGTGGAGGGAGATTATTTCTTTCTATTTTTGATTATGAACTTTGGCTATTATATGTAAAGATCTCCAAAATATCCCATTCATATTTTTCCCCTGGTGCCACATTTTTCCCTCCTGACATTACGTTGTCATCACCCTCCTCAGTGATGGGTGTAAAGACATTATCTTTATGGGATTCTGATGGGCTACCAGGGCATCTAGGTGGTGCAGTGGATAGAGCACCAGGCCTGGAGTAAGGAAGACTTGAGTTTAAATCTAGTCTCAGGCACTTACTAGCTGTGTGACCTTGGGCAAGTCACTTAATCCTGTTTACCTCAGTTTCCTCATCTGTAAAATGAGCAGGAGAAGGAAATAGCAAACCACTGAAGTATCTTTGCCAAGAAAACCCCAAATGGGATCATGAGAGTCAAACATGACTGAAGCAATTAAACAACGATAGGCTAGTAAGAGTGACCACATAGATTTCCCAAGATATCTAATTCAACAGGTATTTACTGAATTCCTGTCCCATGCTCAGCACTGTGTAATAAGTACTATCTCTAGATGCTAGAGACAGTGCAAACTACAATCAACAAGTATGTATTAAGTGTCTCCTGTGTGCCAGGCATAAGAGATAACAAGAACAAAGAATTAAACAATCCCTACTTGCAGTGAGCTTACATTCTAGTTGGAGAAATAACTAGCACATATAAAATATACATATATATATATATGTACAGCATAAACATAAAGTGAATAAATGCAAATATATACAAAGTACTTAAGTAAAAGATAGTTTGGGAGAAAGGGCACTAGTATTGGGGGGAGTCAGAGAAGGCTTCACCCAGAAGAGGGTACATGTTCTGCATCTTAAAGAGAACACATTTCAGGGATCGGGAACAGGTCATGCAAAGGCAAGAAGATTGGAGATAAGGTACAGCAGTGCCATGTAGTAATGTCCCACCTCACTTTCTCTCATTAGAGAAGGGTCTGATCTGGGGTCATGCAGGGACAATCTATGGAACTTCAGTGAGCTGACCCACCTAGCATTCTCACTTGCCTCAAGGAAAGTCAAAAGATCAAAGCCAAATGGAATCTTCCACCCCTCATTCCACAGATGGCCAAATTGAAACCCAGAGAGGTTAAACCATTTCTTCAAGGTCACACAGAACAGCAGAGCTAATATTTAAACCCAAGTCTTTTGATCCTGAATCCAGCATTTCTTCCACTGCACTACCTTTAGGGACAGCTATCCTTTTCTTACAGCAGCAGTAGAGTCCAAGTACAGGTGACTCCTGGAATAATTTTTCCAATCAGACCTAACTTCATAATGACATGAAAACTCCAGGTTTCCTAACTGGAATCTATGAATGGATCAATTATACATTTTCCTAAAGAAGTCAAAGGTGACAGAAACATTCTGCTAGATAGGTTCCACTGAATATTTATCAGTATTAGAAGATATTAGGGAGCTATCCATTGGTTTCCACATTTCATAATGAATCATTTCTGTGTGGCACTTGGGAGCTTCTTGGAGACCAAAAGAAAAATTTCTATTATATCCAGTGTAGGAACAGCAAACTTTCTATTTGAAACTTTGCCACCATTACTCAGAGTCCTTGTAACACCAGACCAGCCTAGTGAACCACTCATTTAAGCACCAAATAATATGGTGCCTGCTGTACCAAGCAAAGCACAACTGTTCTGAAGAAATCCATTATATTTAAGCCTAAATCATCATACTGTCTGACTTATTGCCAGAGTAACAGTACCCATTTGAACTTAATCCAGAAGAACACTCCCCTTCTGAAATGAACAAAAACATTAAATGTAAATATTAAATATAAAAATGCAGTTTTATTACTGATAGAAGTAACATTTAGCCACTGCCTCCCAAATCATGTAAGGTAGCTGAGAGCAGGGGACCCAGCCAAAGTGAGGGGATACAAAGGATGCTTTTCTTTCCCACAAACCCTAAGTAATATGCATTTTCCCAAATGAATAAATTGCCATACATCACTAAATGTAAAAGCTCTTTAAAGTAGAAAAAAAAACACTTCATAAATAAAAGTGATGATCATATTTCAGTTGTACTTCTTTTAATGTGAAAAGGAAAGAAGCAAAATTCTGCCTGAGGTCAGATCATTTGTCCACAATAGATAAGGTTATGTAAAACAAAATTGGAAAATAAGTTGAAGTGGCACACACGTTTTCTGCATAATATTATCCATTTTATCATAATGATGATGCCTAAGGGATTGAACAAAACAATAGGTCACTCTGTTGAACTGATCTAAGGGATGGTGTCAGATCATCTGAAAAAAAAAAGGCAGAAGGGAGGGAAGGAGAAAGGAGGTAGGGATAGGGATGAAGGGAAGGAAGAAAGGATAGAGGTAGAGAGAGAGGGAAGAAAGGGGAGGGACAGAGGGATGGAAAGAAGGGAGTGAGGGAAGGAAGGAGGGAAGGAAGGAGAAAAGGGGAAAAGAAGGAGAGGAGGGAGGGAGGAAAGGAGGGAAAGAGGGAACAAAAAAAGTTAGGATAGAAAATGAAAGAAATGAGCATCTGAAGAAGTAGCTCTTCATTTAAAGGAGGGGAAACAAAACAGCAAAGGAGTTTGTAGTATTAATCAGCAAATAACTTAGTGCCTCACTATCTTTTCCAATTTTATATATCAATTGATTCTGCCTTACCATGAATATTCTTCTGAATCTTCTGGGTGAAAATGCAGAGTAATTGCTCTCCTTGAATTAAGGAGTTCAAATTCAGGGGGCTTTCTCTGCCCCTCAAATGGGCCTGATTCATTTTATATGGTCAGAAGCAAACCTGGAAAGGGGAGCCCCTACAAAGGATGCACACCCTGTATGCGGGGGAGTGTGCTATTCTTGTGCCCTCGATATTCGGAACTTTAAACATATGCACAATGGCTCTTTATCAGGACAAATACTCATCCCTTTCCTTCTCTAACAGGACGTGATTCTCAGGAACTGAACTCTTCACTCTTCACAGCCAATGTCCCTGGATAATGAAGAAAGAAAATGTTCTCCCCTAGCTCAGTAAGGGGATATTGAGGAGGGGCTAGACTCTGAGAGCAACGAGAGGATGCGGATAGGAAAGGGATCGAGAAAGTGGAGAGCATGAGAAAAGGGAGAGAAGGGGAAGGGAGAAAGGAAGAAGATGAGTATGGGAATGGGATGAGAAGGGGATCAATATGGGGGGAAAGATCAAAATGCAATCGGGGAACAGAATCAGAATGGAAATAGGGATGGGGATGGATAGGATGGGGATGGTGATGGATAGGATGGGGATGGGGATGGATAGGATGGGGATGGGGATGG